>NC_090931.1:531751480-532376480 GCF_040938575.1 Ambystoma mexicanum
AAAGTGATCAAGTCTCTCAGAAAAAATTCAACACCTAAAACAATAAAAAATAAGGGAGACAAACATTGAGCGCTTTATTGTAACAAATTAATTACTCCATGGCAAAAGTCCTTTCATTCTGTTCAAAGCATCAAAGCAGAGTTCTAAGCGCAACAACCGCACCTTCAAACAAGCAAGTGCAGACCTGTGTTTTCTTTTGATGTTACACATTGTAAGAACTCTGCAAAGGCTGATATTGCGGCCATGTCAAATACGATGTCAGGGTTTATTTATACTTTGACAAGCACTCACGTTATGTTTTTAACCTGTCAAGGATCAAAGATTTAGGACCCGATTAATGGAAATATATGCGTGCAAAATCAGGACTTTGAGTGCCAAACCAGGTGCAATATCACGTTTGTCAATTCATGGAATCGATTGCGCAGGACTTTTTCGTGCTTTGCGTAGACTTTGTGCAGGCTCGGTACAACACTGCGAGAGGACGAGTGCCTTGCGTGAGACACCACGCAGTGCGTGGGCGTTATTTGCATAAAGGGCAGGGTAGGGGGCAGAACGTGGAAAACGAGGAAGAACAAGGGGAAATGTGGGCATTACGAGGGATGGGCCACAGGCAGTCCATCGTACGCCCACTATTTCGTGGAACGATACGTATTCCTGGCTCCAACAGCGGTACCTCTCGGCTGGGAAATGGCCACGCAAAGCACTCATCCTATTCGCCACCCTAAGGCAGGCGTTCAGGCACTTGTGCATAGGATTCACCAGTATAGGTAAGATCGGGTGTCGGATTTAGGGGTATGTGTACGCAGCTGGGGTTCCGATCTAACTTAGGAGTGCGCATACACAGTGTAACGGGGTGCAGGGATGGTTTACAGGGGTTTGCACACAGGTTTTCAGAGTTTTACCTGAGTTAAGATAAATTGTACGCATGTTTTGGGTTGCCGGTAATAGTTAGGGGGGACCCTTGTTCCGGGTCCCCGAGATGCAGGCCTACTTGCAGGGGACCCCATGCACTGTTTAAAGGGTGCATGCATTAGCTCCCGGGAAGCATGCAAAGGTAGCTGTTTCTGGCTGTTTTTGCTTTGCATGAGGGCGTGTCTGAGGTGTTCCGGAAGTGACTTGCATGTACCGTTATTTTGCACGAACAATTCCATGAATACTCAGAGCATGCATTTTTTATTCTGCACGCAGGCATGCACAGTGTCGCTCTCTGCGCACCACCCTTGCAGGTTGAATGGACACTTTTCCATGAATCAGGCCCTTAATGTGCTCTTCTGCACCCAAGGGAATAATTCAGGATTCAAGAACCAATGCTCCAGATCTAATGATCTTAGCTTTTGTCCCATGTAATTTAGCCATGGTATTCTGTTTTTCAGTGTGCTATAACAAACAACCTCAAGGAACTCCTTGGTGAACACAGCTTCAATTTGCACAGATATTAAATGCCCTAACAGACCAGAAATTGTGCACAAAAATGTATTTTGTGCTATTGTGTAGCTTTCTAAACTCTGCGCAGCATATCCCCAAATAACTGCACCGTAAAGCCCAATTGAAAGTGTCTAAATTAATGTGTGTCTCTACAGGTTTGTAATGTTGTATTAACATCTGCATTTGTGGGCGGGCTTAGCCATTAATGGCCTCCCAGCCCAAGCCAAAGTAGGCCCGAACAAAGGCTACTACTACTTAATGGGGAAGCGTTCTCTCGCCATGGGCACAAGCAAATTCACCATAAAAAACCTACAATCAGAAAACAGGTGCCAAAAAAATACATTGTCTCCTTTCTATTTCTGCGCATGAGGCTGCACACAAGGATGTTGTGGCAAAAGGAAGGTGGGGTGATGGGGCAGGGAGTATTCCAGGTAGGCGGGGGCCAGGTGAGCCAGGGTGAGGGAAGAAGGTGCCAGCAGGACACTGAGGAGTGCAGGCAGACACCAGAGAGTTATGCTCAGGTAATAGGTCAACTGACCGGCCGGCGCCTCTCCATGGGCAATAATGTAATTGCACCTGAGTTTTTAAAGAGTTTGTGAAGGATTTCCCTGCCAGCTACTGGGCAAATTTCCATTTATCATGCTGCTGGCTAAGTGCTTATGTCCAGAGGACAGCTTTGCACAAATTCATTTGTGTTCTGACAGTATTAAATCCAATCCTTTTCAAAGTGTACAAGCTGCCCAGTTTATCATTTCTAGTGCCTGTGAGTTTTTCTAGGTAAAAATAAATGTATGCTTCAGGCCTGTTCTCTCTGCTTTGGGCCTGAAGTCTTTCCAGGAACTTTGGGTCTAAAGACCGTTCATTTCTGTACAAAAAGCAGGTTGCTCTGCAAACTGCACTGTTTTCCCAGAGCTATCTGGGTTTATCCTACTGCCACCTAGTAACCTCAGAAGTGCAGGTTGAACAGAGGTGGTTTATACACAGATTAATGCCAGAGGAGCCCAGCAATTGACTAAGAGGGGCAAGATCCCCACATCCCCCCGGAAAGATGTCAAGATTCGCTGGCAGGTCCCATGGACTGCACATACAGCAGCCTCAGAGCTGTATCCTACGCGAGGAACCTGCATACTGAAATCCAGTCTAACCAAAAAGTGTCTCCAGGATCACTTATGCCTACTATAGAAATAGCTGTTCTTGACCATTTGAGGTGAGAGGCCTTTCAGTGTGGAACTTTGGGTATACATTATTGTTGTAATGCTTACATGTTTGGCTTGCAGTCTGAAACATTCCATCCCCACTTCTTGGTGCTATGGTGGGCTTACTATGGCATAATGATCTATATATCAACAACAAGGGAGTCAAAGTCTTGTGGTAACAGTCATGTATCGCTCCCAACCCTCTCCCAAGGAGCCCGTAGGAGTGGTGATGAATCAGAGATGATTCCCCCAGAAAACCTGGTCTGGGACCATGTGGCCAAGGAAAGGCTTTGTGATCCTGCCCTCAGGGTGGTGTTCTGTGGGAGGATCACATGAGGGGGGAAGCAGGTCAGGAGGAATGGGAAACCCCCATTTTCAACTTCCCCTGAGATCCCAACCTTATAATGGCCTATTGTAAAATAGAAAAAGTTAGAAAGCTGATTTTCACATTATGGACTCCAAGTCCTTATAATCGTCCAAGTACTGGGATGAAGAAGAGGGCTGAAGAGGAACGAAACTGCAAAGGGCATCTTGTTAATGGAAATGACTCACACCTTAGGGAGACTGAGAGTCCTAAAAGGCACCCTCAGGTGCAGGCTATTAGAAAGAAAAAGGTGCAGACCAGTAGTGGTAGGTGGAGGAGTTGTGTACTCTCCCACGTTGCAGCAGAAGCTGGAGAAGGAAGAAGACGCTGGGACCACTGTCGAGTGTTGAGCAGTCGCCGGTCCTGAAAGGGTCTTTTCCTCTAGAAGCCTTAATTGCAGAGGTTGTGCAGCGGGAGCCATCGGAGATGGAAGCTTTCCCCCTGGAGACCTGAATTGCAGAGGCTGCATAGCGGAAAGCGAGAGCTTGGAAAGCTTTCTCCACAGCAAGGCTGCTTCTGGTGGCAGGCAAGCACCAGAGAGCCTTGGGAGCAGAGAAAGCTCAATGTGCGAGTGGCGCTGGCCACAAAAGACTGAAAGCAGCCGGTTGGTGGACTGTGAGAAGCAGCTGAGGCAGACGACCTGGAAGCAGTGAGGGGAGCGGATGCGCACACCAGAACCGGTGAGTTCATTGAGATATTGTGACACTGCAGCACTCTGCAACTGCCCTCTTGCTCAGACCATGCACTTTAACACAGGAAACAACATGCCTAGAGGGAAATACAAAAAGAAAAGTAATTGTGAATACCGAACTGATCGAAAGCAGATAAATCAGTATTTTGTAAACCAAACAGACTTTGAAACGAGGAAGTGGAATGATAAGAGCTTGGTTATCAGACAAAAGAGGTGTGATTATATGCATTCGGGTACATTTGAAAGTCAGCAACAAGATGGGGCAGTAACACAAGAAGCCAATACAAACTACCATTGCCAAAGCCAAAAGAGAGTTGTAACAAAGCAGATTAAAATTAACAATCATTGCCAAAGTCGAGAGGGGACAAATGAGAATCCAAAAATGTGCAAAAATGATTGCCCATATTTGGAGAAGTTCATAAAAGGAACTGGTTTAAACCCACATTGCCAAAGTAAAAGAAGAGTCAGAGTGAAACAGAATTATAGTCAGTATTTGGTTAATGAAGAAGTGGGGAAACAAGAGTGGCAAGAAGGCTGCCCTTCTGGTGAAAGATATTCAGAAGGAGTGGAGCATAACTTGCAGAGTGTGTGGAAATCACAAGTGAATAATAAATAACACTAATCTCAATCTTGTTTTCCCCGATGAAATTCTTAAACGTGGTGTTGTGAAGCAAGAGACATTGCTAAATTGCTGACCTTTACCACATATGTACTTGTAGTTTACAGTTTATTCTGGTCTGGCAGGAGAGTACACCAGGTCAAAGATTGCTGTAACACTTTATTCTGTTGTGGCAGGAGAGTACAGCAGAACAGTGAACTTTAAAGTAGTATTTTCTATTTTACAATAGGCCATTACAAAGTTGGGGTCTCAGGGGAAGTTGAAAATGGGGGTTTCCCATTCCTCCTGACCTGCTTCCCCCCTCATGTGATCCTCTGGCATGGGAGTAGACCATGTGGAAGTTGATGAAGTACTGTGAAGTGGTGTTGAGAAGCCGAAAAGAAGTGTAGAATCACTACTATGTTTTGGTGAAACATTACAGAATCACTCTGACAAACTTTCAATGCTGAGGCAAGTGTTGTATAAACTGCTGCAAAAGTGTTTAATGTTTTCAAAACAAATACATTGTTGCAGAATAATCCTAACAAAGGCAATTTATGTTAATTCTGTTGAACTAAGGACATGTTCTTGGTTTATGTGAAGAGGTTGTTTCAGTTCTTAATATCACAAGTGTAAGAGAAAGAAATGTTGAACAATTCTGAAGTGTTGGAACTGTTGTTGCTAAATTGCAATCAAAAAGACAGGATGTCCTTATTCTTATGGGACTTTTCAACAACATACTGCCTTAATCTGGGGAAGGGGAATTATTCACCAAGATTATAAGGAGAGACTGTTATTATACTGTAAATGTAACTGTTATATTTGTTGCTTTTAAACTGCCATATATTACCTTAATGAGTTGTTATATGTATACTTGTGAGGGCCAGAAACCTTTTGTTAGAGTGTTTCCTTTAGTTTGTTTTAGGCAGGGAAATCCTCATCAGGCTACGGATAGTCAGGCGCTTATCCAACCTTTTGAGTTAATGAAATGGCATCTTTTGAAAAACCTTCACAAAGTTGTCGGCCTCACATTACAGACCCCTCACAGAGTGCAGCAACTGCACTCTAAGACAATATCCTATCAGAATGTCAAGTTATTTCTCCCACTTTCTAAGTGCCAGGAGTGCAACATATCCGACAATGTGCCCTAAGATCCTTAGCTGCCTATCCCCCCTTTTGTTCTCCAGTGACATTCAACTTTTACACATTGGACTCTAGACTGGGCCACATTAGCATCCAGGGTTGGCAGTCCCGCATTACTCTTCTGATGTTTGGCCAATAGGAAAACGGAACAGGTGATCCCTCATCCGAGCACTATGGATCTAATTTTACAAAAAAGTGTAATTGGGCAGTGGGGAGTGTTACGTTTAAACAGCTCCCTGCTACCACATTTATGTCATTTGCACTACAGGGTGCACATGTAAAGGGTAAAAGGCACCATACAAGCATGTACACCACCTTTTGCCCTTCATATTTGCACTCTGCAATGCTAAGTGGATAAACACTGCCGGGCATGCTGGCATACCAGCAAGCATTCACTTTTGATTGTGAAGGCTGCTTGCCATGCTTGCATGATAGTGAGAGTGTAAAATGCATCCATATGGGGTCCATTTGCGTTTTGCTGGTGCATAAAGCAGATGGACCTCATAGGGATCTCCAGCATTTGCACCGGCCTGAAAATCCATGCCAGTGGAAATGCTGGGGCATTTGTATGGCAGAGAGGAAGGGAGGCGGTGGAAACCCAAGTTGCGTACCGCCCCATCTCTCCAACATTCAAATGCTTGAAAATTAGCTGTGGCATGAATGCAAGGTGTTAAAGCATTACTCAAGTTGTTTGCATCTTGCTTCACATTATGGCTCAGTCCAACATAAGCTCCAATGTGTTGTTCCCCCCTAAACTGCTTTTCATAGACAATCTGTTTGATTCCAAACACGTTTACAGTATTCCTTCCTTTCGGCAATCCTGATCTAGGGCTCACCTTAATGCATCCACTTGCACCGGAACTATCACATAACATTGCTTTTCCCCTTCTACGGCACTGCATCCCTATGCCTGTGGCATTTCACCCACTTTCAAATCTTTGGATCTTCTTCCTATTCCTTTTAAACCGCAGCCTACATGCTGGATTCACCAGGCAGAAGCACAATACGTCATCCTCCAGACAAGCCAAGTGCTCTGAGACCACTCAGGTGGTGATTTGGTGGTGATTTGGCACAGTATAATAGTTTGGTAACAACATAAAATAATATCACATAACAAAACACATCATTTGACATTTGGAATCTTAACTGTAAGTAAGTAAATTGTACACCTTTAGCCTGCCAGTTGCCTAGATATGGAAAAATCTGGATGCCCTCCTGGTGGACTTGTGCCACCAGGGGAGCCACCAGCTTTGGGGAGCTGTTTTTAGTCCAAATGGAAGAGCCTGAATCTAATAATGCACCCCACAGCAAAACCGAGAACATTATTCTGTCTGGCCCTGATCACAATGTAATAGCAGGCATCCTGCAGATGTACCAATTATGGAATCTGATGCATTTGGTGTATCAATAAAACCATGAGACAGGAGGGGGTAGAATGTGAATACACCCCACTGGTAGAAGTTGGGGATAGTCCCAGCTAGATACTAGTGATCCCAGAAGATGATTAATTTGGAGAAAGGTACATCATTAGGGATGGCAATTCAAAAATAATATTAAACTGCAGATTTGAACAAGGTTATTGCAAATATTCCTGAAAGGTATGCCACTTTACCAGATAAACTGCCTGAGTATTTAGACTCTAAACGAAAAGGGTCTTCAGAATACAGCCAGTGTATTCTTATGAACCAGAGATATGATTTGTCATCATCAGGATGATTGCATTCTATTTCGGTTGGATGACAAAGTCAGAAGGAGAATAGCAAATTGAGATGGAGGCTAAGGTGCCATGATACTTAAGACTAGTGTCTATACAAAAAGATGCTGTCACACACTTGGAGGAAAGCACAGAAATTCCTCCTGTGGAGGATTTTCCTGAATTTTCTTAAATGGTAGAGGAAAAAATCCCACCTGCAGATGCATGTACAAATGAGTTATAGACAGACCAGTTGAAGACACATGTTTTAGAATTCAAGGATGTATTCACCAGAGATGCATATGATTGTGGGCGTACTGATCGGCATGTCGCTACATTGTCAGAAGGTTATGGTAGGGAAGCTATCTTTGTGTGACAATAACGGCTGCCTTTCGCTAGTTTGGCAGAAATAAGGAAAAACTCGGAGTCCAGACGGATCATTAGACCATTTAACAGTACCTCAAACATTCCTATATTAGGTGTGTTGAAGCCCAAGGATCAGTGTCATTTATGTGCAGACTTCAGAGAACTGAAAAAGAGGGTAACAGTGTCAAGGTGGCATCTTCCATTCATTAACCAAGGCCTTGCACAGATACAAGGGTCAACGATTTTTTACCACTTTGGAATTGATAGCTGGGTATTGATATGTGTCATTAGCAAAGGACATACAAAACCTATTTGCTTTCACCTTCCAAGGAAAACAATATGCGTGGGAAAGAGTTCCCTTTGGCTATATCAATAGTGGGAGTAAGCTTGGAATATTTCTGAATAAGGCACTTCCAGATGCAGCCGAGAGAAGAACTGTGGTTTATGTGGATGATATCCTGATTAAGAATAAACATTTTACTCAGTTTTCAAAATTCTTTATTGTGAATAATATGGGAGTTACATAGGAACTATAAGGTAAATGACCTTCACCTACTCCTCATTATTTTTGATAAATATTGTTGAGAAATGATTACTGATGGTGTTCCATCTGTTTTGTTAACTTGCAGATGTAATTTGTATTTTGCTCCTGAAGAAGGGACAGTTCAGTCCTGAAACGCGTTGAGCTGGATCCTAATGCTTTTCAAGTATAAAACTTCTGGATGAAGACATTGGAGACTGGGCATTACAATCTTTCACTTAATGTTAAAGTATATTTGTTAATATCAGAAAAACAATAGTGAACTACATTTAACTTCTTGGTGTTTAGCCTTTGACAGAGTACAGGGGATCGGAGTGCCCCCAACTTGGGAAACTACTGTTGTTGATTTATCAAAGATGTTCAATACAAAATGTGATGTCACAGTAAGAAATGGGTGGCTGCACCAAATCTGATGCCCAGTATAAAAATAATTTATTTGCACAACTCTCCAGTCCCTGGCCCACCCAAATTAGCACAAACACATGCGCACACACATTCACAAAACATTAGCTCACACATTCACATGCAGCATGCACTCGCTCATTCACACATGCACCCATCATCATACACTCACTCATTGCATACAACACACGCATGCATGCATACATACACATATTTAAATTAACTCACCTTCTGCTCAGGTCCTGATGCTTCCTCTAAGTGCTCCAGCTCCTGCACAGCATGAACGGGAGCCAGGAAGCAACGAGATCTTCCTTGTTCCCCCCTCATGCATGCAAATGAGTGCTTGGGATGTAGCACCCTCATCTTTTTGTATGTGCAGGGATGAACAGGAACGCCCCCTTGCACATACAAACATTGGGCTGTAAATCATATGCATAAATGTGGCAACAACCTATCCATGACAGTGATGGTTGCTGTAATTCACATACTTGAGGCGTAGGCTGCAATCTATCCCTGACAGTAAATCACACAGAAAATGGCTGACAATAACATGCATGAGGCTGAGGTCATAATCTATCTATACCAGTAATGGTCACTGTAAATTCCATGCATGAGGCTGTGGCCACAATCTCTCTTTGCCGGCAATGGTCACTGTAAAACAGATGCATGAAACTGTGGCAGCTATTATTTCCTGCCAGTAATGATTATAATAAATCATGATCATGAGGCTGTGGCCAGAACCTATGATGTCACTGGTCGTCATTGGTCATTGTAAATCACTTGCATGAGGCTGAGTTTATCAGCATTCAATTTTGGCAACAGCTTGTCTGGTAAAGATTTTGTAGTGATATAAACATAATTAAAGTTATGGCACATTTTGCTTTTTCCTTTTTAATGTACACAGATATGCCCATCTGTGATTATTAAGTAAGCATGAAGATGAGCTACTCTGCCCTTTTTCATGAAATGTTCGCCATCTGTTGGAACCCCAGAATAGGAAGCCTTTTGTTTTATCAGAGAGCGCTTATTTCATTTCATCTTCATGTGAAAAGGAAACTTCTGAGAGCTAAGCTGGTTTGTTCTCCATAGAACTAACTTTCAAACCTTCGTCACTTCGGTTGACAGCCTGAACACATAACATATCACTAGGACTTGGAGAGCAGGGAATGACTAGGCAGGGTAAGGCATTTATATGACTAGGACTTGGAGAGCAGTGAATGACTAGGCAGGGTAAGACATTTATATGACTAGGACTTGGAGAGCAGGGAATGACTAGGCAGGGTAAGGCATTTATATGACTAGGACTTGGAGAGCAGAGAATGACTAGGCAGGGTAAGGCATTTATATGACTAGGACTTGGAGAGCAGGGAATGACTAGGCAGGGTAAGGCATTTATATGGATAGGACTTGGAGAGCAGGGAATGACTAGGCAGGGTAAGGCATTTTTTTTGGCAGTGTCCCTTTGTTAATAGACAATTCTAGGAACAAGGTACTATGAAAGTAGGCAGAACTCACTACGAGACATACCCAAAGGACTTGGAACTTACCAATACCTTGCTAGGGGTTAACTTTAGCTCACAAGGAAACCCACACTGTTTTCATTACCTGTTTGTTTTGTTGACAATTCAAAGCCCCTTTCATAGGGGGGCGAAGAAAACACATCCAAGGAGGGAGAAATACACCTCGTTTAATCTTTTCACTGCCATTGGGGCATAAGTATATGTCAACGTCCCGATAGGAAATACATGAAAGCACAGCAGGGAAAAGGTTACGATCCCTGAGGAATAGAATGGGCACTACTGCAATATCTGTGAAGCTTGCTTTCACTGAGGATTCCTTCACCTGGCAACTAAGATACAACGAGTGGAGGCAATGCCCGCAGGTTATTCTGCATATTTCCCGCTTTGATGGAATTGCAGAAGAGATCTCCAATTCTAAATTACTCTTTATGGACTCCATGCACTGTTGTAAGTCCAGAGATATTAATATTGGCGTTGCTGGTGATCATCAACACACAAAGAGAAGCACTCAAGCCTGCATGAAGACATCAAGCAGCCTCCGAACCTCAGTTGAGATGCATGATGCCTCATTCACTTGACCCCCTTCTGCACCCCAGCCCTGCTATGCATATCGAGCCTTGCCAAAGTGTCATTTGAGGCATTCTCTTCACAGCCACCTTCTCGGTGGAGCCTAGTTGAGGCTGCTTGTCATATAGAGATGGCTGGACTAAATCTTCTACTTCTGCTAGATAGAGAAGTGCCAGGACGGCCTGCTCAATGCTGTAGCGAGTTTTAAGGGGACTGAGGGAGAGAGCTTATGGGAGAGGTGTCCTTTCCCAAGCATCCTAGGTACAGTGTCTCCTGACATTACCTTGGGCTCTAAAGACTGGCTAGGCCCTGTTCCCTACATTGGCAAAGAGATTTCAGTAACTATTTCCGTCGTATTTTTCCTTTTTTCCTTCAGCTGTTTGCCTGTTCTTTCTATCCCTCTTGCAGTACAGCTCCCAGTCTACCTGTCTGACTTTAGTTCATATGCAGCCTGCATTACTGTGTGCTTGTGTGCTTTAACCTTGCAGGGGTGGGCGATCAGTGTGTTTTAGTAAAGATTGTTATTGGTATAGAGCCTTGCTCAACTTTCTTTTTATTTTGGTATTTAAGGCGCTGTTGGTGTTTGGGAGATTATGCTGCTGGTCCATATCGCTGGAGAGTATAGCCTGCCCTCAGTCCATATATAGGTGAAGAAGTGATTTGACTCAATTTACCTTTATGACGGAAACACATTTGAGCCAAGTTACCTTGGGGCAAAGCGCATAGTAGCCTTTGCTCTCCCTTGTGCGTCTTCTAGCCCGAGCTGGATTTTATCACACCATACAGCAGAAAAGATAGAAGTCTATGCAGGACACATCAAGCACAAAATGTGCACATTGAAAATTCCTGCTCTCAGCATGCATATGAGATTCTTTGGCCTGACAGGAGCATGCATACCACTGAGGACAGTGACATACACACACTTAGAGACAAGGCACCATTTTATTCTGAACTGCCTGCAGGAATCTGCGCCACTGCTGCTGCTGATTCTCACATTCCATACTACCTTACAATTGCAGATTCAGTTAAACGCCCCTGAAGCCATCATGGGAATGGGCAACTCCCTAACATTTCCAGAGGGACACCTGCTTCTTTTTCCAAGCTATTCATAATATTTCCTGTCATTGATCCATCTATTTACTTTGCTGAAAAGGCCACAGGTGGACCTAAACTTCAATTCCCAGGTCGGTTCTCTTTCCAGAAGATCCTGCCCAGTCCGTTTGGTAGCCTGACAGTTTCCACATGTCTTTAATGTTGACTGAAATTGACAATTGACAAAACAAATAGAACTATAGATGGGTAGATATCAACTACTGGGAATCATTCAACAGAGGTGTTCTGAGTTAAAAATAGGCGAGAGTAAAGCTCGAGGCGTCTATGCTGTCCATCAGAACTCTGAGGCGGAAGAAACTCTGTAGTTGAAAGCTACCGATCTACAATATTGTGGTCTTTATGGCGCGTCTACAACTCCTGTCCCTTCTCCACCTGCTGCCCTCAAAGACCTGCATTTCAGAGGATGTAGGGGGAGGTATGAGGTATATACAACATAAAGAATATCCGATCCCCTCCACTCACTCCACAGCAACACAAAAAGGAGAACAAACAGTTAAGTGACTTAGAAAATGCCACAAAGTCACAGCAGTGCGTTACAGATTCCATAATCCTCTGTCATGACACCACAGAAAGAGGATACAGCATTCAGAAAGGAAAATAGTTATTAAGGGATTCCTATGGCAACCATAGTAACAGCAACATATACAATAGTCCCAATCCTCTTAATGTGATACTTACAATATCTTACATCAGTAGCATTATGGGTGTGGTCCTTTATCACTCTAGTCTAGCTGTGATTTGGCGAACATCATCTGGGGGCCTTCCCCCATTGGCCTCCTTGAGGAAAGTGTGAGGACGACTCTGAACTGCTCAGGTGTCTTTTTGGCTGTCACACAGAGTGAACTCAGAATTGCTCTCTTGAAATAGCAAACGACCTGCCCCTCCAGAAATGGGGACAGCCTGTTGCTTGTGCGGTCTCTTAAAAATGGGTTTCCAGATTGCTTTGCACCAAGGCTTTATCTGTTTTGGCTCACACAATACCAAAGACACAACATCAAATATCACAAAGCAGATCTTTTTATGCATCCTCGAGTTTCAACACAAGTTCACATGGTAAATTGTGGGGAGGGATGCCAAAAGTAAAAGACAAAATACACATTGATGAATTCATCTTCCAGCAGATGGTAAACTGACTGGTTCATTTGCCTGAGTGGCCTATAGACATCAGTAAGTATCCTGCTCTTCAACTTGAGTTTAGGAGTTTATGAGTACCATGGAATTGAGTACCAAGAGAATATGTTATTTGGACACTACAAGGCAATGCAGGGTGTGCTGCTCATGATATGAATGCTGAATGAAATTGTGATATCATTTAGTGTCAGCGGAAAGACTTCTGTATTAAGTGCTATGTCAGGTGTCTTGGCCCACGTTTGAATCATTATGCTACAACATTTGGTGCTGTGGGCTTAGAAAATCCAAGATGGCTGAAAAGCCCACATTTGCGCCAGAATCCAGGAAAACCACGCAGTTTTGCGCACACCAAAATGGTCACCTGACCTGCCACCCACCAGTGCGAGAGTGATGGGCCAGAAGCACCATGAGTGAAACGTGGTGCCAAAGGAAAAACAGCAGTGCCGGTTAGCTCAAAAAGCGCCTTGAAATCACCTTTGTTTCTCTGAAATGTAAGCTAAAAATGCCTATTTTAAACGTTGCAAGATATTCAAAAATCTCACTGAACATCAGCAGACATTTGGCAGAATGTAGTCTTGTGTGCATACAAAATCTGGAAAGATGAAGAGCCTAAAATAATTTTCATAACACAACTGGATGAGTGGTGGATGTCAGCAGCTTAAGTGAAATTGGACTTAAAATCACTAAAATCAAAATGTTTAAAATAAATGAGTGACCTACTTTTGAGTGTCACATAGGTTGCAACTGTTTAAATGTCATAGTTTTGAACTTAGAATCAGCGTTCTAGCTGCATGTGTAAAAATTGTAAGTTTGATTTGAATGAAGAAAACTGGAACAAAAGTGACATTTATCTGAAGCATGGCTTGAAGAGATTGAATTCTGCCTGGCAACTGCCCCCGACAGGAGTTGAAACGTGCCCAGCAACTGCATTCACAGTCCTGGCTGCCTTCTGCTGTTCCCACCAAAAGGAGATTACACCTCTTTGATTGAATTAGGGGTGGGGTACCCTGGGCTGCAGGAAACAGAACAATGAGCTTTCCTTGCCTCAGGCAAATGTTAAATTAGGGGGGTCGTAAATGGCTTCCTCTTGGAAGAAACTGGGAGGAGCAGTGCTTCTGGGAGCCACCTGAGCTGGAGGTGGGGACAGACAGAAATCCCCCATGTGCTTGGAACCTAAACCACACCAATCTGGCCCAGAGCATAATTTTAAAAAGATGGATAATTCATAGTACATAACTGTCAAAATTATATAATAATATCATTTATTCTTGTGATTTTTCTATGCACATTTTAAGAGGTATGTTCTGGGGGGTAGTAGCAGAAAATAAGGTATTACTCCAAATGTCTGTATGTTAAAAATCTGATACTTTATCATCTGATGGCCATATTCTTTGCGCATGTTTGTGTAAATTCTGGAAAAGTTTAGAGGTTGTGTTCTGGATGAAAAGGGCAGAATTCTGTCAGGAGTGGACACGACATCTTACAAAGACAGGGATCAGATGATTTGGTGCTACAGAAAATATGTTAACTGGACATATAATATTAGAAAAATTGTACATAGATAAATATGTATTTGGATCAAAAATAGATTTGTGTGCAAATTGACAAGGGGAGGATCCTCTGAACCATAAACCTACCTCATCACGATGACACTCCATTTCCTTCCCCCAATCAAGGGAGAGAGGAGAACTTGGCCATTGATAAGTTGTGAGGGGCAGGCTTAGTTATGCCCACACACACACCCATTTCAAAAGACATAAAAGGAGTCAGTGAGACCCAGGAAGGGACATTCACTTTTCCATTTCAAACTGATTTCTTGCGAAGCATTTTGCCGGACCAGACAATATCCAGAAGACTTCAGATCCAGAACGTAGCCTCCACACTCCAGAACTTTAAGCATAGGGGCCAGAACTACAAGAGGAATCCTTTTCAGTAGGCCTTAAAATCTTTTTCAACCTGACTCTTCAACAGCCGGGCTGTGCTGTTTGATTCTGGCTAGAACCCTATGCCAGAACCCAGAAAGCAGTGCTGTATCCAGACCAGACTGCTGTGCAGTGCCAAGAACGTTTGCCAGAACCAGAGATCCAGACCAGCAGAGCAGATCTGACCCAGATCGCTGTGAGCAGAACCGGTACCAGAGCCCGTCCGTGGCGAGAGAACCGCAGCTAAACCTGTTGACAAGATCCAAGACAGAGATGGTGACAGAGGCCCATTCCTTCCAAGACTAGGAGTGAGTATCCTGAAACTGTGCCAGAACCAATCTCTTAGTCAAAAATAATCTGATTCAAACCATTTTAACCTGTCCAGAACTGCATCATAGAAATCGTGTCCATTCTCTGACTTTAAACCTGTGAAAGTGTCATTTGCCATTATGAATCACTACTTTATTTCTGAAATTCTACCTCCACAAAATTGTCCGTATCTTTGGAACTTTAATTTTAAAGCTAAGATCCTCAGCTTTCCAACAGGCCCTAAACCGACTTTCTACTCCTTATAGTTTTTCCGTAATCGCGCTCGACACACTCGGAAAAAGTGCCGCAAATTGCAACTAGCTCATTTCACCACCTGTCAAAAATCGCTGTCTTTTGCTTCGTTTTCAACCTAATAATCCCTCATGAATCACTGATAGTGTTGACCTGAACTAATTCAAAGTAGCTGCCACCTACCATGAATCGCCTATAGGGAATTAAAATGATTTTTAGCATATTTTCACTTCTTTGCAAATCACATTTAAGTATTTTGCCTGTGTTTTAAAATCATCCCTGTGTTCTAAGCTTGCTAGGCGGGAACTGAAATTCGTATTGTATTGTGATGGTATTCCTGAAAACTGTGTGCTCTCTTTCCACTCTTTACATTGCATAGGGGGGGAGTGAATTGCCACAAAAGAAAAAGCGATTATATTATCTCTTGTTCAAACCATATCAGTTTATTTCTGTACTGCATTCTTTTCCATCATTGAATTTCCTTGAAACCATAAAAGTATTCTCAGCTACTTTATCCTTTCTATACCGACTCCTAAGTGATTACAAAAGCGTGCTAGTGTAATATTATCCATTGTTGATCACTGTCATATTCATAAGTGTGCTGTCAAATATTAATTTATTTATAAAAGTGTGATATATATATTGTTTAATTTGTAAAATAAATCTTTTTATTTGCAATACAAACCTACTTCTTGGCTCAGTGAGGTCAGGGGGATTCAAAAAGAGGGGCGTTACATAAGAGTTTATCATCCAGATTATAACTTGTCATAAAAATATATAAGTAAGGGCTTCCCTTGGGCATCCCAGACTCGGCATTGACTTATTGGGAGTGCTGAATTGAAGTCCCTTAACAGCTAGAAGCTGTAAGCAACATCTCATCAGTGCAAAGAGAGGGTGTGCCTAATCCAGGACACTGCCCCTCCTAAAAGAGGACAGGGTGCAACTCTGGTGCAACTACTGCTTGCCTGAAGGTGGAAGAGAGTGGGAAATAGGGCCCCATGGGTGCTGAGGTTGAATGCGGTGAACCTCGGAAGTATCAGACCTAGCAGGCACCTGAGAACGATATTGCTCCATTCTTCCAGCGTGGAGGATAAGAAATGTAAGAAAACCTGTTTTTTGCCAGATTAGCACAGAGATTAAAACATAAAACAGGTCAGATAATTTAAAATAAACCCTTTTCCCATAAAAGACACACATGAGCCAAAATCTATTTGGCCAACTTGTGCTGAGGGGCCGCGCTTCCTGCAATTTTGTGGTTGGAATTTGGATCCTGAAAGATTGGCCGCATTTCTGCACAACTTCTCTGGAGCTTGTCTCGATATGCTTCGATATACCCAGCCGTCACGTAGATCATTTCTAATTGTGATTATGATTGCACTTTTTTTAAAGAAAGATAATGATCTACCGAAATGTTGGCTCATGATCTTCTGAGAAAAATCCTGCGATCAAATATTAATCTAGATTTACGCAAGAGATTTGCCAACTAGTCAAGAATGCAAATCCGACAATTCAATGTGAATGTTTCCAACAGCAAGGAACCATTCCTTAAGGAAATAGTAGTGTAGATGCTGAGTGGCCAGGACTTTAAAAAGAGATTTTTGGCTGCTTTTAAGGTTTCCTAATTCTCCATCATTCTAACATTTTTAGTTCTACGGTATTGAAGATGTAAAAAAAAACACCCAGTTTGGTAATGAGAGCACTTACGCTTTACCTCTAGAACTGAGCCCACATTCAGGCTGTGAACATGGAATTATTTTTACAGACAGGCTATCCAGTTTATAGTGACTTTGCACTCACAACCGAAAATGCAAAATGTGTCATTGCCAAATGTTGCCCAACATTTCCGAAATGCTGCCTAAAAAGGCACACGATGTGGTATTTTACTCTCAAGAGTGATTCATTTGAATTGGTTTGAATTTAAAATCACTATCAATTCATGCTATCTGATGTCCACAACACAAGTCTTCCCAAGTCTCCACATGACATTTAAATAAAGAAACCCCCTCTGTAAAATAGGAGGGACATCTGCAATGGCCTTCTGTAAGTCTAGTCGCGACCTACTGCCATTTAAATGAAGCATACATGCTGTAAAATGTATAGATTTGTTCATCACTATTGCCTCTTTTGGAAATCTATACCACTCTAAAAAATGGGGTAAGTGAGGGTATAACCGTTGGTGAGTGTGCTTAGGCCGTTACACTTGCGGTGTGTCAAGCTGCGTGTCCAGTACAAAGAGGTTTTACCCTAACCTCTTGTAATAAGTAAGAGCTGGTTGTTTGGGCTGGTGATTCGCGCTATTCCTGTAAGTAATGTATGCTTATTCACTGTACAATACATAAATTAGAAAGGTCAAAAATTGTGCTGCTCCAGATTTATTCTCTTGTTACAGTTGACACGTGTTTCGACGCTGGGTCGTTTTCAAGGATGTTCATTTGAACAGAATCATAACAAAATAATAACATGTGGTTATAGTATCATAAAGAAAAGTAAATGTGCATACCATATTCATCATTCATGGGCATGTAGGTATGACATGAGGAAAAATAGACAAAAACACATGTCCTTCAAATATTAGTATTCTTCCTGTTGGCAATCGCCTCATTGGCTCAAAAAGATTTTTGGGTAAGGATTGTATGAAGCACTCAATGTTTTCTGTGCCCAACGTACAGGGTTTGCACAGCTTCAAAATTGGCACTTATTGTATGCAGATAGTCCAAGTGTTGCAACTCAACAAAGTAGGATGCTTCTCAAGATACCAACCAGCTGTGAGCCTCTTTATAGAAAGTCTGAATTGTTTTGTTTTACATTATTTTCGGTTCTGCTTATTCTTAAGAATATTAACATTAAAGTCACCAACTGAGCATTCTCATCCTCTCTAGCTCAGGCTTCCACCGGACACTCTCATAACATTCACACACAACATACACCAACATTCTCCTGAGCTGTCAGTCATAGCCATGCACCAACATTCCGCTTTCACTCATGGATGACTGGTGTACCAGGCAGATATGGCACCCAAGACACAACACAAAGCACCTCTGATTGAAGTTGTGAAAATACCACCAGAAGATGCCTGAAACTGGTATAAACCTGTGGGGCTCTTCGGCTCAAGGCCCATGCACCCCCATACTTTGCTGAAATGGGCCTTCCATCTTCTCCAGTGCTGCACAGACTGAGGAGGCCAAACATTCTGGGGTTCAAGGCGTGTTGGCTTACTGTCTGTAACTGTGCCATCTTTGCACTGCATGGGCCATCCCACCCTGGCCTCCTCATGTAAAAAGGTTGCTGGATCTTGTCTGAGCCCAATCTGACCTTGGAGCCTTCCTTGGCCACATCTTACATTCCTGCTGGCTGGAAGATGAAGAATTTAAGAGGACCTGCTGCTTGCTCTGAGATGGCATTCCCGTGGCTATGCTACAGAGGGAAAGTAGGACATTTTTTACTTACACCAGCATGCCTTTTCCATATAGGACAGTCCTTCCATGATGGTGGGCTGCATTAATGGCTGTGCTGCCTCCACCTCCTAACTCCCCCACATAGTCTGTAATCCTGCTTGGGTGCAGGGTTAGTGTGAAACCGGGAGTTGATCCGTAATACCCCAGGAGGTTTAGAGTATGCATGTGGTCCTCCTTATGTTCCCTGATGGGCCAACATACATAACTCTTCATCTAAAGTAAAATAAAGATGGTTGCAAGAACACCTAGTTGGCCTTTTGATAGCAAGACTCGAGCTATACTATATAGATATCAGTCTATCTCTCTCCTTCTCTCTGTATATCTCTCTATCTGCACTCACTTCCTCTCTCTGTCTCTCTGTGTCTTACTCTATATCTCTCTCTATGTTGGCAAAACTCATGTTGCCAGGTGTGAGTTTGCTAGAGCCACCCCAGCCACTGCTGACAGTAACACGACCTGAAGAAACACACAGACATTTTGGAGTGAGGGGTGCTGTTTTTTATGGTTGAATGTAGGCTGATTGCAGGAGCCACTTTGTCTGTACGGGAGGTGGGGATGGGGTGGCTCAGGGACCCGAGGGTGAGGCTGCAGGGTTAACAATTGTGCATGTTTTTTTCTATTGTTTGTTAATTGTTAGTGTTGGTGCATACTGTAACAAAACACAGTGGGTTAGTAACACCACCAACCAATCAGTGCCCAACACGGAAACTGAAACTTTGCCTTGTTGCTCACAGAAGAAAAAGGTCACTGGATAACCCAGACAAAATGTGCTATTTTAAAAAAGGACATTATTTTATTGTAATAGCATTGCAAATTAGCTTGTTTTAAAATTTGACAATGGACACGTGTAATGGTAACTTGCCATATGCATTTTAATTATAATCGGAATGTCACATTTGTCATATTGAGCAAAGCCATTGTCAAAATCGAGACCAACCATATAAATCATTTTCTAATATGTTACAGACTATTCATCTTGGAATTATAACCTTCTATCATACTCTTTCAAATTAGCCCTAAAAGAAAAGCAAAGAGAACAAATAGCATCAATGAGTGTACCTGTCTACTTTGCATAAAAACAAAAATCATTTTGGGAACATAGGAATAACCACACATTTTTATGTCTGATAAATATGGCTGTCATGAAAGGGTTGCATGCTTGAATTACAAAGAACATAATGCACACCGGGCTTGGTGCTCATTTCATGTTTCACATCTCCCCAATCTGAACAATAGAATGTTTGGAACCATGAACCATACACAGTCATTTGGACAGTGTCAGGTCACAGAGACATCTATCACTCGATTGGGGTTCGATGACTGTTATGGTTCTTGTTTTCTGAGAACCACTGTGCAGAGTTTTAGAAGAGGATGAGCTGAGTCTCAGGGTAATGATGTCTGTGTATATGGATATGTGTACATGCCCACTCCCGAATGCACAGACATCCTTAGTGAATTACATATGGGATCCCAATACAAAATGCACGTTTCCGTAATAGCAAGCTTTCTGTCCGTTTGACAGCATCAGTTGATAGGAAGGTTTGAAAAGGACTGTGACATGTTAGCGGGCAGTGGAGTCTACACAGGGGGAGACCGCCATGAGCAGAGGACTATTTCTTTATCTATAATAAGGGTGTTGGCAGACCACTGGAAGGCAAACTATCTTAATGAGGTGTGAAAGCCCTTTATCCTTATAAACGATGACACTCTCATTGAACGCATTTGGCCTCTGCTGGTTTTCTCTAGGGAACTTCCTTAATTTCAGGCATTTAGTTACGATCCTTCAAATGCAATCGAGACTTTCTTCAGAGTTTCAAAGTGAGGGAAAGGGCATGTTTAAGTTATCTCTCAGTTAAGGTTTCATTATTCTTGAGGTCACTGCAGCCAAATGTTGTAATTATTGTTTAATTACACTCACAACAACCATATCTGTTTTGTTTTAATATTTACACGAGCAGTCCATTACAAGGTTCGGATAGAGGGGTGCACACTCTTACATCTACAGATATGGGTAGAGATTTGAACTGCGGCGTCAATGTAACACATAGAACTGTTCACATTGAGCTGAGTCAAGAAAATGAAGCAGACGCTGGGAAGGCCGTGCCAGCATTTTGGGAATACCGTGAGAAAAGGGGGGACGCAGTCTACGGAACACAGATGAGGATGAAGCGAGACTTGGAACTTCCATTCGTCATTTGAGGCATCAAGGGAGGGTTCTCAAGGCTCAACACCGCCCCTTTCCAAAGAATAGCAGTCAGGCAAGGGACAGGGTGCCTCTTCCCACAGCATGGCAGTGTACGCTGGGTGCAGCGTTGGGTAGCACCTGGCCGGTGCATGTGAAAGACTGGTAGGGCTTGGGCTGAGTGTGCCACGTGTCAGGAAATCTCCCTCCATGGATGTCTAATGACTGGCTCTTAGCAAGAGCATGGATGGAATAGAGGGGGAGGCATGTGCGTGAGGGGGCCTAAAAAGAGGGCGCAGCACAGGTTCTCATGTGAAGTGTTGCTAAGTAGATAATGGAGTATGTGTCGGTGTGTTCATAGCCATCTGTCTAAGATCATTGTTTAAGTGGGGAGCGAGGTGCTGAGGTGTTCGGTTAAAACGTTCTCCTGTTCGAAATAAGAGTGTCAGTCGCTCCTTAGGTCCAGAGGAAGTGTTATGTTTTCTCAGATAAGTACGCCAACTTTACCACCATGGTGGATGGCGGATTTACCGCCCCATTCCAAGGTGAGTGGGGCGGTAAATCCCCATTTCCCATTTTACCCTTCCCCATTCCCATTTTTGCCCCATAGGGCATAATGGGAGTGGGGAAGGCGCTAATTACGCCACCGTAAATTACGGTGGCGTAATTAGCACCAAGGCGGTTTAGCGCCATGGATTTTAACGGCTGCCGTTAAAATCGGAATCAGGCGTTAAGGGTTAACGACGGCGTTAACCCTTAACGCCTGAGTTGTAATAATAATTGCCTAAAGGATGGGGAGGTGCTGGGACATATCTGAATAGCCTACTTGTGCTGAGTAATACAGACACACCTGCTCTGCCTAATGGGAGTCAGTATTACCTGTGCTACTTAAGGCCCCCATACTACCTGACGTGGTCACACTTTTTGTGTATGATGTGGGCCGCTATTTCACAAACACCTTCACGTGGCTATACCTATACTGCCATGGCTAGGTCCCTACTGCCTATACTGCCCAACGGGCACATGCCCTTTCATTCCGAAGAATGTCCTTCTTACTGGTGCAGATATGGGTGATTAATATAAACACTCCCTAATAGGGTCCTAACTGTTCTGTGCATTACGAGTCCTTGCTGCCTATTCTGCCATTTGAGGCCACACCCATCATGTGTGATGGCAGACATTATCATTGTGTGGCAGATCTTTGTTATTGAAGCATGTAACTACCTGCTATGGATTTGTATTTCCATATCTTTGGATATAAACACAATGGCATGGGGGATCCCCACTTCATAGTGATCAATTAGCAAGAGGGATCCCAAATATGCATTAATAAGCATAGTGAGATTAGCTTGGTGCTATTGCTAAAGGCTTGTTGGTGATGTTTGTTTTGCAGTGTACCCTGATGAATGGTACAGACCTGACAGCAGTATTCGATGAGTGAACACAAGCGAATGGCAATATATAGAGTAAGAGAAAAGAAGCATCTGGATTTACTACTGGAATAAATAGAATGCTTGGCAAAAGTATGGCTGTGTTTGCCTGAAACTGTCAGAGGTGTGCAGGCTCATGGCGAGTCATTACTGTAGTATGACAAGTGCTTAGTCACCGGAGTGTGGCCAGTTAAGAACGCGGACCCACATTGAATTACCATGTGTGGCTTCTGTCCCAAGGACATTTCTGAGCCTCGACTGGCTATGGGGTGAATACAGAGGAACCCCCAGAACTCTATGGTTCGTTAATCGAGCAACGAGGAACACTGGACCCTGTCATTTCTACAGAAGTCTGAGCGGGTACAAATCACCAAGGAACCTCAGCTCATCCAAAACGGGTCTCTTCAGAGTGCCAGCATTCAAGCAACTCTGAAAAGAAGTGCCCGAATCAGTCTAGACATGCCCGACATGTGGAACAACTAGCCAATCACCTTGAGACTGCAAGAGAACCACAGGTGTTTCAGATTAGAGGGGAAACGTTTCCTCATTGTGGAGGCTTTCCGCAACCTAAGCTAGAGTTGCCTAGGATACTTTTGGCCTGATTGACAGAGGAGTTTACCCACTTACCAGTCTCTGGATTTTCCCTCGATAATCACCAATGAGGGGCAGCTAGCTATGGGTTGTATCGTCCCTCTCCAGTGTCGCTAAGCGCCATGAAGCCTGGTTTTACACAATCTAAACTACCTGTATGCTTGTTTATCCAGTTACAAAGGAAGACACATCTACCAGGCACTTCCTCAAACACTAGTAGAGACTCATCTCAAATCAACCTATACCCATCAAGAGGCCCAAAGGACTGAACAGCCTGTTGTTACCCTCATGAAGAGCCATGATATCATCCATCAGAGCTATCTGGGTACTCCTGTTGTCAGCAATCAGACCTCCAGGACAGTTAGCCTCAGGACACATGCAAATGTAATCCTCCATTTCCTTCCTTACCTCCTCCTTTCTCCCTCTCCCTATGTGTTTTCATTAGGGTTTTGTAGGGTGCCACATGCAGAAAACACCTGCTTCACAGTGTGGTGGGTCAAGTGGGGCACATAGGGGTGGGGGGATACATCAAAAGATACATCAGCCTTTTGGCTAATTTATTTAGTTTTTAATGACATTATACATTTAAAAAATAAATGGTTGAATAAGGCATGGACTATGAATATTCTGTACTTGCTTACACATATGACTTGGTGACAATGGATTGGATAACATTTCAATTGGTGATGTTGTTTTTTAGAATGAGAGATGAACGACTAGGTTACAGTATACAAATGCATACATTCATTGATGGCAAACGCATTTTTGTCCTGATGAAGGCCACATCAAAGGTGGAGCAATAAATGGATTAGCTCACAAGGGAACAAAAAACATTGTGTTTATGTTTTGGGTTGAAGAATATTATTTAAACAAGAATGCAGTGTATATATATATGGCCTCAGATGATAACAAAGGAGTCGTGTTTAGGTACAATCATTTTGTACCTTGTATGAACTTGTTGGGTCTATGTATAATGTGCGTGCCACTTTGATTTGGTTACGTTGCAATGCTATGATATATGTTTTTGAATTATATTATTTATCATGAATTAAAAAGGATTATTTTTTTATTTTATATTTGGTGTGTTGCATCTCCTGTCCACTCCTCCCTGTTAAAAGTGTTTTTGTTTATCTTCACAGTTCTTCCACATTTTTTGTATGGTATTATTGATTGCCCCCAGGCAGTGGTTTTCCTGAGACCCCTCCCTCTCAAGTTGCTGGGGTCGTGCTTGTGCTGAATATAGAGGATAACAAAGGAGACAGTAAACTGTTACAGGCTCGTCCTGCTCCCCTACAACACCTACGCACTCGGACACAAATAATACGCTGGAGACCAAAAGTAGAGTGAAATGGGCTGTAATGCAAACCGACCAGTGCATTGGAGGGCTACTTACTGCTCGGCCCCTCCCAGGCCAGCCTCATCCTTATATACAAATGTAGTGGCTAAACACATTCTCCACCCAAGAAACAGCATGTATAAGCACATATAATAACAAAAAGGTCAATTTCGGAAAAAAAGGAGGGAAGGAGTATAGCCTGCAGTTGAGAAATGCTTTCACTGTCATATCTGAGACAAGGCAGTCTCTGGCCTTGGGGATTCTATCCAGCAGTGTCTTCAGCTGTGTACTTCTATAGAGGGGCTCATGAACTGGCCCAGGCAGCCTGAGGCATCACGCATTCCACAGCTCTGGAGCCTCGCCTGGCACGGGTGATCAGCTGTAGGCCAGTCTCATCGCACCTGATGGCCTTCAAAGAAACCAAAAGAAAATGAAGTATCAGAGTTGCAAACAGAAACCCAACAACCTTTCATGTGTAACTGTGTCAACCTGAAGCCAGCTTCCACCCTCAGCATCAATGAGAAGTGAACTGACATGTCTGGGTCTTTTGTTTCAGTAGGCCACCCCCGCTAGGGGGACCCCATTCATAAGATACTAGAATGTGGTTTGTGGAAGCCAGAGAGCCTGGTTCTCATCATCTTCAAGGGAGACCTGCTGCTTTAATCAAGAACCACAGGGAGATCCATTAACCAGAGAGACTCTTTGAACACAACAGACAGGGAGATAGGTGGGATCTAGCAACAAAGGGGAGTGAGCCACAAAACCTTTTCTTTTGAGAGGAGGTTTCTGCCATCTTGGTTCTGGGACATCCCTGGTTCCTGTTTCACCCCTTTACCTTTTCCTGTTGCAAATCATTCTAGTTATGACCTCACGCATACAGCAAATGGGTGGTAGGGACCACAGGAATGATTCACTAAGGTAGGCTTAGCCTAAACCAATCATTGTGGCCCACCTGGCTTTAAAAGAGAGCTGGAGTCCCTCTTTAGGCAGATCAACTGAAGACTTCATAAGAAGTCAGAAAGAAGAACTCAACCTTGGACCCTGGCTGATGGTACAGTCTGCCTTGCATCTTCCGCCAGTGAAGAAGGCCAGGGTATCCAAAAAGGGAATCAAGACCCCTCCCATAAACTTCTCCCAGGGAACAGAACTCAGATGGTCCTCCAGCCGCTCCTGAACTGGTACCCAGCAAGCTTCCTCGATAGGGAGTTCCAGAAGGTCTATGAACCGAAAACCAAGGAAAAGGCGGCTGCCTGCAACACACTCCACAGCTGTGGGCCATCCGCCTTAAAGGTCAACACAATACCATTAAAGAAGCTGGGAGAAGTGCCTGGACGGGCATCTACCGACGACTGGCTTGGAAATGTCCTATAAGGCAGTCGTCGGTAGATGCCCGTCCAGGCACTTCTCCCAGCTTCTTTAATGGTATTGTGTTGACCTTTAAGGACATTTCCAAGCCAGTCGAGTTCCTCGATCTGCAACCAACAGCAATTATGACCCTTTTCAAGCCACTGTCGATTAAATACATCTGAGAAATCTTGACCAGTGCTTCGTAGCTGCCAATCAGCACTGAGACACTGATTCCTGAGCCCGAGCTGCAGTTTATGCCAGCCTGCAGCCGTGTGTCCAAAAACAAAACTGTCAGAGTCCCAATGGCTGATTACTCGATAACTGACCATCCCGACCATGAATTTGACATGTATCATATGAATTATCCATATGTATTTACGTTGCCACATGTTGATACCTATACAGCCACACAACCTACCTCCAGTGGTGATTACGTAAATAACGATAGTGAGACCCCCACCCCAGCACCTGATGAAACGTACAGGCAGCCAAGTAAAGGGAGGAGCGGAGAGATAATAACTGGAATATTCCCCATCCGATATCAAACACTATTAAAAATCAAAACTGGTCCAGTGGGGTATAGGAGGAAGAAAAGGCGGGTGGGACGGAAGAGGTATGATGCGTATCATGGCTTGGGTTTAGATTCAGTGGAAGACCCACGCCACCCAGATCAATCAAACAAATGGTATTCAGTTATGAGTACAATGGCAAAGCAAGCAACTAATGAAAGCTGCTATGTGTGCACTTTGATTCCCCATGCCTTGGTGGACCACCAAAAGTTTGTTACCACAGGAGGCGCCTATTGCTGAGGCTCAGTGTCTGATACATCTTGCACTGTGTAGAATTAAACGCACCTATCAGGCACACACTGTTTCGTTACAAATGCTGCAAAACGAAAACACCTGCCACCACAAGCCACAATGGGTACTATGCATCAAGGAGCCATTTTTCATGATCCAAGGGACAATGTTTGCTGACAACAGGTGCCAGGAGGAGCACAAGTGATGTGCAGGGCAGAGGCTTTGCGAGGAATGTCGGATGAAAAGCTCTAATGGATCAAAGACACATGCACCCCTATCTGGTCCCAGCACATCGCAAAACTAAAATCGGTAACAGCTCTCGAGAAGCCAATCAAAATACAATGTGAAATACTGTACGAACTGTGCTTCCATGGAGAGGGGAAAGTGCTCCTGGGCACAAACAAGAACTGCAACAAAACGCTCATCATGCCCGACATGAAGAAAGGAACAGTGGCTTTAATGGACACTTACGGGGTATGCGGCAAACAAGCGTACTTGCACCTTCCGCCATCATGGAAGGGCACTTGCGCTCTGGCAACGCTGCACTCCGACCTGATGGTAATACCAGAAAGCCACATCCAAGTGGTGAGGGTGCCAGCCAAGATGTCCCAGGCCACCCAGTCAACTACCGAGAACCCCCTGCGTATGATGTCTTGTTGGAAGAGCAGCTGCGAGATATCGAGTGTCACGGAAGCAAAGGGCATGAAATGACATCTCCACAGAATCCTCAGAACTTTTGACACAAATACCTGACAAGTTTAAGTTGTTTCGTTGCGCAGAAACCTTCTTTGGATCACTTGTACCAAGCATCCAAGCTCGAGCAAACGCAAAATGGTTGCAGATAGTCCACTGGGAGCTCATCCAGCTGGCCAACGACAAAGACGAAGGATTCAATGTCATTAAGGTGGAATTAAGAGCGTTGCAGCTGATGACCATGCAGAACCACTATGTCATGGACCTACTCACAGCAATGGACGGTGGTGTTTGCCGAAAAATCGGAAGTGCATGTTGCACTTACGTACCCTCTGCCGATACAGATAATGGAACTTTGTCACATGTCATAGCAGCAGTGCACAATCTCGGAGAAAGAATGAAGAAAGAAGGCGGACTGCAGTCCAGCACGTGGTTCTACAATCTGTTCGAGTGGGTCCCGTCATGGCTCGGGATAGCTGTGAAGCTGCTGATACCTATCATCTTCTTTTTTCTGCTCATTTTTTGTGTGTGCCAGGTGGGACCTAGATGCTGCGCAAAATCTATTCCTAACAGTGCAATGATGATGGTGACGATGGGTAACACAGCAAAGGTGGTTCAAATGACACATGAAGTACAGGTCCAGACAGGAGAAGAGGCAGAGCCAAAATATAGAATGACTGCTATACATAACACGGGATACATTGTAGATCCTCTCTATTATACCACCATTAAAGAACCCCATAATTTACAATGGTACACAGAAGTATGAGTAGACCTGGCGGGGGCTGTATATATATGACCTGTACCCCAGATGAGTATGCATGGAGGGGGGAGAGCCTTAGGTCGGTGTGCTGGGCTTGGCTGCCAATAAAGGGATCCCCAGCCTGGGATGAAGTGGTGGCTGAGGAAAACAAACGGAAACGTTTGGAAGACCTACATTATTTGTTACTTAAGTAACGAAAGGGGGGAATGTAAGGGTGGAAGGGTCTCCCAGGCCCCCCTTCATTCCTGATGACGCACACGATATGCTCATTCCATGATTTGCTGCACACCTCTGGCCAAGGTGTGAGGTAGCCATTGAAGGAAACATAACTGTGCACGGCCTATGAGCCACGAGACTCAATTTTGTATGAACTACAAACTCCATTTTCTATTAGGCTGCCCATACACACTGAATATGAGCATGCACCTCTCCCCTTCTCTCGCCGCGCACAGCTAGGCTGCCTCCCCCCACCTCCTCCCCTCTGCCGGCTCCATGGCTGTTCTTTTCTCTCTGAAGCTTGGGCGTGAATTGTTACGAGCTAATGCTGTATCTCTCTTCTTCCTCTGAGATCACTGTTCTGTGGGTGACCTGGCTAGAGCCTGGCCATAGAAAAACCATCCATCACCACAAATCTGCCTTTGCTCCGAAAAACCCCTCCTTGCGAAATATGCACCTCGAACCCCCAACCTTGTGTCCCTTTGATGCAACAGTTACAAGACCCTCGCTCATGTGCCACCCCAGTTCTCCCCATGTATCTAATCCTGCGAGGCCATATATTTTTTCTGTACTAACAAATAGTAAAACACCCATGTTTGATCCAAGAAACGTCTGATCAATGTACTCTGAAATATGGTGTTAGATAAGGCGCCTGGACCCATGTATCTTCGCTCTTCCTGTGGCCCAGGTCAAATGTCTATGTGATACATATATATTATGTTGAAGTTTATGTACTTTATTAAATCTTGCATAGCTTAGTGTGAAGTGTTAGCAGGAAACATGACTGCACGGACATTACCTGACCCCGCACCTCTCCCAGATGAGCACAGCTGACCCATGTGCCTCAAGAAGATGCAAGTTCAGCGCTGATCAATCCTGGAGCAACACAATTATATGATCTGTAATGTCTTGTCTCCTCCAACCAATGAACAATACTTATTGTATCCCCTATAGCACACGTCATCAATGGTGTGTTTTTGTAATATAATGTATATTTTCTGTATCTTAGGCAGAGTGCTCTTGGAGTAGCAGAGTTCTCTGCGTGCCCCATTTAACTTTATATAAAGGCATCACTTTTACTCACTCGCAATTGGTCATGGTCTCGTTCCCTACTGGGGTGTGTCCAATGGTGTCTTATTATTTCATTTATGCTCATCTTCTGTAAATCTTTTTTCTCATTCCCTGACTTTTCTATCCTGTTCGTCTTGATCTTCCCTTTGCCTGACTTCCTCAATGCTTTTCCCATCTGGTTTGAGGAATATTTGTACTCCCGTACATTTGTTCTGTACAAGCATTACTTTGTCAGCTTTATCCTTTTCTCCCTTCCATCTCTTAATTTCTTGTTGTATGCCTGTCGATGCATTCAATCGCTCACTTTTGTCTTCCTTGTTTTGTAAGATCTTAAAGATCTCCTCTTTTCTCTTAGTTTCTGATAGACTATCATCACTACTATAAGCGGGCGGTTCATATATCGGATTACTATACCCCATTGCCACTTTTAGTTCCTTTAACGGATACAATCCTACGTCTTCCGTACTATCGCCTTTTACCTCAGGTGAGGCAAGGGGAGCAGAAGGCTCGACACCTTCCTCCGTACACTTATTAAGCATCCACTTCTCAGGTGGTGGATCCTCTCTCTCTTCCTGGTACATTTTCCAGAGCTCTAAAATAGCTAACCTTTTCTCCAATTTCTTTCCCGTGTACACAGCATGAAAGTATGTGGTCATGTGTTGCAATACTGCTTTCAACAATGATCACTCTTGTGGCCACAGCATGAACATCTTGTCTGCCGTGCCTTTCACCCATTCCGCACTAGACTATTTGGGCTTGGGCATGTGTTTTGGCAATGTCTTACATAAATGCATCAGAGGAGTAATGTCTCCCATTGTGACGAGTCTCAATTGACTGTCAATACTTACTAGTGTTTACAAAATACCTTTATGAAAACAACAAATATGAGCGGGCTCCAACAACCGCCGCTCAAAGCCTTTTATTTCTCTAATAATCTCTGTCTACCTCTGGGTTGGTACCGACAGTTTCCCTAGATAGATAACATGACTTCTTGACTTTTCTCTCAATTTCCTTACACATATGTCGCTCTTTGACACCTTTATTTGACACAAATACACAAACAGACAAACTAGTTGACTCTTCACATTAAACCATAGTGATCACTCTTAATCTCTGCCCCTAATAATATCCTGATTACAGAGTTTAGATTGTCATCTTATGCGGACCTGTCTTGGACATAGCCTAAATTACTCCAACTGGAGTGTAAGACAATGGGCCTCATTCCGAGTACGGCGCTAACCAATGGCGCTATTAACGCCTTGGTTGACGCCGTACCCGGACCGGCAGCGCCTTGGTGGATGGCGGAATTACCGCCCCATTCCAAGGTTGGCGGGGCGGTAATTCCCCATTCACCAAGGCTCTTCCCCATTCCCAAATGAGCCCCCATAGGGCTCAATGGGAATGGGGAAGATGCAAATAACGGTGACCGTTCATTACGGTCACCGTTATTGGCTTGGAGGCCCCTTTGCGCCCTCGACTTTAACACCTGCTCAAAGCAGGCGTTAAGGGCGAGGGCGCAAAGGGAACTCGGAGTATGGCGGTAAGGGATTACCGCCACCGGTCTCGTTACCGGTGGCCGCTATCCCTTACCGCCATACTCGGAATGAGGCCCAATCTCTTCTAAAAACCCTTGGGTAAGGACTCATGAACTCTCTCTCTCTCTCTATCTCTCGTTACACAAAAGAAATCTCCTGTTACTTTCCCGTTACTTTCTAAATTACCACAATCCTATCCCTTCAGTTTGCCATTCCCCTTAGTCTACTCATCATTCATTCGTTCAGCTCGAGGCCTTCAGTATCTATTCCCTCTTCCAATCGACCACTTTCACCTTCCGTCCGCAAAACGCCTGTGGAAACCAGGTAGGGATTTCGTCAAAGAGGGACCCTGCCCACCGTCTCGATTTTCTTGCAAGTTTTCTATCGGCCGCTCTCCACATGAAACCCGCGATCCTCTGGCTAGATGGCGGAGGATGCCCGATCGTCCGAAACTCTGGAGTCTACAGGTCGATGGGTCTTATTTCCAACCATCCAACATGCTACCAAGTGAACCCTTAAGGTCCTTCTATTTGAGGTAACACATCGTACGATGGAGGGGATGCAGAATAACTCTTAGAACAAATAATAAAACTGACTCAGGAAGTTGGTAAAATGTCTCTGTTTTATTCTCAATTGTCTAAAACAGGGAGTTACAATGTAAATCATCGGACGTCGCACAGCATAGTCTCAATGCATTTCATAAAAAATACTTATTTTCTAACAAACAATCGTCATATGTGATGTTATACCACGTGGCAAACTAAGAAAACCTACGTGATATTGTGGTTAGTTCAAGGGGAATATCTAAGTATACTTTCTATAAGGGATTGGATTGTGATTGGGTCTTTACAGTCAGGTGGACAACTTATGCCCACCCCTAGTGCAAGTCATCTTCAACAGTTATTAAGTACACATGCACCATTGGCTCTCAAACTATAAGGCCCTTCGTTATATGGCCTTCTACAATTGGTTTGCACGCTTGTACCCTTCTGGAACATTCAGCTCACTAGCAGCACATACGCTGGTACCCCAGGTGCTGGTGGGTGGACTTGACCGTGCCTCTGCACCCAATTAGCCCACCATCTCTCATCACTCATGTCGTCTGCCATTCAGATTGTCTTTGAACATGACCTTAGAAAGTATCATTGCTCCTGAGAATGGAAGGGAGTATAGGCACATCATTATCGTAGCTCAGGTCTGCACATCCACTCCTAATTTCATCATCAGTTCAGGTGACTGGAGACCGTATTTCAGGCTGGTTTTCAGCATTTAATTGTCTTGAATTAATAAACTTAGCACTGATGGTGTTCTTTTCCTTGCACCTTAACAAGGGCTGATTCAGCTTCTCAAGTCCACAGTTCTCCAAGGATAGATAACCAGTTCTTGGCTGCTACATTCCTTGACAACAGGCCAGACAGCTATGTCTTGGTCTTCCTTCGAGGTTCAGGTTATTTCTTTGCTGCGACACACACATAGCTGCCAATCCTTCTTTCTCCATGGGTTTGAGCTTACTAAATATGTGGCACTGATGTCCAGAATTCTATATAATGGCGTCTATATAATGGCGGCACCGCCAGCAGTCTATTCACTACGTATAGTCAGCCTTTACGATTACTTAGTCTACTTGCATTGCTCCATCTGTACAGTTATAAAACGGCTTGCATTTTCTGCAGTGCTTCTTCACACGTGCAATCTTCATTCCGCATGTGAAAGTCTTCTCGATTCTTTACTTCGCCATCAGATTTTATAAGGTCTATGCATTCTCTTCTTCGGCCACTCTTCTCAGTGTGTTACGCTCATTTCTTGTGACATCACCAACATCTCCTTCTCTCATCTTCACACTTCTTCTGGGACCTCCTCCAAGAGACTGTCATCTATATGTAGGTATATCATATAGGGTTTTCTCAATGGATAACTTGTCTCGAAGGCTCTTTGTGGAATAGGCACCATTACTGGTGTTGCGCATGTCGCAATTTCCAGTTTCCAACAAATAGGCAAGATGGGGGCGGGACTTCCTGCAGTGGCATTCAGCTGCTCCTCTACAGTATCCCTAGCATTCCACTGTCTCGCCTGGCTTCCTGGTCTTGCTTGCTATGGCACTGGGACAGCAGAGGCAGGTGAAGCAAGGGGCAGCATGGACTCCATGAGTCTCTGCCAGTTGTGGGTCTACGAGACCAGAGGCTGAACTCTCCTTAAGGTCTGCTGCTCTGGGAGGCCAGTCTTTATGTGTCTTTATCCAGTTGTGAAGTGGGCAGCTGGACAATGCCCTTTGCACTTAGCACGTGGCATGCAGTAGATAGGCACAGAAAATAGCGAAGTGTGCACTTTCTGTTTCGCACGTGGCATGCAGTAGATAGGCACAGAAAATAGCGAAGTGTGCACTTTCTGTTTCATGTCAAACTCAACATATCTATACCAATAGCTTTGTATCACTCTTTGTGACACTTAGTGGCACCCAGGGGGCAAAACTAAAAAGCTGGACTCCACATTTGCTTGCAGCCATGCAGCAATGCCTTGGCATGTATTGTGACGTATCCTCTCAGCTGGCATGACTGGATAGGGGTCTATTGGCATGCATTATGTGGAAGTTTACATTAGTGCTTTCCCTGAAATGTGTCATTTGCTAACCTCGGCTCTGCAGGATCAATTGGCGATTCTGTGTCACGGGGACATTTTCGTTTTACAATGCACTGAAATGCGGTTATGTAGTTAATTAAAGTAAGCCAGGTCTACAACTCCCACGATGCACTAGGCTGGCGCACGCACGTTCAGGGCTGTAAAGAGTTACCCATAATAACCTGGAGTCATTTAGTAATGCAAATTCGCCTTAATAAGAGAAACACGTGTGTAGCGCTCTCTTCAAACCCGCATGCCTCTTGGCGCTGTTTCAAATTCTTAGATGCACCAAGAGTCTTAATTTGCAACAAATGCCGTAGGTTGTAGCTAGAGGAACGCGTAGGTCTAAATGGAATTTCATCCCTTGAATCTAAACATGCCTGTGCCTTGAGGAGTGGGCCAGGTTTCCAATTCTCCCAAATAAAACCTTTACTGTGCATTTAGGCAACAGCTGTGTTTCTGAAGTGCTGAAGTGTTTTTGTATTGTGCCAAGCTTTCAGTGAAAGCCGTTGAACTTCTTCTGGTTCCCTGACAGGAACTCATTTTTTTTCAACACTTGGAACTCGCGCTGGCTATTTCTCGCATTTCACAAGCTTCCATTCAGCAAATATGTTTTCACTCATTCTTTGATAGTCCCAGAGTCGAGGCGGATTGGTCCAACTACCCAGGCGGTAAGTTACCGCCTGGGCCGTGACTTTACCACCATGGCGTAAACTACGTTTACGCCATGGTGGTTGGCGGACTTACCGCCCCATTCCGAGGTCGGCGGGGCGGTAAGTCCCCAATCCCCATTTACCCTTCCCCATTCCCATTTTTGCCCCATAGGGCATAATGGGAGTGGGGAAGGCGTTAATTACGCCACCGTAAATTACGGTGGCGTAATTAACTCCATGGTCCCTTAGCGCCATGGATTTTAACACCTGCTAAAAGCAGGTGTTAAAAGCGCCATGGCGCTAAGGGACCTCCTAATTGGCGGTAAGGGGTCGGCGCAGCTAACGCTGGCGCTAACCCCTTACCGCCAGGGTCGTAATGAGGCCCTCAACGGCGGGGTGGGGGCGGGCTGATCCTTGCAGTGTAGCGGCGCTGACGCAGCGTGAGTCGTCTGGTCGGGCTGGCCAACCCTAACGAGGAAACCTCCTCAGGGCCAGTGCAAGTCGCCTTCCCCTCCTTCCCCTGCGTTGTGGCCAGATTGGATGCTTTAGGGCCAATGTGGTTCCACCTGGAGCTGCCTCGCTGTTGTCACCATAAGTGACTTTATAGAATTGCCTTATAAATAACCCAACCCTGTCTCTATAGGACTGTCCGCCACTCACAGTGGCCACCGTGATTCTTTCTTTCAGTATTTTGACCAGAAATGCTGTACCTAAAGTGTGTACATTTTCTGTTTCTTAGAGTACAGGCTCCAAATCCAACTCTGAGAGATCAATCAAATGCTCTTTCCTTCAGAGAGATGGTGACGCCCAAACTTTTCAGACTCCTTTCGGCGCTAGGTGTCTTGAATCCGTGGTGAATGCGCAAACAGAAGGCTGGACTCTAAGACCAGTTTAGCTGACTTCTTGTCTGCCTGTCACTTGACCTGCATTACCCATCCTCTGTTAAATCGCTTGCAATGCTCTGTTCCTCCAATTCTTATGTAATCACCCATAGGGCCTGCTTTACAAATAGCCTTTCATGCGATTGCAGCATTGTAAAACGCGTTTGTAAATCCGGCCCATAGTCTTTCACTTGATCCTATGCAACCTTCCCTTCCCAATAATCTTATGGCTGTTGCCCATATGCTTCTGCCCACAAGCGCTGTGAGGCTGCTGAAAGGCGACTCTTGTGGCGCTACATAAAAACACCCTAATCATGGAAGTGATTGCTCATCATTACCAGAGGGTATGGGGGTAAACGAGGTAGGGTGACCAGACATCCTGCTTTTAGGGTGGCAGTCTTGTTTCTTACCACACGCACCCCTGTTTTGAGAAGCTTCTACCAACTACTCAAATGGTTTGGTATTCATAAAAGGCTTTAAAGTTGGATCCTTAGCTGGAAACACCTTCTGGAAAAGTGTGAGGGCAGGAGAGACAATATGGTCACCTGTTGCTGCCAGAGCAGATGGTAGGCAGTCCAAAGTAATGATTGGTTGGAAGTGAAAGGGGGAAATGTATCATGGTAGGAGGAAAAATTAACAGAAAGTCAATAAAATTGGTGATGGGTTCAAGGAGCAATAGATGGCCCACGAGTGGACCCATCAGAATTCATTACAAGTGACATCTAGTACTCTGCAGAACATCACCCTATTTCTACCTGAACAGTTTTAAAGTTTTCAAAATATTTGAGGTTGTCGTGATAGCCCAAAGGACCTCAAAAACGGCTAATGATAACTCACATCTCAAAAAAGAAGAGAAAACTGTGAGATACATATTCTGTATTCCTCACCATTCTGCGGGGTCAGACATGCTTCATGACTAAGGCTTTCATGTCCTTCTTTTATGTATATTGCAATGACTTTGCAAAGTGGCCCCAGCTTTTGCTTTGCAAAATCTAGTCTTGGTGTTGCTAAGCATGCCCCAATGCTCTGACCAGAAGACTGTCGGAATATGCTATACTCATGATCCCTGATAAGGGTGAAACCAGGAATGTAATTGTCTGCAGTCTTGATCAATCTCTGTTTTGGGTTGATTAAGCTATGGATAAGGTGGCACTGCACTGTAAGATAAAGGCAATTTTCTGGTGAAAAAGGCTTGTGTTTTGGCTAATTTGCATACCCACAATTCCTTGCTGATGTGGCTGTGAACTGGAGGTGAACTTCCATCGAGGGTTGCTAGGTGTCGTTGTGGCATGTATAACTTGGCACAAATGGATTCTTCTTCTTTTACATTTCAGGTGAAATGATTGCTTCTAAACCCACCCTAACTTATCTGGTGGTTGCTGGGTTGCTATATATATATATTTGGTACTTGTAGACAGAACATTCGCCACAGGGGTGGTATCTTGGTGAGGAAAGATCTGAGATTGTGGGGAGGGACCCGTGGAGTACATTTGTCAGAAAGAGACATGTTTTTCAGGGCTCAATGGAAGGGTACATTTTCAGATGTTTTCTTGCTCCTTGGGGATGGGCTGTCCAAGAGGCTTTACAGGAGCAAAATTAAGGCAGGTGCCTCTTCTTATGGTTTGTTGAATGCAGGAGTTGTGAGAAGAGATCCTGGTGATCATTGGAGGTTTCTGGGGTAATGTATTGATAAAAAATGTTGTAGAAACGAATGTGCAATCTATCTTGCTGAAGGCTCTTTCAAACTGCCACGTAGTGTTTGAACGGCAGTTTGTTTTTCGTCTCGATCCCACAGCCAACCATGGATTGGACATCTCGGTGCTCTTTAGGAGGAAGGGAAGCATTCCCTTCTGGGTGCCCTTCTGGGATGTGTCAGAGTTTCGGCTCTGCCAGATTGACTTGCTTTGATTTTATTACTTGGTTTATTTTTGCTTGATTTGTGTGCGTGCCATTTAGCAAAGTGTGTCTTTTATTTTAGCAATAGCATTCTAATGTTAACACTTATTATTAGGAACACCAGATTAGATTTTGCTTGCCAAACTTCTCATTCTTTTGAATTGCTAGAACTGTTTTAGGTTTTCTTTCAAACTGCTACGCAGTGTTTAAACGGCAGTCTGTTTTTCATCTCGATCCCATAGCCAACCAGGGATTGGGCCAGTGCGAAACCTACTGTCTATCATGTGCAGATCCTGCCGTATGCACAGCGGACCACCGCAGCGGTTGTGCGCCGAAGGTGCACCAAAGTTAAGTCTGTCTGTGCTTGTCGGCTGGGCTTTAGGCTTTGGCGGCAGACGATCAGTCTACGTGTGCACTCAGGGATGTTGGTCAGCTTGATAATCAATTGTATACTCATGCTTTGCTCCGCTCTCTAGTACCCCGTGTAACTCTCTGGCCTAAGCATTGGCACGAGGCCACCCTGTTCAAACCCCCACTCTTCCCTCCCCAGCTCTGTTTAGGTTTCTGTTTAATGGTCGTTCATTAATTAGTCATTGCTTGGGTGTGTTTTATTTACTCTCTACACATGAACCAGACATTGCTTGCATTATGGAAACATGGATTTCCGACATTTCAGCGCCAGGTCGTATTGAATCTCTGCCAGCTGATTATGCAATTGTACATGCAAACCGAATGGCGACTCAATCAGGTGGAGGAGTTGCCTTTTTACATAAACGGCACCTGCAGTGCACTAGCCTCCCTATTTCTTCTTACATAAAGATGGAACACCTACTAGATTTCGTGCTCACCCATCGTGTATGTTTTAATTGTGTATCACCCGCCATGGACTGCTTCTGTGTTTGTGGAGACTTTTACGGATTGGATTGCTGACCTACAATTGGAATTGAGGTATGCAGGATAGCACAGGGGCAACGTGCTGGTCTTGGAAGTAAGAGCAACAGAGATTTGAATCCCAGATCCGCGCGCAAACAAAACAATCAAAGTGCCTCATTACGACCAAGGCGGTAAGTTACCGCCTGGGCCGTGACTTTACCACCATGGCGTAAACTACGTTTACGCCATGGTGGTTGGCGGACTTACCGCCCCATTCCGACCTTGGCGGGGCGGTAAGTCCCCAATCCCCATTTACCCTTCCCCATTCCCATTTTTGCCCCATAGGGCATAATGGGAGTGGGGAAGGCGTTAATTACGCCACCGTAAATTACGGTGGCGTAATTAACTCCATGGTCCCTTAGCGCCATGGATTTTAACACCTGCTAAAAGCAGGTGTTAAATCCGCCATGGCGCTAAGGGACCTCGTACTCAGGCGGTAAGGGTCGGCGCTGTTTACGCCGGCGTAAACCCCTTACCGCCTGAGTCGTAATGAGGCATGTGTGACTTTAACCTGTGGCTTGATGACCCTCTTGACCTCCATGGCGCAGGTGGTTAATTCACTGGCAGGCAAATTGTTCACTGCTTCAGTGAAGGGCCCCACTCATATCAAAGGCCATTTGTTAGATCTGATCTTTGTCACTGAAAGAGTGCATGCTTGCTTGACTATATGGTCTAACACCTTTTGCAATAACTTTGTCTTTTCGTCCTGCGTCAGCTAGACAACCTGATGACCTGCGATATTCTTGGTGTAATGTGGATCGTACTGCCCTGTTGTCCCGAATCCAATCTAACTTTGAACAGCTTTCTCTCACCTCAGATCTTGAGGATCTAGCCATTCTACAAGAGGCTCTCTCCCTCACAGCTGATGACCTGGCTCCTCTTAAAGCTGGTACGAGAGGCTCTCTCCCTAACAGCTGATGACCTGGCTCCTCTTAAAGCTGGCAGTACTACACAGAAAAAATCTGCACTGGGGTTCACAGACTCCTTACGCTCTGCTAAACTAGGAAACAGACAAGCCGAGAGACCTTGGCGTTCCGAATATCGATTTAGGGATCGAAATGTATTGAAAGCATGCTGTTTAAAATATCACAAAGATATTGAAGCAGATAGAACAGAATACTGTAGAATCTCACAAGCTTTGTATCAATTTAATAATCAGAGAACTGTGTGGTCAGAGAACTCTCTACCCCTAGTTTGATCTCTTCCAATGTGCTTCTCTCTCAGACACTTTGTTACTCTCTCTCGCATTTCTTTAATGAGAAGATCACCACTATTAGGAGGAAAATATCACCCCTTACTGAGATTACATCACTGCCCCCCCCGGATCCCTGTTCTTTGTCATCTCCCAGTTTTCAGTCCAACCAGGCACATTTTTCATCTGTTGTTCTTGCCTGTGAGGATCAGGTTAATGAAACCATCCTCCAGTTAAAATCTTGTTGCCCTTTGGACCCTTTTCTCCTCAATGTTCTGAAGAAGATCAGTGTGGAGAGTTCTCCTCTAGTAACTTTAGCTGTTAATTCCTCATTATCACAAGGTAAAATTCCATATAACCTAAAACATGCCCTGGTGACTCCTCTACTTAAGAAACTTACTCTGAATCGCACTTCCGCAGCTAACTTTTGTCCCACCTCCCTCCTCAAATTTCTTAGGACAGTGCTTGAGGTTGTTATACCACAGGTAAGAACTTTCTTAGAGGAGTCTTTCATCTTCCATCTGTATCAACCGGCTTTCGTCCATTCATGGGCTCGGAAGCAGTGCTGATGTCTGTTATTGAATATTTGGCCAGAATTCAAGATCAGGATAAGGTGGGTTTCCTGATCCTTTTGGACCTCTCCAGAGCGTTTGAAACCATTGATCATATTATCTTATGTCATCACCTTGAGGAGATTGTAGTTACTGACATAGCCTTTGAGTGATTTAAGTCCTTCTTATGTGACCATTCCCAAATGTTATACTTCCCCCTGTTTAGATCACGTTCCGCAATGCTATCTTGTGGGGCCCCTTAGGGATCTGCTATCTCACTGCTGCTTTTTAACATTTATGTCCACCCTCTGGCTAACCTGATACAGAATCATGGCTGCCAGTTTTATGCCTACACCGATGGCACCCAGCTCATTCTCCGAGTTGATCATAACCTCAAGGAAGCTGCATCATGCATTCAGGGGTGTCTAGCAGATGTCGGCGCTTGGAGGAACTGAAATTGGCTCAAACTCAATGGAGATAAGACAGAGGTGTTGTGGTTGCCCCCTGCTCACTGCTCGGTCCTTATGGACCACAGATCTTTGGCCTCCATGCCTGGGTGCCCTCCCTACTCCAGTCGAATCTGTTAAGTATCTGGGGATCAGCATATTGTCCACCCCTTCTCAAGACCTACAGATCAGTGGTAGATGCAATTCGGCTTTTTTAACCCGAGCACTTTAAAAAAAAAAGTGCTGCCATGTATAACTTCTGATCTGAAGGGCCCTGTGGTTGCCTGTGCAGTTATAGGCATTTTGAATTATTGCAATGCCACTTTGTTTGCCCAGACCAAATATTATCTGAAAAGACTGCAGGTTGTCCAAAACTTGGTGGCACGGTTGGTGGCGGGTCTTCTCAAATTTGCACCAGCCTCTTGTGAAGAGCCTAAGGGTTTTCCCTTCCCACTCCCGAGCGATCTTCCAAACAGGTGGCATTGGGAGGGCCAACGCTTTTGGATCCCGACCCTGAGGGTGGTCTAGCGAGGGAGGATCACCTGGTTGGAGGGTCCCTTGGGATTGGGGAGGGATTACCCGAGGGTGAGACATGGTATCCCCCTTTCAAATAACCCCTACCTGACATCCCCTTAGCCTACTGTCAGCCAGATCCCTGGTTTCCCCAGAGCCCTGAATGCTTTTCTGTCTTAATAACATTACGACAGAACACCTACACTCAAAAGGACTTTTCTCTTTCTAATAATGTCCCTCTAATGAGGACAGGCGAAGTCAGGAACTTAGCTACGATCACAAACACCAGAATCCAATTGAGAACCGAACTAAATATAAAATGTGGAACCCAGATTCACAAAGAGCACGGAAAGCCATGAAGGCCAAGGTGAGTTCGAGAAGGAGAGGTGACAAGATGGCGAGCAGCTGAGCAGAGGCTACTGAGAACCAGGCTTAAGGGAACAGAAGGCTGCTGGGTGAAGCAGGAGAAAGCGTGGGGAGGGTGCTGTGTCTCCAAGAAGCCGAAAGGGGCTTTGTCAAAGGAAGCCGAGGAGCTGGTTAATCTCTTTGAACCTTGTGCCAAGAGATTGCTTGTTTCCTTAGGACAGCGAAGCCACCAAGGAAGGTCTGAGGGGCAGGAGGGAAGAGACCCTGACATCAGCTAAAAGAATCTTGAAAGACGCTTTGTTAAAGTACAGCCGATGAGTTCAAAGTGATGAGAGAGCCCAGTTTGTAACAACACAAATGATTTCCAAGTTGCAAGGAAGGTCAAGCGCCAGAAGTGAGAGGCCGTTGAAAGAAAGCTTCGATTGTTTTGAACTGTGTGGAAACAAAGTAACAGAGTCATCCTGTGGAATACCGCATTGTCAAAAGTGTCTGTGAACTGCAAAAGCTAAACAAAGTATCGCTAAGGTGAAAAGCAAGTTGAATAAGGTTAATTGAAGTGAAAGCCGACGGGAAAGGCTACGGAAGAGAATATTGAGTGAAGCAAGATCCCGATGGGGTTCGGATGAAACAGAACAGAGTGATTAAATGAATTGACAAGAAAGTGGAATTTGTCGGGGTGCTAAGGAGCACCTGTGAAATGGAGACAAGGAAGTGGAACTTGTGGTGCTAAAGGAATACGATAACCAGAATGCAACAGTGTCAGAGTGGTCAGGCATGGGAATGAGTAAAGCTGTGCAATTTCTAAAGTCTTCGACATAAACCGCCCGAGGAAAGCAGAAAGATTGGGTAAGGGAACCCCGTGTATCAAGTTGATGAAATGCTGTAAGGTAAAATACTGAAGGGTTGAAAGTAACGAGTAAAGAGGGTCTAAGCTCTGGGGAGAAAAGCCGGAAAGATCCACCCAGGAACATTGTTAAAGTTGAACTGTGTTATGGTAGAAAGTATTGAATCAGGCGAGGTAAGCCTGAGAAGGAGAACATTGTTAAAGCAGAACTGTGTTATACTAGAGAACATTGAATCAGCCAAGTGAAGCGTGAGAGAGTACATGTACTGTGCTGAATAAGAAAACTATTGAACTCAATTTTTTTGAACTTTTTGGATTAAACTGAACCTTTGGAGATCCCGAGTGACTTAAGCTTGGGGAACGGAGTTGAGAAGAACTATCCTAATATTCTTTTGAGACACATATACTTTATCCAATACCCTACACATTGTTACGTTAGAACGTGAGGGCAAGCATAGGTTTGACACAGACAGGTTCTTTACTTTTGACAGACAGGCATTTGGACTATTCTTTCTTCTTTATTCTTCTTTATTGCAATGGTGGAGAGTGCTCCCATTTAGAAATAGGGAAATGTAAGCGTTTTTCGAACCACATTTTTTATAAATAAAGGTTTTCGAAACTTGAATCCTTGTGTCTGTGTCTACCTCTGAGCACCATGCCTTTCTCACACTCCCCAGTTCTGAACAAACTTTATTGGCAGGGATGTTGGGAGTAGAGTGAAGTTTCAGGCCCTGTGTCTGATCCATCGGGCATTTCATGGCCATGGGGCTCTATACCTCTGCTCTGTGAGAAGATCACACTGTATGTTCCTAGCAGGGCTCTTTGCTCCGCTGGTCCACATCATCTTCTCCTTCTTCCACAGACTAATAAATCCATGGTTGGGTGCTAGGCATTTTCTGTGGCAGATCCCTCGCTTTGGAACGCCCTCCCTCTTGCCCTGAGGCATATGGATGAATACCTTACGTTCTGCAAGGCTCTAAAGTCCTTCCTTTGCCTGTGCTTACGGCATGCTTGCATGTTACCGGATCCTTTCCTTTCCTGACCCCTTGGGTGTCCTGTTACAATGCCAAGATACCTTTGAGTGAAAGCTGCGCTTTACCAAGCTTTGTTAACATAACTGAAGTGAGGGACTTCCAGGAGTCAAAGTAAGTTTTCTCAAAAGGCGTTTATTTCCATAGAAGATAGAGACTGCAGATGAGTATCTGGCACCAGGGGGGTTATTCACACATATATACATTGCTGTGGAACCTCATGAAAATTCCATGTCTCCTGGGAGACGGCAAAACATGTTTGTTGTGATTTGTTGCAAGTATCGTAACAACAGCAAAATGCACATGGTAATAAGTTTTGAGACAACAACATGTTTACATATGCAATATTTACCAAAACCAATACATGTTATCTATCAGGGTTGCCAGAATGTTTATGCTCATATATGGAAATGGCATCATAACAAGTTTATTGAAAGCAATTATAAAACTTCTTACAGTTTATCTAACAGATACTAATGGCCATATGAGGTGAATTTAATTTTATCAACATGTCATAATAACCTCTATATTAAATGACCTAAATGAGATTTGTGGGAGACATATAACACACCTCCCTTCTTCTATACAATTGTTGTTTAGGGTGAGTTGCTAATCTGCTTTTATTTCAGGTTCGACCATCACTTAATATAACAGCATCATCCTAAATCTGATCTACCTTAAATGTACCACTGAATGTACTTTCTCCTTTAAGTACACCTACTGGTCTGCGAACCCACACTTGATCACCATGCTCTACCCATGACAATCTAGTGATTCATATTTTATTGTACCACTCTTTTGCTGCCTCACTTTTCTTTTGAACTCTTCTCCTTAGTTACAACTCATTCAATAACCAACCAAGGAGGGCAAACATTGGTGGCCGCCTTTCTTCTGCTTAATATTTCAAATGGGATTAATCCAGTTGTGGATTGTGGTGTTAACCTATAAATTAAAGCAAGTTTCTCAATGCCATTCTCCCAGTTCCTTCCACCCTGGATTGACGTGCAAATACTTTGCTTTAACGTTGTTAAACATCTCCGCTATTCCATTTGTAGAGGGATGGAATATTGATGATGTATGGTGTTCAATTCCCATATCATCTAAAAACATTTTCATGAGTCTGGATGTGTATCAGTAAGACGTTTCTCTGGTATGCCCTCCCTTTGAAATATGGCATCCATAAATGTAATAACGGCTTCTCAATCTGTCTCAAATATGGTCCGTACTTCTTTCCATTTGGAGTAAATATCAACTATTACTATCACATACTCCCCCCCAGCCCCTTATCTAGATGGCAAGGGACCCAAAATATCTAAGGCAATGTACTCCCAAGGAGTGCTGGGCAGCTCTGTGGGTTTCAGAGGTTCTACATACAGTATCTTGTCTGATGAGGAACATGCGGCCCAGTTTTTTATTAAACCTCTGTATCCAAACGTGTCCACCAATAGTCTGCACAGAGCATACCTTTAGTTCCAGACATCCCCATGTGGCTTTCATGAGCCAGCTCAATTAGTTTTTTTCTTACACCACTAGGGGGAACAATCCTCTCTGCTCTTACCACATGTATGTCTTCAATGCTTAGTTCATCTTTTATTTTATGAAATGGTCCTAGACCTTTATCAGGTGTCCAGCCAGCCCATTCATTAAGTACAAACTCTTTTACTTTTTGAAGTTCAAGATCATTATTACAGCTGTTTTCCCATTCCTCTTGCATTACTGACCCTCCACATACCTATTTTTTATTTATTTATTTGTTTTTGGTTTTAAAAAGAAAAACCTTTACAAACGAATAGTGCCTTTCCAAAGATAAAATTGCAATAGGATCACGGAAACCAGGGAATCACTGAAATAACTGGAGGGGCCAAAAAGTGTCAACCAGGAAGCTCAAAAGGCCGTGTCGTCTTTTGATACTTTGTTAGTATAGTAAGTTTCTCTGAGACTTTTACTATAGCTGCAGTGAGCATGATTTCCTGGCCGGAGATCAGTCTGTTCCAGAATGCTTCTTGGTTTAGACTCACTTCTCTGCTTACAAATCTCCTCAGTAAAGACACTCTTATGGGCCGTGTGCCTTCGCACTCCAGCAGTAGATGTTTCAATGTTTGGAGGTTCGAAGTTTTACAAATTTCGCAGAATTTTGTTACCTTCTCTCCCTGGTTTCTTTGAGCCAATATTTCTCCTGTATAGGCTAGGTTCAGTCTCAATCTGAGAAAGTTGTTTCTTATCTCTCGATCTGGGAATTTTTCCAGGTAACGTGGCATGGTGCCAAGTTTCCTATCTACTATCAGGAAGGAGTTTAATGTTTTTAGGTTTCAGACTCCTGTGATTGTTTCGATCCAGTCAGCCGTTTTTAGTTTTTTTTTACTTCCAAGGGGTTTTGTAGAAGGGTTTCTGTTGGTAAGTCAAGCTTATGTAGAATCTGTCCAATCTTTTCTTCTAAGCTCGATAATTGGTTTGATTTTGCTTTCTTTAAATGTTGATTTATATCGAAAAAAAGAGTGGCCCTGCTGGCTATGATTATATTGCGATAGAGCGAGAGAAGTTTCCACTCTGCACGGCAGCTCCAGGAGGTTAGGCCTAATTCGAACCTCAGACTGACTGACGAAGTGCACAATGGTAGGAAAATGGATGATTTCCAAATGAGTCCCTCAATTTTGTTCCAATCGTAGTTCCACAGCAGAGGTTTTGCCTCCAGTCCATAGAGGAGGACAGGAACTGCTTTGCTTACGTAGAATTTTATGAGTGGAGAAAATGAAAATTTACAGAATTTTCCGTTTAGGTTTTTCATTTGTGCAATGATTTTCGAGGTCTTGCTGAGAATTGATGAGTTCACCTTGTTCATAGTTGGATGGGCTAAGACTTCATAACCCAGGTATGTGAGCTCATCTACTCGGGGAATTGCCTTGTTGTCCAACACCCAGATCCTTGATGTTGCCTTTTTTCTTGGATGTTTGAAGATCAGGACCTTGGATTTTAGTGGGTTGATTATTAGACCGTTTAACTTGGCATATTCATTGAGTTTGGACAAAAGATGTTGCAGTCCTAATGCTGATCTGTCCAAAAGAACTAGATCGTCCGCGTAGGCCAGCCAGTGAAGTCTTCTGTTGTTGATCCAGGGACAGATAAGCGACGCCGATGCCAGAAAGTCTCCAATGTCTGATAGAAATAAGTTGAAAAGCAATGGTGCACCCAAACATCCTTGTCGTACCCCTTTAAAAACCTGGATTGCTTCTGATAGGTTGCCGACGTCATCTAGCCTCACTCTGACCGTGGTATTTTTGTGTAGTTCGATGAGCATAGCCAGCAGGGGGGCCGGAATTCCCCAGTTGTGTAGTTTCTGCCAGAGGAGTGATCTGTCCACAAGGTCAAATGCCTTGGACAGATCTACCCATGCCCCATACAGGGGAGAGCCTTCTTTCTTATTTGAGTTTTCGCTCAACAGGTTCAGTATGAGGCCATTAAGGCTGGTAGAGAGCCCCTTCCTGAAACCTGTTTGTTGCGGGGGGAGAATCTCATTTGAGTCCACCCATAGAGAAAGTTCCCTCAATAATATTCTTATGAATATTTTACTGTCTATGTCCAAGAGGGCTATGGGTCGATAGCATGTTGGATTTAGCCTGTCACCCCCTTTGAAGAATGGAATAATCACTGCGTTCTTCCTCGACGGTGGGAAAGTTTTTTCCCTCAGGATTCCTTGAAAGAGATGAAATAGCAGTTTTGACCATAGTTTTGGCTGATTTTTTAGCACCTGATATGTGAGGCCATTCGGACCTGCTGCTTTTGAGGTAGAGGATGACGTTATGAGTTCTTCAATATCCTCTTCAGTAAATTCCAGGGACCAAGTGATGTTACAAAAGCTAGTGTCTCTTGAGCCTGTTGTTTCGAAGTTCTTGGCCAGATAGTCTACCCACTTGTGTTCCGGCACTAAGTTACAAAGAGAACTATTTTGGCCTGTTTCGAGTTGATTTAGGACTGCCCAAAAGTTCCTGCAGTTATTTGCACTAAGAAGCAGAAGCATTCCCTCCCCATCCTCTTGTATTTTTAGATGTTTATGATTCTTGGACCAATTGCGATAAATTTGTTTGGTCTTTTTAAGTTTTTGAATGCAGCCTAGAGTGTCTTCTGCTCTGGTCTGTTTTATTCTTCGCAATGTTTGTCGCAGGATTCTTTTCCTTTTGAAAGTTTCCTCGTCAAAGTGATGAAGATGTGTCTGTTTCCCCACCATTTGTATTTCGCTTGGTCGACAGATGGACCATATAAACTTTCCGAATCTTTCTGGATGGCACTCTTCGGCCAGTATTGAGGGTTGAACTACTGCTAAACGATCATTCAAATTCCCCCCCCCCCTGTTTGTACTTGACTACTTTCAGTTTCCCCTTTGATCCCTCCAAGTCCTGTCTAATGCGTGGATTTGTAGAACACTGAGTTTCAGGAAAGTAGAGTTCCAACCTCGCATGATCACTTCCCCCTTCCCAGTCTAAGGTGAAATGATGTGGGAGCAGGGTAAGTGATGGTGAAGCGAAGATGTAGTCTATTATTGATTGCAACCTTCCCTGACGCCATGTTGGTCCGGGGTTGTCCGTACTGCTATTGTTTTCAGATATCATGTCAAGATCCCATGATTGAAAGAAGTCCCACCATTGTTTACCTTTCTGTGTGGTGCTGTGTTTAGGTAAGCTGTTTCTCCTATTTCCTACACTAATGAGATCTGTGTTCAGGTCCCCTGCTACGACAATCTGTGCTCCTATGTGATTAATCTTAACCATGGAGAATAGTTCATTTAGAATTTCTATGTAATCTCGGAGTTTGGAACTGACTGGGTTCCAATAGATATTTACCAGAATGAGGGTGGCCCGGCAGTCGATCTGTCCTGTCTCTGCTTTACAGGCCTGGATACCCACTGGATTATTGCAGAGCGTTACTACATTTTTAATGGCGGAATTTTTGGTTGCTATTAACATTCCTCCTGCTGGTCTTCCTTTGGCTTTTTGAGAGGCCTTGAGGTTTTGCACTGTAAAGCCCTCTATCTCGATGGGATTGGCTAACCATGTCTCCTGGAGTAATAGAATATCATTGCGCTCTAAGAGGTCATTTTTAAGTTGCTTTTTCTTCAAAAGGTTTGGGCCTCTGGTGTTCCAGGAGACTAGTCTAAGGCCCCTCCGACTAAAGACTGTTCTGCTCCTCACCCAATTTCTGGAGGACTTGCGAGATGATTTCTGGGAGTTTAAATATCAAATCATCTTTCAGTCTGAGACCACTTGTTACGTTGTTTTGGTGCCCTCTGGCAATTCCGGCAGTGCCCACCGCGGTGGGTGCGGATTCTTCTCCTGTCTGATTATGCCACAAACGATTTCCAAATTTGCCTTCTTCCTCTGATTCATAAACCCAGAGTCCTTCTTTAGCCAGATCATCTTTATTGTTAATAAGTGCCTGTTGTGCCTTTCTTGAGGTGAGAGCTATCTCCACAAAGAATGTATCCTCCCTGAATGGGAAGGCTAGGTATTCAATGTCCTCTGAAGCGAAAAGAAAAAGATTGTAGTTCTTTTGGATTTCTGACAATAGGACGGATCTACAGAGTGATGTCTCTTTGCTCTGATTCTCTAGTCTAAGCCACAATCTTGGGATTGAAAAGTTTGATACCGCTCCCTCCTCTTTTCTTGCAGTGGGGGTTTGTTGTTTTTGTTCACTTTTCTCTCTCCCTCCATATTGAGGACACATTTCCAGGTTTTTAAATTTCCCGGTCCCATTCCTGCAGTCTACTTCACTAAATAAGAGGCTTGGTGATAACGCATCGTTAGTGGCTAACACGGGAAATGTATTTTTTTCTTGTAATGCAGGGGCGTTTATACCTGACGGTTTTAGGAAGATGGGGGCCATTTTTATAGATACTTGCTTGGGCTCCTCGCTAAGTCCCTTTCTTGGTTCTTTGTGTATATTTTGTTTTAGGAATATTGGGGCAATCTTAATATTTGTAGGGGCCAATACACTTTTTTGATTGTAAGAAGCTGCAGGTAATGAAAATATAAGGTCCGTTTGCATGCCGAAATTTGATGTTTGGACCTTGATTTTACTAGGACTCTCCCTGCCCGTTGAGCACGTATTTTTTCCCTGGATTCTCCCAAAGGCACGCTTGCTTACAGGGGCATCATAAAACTTTAAAGTTTGTGAAGAATTAGTTTCTGGGGATGCCATAACGATGGAGTCAGCTGCCTTTTCCGCTGTGGGGGTAGTTAGATTTTTTAGGAATGTGTTTGTCCCTGTTTTCTTTTTTGTCTTATTTTTCTGGTTTTTGGATTTCTTCATCGTTCCACCTGACGGTTGAGAGAAGGTAGCCTCTATTTGATTGCCCCTTTTGTTCCTTTTTTGACACTTCTTCCTTCTCAATCTCTGTGGTACCTCGAAATTCTGATTTAAACTATCGGTCGAATTTTCTTTTTCTTCCTCCTCTTGGGATTTTTGAGGGCTATTGTTGGTATCTTCTATATAGACGACATCAACATTTGCCAGCCTTCGAAATTCTTCGAAGATTGAGTCTGAGAGTGGTGTGTCGTCGAAAAGGTCTGTTGGCCCTTCTTCATTTGAAGTCTTATTCTGGTTTTGCAGTTTTTGAATTTCCGCGGGTATTAGCTTTAAAAGTTCTTGAGTAGTAGAATTGCTTTTTACCCCCTCCTTCAGTAGGCTTTGAATTTGGGCGATGTCTAGCCCCTGTTTAATGCCCTCTGTTTGTGTTTCTTTTAGATATGGAATCAGAATGCTATTCATGATATTATTTACAGCGACCATAGCTGATTCGTTTTTAGCAATTTCCTGCGACATTTCCAGTAGATGGCCTGCTTGTGTTTGCACCTCTATTCTTAGAAGTTCAAACACTGAGACCAGAGAATTTAAAACATAGCTCAGGGCTGCCAGAGTGTTTTCCGATGCCATTGAGGGCCCTTCTGGTGGGATGGCCGATGGCTCTTCTTGTTGGCTACGATTTCTCGGTGAGATTGCCCTGGTTCCTTGAGTTTTGTTTGTCGAAGTAGCGTTTACTTCTGACCCCTCTGTAGGTGTATTTGTGGCCGGGGTATTGTGTTTGTGTGTTGGTAATTGCCAAGTAGTATCAATAGTGTCCACTAGGTCGTTGGTACTCTTATTCCTTTTTCTAGGAAAGTGGTCATTAATTCTTGTCTGAATTTTTTCAGTTGTCAGTGTGTACTCTAGCCCTCTTTTCCATATTTTTTGGATGTTAAGATTGGGGAATCTTCCCGCTGGAGTTTGTTGTGCGTCTGTGTGGGTTAGAGTCTCCTGTGAGGTTGCTGGGTCTGCGTCTAAGACAATAGATGCCCCTCTCCCTGGCTCATGCCCTGCCTCTATGTAAGACCCGTCTTGTGCATCCATGTCTTCCTCGAGGGGGGAGCTGCGCAGTCTCATTACGGGAGTAACAAGTATTGTTTAGTGATGTTTAGTGCGCGCAAGACCCAATAGTTATTTACCTACTTGGTACGCCTCAGACCGCCTAACAGCCGCACAACAGCCGGCGCCCTTTACCCCTGTCGGGCTTAACGCCGCGAGGGTGGAAGCCTCAGTGCTTTAAGGTCGTGGTGAGTCACGTGATAGATCAAGTGTCCAGTGGCAGCTCCGCCTCCTCCAGGAAGCGAGCAGGTGCAGGCAAGAGCCCCTAGGCGGCTCGCAATGCCGTTTTTCACAAAGGCAGAACGTCCGCGAAAGTAAAAGCAAGTCCCTTCACATCCAACAGCACTCGCCACTCGGGCGGAAGCCTCAGTGCTTTAAGGTCGTGGTGAGTCACGTGATAGATCACGTGTCCAGTGGCAGCTCCGCCTCCTCCAGGAAGCGAGCAGGTGCAGGCAAGAGCCCCTAGGCGGCTCGCAATGCCGTTTTTCACAAAGGCAGAACGTTCGCGAAAGTAAAAGCAAGTCCCTTCACATCCAACAGCACTCGCCACTCGGGCGGAAGCCTCAGTGCTTTAAGGTCGTGGTGAGTCATGTGATAGATCACGTGTCCAGTGGCAGCTCCGCCTCCTCCAGGAAGCGAGCAGGTGCAGGCAAGAGCCCCTAGGCGGCTCGCAATGCCGTTTTTCACAAAGGCAGAACGTCCGCGAAAGTAAAAGCAAGTCCCTTCACATCCAACAGCACTCGCCACTCGGGCGGAAGCCTCAGTGCTTTAAGGTCGTGGTGAGTCACGTGATAGATCACGTGTCCAGTGGCAGCTCCGCCTCCTCCAGGAAGCGAGCAGGTGCAGGCAAGAGCCCCTAGGCGGCTCGCAATGCCGTTTTTCACAAAGGCAGAACGTTCGCGAAAGTAAAAGCAAGTCCCTTCACATCCAACAGCACTCGCCACTCGGGCGGAAGCCTCAGTGCTTTAAGGTCGTGGTGAGTCACGTGATAGATCACGTGTCCAGTGGCAGCTCCGCCTCCTCCAGGAAGCGAGCAGGTGCAGGCAAGAGCCCCTAGGCGGCTCGCAATGCCGTTTTTCACAAAGGCAGAACGTTCGCGAAAGTAAAAGCAAGTCCCTTCACATCCAACAGCACTCACCTCCACATACCCAAAATACTTCCTTTACTGGTCCCTCTGAGTATTCATCACATGTATTGACAGCACATCTCGACATATAATCTGCGATAACATTTTCTTTACCCGGAACATGAGTAATAGTGAAATCATGTCCATGTATGGATGCTACCCAATGCATTCTTCTTCTTCATTATTCTTCTTGAGACACCATCCAACGCTTTTGATATAAAAACGGAGACAATGGGCCTCATTACGACCCAGGTGGTAAGTTACCGCCTGGGCCGTGACTTTACCACCATGGCGTAAACTACGTTTACGCCATGGTGGTAGGCAGACTTACCGCCCCATTCCGAGGTCGGCGGGGCGGTAAGTCCCCAATCCCCATTTACCATTCCCCATTCCCATTTTTGCCCCATAGGGCATAATGGGAGTGGGGAAGGCGTTCATTACGCCACCGTAAATTACGGTGGCGTAATTAACAACATGGTCCCTTAGCGCCATGGATTTTAACACCTGCTAAAAGCAAGTGTTAAATCCGCCATGGCGCTAAGGGACCTCGTATTCAGGCGGTAAGGGTCGGCGCTGTTTACAGCGCCGTAAACCCCTTACCGCCTGAGTTGTAATGAGGGCCAATGGGTTATGGTCAGTGATGATGGAACATTTTCTACCCCATATAAATGTTCTGAGTTTGTTAACAGCCCATGACACTGACAGTGCCCCTTTTTCTATAACAGCATACCTCTCTTCAACCTCTTTGAAGGCCTTAGAGGCAAATGCTATAATCCCATACAGCCCTATTCCAAGGTCCCTTGGCGGGGACCGTAAGGAACGTGTGGTCTGACCACACGTCCCTTACGGGTCCTGCTAAGGGACCAGGGCGCTAATAACGAGCTTGCAATTCGTGAGCTCGTTACTAACGCCCTCCCCATTCCCATTGAGCCCTATGGGGGCTCAAATGGGAATGGGGAATGGTTAGTTCAATGGGGACTTACTGGTCCCGCCAGGGTCAGACTGCACTGGTAAATTCCCATTGAACTACACCAGTACCGGACCCGTTATTGGAGGCAGTCATGGCGCAAATAGCGCCATGACTACCACCAATCTCGGAATGAGGCCCAATGTCTGGAAACCTGTATGAGTACTGCTCCTAACCCCATACTGCTGGCATCTGTCATAATGTAGGTGTTTTTGCTGGGGTCAAAATATGAAAGAATGGGGACATTAAAAATTAACTTCTTATCTCAGAGAATTTATTTTCACACTCTGTGGTCCACTCAAAACCTTAGCCCTTCTTACATAAATTCCTAATATTAAAACCTTTGTCTGAAAAATGTCTTATAAACTTTGAGTAGTCCTCTACTAGACCTAAAAAAGACATGACCTCTTGTCTAATTTTGGGAGCGTCTGCTTTTCAAATTGATGAAACGAGACCCTCTCTGGGGGACTTTTTGTGATGACTGGTGACCAAGATAGACAGTTTGTGATACTCTGAAACAACATTTGGATTTTTACAGGGTGACGCCAGAATTACTTAATTTGCGTAACAGCATCCTGAGCTTGACATCATCATCTATGATAGATGAACCCATTACCAAGATGTTATCTTGGTAAATGAACACCCCCAGGATATCACCCAATATCTCTTTCATCATTCTTTGAAAAAATGCAGCAGCTGATATTAACCCAAATGGCATTCTTTTGAACTGAACTGTACCATCTTGTTTAATGAATGAAATGATACTTCTGCATTTGGGGTGTAGCAAAATCTGGTGATAAGCTGACGCCAGATCGAGGGTGGAGAATACTTTAGCTCCTTCTGTGAGGGTGATCATTTCCCCAATGTTTAGCATGGGAACGCAATCAACTACTACACATGAATTGAGTGCCCTGAGATCTATACATAAGTGGGCACATCCATTGGGTTTTCTCACCACTACAATGGGGAGCACCATTCTGATGCTTCTATGGGTTCATTTATGTCATTCACAATTAATGTATTGATTTCTTTAGTAACTTCATCCCTTAATGGAATGGGAACACATCTTGCATTTGCAATAACAGGTACAGACCCTTTCTTTAGTTTAATCATGTTACAATTGCCTTTAAGACTACCGAGTTCTTCTCTGAATACATTCTCTGTGGTCTCTTCTGGAGTGGTGGAAATGGTAGCAACACAACCCAGAACGTTTGGGTTGATTGTCAATCCCATGCCACGTTGCTGGTGCCAACCCACCTTTCTCAGAGACATAGGGCATCATTACAAGGTTGCTGGCAAGAAATTAGATTTTCCGGCATGCCGGTGCCACCGTGTCTGGCAACCCATGATGACGGAAACCCTGGCTGATTTCATGTTTGGCGTGTACGCACAATCCGGCATGCCCGAAACGGTGGTACCGGCATGCCAGAAATACCAACACCCCTCCCAAAATGACAATACCATCGTCCTTGGTTCCGGTGACTCCGAATCTGGCAGCACGGTGCCAGAGCCAGCGGCACCGGTAACCTCAGTGCCGCAAATACCGTTACCAGAAATACAGTGTTTTTGCCGGAACAGGAAATCGTCTGACGGCCATTACTAAAACACAATCCATTGCAATCCTGACAGCACAGGCGAGATAACACAATCCTGACCACAGAAACGCCACACTTAATATGGCATCAAGAGTCTGTGAGACCCGGAGGCGCAAGCTGCACTTCAGCGAGGCAGAGCTGAACATGTTGTCGGACACCATAGTCCAGCATGCTGATGAGCTTTTTGCAAATGACCAGCACAGGCAGGCCCAGCTGCAGAAGAAGACCATCTGGGAGGAGGTTGCCCAGAAAATCTCAGCAGTCGGCACAACCCCCCACACTGTGCGAGACTGCCAGAATAGGTGGGATAACCTGTGCTTGAGGGTTCGCAACCTCCTCTCGGCCCAGCACAGACAAGGAATGGCCACATGCGGCGGGAGAACATCCCCAATCTACCTGCTGCCCTGGGAGGAGACGTGCAGCAGTGGGCTGCACCATGAGATGATAGAAGGGGTCGGTGTTGCGGAGGCCTGAGCCAGGACACCTGAGGAGGCTGGTGAGTACACATAACCCTAATGTTAAATCACCCTTCCTGTCCACCCTGCACCGACTACTGCAGCACCATATGACAAGAATGGCAAGTGCATCGTGCACAACACCAGTAAAGCCCTGCCTGCCTCTCCACCCCCTACTCCCGAGACCTGCAACCTAGGTGCACACATTTACTGACATACATCCTCCCCCAAAACCTCAATCATACCACTAATAAACCTAGAACACAGCACAGGCACCCTGTACTGCCAACAGAACATGCTTCTGCTGCCACTCAGACACATATCCGCCTGCCACTGCAAAATTTGCGTGTGCGTGCCGTGCTTCCCCTGGCACTAAGTCACATCAGTGTTAAGCCCCTTCACCACCCACAAATGACCAGCGTCACACACAAATGAAACATGTCACCTCTCGTCCCAGCCAGCCCGACACATGAGCATACATTTTCACCTATCCCTGTAAGTGCTACACGCAGAAGGCACATGGCGACCCATCCATGGCATACCCCTCCACAACCCAACATCAAACAGCGTGTAGGGCACACCCCTAAAACCATACCCAGCAATTGTCAGTACACCACAACAGTATCTCCGGCACACCACCGTACCATGTATGGACATCACACATCCACCCGCACAGTATGCATGGCACAAGCATGTGTGCATCATGTCATGTCCCCCGCCATGTCCCTGACAGCACCGTCGCAAACACGATAAAGCATGAATCTCTTCCTCATGAATCCACACTCTTCACTGGCAACCTGCCTTTCTAACTCCCTCAGGCACATCATCTGACAATGAAGAGGCCCATCCAAGCACCTCAAGGGGCATAAGTCGTCAATACCACCGAACACAATGGACCACCACCACCACCTCCATCCAGGAGTCCACAGCCTCAACAGGCACAACTGCCACTGCGACCTCAGCTGCACCTGTCAAGTCACCTCTGGTCGCATCAGTTCAACCCATCCAGCCACCTCCGGTCCCACCGGATCAACCCATCCAGCCACCTCTGGTCTCACTGGCTCAACCAATTCAGCCACTTCCGGTCCCACTGGCTCAACCCATCCAGCCACCTCCGGTCCCACTGGCTCAACTCATCCAGCCACCTCCTTTCCCACAAGCTGCACCGGTATGCAGTGATACAATCACGGCAAAAATGTCACCTTTACAAAAAATCGCTGCAAAAATGCTGTGGTTTGCCGCGTTAAAGGTGTACCCCATTACACCATTTAAGGGGAGCGGGGGTTGCAGGGGTGTCCCCTGCTCCCCTTAAATGGTATAATGGATCCAGGGGTTGCAGGGGTATCCCCTGCATCTTTTACATGGATTGCAGCAGCAAAACCACAACCTTTTTGACGCAATATTTTTTGTCCAAGGCCATTTTTGCCGCTATTTTAACACATGGAACCGCTGCACCCAAGCCGTCAGCCACAGCAGCAGAAGTACCACCCCCACCACCTCAGCCACAAGCACGTGTGCATGCATGCATTGTAGATGACATAGCTGGTGACGGTGAAGTGGACACGAGGGATACCACCAACCAAAGCACTGATAAACCCTTGCTATTCAGCCCCATGGGCCAAATTAGCCCACAACGCCCACCCTTCCCGAGTGTGAGGGAAATCGATGTCAGACTCAGCTGCATGGAACAACACTTGGATGCCTTGACAACCCTGGTGCACCAGCACCTCCAGGAGGCACAGCTGATGCGTGAGAGCATCCAGGCTCGTGGACACTGTAATGCCCGTGCACTCGGCTGCTGTACACGTGCTATAGTACAGATGTCCAGGAGGGTAAGGGAGGGGAACAGTGCAATGTTATTTATACCTGAGACAATGGCCATGTTCCTCCAGGCCTTCCTGAACTGACGGCCCACGGCACTCCCTAACTCATCATCCACAAGTACAACGCCTGCTAGTTCGGTGCAGAGCAGCCCAAGGCGGCGTTCAATGGGGCTGGCCCGCTCGGCACACAGCTGCACGCCTGACCCAAAAAGCGGACGAAAATAGGCCATGGACACACATGTGCCCTGTCTGTGACTTGTGCAAGTCATCCTTGCAGAACATGACAGGAGTTGCGTAGAGACAGTTAGGGATGGGGAGTGATAGTTGGGGAGGAGGAGTGGGGAGGGATAGTTGGGGAGGGGGTGTGGGGAGGGATAGTATTGCTAGTTATTTTGTTCCACATTTGGAAATATTTTAATTGCACAAATTACAGTTGGTGTTGCATAGAAATCATGACTGGACATTGCTTTTTCAGTGTAAGTGAGTGGTTTATTTACTGTGCAGTACCCAGTGCACTAGCTGGCCTGTGCCACGTGTGTGTGCCAAGTGATCAGAATTAGTGGTGAATAAATTCTTCTCGTGCAACATTACCATCCATGCCACCACGGCAATGTGCAATTGGCAGTTCATCATCACTGACATCCTCCTCTGCCTCTGGTGGGTGCATGTCCATGTCGGGGGCAGTGGGACGTTGCGCCTGATACACATGTTGTGCAACATGGCACAGGCAAGGACTATCTTTCCCACCTTCACAGGGCTATACATAAGTGCGCCCCCGATCTGCTCAGGCAGCAGAACCTTGCCTTTAACAGGCCAAATGTCTGTTCAATTGTACAACGAGTACACATATGGGCATGGTTGTATCCCTGTTCGTGATGGTTGTGTGGTTGCCTCACGGGGGTCATCAGCCATGGCATCAGGAAATAACCAGCATCACCTACACAGGAGCAACAGAAAGTGTAGAATGGTATACTTGTGCCCCTATCATGTTGGTGCAGTCTGTATAGTGTTCACTAAACAATGCCAATGTGCACATGCTAATTGCTGGTTACGTAGCATATGTCCTATTTTGGGTAGTAGAAATGCGCATTGTCAGTGTGATGGGGATGTCCATGCATTGTATGGGCCATTTCGAGTAGGATCTGGGTGATGTCGGGGCTATATGTCGAAATGCAATTGGGGCTTGTCCAGGTGTAAGTGTAGGTGTAAGTGTGCAGGTGCCACCACCAGGTGGCATTGTTTAAAGACCAGGAAACTAGTCTTCGGCCTGACACAGCCAGTGTGCCCGACATGGCAGAACCTGCTGGGTGCCGCAAACCTAGTAGGCATGGCTGACACGGGTAAGGATGTTAATCTGCGTTGATATGTGCTTCTAATTTTATGTGAAATCTGTACATGCCTGAAGGCCTACTTGCATTCTGAGGTAAATGACGTGCTGCACGGCAGTGGTTTAACAGCTTCACTGATTATTGCAAAATGATGGATGTTAACATATTCACTGAGAGATACCATACGAGGAAATTGATGGATGGAGAAGGCAATGACAGACTAATGACTGACATGAAGCAAATACGCCTTTTCAATATGCGTGTTGGGTGTGTGATGTGCAGACGCTTTGACATTCACAGCCACCATGACGTCTGACTCTTTCACTACAATACACACAAATTATACTGATGTGTGTTATTATTGTGTTCAAATGCAATGTTCCTATGATGGGCATGTGTCTCAATCATACATATGTGTGGCTAATCATTTCAACTTCAGCTCACATGTATATGTGCATGTGCACTTCAAACAAGGCAGGGGACCTGGCTACTTGGTGTGCGGGACACTAGTGGTATGTAGGTGGGGTGTTCTGATCCATAAGTATTATCAGTCTGTGCATCAGGTGGTGTGGGTTTTGGTGATTGTGTTTGTGCTGGATTTTGTGACATTGGTGTGATGCATTCTGGTACATGCAGTGCTTTTAATATTGCTGTACGGATTTGATGTTGTTCTGCATGCACATGATCAGTTTGGTCAATTGAGACACACCTGTCAAGGCTGTAGAGGTGGAGTTGAGTGCCCCCATTCAAAGCTCCTCCCCCCTGCTGCCTATATGTTGGGAGCCAGAGTGTGAAACACGCGCATTGCCAGTAGAAATACCTATACCAAAGAGAATCCCGAAAGTAAGATTTCCTGTGAGAAAGCCATGCGTGCAAACATGACAATATGATGGTCGTTTGAATGAAATCCCGGAGGAAGTGGGAAAAGCAAGCGAGAGAGAAGACTGGTGATGTCATACAGACCAGAGATGACACACATGATAAGAGATTAAAGAGTATAAGCATTCTATAGAAATAAAGGAGAAGATGTTAAGCATGAGCAACATTTTGTGCTCAAGACGAAGATGCTCATGCTACAGAAATAATGAAGAAATGATCAAGTCGTTTTACAAGTGTGCAGTTGCATCAATGCAAGTAGACAAAGTATTTGTAAAGGCTAGCTATGTAGTGATTAGATTGCGGCGATGCGCCAACATATATGCATAGGAAAACTTATGTACTATGATGATTCCACAACGCACTTTAGCAGAGCTAGATCCAGTGAAAGGAAAGGTTTTCAGTGTGTCGCAGTTTGAAATTGGAAGCTGGACCATGGAAGTGAATCAAAGAAGGGTCTGGCTGGCTCAACACCAAGAAGTCAAGGCCACCTCGGGCCTGAATGTGCGTATAATGGTTACAGAACATGTGAAAGAACAGAACTCCTGTCTTAAGTGAGAAGTGTGAACATTAAAGACGTCAGAGGTTCATCATTTAATAGTATTTTAAATACAGAAAGGCTCAAAAACATGGTATGCAGTCATGCGGTTGGATGAGAATAGATACAAAGACAAGGTGTATCAAACCCGAGAAGACAGAGTATGCTATACTCCCTCATATTCTTCAGCACAGAGAACATTTTCAAGGCTGAGTTCAAAGCCTGAATTGACTGGCAGACTGTAAGGGTGATGATAGATGACAGGGCTAATTGGTGGGAAGATATGGTTATGACCATCCAACTACCACATGGATGACAGCCTGTGTGCTTCTTGCGCAGGTGGAATATTACAGAGGTGCACAAGGGTGCCAACCAATTGTAGAGGGCCACGTAATAGAGATCCCTATAGTTTGTATAACTGATGGGATGTCATGTATTTGATGACGTTCATAGAAACCTACACTAAGGGAGGGCTTAGTTGCCCCACCTGATGTTAGAGAACCAATCACCTTCCTGACAAGAATGGAACATATATCTAGATGTTCCCTATAAGCCTATTACCATTCCAAGTAGGTCTTTGTAGTTTGCAACATAGGTATATGTCAATAATGACAAGTTTTCATTATAAAAGTGTATCTTTTAATGTGTTGCATTGAGTGTGAAGATCGAGCGAATGTGCTGATGTTCGTTGTAACTCCCCGTTTTAGATAATTGACATTAAAACAGTCGCACTTTGCCAACTTCCTGAGTCAGATTGATGTTTGAGTATGTTCTGCTTCTCCATCCGTCTCTAAGTATTACTATCTCGTCTTAAAGCGCTGGGTTGGATACCCCAGTTCAAGGCCTTCCATTCAGGCATGCTATTACTGTGTTGTACATCGCATTGCACACATCTAATGCTGATAGGATTTGTACATACACCCATTGAACAGTGCACATGTACTGGTAGTTACACTCACCCAACAGCAAGGTATGCTATGGTGTTTTCTGCCCGACCCCCTCAATTCAACAGTGCACCTGCCCGGGCAGTTACACTCACTCAACAGCCAGATACGTTCTCCACTGTGAGATGCCATGTACCCTGGCACCATAGAGTTGCACAGCACCATGGAGTTGTGGGTTGAACCAGGAAATAATAATATCAGTGAGTTATGAGGTGGCGGGCATCACACAACATCTGAACATTGAGTGAGTGGTAGAGTTATCTGTTCCGGTGCACTGCCTCAATGGCATGCCTGGCCACCAGCTCCACATGTGTGCAGTCCAATGCACCTATCACTTTGGGTATACCTGCAATGGCATAAAAGGGGATTTTAGTGGTGTCGACCTGGTCAGCTGTCCTGGGTAGGCTGATGTGATCTCCAGCATGATGCAGGAGTGTATCAATGACCTGAAATAGAACACGTGAAAAACAGGGTTGCAATTGCTCATGCAGTTCACCCACAGTGATTTGGTAGGTGCCCATGGCTAGGGAGTGTAGCACATACACTACCTTGAGCAGAGGGGGGATGGCAGCATGGATCTGTATCAAGCTGAACAGGTTGTCATGGATTAGGTCCACTTTGAAAGTGACAGTCTCCCTGTCTAGCCGGTACAAAGTGTGGATCTGGCTTTGGCTCAGGTTGAAGGGTATGGCCCTTATGCATGGCATTGGTGGCTGCCTGAGTGCTGCAATCTGCTGGCCATTGTTGTTTTGCAGTGCCATGATGGCCATCCTTCTTCTCAAGCGGCTCCGCCGCATCCTCTACCTCCCTGCCTCTTCAAGTAGTAGGCTTGCATGCAGGGCCACCAGCTCCAGTACTGCTACTGCTAGTATAGCAGTGTTGGGAGGGGAGTAGGGTGTGGGAGTGGTCCTTTTGTGCTTTTGCAGTGCTCATTGGGGCCACCGGGGCTGATGTTGGCCACCTGCGGCATGTTTCTACACACCTGACTCTGCTTAACACCTGTACTGTGATGCTGGTGTTTCCAGCACAGTGTTCACGGTGCTACTGGCATGTCCATGCCGGTGTTTCCGTGTGCGTGGAGCTCGGAATGTGCACTTACTAACTCCATGCTGGTGTCTCAGGAACGGCAGACGCGTCTTGCCGCAGATTACGGGCACAGTGTTGCTGGATACGGTAGGTCACTTGCAGTGACAGTGTTTACAGCATCACGACTCAGAGTATGCCAGACCGGAAAAAGGGGCCTGTACGGTGCGACCGGCACTGATATTTCCAGACCGGCATATTTGCAATGAGGCCCATACTCTTTATTTCTTGTCATTTTATCTTTGCATATTAAAGTAGCATGAAACGATCCTGACATTGTAATTTCCGATCCACCATAGGCACTGATTCTAACATGTGATGGCCTTAAACTGAAATTGACAAATTTAGATTGCCATGTCTCTCTGTTGATGATTGTATAGTCAGATCCAGAGTCAATAAGCATTTAGACAGGAGTTTCACTAATTATTACTGTAGAGTGTGGTTTTTCATCAGTGCTGCAACCAAGATTACATACTGACCATGTGACACCTGCAAACTCAGTTTACGGAGGATTGACCTTCCGAAGCTGTGTTTTCAGTGTAACCATTAATTCCTTTGACCACCTTTTTATTTGGGATGTGGCAATATCTGGCCTTTCTTACACATTTCTGCACTAGGTATCAATTGCGGGCAAGCTGTATTATTAGCTAGGTTTGAGGAGCTGCCAAACCTGAAACATCTGATGGACCAAGAGGTTTTGGCACCAGACGTTTTTTTTTCATCAGTCTAAATTGGTGGCTTTCTTTTTTTGTACATGCCTTTTGTGCTCAGGAGGAAAGATGGCGCAAAAAGACTATTTAACCTCTTTAGTTTCCAGCTGTTTGACACATGCCAACATACGTTCAATTGTCTTGGCAATGTCTGAAGCGTCTTCTAAAGAGGGATCACCCTTTGCCCATATTTCTTCCCTTATTTTTAGCTCTTTAACCTTGAGCATTCATTGGTCACAAAATCGTTCATCGCAGGACAAGCCAAAGTTGCAAGTATTAGCTAATTCTCTAAGTGTCGTAATAAAGTATTCAATGGACTCATCGTTTTCATGTTTTCTAGTCCTGTAGTGATAGCGTTGCAAAACGATGCTCATCCGTTTCTCATAATGTTTATTACGTTTCTTGAGTATAATTTCATATGGAGTGGGTACACCTGACCCTTCTCCAGCAGCTTATGTAAAATAAGGTAAGTCAGGGAGACTTTTCAACATTCTTCTGCCCACAAATCCCAAAGAATGCATGAGGAGGGCTCTGCGCCTTTCCATGTTAAAGTTTGGGCCGTGTATGGCAGTAATGCCATCTAAGAAACCATCCCTCCATGTCTCCAAGGGATTATGGGCTCACCTGTGTTTGAAGGAAGTCTGGAGGTAGAAGTGTCATGGTGGAGGTGGAAGGCACTGTTTGGCAAAGGAGAATGATAATGATTTGTAGGGCCTCACAGTGGAAATAAGGCAATAGTGAGAATGGTAATGCCGCTGAAGTGTGCAGTGAAGACCTATGACAAGTCCACGAGCGCTTTGTTGAAGAGATCAAACCTTGAACAATAGAGTAAATGTAGCACATGTAGAACTCATGAGCCAACTGGGCATCAACACAATAATGGTAAGACAAAATTTAGCAGCTCATTAGAAGCAGCATGTGCAGAAATGTTAGCAACATAAGCAATGATATTAGAATGTGCAAAGCCTTGTTAAAAGCTCAAGGGCTAAATATTGGAGGGGTTATTTCAGCATTAATATATAAACAGGCATGACATAGGAGTGAAGAAACCAAAGAAATAACTGTAAAGAGTCTGGCGGATGACAGTTTCAACTGATCCTTTGTATGGCAGCAGAGCTTCCCTGTCCGTGTGCGCTTTCCGGCAAATAATGTAGAAACTGGAGTCCGGAGAGTTTGGCACACCAGAGGCGGATAGTAGCGCAGGCAGGGAGGGAGTTCCGAAATATGGAAGACTTGTTGTGCCATAATCCCTGTGAGGCGTAGAGTTGGGAAGGAAGCAGGAGCACCGTAGTGGTTGACAGAGGCTTAGAGTGGTTGGCTGCATAGACGCATGAAGGTGCTTCGTAGGTCAGGTGATCGAGAATGAGGAAGGTCCTTTTTTCTTTACTTTTGAGAGCATTAACGGTGGCTTGAAGAGTGACTGCAATGCGTAGAGCGTGTGCAGGTGGAGAGCCGTACCCGCAGAGATGAGCGGGAGTCGGCGGCCTGCTCAGTCACCCTGGAGTACAATGAAACAGTGACACGGTTCCCGGACCTCCCCCCAATGTAATGCAGTAAGTGGACCCTAGTGGAGATAATATTGTGGTGGCACTGAAGCAAGCGGCAAGTGACAATGAGGTGCAGTATCAGTGGCAGGAGCAAAGCGTTGTGACAGTAGGACACCGGACACAGAAATCAGGTGAGATCAGGTCATGGGCTAGCACTGAAAAACAGAAACTGCAAAATGAGAGCAATAGGGCCTCCAAAAGTCTTTCCTTTAGCTCGTCGCCATTCTGAAGTGAGGGACTTTCAGGAGTCAAAGTAAGTTTTCTCAAAAAGCGTTTATTTCCATAGAAGATAGAGACTGCAGATGAGTATCTGGCACCAGGGGAGTTGTTCACACATAAATACATTGCTGTGGAACCTCATGAAGGTTCCATGCCTCCCGGGAGACTACAAAACATGTTTGCTGTGAGTTACTACAAGTATCGCAACAATAGAAAAATGCACATTCAAATAGGGCATGATACAACATGTATATAATTTGTACTAAAACCAATAAATGTTTATTTATCAGGGTTGCTACAATGTTTATGCCATATATGGAAAAGGCATCATAACAAGTTTATTGAAAACAGATATCAAACTTCTTACAGTTTACCTAACAGATACTAATGAATATATAAGGTGACATTACTTTTGCGTAAATGTTAAAATAACCTCTCTATTAAATGACCTAAATGAGATTTGTGGGAGACATATAACAATAATATATCAAGATGATGTGGGAGGGATTAAACAGGGATGCATTAGTGAACAAGCCAGGAGAGTGATGATAAAGCAGGGGTGAAGTGGTCACTAAAATGCAGGTGTAGGGTGTCTGAGAGGAAGTGGAGGGCATTGGGCTCATCCTCTGACGAACGTGCCTGTCACCTGCTCCAAAGGCAATACAGACTCTCTGTTCTGTTAAAGAAGAGAGCCCACATTCAAGTTTGCGTCTCTGTGGCCTCTAACAGCACAGCCAACTTCCTCAAAACCTGCAAAGAGCTGGCCAATCCGTCTGCAGTCTCCACCTCTCCAGTTCCCTCCTAGGAACTCTGTAGGGCTTTGGCTTCTCACTTCACCACTAAAACTCTGGGCATCCTATCCTCTCTCTCCTCTTCCTCCCCCTCTACCTCTCTCAGTCCCCATCTCGCCACCTCTCCCTCTCCACCTCATTTCTCCTCTTGCTCTCTCATTACACCTAATGATGTTCTAGACAAGTCCGATCTATAGAAGTGTGTTCCAAACAGGTGCTCCCCTTCTCCTCCAGAACCATCAAGGACCACATTGACACTCTCGCTCCTGCCTTGACTGATTTCTGCAATCACTCTTTTGTCACTGGAACTTCCCCCTCTCTTCTCAAGCACTCCCTTGTGCACCACCTCCTTAAAAAGCCTACTGCAGATTCTACTTGTCGGGCAAATTATCATCCTATCTCTATCACTATTTGGATAAAGGCGCTACATAAATAACACATCATTATCATTACCTTACTGGGCAAACTCTTGAAAAAGATGGCCATCTTCCGGCTAACTCTCCACACGGAATCTGTTGGATGTCTCCATGACCATCAGTTTGGCTTCACAGCAGACCCAGGAATGGAAACTGCTCTCCTGAACATTCAGGAAGATCTGCTCACTAATCTTGATTCTAGCCTTTCTTCTTTCCTCATCCTCTGTGATCTTTCCTCTGCTTTTGAAATGTTCAATCACGCCATCCTGATCAATCGACTCAGGGAGAACCTGGGCATCATGGATCAGGCCCTGGAGTGGTTGACCTCGTTCCTCCTGGACCAACCCTCCCAGGTCCAACTAGGGTCCTTTCTCTCCACCACCTCTCTGTCCACATGTGGTGTTCCCCAGGGCTCTAACCGTTCACCCTGGCTCTTCAATGTCTACTTAGCCCCTTTGGCCCATCTGATCTCTACCTTCTCCTCTTACTTTCAGTGTTATGCAGATGACACTCAGCTCTCTTTCAGGCTCCCCTCAATCCCCTCTCCTCTCTTGCTCATTCCTGACTGTCTATCAGAGATTCAAGATTGGTGCACCTCCAACAATCTCTGCCTTAATGGAACTAAGACGGAGATCCTTCTCATTGGGACCCCTGCTCCTGCTTTCCCTCTCTCACTATGGTCGCCCTCCTTGAGCCCTCTTCCTTTGCCTTACTGTGAGATTAAAAACCTTGGTGTCACTGTCGACTCCACTCTCTCCTTCTCTCTTCACATCACAGACCTGTTCAAGAAAGCCCACTACCGGCTGCACCTCCTCAGAGGTATTCTTCCCTTTCTCACTTTTCCCCAGAAGCTCACTGTCTCCAGAGCCCTGGTTCTCTCTAGGCTGGACGGATCGGGGTTGGAATCCTGTGATGTAAATGTTCGAGGGAGAAAAGTCCAGAGATCATTTTTCTGAAAATAACCTTCATTGTTTTCTCCCCTGAACAAATCCGACTTGGCCCCCGCCCCACCCACACCCCCCTACTTACCTTGTGGCGGCACATTTCGCTGTGTGCTGCCGAATCACTGTGTCCCTGCGACACCTGTTCCCTTTCACTTCTGTGTTTGGGAAACGGCACCGCAGGGATCCTTTCATTTTCTATTTTTTTTTTACTTTTTTGGGATCGGCTGTGGGGGACACCCCTGCAACCCCAGCTCACAATATAGTGAACAAAGGTGCAGGGGACACCCACGCAGTCTCTGCGGCCCTTAGCACCGAATGGGGGATTTGGTTGAACTTTTCGGCCTTTTGGAATTTTCAAACAGCCGAAATTCGGCCAAATCTCCCATTCTGGCTTTTATTTATAGGCTTTTTGGATGTTTCCGGCTGGACTACTGCAACAGCCTCTTTCTCAATCTGCTTTCCTCTACTCTGCGCCCTCTGCAACTAATCCAGAACACGACTGCAAGACTTGTCCGTGGCCTCAAGCCCAGAGGCTGTATCTCTCCAGTCCTGAAATCTCTCCACTGGCTCCCGGTGGCTGCAAGGATCAAGTTCAATACCCTATGCACCATCCACAAGGCTTTCTGGGGCTGGGGCCTGCACTACATCCAACTCTCTCTTCCAAAACACCTTCCTTCTCCAGCCCTTTGCTCAGCCACCTCAATCTGTTTGAGGGTCATGCGCTTCTCCACACAGAGAGTGGGGGGGTAGATCACTCTCCTCTTCAGGTGGCACCCTCTGGAATGGCCTCCTAGGTCCTCTCAAACTTGAGCCGACCCACCTGAAGTTCCGCAAGCAGCTCACGCCCTTCCTTTTCGCCTCTGCTTTCTCTCTCTCTCTCTCCCCTGCTGACCAACCTGTCTGCTATGCTGACTGGCTGCCCGGCTGCCTGGCTACCCTCAGAGTCTCACTGGGTACCAGGCTACTTTATGACCAGTCGTCCATGCATTGCCTTCGGGCCTACTGCGCACTTAGGGGCAGTACCCTTACAGTCCCGATCCTCCTTGCACTTGCCCAGAGCTGCGGTGCCCTGGCTGCACATACTCAGAGCAGTGCTGCCCTGGTTGCACTTCCCCCTTCCCTCTCCCTGGCTCTCCCCATTCGCCCTCCCCCCCAGCACTTTGTTACCACACTTGCATGACATTAATGACACAAGGCCTAGTAAGATCATTTGTTTTGTCCTCCCTCTCTTCCCTCCATTGCCTTGTTGCGCCTAGGAACACTTGTGTACAGGCGCGTTATAAATGACTCATCACATCATATCATATCTCTTGAAATGGAGCAGGAGTGGCCACATTCTGCGCCCTTTGGAAGCTGAGAATTAACGCACCCGGAAGGCTAAAGTATCTGATGTTTCCGTATCTCAATCTGGTGGCAATAAAGGCATTCATCACTATGACTCTGTTGGGAAACATCCAGAATGAGAGGACTTATTTTAGGGACCAGAGGTGAAAGAAGCAGAATCTGAGAATAACATTAGCTAGAGAGGTAGGAGGAGGTATGCATTGATATAAAGATCACATGTTTTACACTGTGTAAGAGGGTTGGAGGCAAAATCCGAGGGATGAAAGCCAGATGGAAAGAGGTCAGAGATTTGAGTATAAGTTTGTGATGATAACCTAATTTTTTCTTCAATCAGTTTCCGCCATTTTTTATGCATACAGCAGTGTATTGAGTGAAGCATAATTGGTGATTAACAGCCATAGCAGAAGAGAGTTCTCCAGTCTCTCAAGGATTTAGGTGCCATAAGCTCCAGAACAGAAGTTGAGGCTGAAGGTGTGGAAGTTGAGCAAGGGTTAATAGATACACATTGGACAGGAAGGGGAAAAGGAGGACACCCAAGGCACCCTACAATTGAGGGGTTCAGGGCTGGATTGATAGGGTGGATGGGAGAACATTTTCATATAATTACGAGAAAGTAGGGTTGATGCTTAAAATATGTTCTATTGGAGGCAGGAAAAAAGGGTTTGATGGTTGACCATTTTCAAAGCCTGTCCATGAGAGTTCACCAATTCTGTGATGTCACAATGTGTAAAGGATATGTACACATTGGAGTCTGCACAAAAGTGAGCTCAACTGCATTACAAGTAGAGGGGAAATTAGCACCATTGCAACAGGAAACTTTAAGCAGCCAGCCTTCTATTCAGGTTCACACTTGGTCTTATTGTGTTCAGTAGACCATTTTCAAAGCCACTGACAGGCTGAGGAGTATTAGGTCACCTGTCCCACCATCATTTGCAAGAATACATTTTCATCCAGTAGTGATGTGTTTACAGATTGCATACTGTATCGAATTGTACATAGGACAAGATCAAATGGTTTTCTCTGTAACCTTTTATCTTGTCCATGAGAGTTCACCAAATCAGGGATGCATGTGATCTGGCCACATCTGAACACTCCTGCCAAATTCAGTGTTGGTAGTTGCACTTCCATGTATTACACATTTGCTATTTAGATTTGCACTGTTTGTGGAATTAAAAGCTGTTTACCAAGCAAACTGTCGATAAAAGATACACATTTATTTTATTTATTTTTATATTTGAATGGACTTACCAATGTATATGTAGGCGGATGACCTATTCATAAAATACGTTCTCTAAAGCTTTGCTGCAGCTTCAGCAGATTCAGGTACAGAATAGTGCACATTAATTAACAAATATTTAAATTGCTCCATTTCTTTTCAGCAGCATCAGTCTGGCTGGAACTCTGAGTGTAGAACACTGATGATGTCACGGTAACAGTTCTGTGATGTCACAATGTGTAAAGGATGTGTACACATTGGAGTCTGCACAAAAGTGAGCTCAACTGCAGTACAAGGAGAGGGGAAATTAGCACCATTGCAACAGTAAACTTTAAGCAGCCAGCCTTCTATTCAGGTTCACACTTGGTCTTATTGTGTTCAGTAGATTTGCCGTTTTACTCTTTTTCCCCCTCCAGTCAGGGGGCACATGGTATCACCCCACTGCTGCAGTGTCATGATGACATGTGATACATTCCCTATTGTGACAAGAACCTGATATAAAAGTCTGGTCACCAGGGAGTTAGTTGCAGCATTGGAGACCAGGACCTTGGGCAGGCAGGATCACTCCTGGATAACGGTGTATAGAGGTGACCAGGACCAATGAACTGAAGAGGGCAACAGGTCAGGGGGGGCAGGAGAAGAAGGTACGTATCAAAACCAAATGAAAGAAAGGGAACTGAAATTAACTGAATACCAAAGTGAATAGCAACCTGAAATCCTCTGTAACCCTTACCCTAAAATCCTGCTCCCCACCTGCAACCTCTCAATCCCATCATTTATTTGAAAATATTCTTTCTAATCCAATGTTCAATCTTCAATTCTCACATGTCAACCGTTTTTAAACTCCCATTCTCAATGTTGACATTCCTTCCCACCCCATTGCTCCAATCCTATCCCAGCACTACCCCCAATCCTTTCCTGCTCCTTTAATCCCTGCTAATTTCCCCCACAACCCCATCCACACCCAGTGACTCATTTCCCTGCCCTCCCTTTTCTCTCCTGCTTCCACTCCTCCCACTCCTCTACCATCCCATGTCCTCTAGCCCCTCATCACATTCACCCTCCCCTTCCCTCTCCCACACTCCCCAGTCTACCCCTCTCCCTTTACCCTCCTCCCTACTCCCACTCTTGCCCTTTCCAACACCCATCTCTCCCATTGTTCTCCCCCATGCCCTTGTCTCCCCTTCCTCTGCCAGTCTTCCCCTCATGATCCCCTAATTCTAGTTTGCTTTTAACATTTTCCCTCTCTCCTTCAACCTTGCCATGCACTCCTTCTGTCCCCCATTTGAACTATCCTTGCTCCCCTCAACCACCTTAACCCTACCCTCTCACCTATACCCACCCCTTTCTGCCCATCCAGCCCCCGCCTTCTACTCCACCTTCTCCCTTTCCCTATCATGCTTTCTGATCTAGACACCTCTCTCTTTGTAACTCCCTCACCCTCTTACCCACTAGCCCCCTTACCCACACCAAGTTTTCCTCCCCTCCGCCCTCTCTCTGGCCACCCGATCTCGCCCATTACCCTGATCCTATGCATCCTCCTGATTCTTTTCTATGCCACTCCCTGCCCCCATCCTCACCTTTACCACTTTCCCTCATCCCTCTTATTGCTCTTCCCAATCCCTAACATACCATTCACTTCCTATCTCCCACAGCCTCCATCACCCTTTTCTCTTCCTCCTCTCCTCCCTATGCCCCTCTTACCTCTGCACCCTCTTCTCCCTCGTTCCTACCTCCTATCTACTCAATTCCTTCTTCCCCTTTCCCCCTCTCCCTGTGTTGGCTCTTTTCTCAATCCCCCTTCTATACCCCTCCCATTTCTGCTTCCCTCTCAGCCTTGCCATGTGCATCTCCTTCTCCCCGCACACTATCCGCATCTACCCTGCTTGCCCACCGCTCATCCCCCTTACCTCTTCCCCTGGCCCCCAAACAGATCCCCTCCTCTTCACATACCCATATCCCACTTACCTCTCTACACTTTCCTCTCTCACTTCCCCCTCCCTACTTTCCCAAATCTCTCTCACTGTCCTCTCCACACTCTACCCTCCACCCTTGCTATTCTCATCGCCTCACGCTCATCCATTCGCTCCCCTACCCCCCAACCCTTATACCCCCTTAGTCTCCCTGTTCTCCCCTGAACTCTCTCCAACCATACCCATGCCTTCATCCCCTTTCCCACTCTCCCCACCCCATCTTGCTCCCCCTCAACCCATTCCAGATCCTCTCTTCCCTGTGTCCTTTTCTATCTCCCTCTTTCATCTTGACCCCTACCTCTTCCTCCCATCCCTTCCCCCACGGTCCTTCCACTGCCCCTGCACACAGTCCTCTGATACTTTTTAACCTCCTAGCTCCCCTCATCCCACTTACCTCATGCCTATTTCCATCTCCAATCCCCCCTCGGCTCCTCTTCGCGCAGACCTCCTCTTCCCAACTTCATGTTCCTGTTCTATTTCCCATTCCCTTAACAACCCCATACAGCATTACCCATCCCCTTCACCCTTTCTAATCTCCCATCCCTGTTCCCCGATCTCTTACCTCTCTTACCTATCCCTTAGCCACATCCTCTACACAAGACCTCCTGCTCCCCTCCCACCGTTTACCTCATCCCCATCCCACTTTCCCTGGTATTCTCTCACCGCACTCTTCTATCCTCCTCATCTCTTTCCCCCTTATCCCTTTCCTTCTTCTGCTTCCCCCCTCCCATCACCCTCTGGACTGCTTTTGTCTTTGCCTGCATTCTCCTCCCCTCCCTCTCTCCTACCGCCTTTCAACCCCTCTCTGCAAGACCCTCTCCTGCCTTCCCCATCTTCCCATCACACCTAACTCCTCACTCAACACTCATTCTCCCCAGCCACCTTCCCCTCAATCCAATGTCTCATCCTTGCCAATCCTTTCATAACCACCTTGCCCCTTTTAGCCAATACTCACTCCCCCACTCTCCTAAATCCTGTTCCCCATCACTTTCCCACGTTCCTGTCCTTCTTGCTACCCTCTCAGCCATACCCATTTCTCTATTGCACCTCGCATTTCCTAGTCACATACCCTCTATTTTACCGCTTACCGTCTCTCCCCACATTTTCCTCTTACCCCTCCCTATGTCCGCTTGGTCTGTTCCCGTTATCCCTGCCCTCCTCCCTTCTCTCCATTCCCCTTTTTACCCCGACACATGCTCCACACATTCACCCCCCTTCCCCACCCCCACCCTGATTGCCTTGACACCTCTCCACTTTCACCTTTCCACGTCCCCTTTCCCCATGACCCCATCTCTCCTTCCTCCCCTCTGACTCTTCTCTCCCCGACCCCCTTTACTTCCCCTATTCCGACTTCGGTATAGCCTTTGTATTTTCCCTCTTTTTACCCTCCCCTCACCTCCCTACATCTCCCCATTTCCCTTTCACCTTCTGCCCCCTCCCTCTACCTTAGCCTCCCTTTTCTTTTCTCTTCCCCTCTCTCCTACTCACCCCTCCTGCTCCTCCTTACACCAGCATCCATTTCCCGTCCCATCGTCCCTTTCACACATACAGCTCCCTCCTCACCCTCCCGCCTGTGCCCCCTCTATCTGAAGACCGTTCTCCCCTCTCCCAACTTCCCTTCCCATTTCCTTTTTGCCCTTGCCTCCTAAATCCTTCACAACCCCCACTTCTGGTTTGGTATCCACAATTTAAGCCCTTCCTATTAGCCCTGCCATTCCACCCAGGCCTTCTCCTCCCATCTCCATCCCATCCACTTTTCATTCCTCTCCAGTTTCCCCTATCCTCTCTTCCTACCCTCACTCATTGACCCCAACCCCTCCAAACTCAAATCTTCATATTCTCTTCTGCTTTTCACCTCACCCCTTACACCTACTCCCTCTTCCTCTAGCCCACATGTAGCCCACATGCCTTCAATCTCACCTCCCTCTCCCCTAGTCCCCATCCTACATCCCTTCCCCATCATCTTGCCCCACACACCCCTCAACTCCCTCCGCCTCTCTTTCTCCCTCTTATCCCATTCCCCTTTTCGCCCTCTCATCTCCCCTTTGCTTTCTCATCCACCTCTCTTCCTCCCACGTCTGCCTTCCCCATCCTTTCCCCTCCCTGACCTTTCTCCTTCAATTCGCCCTCATTTTTATCTCCACAGCCTTTCTTTGTCTTCCTTCTCACCTCATGCCCTATCTCCATGCCCACCACTCATGCACCTGCATCTCTCCATTTCGTCCCTCACCCATTACTCCTCTCCCTTTCTCCCCTCTCCCAACGATCTTCCTATCCAAGCCACTCACCTGCTTCCCTGCTCCCTTGCTCTGCCTCCATCCCCAGTCCATCCCTCCCAGAACCTTACTCTGTCCCACTTCAATACCTCTTCTCTTCATCCCATCCGTCTCCTCACCCCATCTCGTAACACACATGTTCCATCGTGCCCCTCCCCTGCCCTCTCTGCCTCCTCTTTCCCTGTGTAGTCACCCTCTTCATCCACCTCTCTGTGCCGTGCCTCTGCTCTACCGTCTCATTTTCTAGGCTCTCCTCCCTCTCTCCAGCTCCCCCAACCCCATCTTCCCCATCCATTACCCTTTTTGACCTCTCTTCCCTCTGACTCATATCCTGTTTACACATGCCGCCTCACCCGGGGGCACCTCACCTCCTCAGCTCTCCCCTATTCTTCCCCACCACCCTTTAACACATCCCCTCTCATGTTCATTCCTCTGCTCCTCTTGTCCTCTCTGCCTTTTCTCTTCCCTTTTCCGTCCTCTTCAGTCCAATCCCTAGCCACTCACCGTCATCTAATTTAATCCCTCCCCTCTTTAATGTTTACTTTCCCTCTACCCAATTTCCCCTTCCTCCTTGAATCCTTTCTCTGCTTCTTTCTCTCTCTCCTCCTTCCCCGCCCCATCCCACTTCAACTTCCCCATCCCATTTACACCTCCCCACTCCGCGCTTCTCATTTTCTCTTTATCGCTACCCCATGCCCCCTCACTGTCTTTTCCTACTCGATCCTGCTTCAATCTCTTCACTAGTTTCCCTTTCCAATTCCCTCTCTCCTCCCCATCTCAGGTTTCCTTCCCACCCACTTCTCTCTTCTGTGGAGTCCCCTGGAGAGTGCTGTTGGGCTGCGTGAGCTGCTGGATGACACCGGACTAGCTACAAGAAGTACAGATACTCATGGACACTAGTGGAAAGTATCAGCTATATTATTTCAAATTTGAATCTGGCTACTTAAACACCATCCTGTGGAGTGCCCTGGCAAGCGCCGTTGGGCTGCGTGAGCTGCTAGATACCCTGGATTAGCTACAAGGTACTGCTCAAGCCCTGTGTATAACATACGAGGGAAGCATTGTCATTGTTCAATTATTTTACTCTTATAGAATTAGGGATACTCACTGGACACTAGTGGAAATGATAAGCAATTTTATTTCAAATGTTGTTAAATTTTAATTTGGCCACGCCCCCTTTGGCCAAAATGCTACTTAAACACCATTGTGCGTGCACCTGCACGTGCGTACCGGTGGAGTGCCATGGGGAGTACTGTTGGGCTGCGTGAGCTGCTGGTGATCCTGGACTAGTGAAGGCATGCGTCCCCAGCCAGCACGATCCTCCCCACAATGAGAGACAATGAAGGACTCTCCCAAATCGGGAATAAGGCCAAGACAGAGTGCGGGTGAGCTTAAATGGGAGTTTATCAATGAGAATACGGCATGCAAAGAACTCTGCAAACTCCGAGAGCGCTCTGTCTGACAATAGCAAAGACAGGCGTATATATTTACAAAAAACGTCATAAAAACCTACACACTATAGGGGGCACAAGTTCAATGGGATTGGGTGGCGACGACTAACTATAGGTGCTGCTGCGATGTGGTTGGCCGTGGCTGGAGAACGTCACTGGGCAGCCTCGTGGGTTGGGCAGGGCCTGGCAGGTTGGCAGAGTTCATCCGGGCGGTGTTGTTGTGCCATCGCGGCCAGTGTCAGAGATGAATGTCTTTTCCTGACTTATTTGCCCTAGGCCATGCACACCGCAGTCATTCAGTCATTTCAATATTATCTTCTTTAGTAAATCTTCCAATAGGTTATTCTACAGGTTAACGCAAAACAGGAGGAATGTACGTTGTGAGGGGTCTGGCGGTAATACGTCAGGACATGGTTACCAGAGTCCTGTTGACCGGGGCCATAGGTCGAGGTGCTAAGCTTCAGGGCTTGGGACGGCGGTACAGGTCTTTCTGTCTTGTTAGAAGTTGTTATGGATGTGCCGCTGTGTGTTGTCAAAGTGTTGGGTGTCCTGATTGCACAGGGCCATAGGTCTAAGATGATCCGGTGGGTTATGGGGTTTACGAGGGGGCGCCTTTGAAAGTGGGTGTTCAGGCAGAGGTTTACTGCTGTGCTGTAAATAATGCAGGTGGCGGGCCGTGGCCTTGGGTGCTGCAGAGGGGGCTACAAATCTTTGAAGCGGCTCCAGTCTGGTTGGGGGAGGCGGAGTAGCGCAGCGCGGGCCTCTGCTCTCATGTCTTTGGCAGCCTTTGCAGGGTGGGAGGGGGAATGGCCTTGCATGCATTTCACAAAGGTATCTCCCTCGTGTGTTGCCGATTTTAGGTAAAAACATCACAAACATTTGAACACTCTATAATACTTATTCAAATCATTTTAAAACATGCATTTAAACTTTGCTGGATGTGTCTCGATTATTCCCAGTCTGAGCACCTTATTCGTACACTATGTTTTAACAACTACAGTATTTAGTTATTTGCATATACATTTGCAGTGAGTGAGGTAGTATCGGGGTTGGTGGGGTGCATAGAAAGTAACTCGCCACTGTACGTGGCGGAGGTGGCACGTGAGGGGCTTAGACATACACGTGTGACGAGTGCATTCTCGCACACTCTTCACATGCGCCCGTGGTATAGTTCCATTTGTTTTCTTGTGTACCCTAGCAGCATCAGTTCAGTTGTGGCGCGGGACCGCGGGGCGTGGGGCTTTCGATGATACTTATGAAGAATAATCCCCCGGAAATGCTTTTGTCATTTGCACACCACTGCAGGGGTGTGGGTCCTTCACGGCTGTTGTCATGTACGATAATTACACAATTTCACAGGTTTATTTTAGTAAGAGTGGTTGTATGGAGAGGATGCATGTGGTAAAAGTGGTTTCTTACATTCATGTTCGGGTACCTGTCTGCTTTCAGCAGATGCCCATTCTACAGATCTTCCCATCGCCCAGGCCTTGCTGACCGGGTCATTATGGGAGCAGCGATACACTGCGGAAGGTGAACTGTTACAATGTTAATGTATTACGCTAGATCATGCCCATCTTGTTCGTGGGAACGGGCTTGCAGCGGATCTGCCATGGTGCTGCGGAGACAAGGAGGACTGAAACTTTCTGAAGGTGGGGGGCGCGCTACAGCGCGCTGAGCTCACACCATCTCTAGCAGACAAAAAATGGTTTCTGAGGCCTAGCTAAATTTAATACGTGCGGGCAATGTCTTCAGCAGGTGAGCCATCCACCACCTGGGCCCTGGTGGTAAGGAGGGGACGCCCGATGAGCCATGGCCCTCACCTGGGGTGGAGATGCAGGCCAGGGGGGGTCCCTTGGACCACCCCCCCCTACATTTCCCCCCTTTCGTTACTTAAGTAACGAATACTTTAACTCCTCCAACCTCCTACATTCTTCTTCCTCCATCACTGCCTCATCCCATGCAGGTGTGCCTTTTATGGGCATCCATGCTCTGCACACCCCTCGTAGGCTTTCCCCTCTTCTGGCATACTCATCTGGGGTGCAAGTCAGGTAGATACATCCGCCATCTCCCGCCAAATCCACCCACACCTCCTGGTACCATTCTAATACACGGGGCTCTCTAATGGTGGTGTGCCATGCTTTATCTATGATATCTTTGTCGTGATAGATAGGCACTAGCTGATATCTTGGTGTGTCATCTGCTCCTGTTTGCACCTGCACTTCCTGCATGTTTTGTAGTGTCCCACGAGTGTTACCCATTGTCACCATCATCATTGCACCATTAGGTACTGCGTTAGCACAACATCGAAGGCCCACCTGGCACAGGCAAAAAATTAAAAGGAGGAACACCACAGCTGGCATCAAAAATTTCACAGTTGTTCCAAGCCATGAGGGGACCCAGGAGAAGAACTTATCGAACCATGTACTGTCTTCTGCGCCACCTTCCATTTTCATTTTTTCTCCCAGGTTGTGGACTGCCTCGATCACATGGGACAGGGAGCCATTTTCTGCATCTTCAGAAGGTACGAAAGTGCAGCAGGCACTTCCTATTTTTCGGCAAACACCTCCATCCATTGCCGTCAACAGGTCCAGGACATACCTGTTTTGCATAGTCATCAATCGTAAAGCCCTCAGTTCCACTTTGATTAAATTGAACCCTTCTTCAGTGTCGTTCGCCAGCCGAATCAGTTCCCAGCGTGTTATCTGGAGCCATTTTGCATTTGCTCTTGCTTGAACACTTGAGACCAGTGAGGCAAAGAATGTTTCTGCTGAGCTGAATAATCGATATTTATCTGGGATCTGGGCCAATAGTTCTGATGATTCCTTTGATATGTAGTTTGATGCACGTCTGTTGCGGGTAAGCTCTTCTCCCTTGCTTCCGGAGGATAGGACATACATTTGCGACTCCGCAGTTGGCTGGGCTGCACTCTGTTGCAGGCGTTCCTGTGTCTTTTTGCTCCCGTCGATGTGGCTCTCTGGTATTACCATTAGGGCTGAGTGTAGAGTGGCCATTGAGCAGCTGCCACTCCATGACGGGGGGAGGTATAGGTATCCCTGGTTGCCGCATACCCAGTACGTGTCCATAAGGGCCGCTGTCCCTTTTCTCAGATCTGGGATGGTGAGGGTCTTGTTACAGCTCTTGTTTGTTCCCATGGAGGTCTTCCCCTCTCCTTTAAAACATAGTTCATAGTCTATTTCGCTCTGTAGTTTGAAGGGTTTTTCAATGGCGGTTACCCAAGTTAGTTTCGAAATGTGTTCTCTCCACACTGGTGTGCATGTTTCTTCTATCCACTGCAATTTCTCTGGTGCCACACCTCTCAGTGCTTCCGCCTTGCACATTATTTTTTCATCCTTCCACTTGTTATCAGAAAAAAGTGTCCCTTGTATTACAAAAAACGGTTCTTTCAAACATATCACCCCTGCCGTCTTTGGATAGCACGTCTTCTCGATCTGCAGCATTTGAGAAGTAACTTCGTGTGCCTGGAAGGTGTTCTTAATCCTGCATAACGTGAGATGAAGGAGACATTGGGCATCTATAATTGGCAACTCTTTGGGTAGCAATACTTTTGGTGTACCTGAAGCGTGAGGAATGAGGGAGCAGACATAGCAGCTCTCATTTGTTGTTTGTTTAGCTGTAGCGCTCATATCCGCATACCATTTATTTGTTTGGTGGGGGTGTCGTGGGTCTTCCATCTTATCTAAACCTAGCCCATAGTACTCATCATACTTTCTCCTCCCTGCTTCCCTCCTCCGTCTGTTGTTCTTGTTCCTCATGTACTTTCCAACTCCCTGGGCGAGGGATAGAATAGACCCCCCTTTCCCATTCCCGCCCCCTGTGGCCCATGCATCATATAATATTTCGTGTATTGCTAGCAGCTTTTCTTTTTCGTCCCTGACGTTATCTTGCAGTTCATTTTTTTGGGTAGGGGCAGATTGGCTTGTGGGGCTGTTATACAACCATGATATGGCAGACGGGCTTCGGTCATTTAAACTGCGAGCATTATACCTATACATCACTGGTGGAGATGCTGTGTTGTTTTGCGTTCCACCCTGTGGCTCTTTCTTTTCTGATATGACAACATTGGATGGTGTGGTACGATATCCCCATACAAGTTTATCTCCGTCCCATACCAGAAAATCACCTTCCTTTACAGTGACACTTGCAGTTACATTAGTCCTAGTGGTGCTGTTAATCCCAGTGCTGTTAATCCCTCCCCCCTCGTTCATCTCGATAGAGATGAACGCTATAAACCAATATGTAATCAGACCAAACATTAGCATAAAAAACATTGTAATGCATACAGATAATCCGCACTCATACGAATAGCTACATCTCTCATTTAATAATTCTCTCATTCTACTAATTCTATCCGTTGCAGGCTGCCTGTTAGATGCCATGGTAGTTCCTGTTTGAGATATAAAAGTGCATTAAGTGCATGCATGTAAACGTTCTGTTGGCACCATGAGTCCCAATATATATATTGACGGGAATGGGAGCGGGTAGGGTTGCGGGGAGGGGTATTCACAGACAAGGGTGTAAACATGTCATAATTCGATCACTTCATTAACTACATATAAATAAAAAAAGCCCTTTTTTTTTCTTTTCTCTTTTCCAGTGGTGTATAAGAAGAGAATGCGGCAATACTTCATCAGTCACTTTCCCATTCACGTGCACAGCTGACGCACAAACTCAAGCTACCATTCAGACATTCTGTTCAGCTCAATCGGTTGCTGTTGTCTGTGCCTCCTCATCTGCCTCCTCTTGCACATTATTATAAGCTCTTCGCACATCTGTCAAGTGTATCCAATACCTCAAACCCTTCACTTTTACAGCTGTGGGCGTGCAGAATACTACCTCGTATGGGCCGTGGAACCGTGGTGCATTCTATCGACGCACAAAACTCCTGACGTAAATTAGTTCGCCCGGCATTAGCTGTAGCTGCTGCTCAGGCTCTGTGACAGACCCCGTTATGTTTCCCTCCTCTCTAGTGACGGGTGGGGAGAGCTGTTTTGATAATACGCGCGCTGCCCTTGTTAATTTTTTCAGATAGTCCGTGAACTCTTCTCCCAATATCGCGGCGCTCCTGTGTGCATCTGAGTGTTCGCGTAGTGGGGAGTGTGCTGTGTGCATTCGTCTCCCAGTCACGATTTCGTGCAGGGACAAATGGTGATCTTTGCTTGGCTGATTTCTCAGCTCAAATAGCGCGAGGGGCAGACAGTATATCCAATTTTTCTTCAATGAAAAGCATAGTTTTGATAACCTGCCTTTTAACAGTCTGTTCATCTTTTCCACTACGCCATTGCTTTGAGGGTGATAAATCGAACACAATTTATGTTTTATTCCCAATAATGTAGTGACTTCCTTGAAAAGTTCATTCACAAAATGAGTGCCGTTGTCTGAGCGAATCACGTCACAAATTCCCCAGCGCGGGAACACTTCCCTTACTAGGAACTTGGCGGCGCTTTTAGCATCAGGCCGTGCACACGGTCCAGCTTCCACCCACCTTGAAAAAGGGCACACAACCACGATCATGTACCGTGCGCCGTTACACCTTTCCCCCATATCTGCATAGTCGATGTGTAGTTCTCTGAATGGGCCAGTGGGTTTAGGAATTGTTCCCCGGAGTGTGCGTAGTGTCATCCCTGAATTGTAGATCTGACATGTTGTGCATTCCATTGCTAATCGAGATACGTGCTCCTGGAGACAGGGCACGAACCATTCTTCCTGTATTTCTGCTGCAATGTGCTGTTTGGTATTATGTGCGGGGAAGTGTAGTTGTTGAAACGCAATTTCTAGTAACTGGATGGGCATCACCACTTTCCCTGAGCTATTTTGCCGCCATAGCAAGTCTGTTCCGACCTGCTGCACCCTCGTTTAGTCCACATCAATTTTTCGTCTGCGCTAGCTCCTTCCTGCAATTCGAGTATTTGTGATATGGGCATCATGTTGTACCCTTCTGGGGGCTCTTCGGTTGTCTTGTGCCACAGCATGTACTCACCTGCGTCATATTTCTGAAAATAGGAAGCCTCCTTGGCGGCGGTGTCCGCTGCCGCGTTCCCCAAAGACACAACGTCTGTGTTGGATGTATGTGCTTGGCACTTTACTATTGCTACTGCAGTAGGGTTTTGCAGGGCCTCAATTAACTCTTTCAACAACTCTGCTTGCTGTACTGGTGTTCCGTCTGCCCGTCGAAACCCCCTACGCCCCCATCTTGCTAGTCCTCCATGTACTGTCGTTGTCATGTAAGCTGAGTCTGTATATATTGTCACTGCGCAACCTTTGCTGCATGTAGTGCTTCTATGAGCGCAATTAATTCTGCTGCTTGTGCGGAGTAGTGTGATGGGAGGCGGTACTGCACTAGTGTTTCATACTCACCGTCTTCTAGCCTCACTACTGCCATGCCGACATGTTTTCTCCTGTGTCCACGTCAACAGATGCAGACCCATCCACAAAGTACACTTCCCCCTCGCTCAGAGCATTCTCACACACCACTGTGTCCTCCCCTCTTTCTCCTGCGTAGGTCGCGCAATCGTGGTCCTGCATGTCCTCTAGTGTGCATGCTTCTGTAATGAATGTGGCGGGGTTCACTGTCTTACATCTTACCACATGAATGTTGGCGCAAGACAATATAATCTCGTAGGCTGTCGCCCGCTGTGTTGTCAGTGTGCTTTTTGACCTCTCGAGTATTGCAAATAATGAATGTTCCACAAACAATGTCACAGGGCAACCCATTACTATTGTGGCACTTTTTTCAATCGCGAACGCGGCTGCAGCGAGTGATTGCTCGCACGCGAAATGACCTTGCATCACGGCATCCAAAGTACCACTATAGTAAGCCAATGGCTTGTGTCCTAGGGATGTCTTTTGTGTCAGTACAGCTGTCATGAGTGTTCCCTTGCAGTGTGAGAATAGGTAAAATTCGCGTCCATAATCAGGGTTTGCTAGCACTGGAGCGCTTGAAATTAGTTCGTTCAATGATTGAAATGATGTACTCATTTCTTCTGACCATTCTATTTTTTTGTTCTCCTGTTGTGCTTCCTTGAGTGCTTGTAGGAGGGGTCTCGTGTATGCTGCATAGTCTAATATCCATGCGCGGCAATAATTGCACATCCCCAAGAATTTCTGCATGTCTTTCACTGTTGCGGGTTCTCCTACTGATCTTATTGCTTCTACCCTGTCGGGAATTATTCTTTTTCCATCTTTTGATATGAGCTGTCCCAGGTATAAGACCTCAGTCAGGCAGTACTGTAGCTTCTCCCTGTCTACCTTGTACCCCTTGTTGGCCAGTAAAGTCAGGAGCGTTGTTGAATCTTTTCTACATGTTGCCTCGTCTGGTGCACATACTAATAAATCGTCTACATACTGAATAATCGTACTCTCAGCTGATAGGTTTCCCAAGTCTTCATGCAATATGCGGTTGAATATGTTCGGGCTCTCACAGTATCCCTGTGGTAGTCTGCAGTGTTCATATCTCTTACCCCCCAGTGTGAATGCTGTAAGGTATCTACTCTCTTCAGCCAGGGGTATTGAGAAAAACGCATTTTTCAAGTCTACTACTGTGAAATGTGATGCCACTTTCGGGATGCTGCATAGTATTGATGCAGGGTTCGGGACAAGAGGGAACTCCTTCTGAATTACGTCATTTAGGGGGCGTAAATCCTGTATCATCCTCCAAGACCCTCCTTTTGCCTTTTTGATTGGGTAGATACATGTGTTACATGGGGAGTTTGAAGGCACTATTATCCCTTTTGCTAGTAATGCATTTATTGTCTCTTTTATCCCTTCTTCAGCTTCGCGGGACAGTGGATACTGTTTAACTCGGGGTAAAATTGCACCTTGCTTTAGTTTTATTACCACAGGTTGTACTCCGTGCAACAGCCCGACATCATGGGGGCCTGCTGTCCACAAATTATTTGATACGAGCCTCATGTCGTCGTCAAAAAACGACAGTGGTGCTCCCACCACTGCCATCAATCGGACGGGTGTTTCCCTGGCTTGAATCAAAATGTCACAGGGCATCGCTATTTCCATTACTATCTCACCATCCCCTTCTGTGTCTGAAAAGAGATCCTCATCTGTTATCTCTCGTAGGGCGATGTTGGCATTCGTACACAGCACTGCACGCCACTCGCATCCCTCCCTATCCACTCCAATTGCAGCGATCCTTTTCGCTGACACCTGTACAGCATGCAAGTCTAATGATACCACTGATCCTGGTGCTGTGTCGGGACACACTATGGGGCGGAAGAGGAACTCCCCTGGGATTCTCCAGTCCATTCTTCTTAGTTCTGGAAGTATGTGGGCCAAAGTTTCTAGCCCTTCAATAAACATTTCCTCGTTTTCCGGCAGCCCTCGTATCTCCTGTGTGGTTGTGTAAGCTTGCACTACCAACATCGCACGCTAGGGGCATATCCCGGGTGTAGAACACACTATTCCTCTCTCGGTAAATGATATGGTCATGTTAAGTTTACTCAGGAGATCCCTCCCTAATAAATTTATTGGTGAGTGTTCATAATACAGTAAGGGTGCCTTTACAGTTTTACCCCCCACTGTTGCATCCAATGCTTCTGTGTAAGGAACTTCAATTACAGCCCCAGAGAACCCCTGCGTCTCTAACTTCCGGTTAGATAACGGGAACCGGCCCTCTCTGATACATGATTTTTCCGCTCCCGAATCAACCATGAATATGAACTGCTTGTCTCCTATCTGCGCCCCTACCAATGGTTCCTCTGCTGCATTGTAGGTTGTAGACAGAACTGGACACGCAAGTGTTCTCTGTGGGCTGTCCTATGCGGGGTGTCTCATTGCTCCCCCCTTGGTAAAGACACTTCATGAAACCACTGACATGCCGTTGTAAGGTGCTGGTACGTGGGCCCCATTTGCTGTTGTCGCGAAGGGGTTGCCTGGCGCATACTGCATATTGTCGTTGTTTTGGGGGTGGTTCTGTGTTCTATACTGGTGCCCCTGTTGCTGCTCAGCATCACCTTGGCCTGGGTTTCTCAGCTGTTGTTGTCCCATTGGAAGACCATATGGGCTCCCCGGGTGAAGGTGGCCATACTGTTCTACCTCTTGGAACCCACTGTTGGGTCTAGCTCTGCACTCTCTAGAGTAATGCCCCCACCGTCCGCAGTTCCAGCAACTCCCTTGTGCGCCTCTAGGGCCCTGCCAACCATTTCCTCCCATCCCCCCATACCCTTGTCCACCTCCTCTCCGGCCCCTGTACCCACCTCGTCCCCCTCGAGGGGTCCACTCTTGCCACTGCGGACCTCCGCCTTGCTCCTGTTCACTCCACTGCCGCTGTCCTGCTCCAACCCAATTAGTTGCCACCCTTCCTTGTATTGCTATCAGCCCCTCCTCCTCGTCATCTCCCTCCCTGCTGTGTGGGAGCGCGGCTACTGCTGCTGCAACCTTCACCAACTTTGTCTGTACTAACTTTGCCTCGTCTGCCAATCTTTTCTGCGCCACCTCCTTCTTCCTCTCTTTTATTCGCTTACAATGGTGTACTATTATGCTCTGAATCTCAGGCCATCCCTTTGCTTCAATACCTGCTATTTTGTCGAGCGCCTTTTGCACTTCTTTGGGGAGCCCTCTTTTTATAATGAAGTAAAATAGAGATGTCGATTGATACCAGGGCGTGCCCGTTTCTGCTCTCCACATCTCTTGGACCCGGAAAATGTAATCCATAGCCTCCTCCCCATCATTCATTGTACACTGCATTACTGACTGTAAGTCTGGCGTATCTGGAAACGTTTCTCGCAAGGCATCCCACACCCTTGCACGCACTGTGTTAAAGGAGGCCCCATCATGGCGGTCGCAGTCTAATGTTACTCCCGGGAAACCGGCCTTAACCCATACTCTCTCAGCCTGATCCCCCACTGCTGATACAAGCAAGCTCTTCACATCTCCTATTGCTAGGGGTACCCCAGCAGTGTGTTTCTCAAAGGCATATATCCACTTACTTGCCCCTCCTGATAACGGGGGCAATAGCTTTAATAAATTGGCCTTATCCATCTGTGCCCATGGGATGTAGTTAGGCCTCCCTCCTCCCCTGTGTATCAACGGGAGCTGTAGTCTTCCTTTTACCGTTGCATCCGGACCCGTTTTGGCTGCTGAGGTCCCCAGTGATGCCATTTTCCCCACTCTGTTCCTCAATCGCCCCGTCCACTCATCATCCAGGGTTCTCATCGAACATGCACCATCCCCCCCTTCGCTTCCTCCTCCCATTGCCACGCTCAACCTGTCGCTTTCTTCTAGCTCGTCCCTTATATCACATATTAATTCCTCTCTATCCCCCAGTGGCCTTTCTTCATTGTCGATATCTCCCTCTCGTGTCGCAATTTCAATTATTTGTGTCGGTTCTTCTTCAATTCTGAACAGTATCTCACCTTTTTTCCACCCCTCTTCAGGTTTTCTATTCTCACCTGGCGCTCTAGACGTGCGCCCTGATCGAACCGCATTGAGTGCTGTTTGCTCGCAGATGTCTTTTATCCTCGAGAGCTCATCTTTCGCTATTGAGAGCCTTGATTGTAAATCATCTGTGAGTTTCTCTATGTCCACTCTCTGCGTACTTACCTAGGCTCGCTCCCGTGTACTTTCATATGGCGGGGGTGCCGTGGGCCGGCGGGGTGTAGTAGCTGTCGGGGGAGGCACATATGTGGGGTCACTGTATCCTTCTGCGGGCACAGGCTTGTTTAATATCGGGTACAAACCTATTACCTCTACTGGTGGCGCTACACTTGACAATTCCTTAACATCTTTCTGTATCATTAGTGGGTTGTCTGTGGTGGACGGGAGATCAGGATTTAATGCTGGTGTTTTAGGCGGTGGTATCACTTCAAATAACCTCCAGAGATCTAATACTTCTCTCCTATTTTGCAACTGCTTCCCCTTGTACTTCAAACAAATACATGTGGCCACCATATCCAGAACACTTTTATCAAAGGACCCTCCCTCGGGCCATATCTGGGGTAACCCCTCTCCCTTCAATTCGGTTATCCATTGGTCGTGATATTTCTTAATCCGCTCCGCGTACCCTGGTAGATTCTTACAAATATGTGATAAGGGTGTTTCGGCCCCCATCCCTGTGCCCTCCTAGTACTTGTGTGTGCCTGTGTGTCTGCAACTACAATGTAGGTGTGTTATCAATATTATTTTTGGTTTTTGCTTCACAATCAATAACGGGCTCCTTTGTGCTCTCCCCCTTGTCTGCGCAATACGAAACTGGCTGTACACAGGTTCTATTCTATTCTCTTTGGGGGGCACATACAAGAGCAAACCATCATTTATTTTGACAATATCAATCCGGAAATCAAAAAGGTACCCACTCACTTCACCGTGTCATTTTTGTCTTCAAAAAGTTTTATCCGGTCACACTTACCATGACCATTTAACTACTATACATTCACAGCTGTTTTACACATTCACAACATCAACTTGTCGTCTGACACATGCGAGGTGCACACCCCTCTTGGTAACACTCTATTCACAATTCACGCCGTCCTCCCTTTCCTCCCTAGCCGGCTGTCCCTGTCCGTCTTACTTGGATCTATGGATGCGCATATATATATATATATAGGTCTACTCTTCCCTTTTCTAGTAGGACTCTTACTTTCTCCTTAAGTTTGCGTTAATCTCACTTTTTATTTTCCCCCTAACCCTAAAGAAAAAGAAAAGAAAGAAGTAATAGTCACTAATATATTCTCAGTGCCCCCTTTTGCTGAGCACTTTTATCTTATATTCCACTTCTTCATATGTTCCCAGTACTAGTCAAGATAGCACTATGCGGCGCCGCCTTCCACCCCCTTTCGGAGCTAGGTTCCCGTCACCTTTATCTCTTATTCATCTCTTAATCCTAATGGCCATATGCAAAGAAAAAGCAAGGAAAATTTTAGGATGATCCTTAGTAGATCTGCGTACCCCCCTCTTCGTTCCCTGTCCTACACTTCTTCCCCCACTCCCTTTACAATCGCTCGCACTCAGTACTCACGTGCCCGTCTTGAACCGATAGTCTCCGAAACTGGGTCCGTCCAGGCAGTGTCGCCGTCAGCTGAACAGTCAGCCCCGGCTCCGGCGAGCGGTACTCAAAGGGGATTTTTCAACCGGGATCCCGTACCCTCTCTCGTTTGAGTGCGCACTTCTTAGTGTACCGGTCGCCGTTGGCGGGCAGCCTCCCGGAGCCGGCTCACCGTGCGTATCCCTTTTCGACCGGAGATTCTCGTGCCAAAAGGGGACGGTAATGTTAGGTCCGGAAATAATAATAATAATGATAATCACACTTTCGGGGTCACCACTGAAGGCATGCGTCCCCAGCCAGCACGATCCTCCCCACAATGAGAGACAATGAAGGACTCTCCCAAATCGGGAATAAGGCCAAGATAGAGTGTGGGTGAGCTTAAATGGGAGTTTATCAATGAGAATATAGCATGCAAAGAACTCTGCAAACTCCGAGAGCGCTCTGTCTGACAATAGAACAGGCGTATATATTTACAAAAAACGTCATAAAAACCTACACACTATAGGGGGCACAAGTTCAATGGGATTGGGTGGCGACGACTAACTATAGGTGCTGCTGCGATGTGGTTGGCCGTGGCTGGAGAACGTCACTGGGCAGCCTCGTGGGTTGGGCAGGGCCTGGCAGGTTGGCAGAGTTCATCCGGGCGGTGTTGTTGTGCCATCGCGGCCAGTGTCAGAGATGAATGTCTTTTCCTGACTTATTTGCCCTAGGCCATGCACACCGCAGTCATTCAGTCATTTCAATATTATCTTCTTTAGTAAATCTTCCAATAGGTTATTCTACAGGTTAACGCAACACAGGAGGAATGTACCTTGTGAGGGGTCTGGCGGTAATACGTCAGGACATGGTTACCAGAGTCCTGTTGACCGGGGCCATAGGTCGAGGTGCTAAGCTTCAGGGCTTGGGACGGCGGTACAGGTCTTTCTGTCTTGTTAGAAGTTGTTATGGATGTGCCGCTGTGTGTTGTCAAAGTGTTGGGTGTCCTGATTGCACAGGGCGATAGGTCTAAGATGATCCGGTGGGTTATGGGGTTTACGAGGGGGCGCCTTTGGAAGTGGGTGTTCAGGCAGAGGTTTACTGCTGTGCTGTAAATAATGCAGGTGGCGGGCCGTTGCCTTGGGTGCTGCAGAGGGGGCTACAAATCTTTGAAGCGGCTCCAGTCTGGTTGGGGGAGGCGGAGTAGCGCAGTGCGGGCCTCTGCTCTCATGTCTTTGGCAGCCTTTGCAGGGTGGGAGGGGGAATGGCCTTGCATGCATTTCACAAAGGTATCTCCCTCGTGTGTTGCCGATTTTAGGTAAAAACATCACAAACATTTGAACACTCTATAATACTTATTCAAATCATTTTAAAACATGCATTTAAACTTTGCTGGATGTGTTTCGATTATACCCAGTCTGAGCACCTTATTCGTACACTATGTTTTAACAACTACAGTATTTAGTTATTTGCATATACATTTGCAGTGAGTGAGGTAGTATCGGGGTTGGTGGGGTGCATAGAAAGTAACTCGCCACTGTACGTGGCGGAGGTGGCACGTGAGGGGCTTAGACATACACGTGTGACCAGTGCATTCTCGCACACTCTTCACATGTGCCCGTGGTATAGTTACATTCGTTTTCTTGTGTACCCTAGCAGCATCAGTTCAGTTGTGGCGCGGGACCGCGAGGTGTGGGGCTTTCGATGATACTTATGAAGAATAATCCCCCGGAAATGCTTTTGTCATTTGCACACCACTGCAGGGGTGTGGGTCCTTCACGGCTGGTATCATGTACGATAATTACACAATTTCACAGGTTTCTTTTAGTAAGAGTGGTTGTATGGAGAGGATGCATGTGGTAAAAGTGGTTTCTTACATTCATGTTCGGGTACCTGTCTGCTTTCAGCAGATGCCCATTCTACAGATCTTCCCATCGCCCAGGCCTTGCTGACCGGGTCATTATGGGAGCAGCGATACACTGCAGAAGGTGAACTGTTACAATGTTAATGTATTACGCTAGATCATGCCCGTCTTGTTCGTGGGAACGGGCTTGCAGCGGATCTGCCATGGTGCTGCGGAGACAAGGAGGACTGAAACTTTCTGAAGGTGGGGGCCGCGCTACAGCGCGCTGAGCTCACACCATCTCTAGCAGACAAAAAATGGTTTCTGAGGCCTAGCTAAATTTAATACGTGCGGGCAATGTCTTCAGCAGGTGAGCCATCCACCACCTGGGCCCTGGTGGTAAGGAGGGGACGCCTGATGAGCCATGGCCCTCACCTGGGGTGGAGATGCAGGCCAGGGGGGTCCCTTGGACCACCCCTCCCCTACACTAGCTACAAGGTATGCTGAAGCCCTGTGTATACCATACGATGGAGACCTTGTTATTGATCCTGACTAATCGCATCTGCTTTATTTTTATTTTTATTTATTTGAATTTGTAAAGTGCACTACAGCCCTGGGCATCGAGGTGCTGTTGCAAGAAGATGTCTTAGTTACAGGCAATAGGCTTTGCTCATGGTTATAGGGAGCGAAGGCCTAGCAAGGTGCAGTAACGCACATACATAGGGGATTGTGTTTCATAAGTAGCGGGTTAAAGAGCATTGGAAAGCTTACTTACAATGTTTGTGGCAATAAAGCTGGTGTGGTACAGTTATACAAACAATAGTGTTTTGACAGCTTTCCTAAATGCTGTGTGTGAGTCAATGTTTCTCACCTGCGGGGGAGGGAGTTCCAGTTGGTTGCAGCAATGACTGGAAAACTAGCTCCTCCTGCGTGAGCCCTGAGGGTCCTAGGGATGCTGATACGATTTATGTAGGCGGTTCTTGTGGGTCTGTCAGATGAGGGTTTGGTAATACGTTGTGAAAGGTAAAGGGGAGCAGTGTTGTGGTTGTGGGTGAAGGCGAGGGCTTTGAACATGATACTTTTCTTGATGGGGAGCCAGTGGACAAGTTTCCTGGTTGCTGAGATGTGGTCCCTTATGGATATACCAGTGGCCGCCCTGATTGCATTGTTTTGGACCATCTGTAGTTTCCTGTTTTTTGCAGAAGTGCTGTTGCAGTAATCAAGCCGAGACCCGATTATAGCTCTGACTATGGTGATGCAGTTCTGTTTTGTCAGGAACGGTCTAGCTGCTGTGATCAATTTAGAATGGTAGGCATAGCAGATGCTATGGCGTTGACCTGTCTGCCGTTTAAAAGGTTCGAGTCTAGGTAGACCCCCAAGGTTTTCATCACTTGTGAGACTGGGATGGAGGTGTTATTGATTGAGAACAATCTGTACTTTACATTGAGTTTCTTAAGTGTTTCTGGAGAATCAATAAGAAGTTCGTTTTTTTCACCGTTAAGGCACAACCAGTTTTCAGCCATCCATGTTTGAATCTCGGAGTAGATGGAGTTAAGAGTTTTGCTGTCAGCTTCATAGTCGCCAGTTAGGGTGATTTTACTCTTATAGAATTACGGATACTCACTGGACACCATTGGAAATTATCAGCTAGATTATTTAAAGTTTTGAAATTTGAATTTGGCCTTGCACCCTTTTTTGCCGAAACTCTACTTAAACACCATCCTGTGCGCATCTGCACATGTGCGCACCTGTGGAGTGCCATGGAGAGTGCTGTTGGGTGGGTTGTAGGCTGTGGTTGTAAACAATATTTTTATTCTAATTATTGCATACTTCCTTTTGTGGTTGACATCTTATGGTCGATTACCTTGAATGAATGGATGTTGATGTTGCTTACGGTTTATAATGCCTGTGGTTAGATAAAAAATGTAGATTATGTAGCTCCATGAAAAAGGCTTGTGGGTGAACTAAGATAAGTATTGAGGGAAAGAAGGCTATCTCCAAACAAAAACATCTAAAAAAAGCCTGGCTCCAACCTACAGATAGTTGGTGCGGCGGCAGGAGTGATAGAGGCTGCATTGGAACAATGGGGTGAGCCGCATTTAACTCGGGATAAGATTAATACTTGTCCTAAACCTATTAATGCTGTCCCCGCAACATCCAGTCAAGCTCTATCTAATGATTGCATTCATAATAATGGAAATGGAGAAACGACTGTAGCATCGGAGTCGGAACCAATTGATAACAACTCATTATTGAATTTAGTTCTTAATTTAAAAAAGGGCATCACTTGGTGGTAATGAAAATCTACCCAACTTTATGACAGAGAGCAATATGGAGCCACATCCCCCATCTATTAACTTAGAAAAATCGCCTGATTTAGTGAAAATAGCGGCTAATGTGCATGTCTCTTCTCCGATATATGATGATTCATTGACCTCCTCTGACTTATCTGAAGAGGATGACTTCCTTGAACCAGAGTATGTAAGAATTTTAAAAGACCTATTCACTCTCTGTACTTCCTTGCATAGGGATCAGTTATTAATTAACGGAGGTGTGGGGAAAATAACTGATATGCTCTTACACTTAATGGTGATAATACTGGGGAAGATGGATTGACTGCAGGAAATCTGTCGAAGATCCTCATGAAAACCTCTCACCACAGAATGTAGCACTGATTATGATTTGTTTGGACGAGTTGTCTGCAAATACCAATCCAATGCCGTGTAATAATGTGGATGACGAACAAGAATCTCTTCCCCCTAATAGGAATAATGACATAGTTTTGGGGAAGGCTAAGCAAGACAAGTGCAAGACAAGAACACTGGCTCTTGCAGAAACATCAGCAGATAAAATTGGTTGTATTGAAGATGACCATTATTCTATTTCTGTGGAACCAAAAATATTAAAGAAGAGTGATAAAAAAAGAACACCAAGAATAAAAGAAATAATGATCATGGAACTATAAAAAATGGTTGGTTGAGATGTCTGCTGATAAGCTTTGTTCTGCGAAGGCCAGATCCCTAGATAGAGGTAATGAGATCTTCGATATTGATAATATTTATTTTGAAGATATTATGACGCCCTTAGCCAGGGATTATGAGGGGATTGTGAGGGTTCATTGGCAATGGAAACACACAAAATGTCCTCTAAAATGTTGGATACAAAGGACATGATTGGCTATCCAATGGTCAAATCTAACAAAATTAAGATAATTGCCCAGAGTTTCCTGCCTGAGCACCCACGTGGTGCCAGACTCTTCTGTTGCTGGTTCCCCACACTTTCATCGATGTATCTTTAAAGCTTCTCAAAAGTTCAAATTAGCGATTGGCTATTCATTGTTCAACACAGTTCAGTTTCTTATCGGCTCTTCCCTCGACTCACTGGCTCTGATGAACTGCTTGGCTTTCTTCTCCTTTGAATCAAGGTTGTTACCATAGAGACCTGCATCCCTCTCCCCGGGTTTGGTTATCAGCGGACGAGGGTCTCGTGTACCATAGACCTCTGCTGCAAAACACGAGAGCTATTGTTCGTGGGCTTACAATTCTCTCTACAGAGGTTTCACAGGCCTTAGTCGGGAAGGGCAAAGCCGCTTCTCTCCTTGTCACCCTCTCAGTCGGCACCATCTTTCTCCTCCACTTGAACTGTCGTGCTGAGTTAGCTCTCACATCGTGCGATCTGCCTTGCCCGTCCTGTGCTCTTGTGCTCCACCTTTTATCCCTCTGGGGAAAGGAAAGGGCAGTCAGGTGTGGGTGATTCTGGTCCATTGCCTGACTATGCCTGTCCTTGTATTGGGACATTTCAGGTAAATGGCTCTGGTGTTAGTCTGTTGTCTTTCATGTTGTACAAAAGTGTTCATATGGGAAAATGGGGGGCATTGTTTTGGAATATCCTATGTGGTAGGACAGGAAAAGGTGTTGAAAGAAGGAGGATATCGCATCTCACCCATCAGTGTCCCACTGCCACTCCCCAAGGACACCCCATCTGGGTGATCCTCCCTCTCTGGTCCACCCCCAGGAACTGGATCCAATAGGATGGCAGTGTCCTGGCCACCTGGATGACAGATTCCCAGTGATTAAGTAGGAGACACCTTCAGGATTCCCGCACGTTATCCTCATGCCCTGTTTCCCTCCTTCACCCACTCCCCATGCCTCCCTTTGCCTCTCTCCTCCCTATTTCCCATCTCACCTTCGCCATCTCCAACCCTACCCTCTATCTTTCCCATCACCTATCCCTCTTACTCCCCTCTGCCTGTTTCCACTTTTGCACATATTCCTAGGCCCCATCACACCCATCACCCTCTCCCTCCTACTTCCCTCTCTCCCACTGCCTCCTTCTCCCTTCTCGCCTGACCTCCCCATACCTTTCCTCAACAATTCACTTTCTCATCCAATTTCCACCACCGCAGTACCTTTCATTTCCTTACCCGACTTTCACCTACCCACTTCCCTGATCGCCCTATCACCACTTCTACAACCTCCCCCTACTCTCCATACTCTGTCAGCCATCAGCTCCCCTCTCCCCATCAACTCCCTCCCCATTTCAATAACGTGTTCTCTCTTCTCCCCATTCCCCTTCCGCTCACACAACTGCTCCCTACTGCCTCTCCTTTATTCTCTCACTCTCTTTTCCCTATCTCTATCCCCATTCCCCATCTCGCAATCTCTCTCCACATTCTGGTTCCCCTATACCTCCCTACTTTCCTCTTCTGGTTTCCCCCTCTAACCCCATGTCCTGTCCCCTAACCCTCAACCCCACTGTCTCCTGTGCCTCTCGCCCCTCTTCTTCTCTCCTCTTCAACCCATCCCCCTTTCCACCCACTTCCCATTCACCTTTCCTCTTTCCTATTCTTACCTCTCACCCCTTTCCTCTATTGATTTACCCCTCACCCTGCCCCCTCCAACATATAATAGCACTCTTCGCAATGCTCGCTCAGTCTGCAACAAATCTCATTCAATTCTGGATACATTTTTTTGCTGTAATTTTCCTTTTCTCTGTCTAACTGAAACGTGGATTACACATGATAATTATGTTACTCCTGCTTCCTTTCATACTGCCTCCAACTAGTTCTCCCACAGCCCTCGCCAGTCCAGGGGTTCTCTATAACTCTCCCTGGACCCTTTTACCTCCCCTTCCAGTCTCCCTTATTCCCCGTCTTTCCCCCCTTTGAATATAATTGTTCTTCCTTTTCCAACCCCTTTCCTCTTTCACTTCTTGTTTTCTATCGTATCCTGGTCTAGCTAATGATTTTCTTGAAAATCTTGATCTCCTCTTGTCTGTCCTCCTTCCTTCTTCCTCACCTTTCCTCTAATTCATCTTTCCCCTTGCTGCTTTCACTCGCCAATTCTTATCATCTACATTTCCTTTCTTCTCCACCTTCTCATCAATCTGGTTCTTGATCTAATCTTTCCTTCACCCTATTCTTTTCCGTGTCTTCTAGTCCCTATTATGCTTCTGATTACTTACCACTTTTCTTTTCTCTCTCCCACCCTGTTCCACCTATTTCTTCCTCCTCTTCTACTATTGTTACTCTGCTTAACCTTTCTTCCTTTGACTCGGTATCATATCTGTGTTCTTTGCATTCCACTCTCCCATCCATTTCCACTTTCTCATCTCTTTCTCCTGATACAGCTGCTAACATTCTGTACTCCTCTGTGCTCCCTGTACTTGATTCAGTTTCCCTACCCCTTTTTCTCCCACTCGTAAAAAGTCATCAGCCATGGCTGTCTCCGGACCTCATTTATCTCTGCTGCCGCCTGCGTACAGTTAAACGGCGGTGGGAAAAGTCTACCGATTTCTGACCTTGCTGCACTTTCATCTCTTCATTCCTCCTTTGATTCTGCCTTACTCGTTAAAAAAAATTATATTTCTCTGAGTGCACACTTTCTCTTTCCCATCACCCTCACTGTCTTTATCAAATTCTCCACAACATCTTGTCTCCTAAATCTCCTGATCCTTCTGTTTTTTCCTCTCTTTCTTCCGCTGACTTTCTAAACTATTTTACATCTAAGTGTCCAATCTCTGTTCAGCTTTTACTTCTTCTGGTACTGCTTCCTCCTCCTCTTCTTCTAGCCCACCATCACACTCTTTTCTTCATTCTCCTTTCTTGTTGACTCTGATACTTCTGCTCTTCTTGCATGTGGTAATTCTAGTGCTTTTCCCTCCGATCTTCTTCCCTCCTTTCTTATTCCTCAGGTATATCTTCATCTTCTCTCTTATCTTACTTCTCTTATTAATTCCTCATTTGCAAATTCTTGTTTCCCGGCTACCTTTAAGCGTGCACATTTTCTTCCTATTCTGAAAAAACCTCCCTTGACCCATCTATTCCTGCCAATTTCCGGCCTATCTCACTTCTGCCATTCCTCTCTAAAATTCTTGAGCGGACTGCTTACGCTTAGGTAACTCGCTACTTAAATCTTCCCTCTGTTCTTCTGCCTATTCAATCTGGCTTTCATCCATCTCTACAGAAACTGTTCTTTTACATGTCTCTAACTCTCTTCTATCTGCTCATCACTCTAAGCTTTCTTCTATTCTCAATTCTTCCTGACTTGTCTGTGGGATTCGATACTGTTGATCCCTCTCTTCCTATATCTTCCCTTTGGGCATTTCTGGGTCTGTTCTTGACTGGTTCTCCTATCTTTCCTAATGGTCCTACTCCGTAACCTGTGCCGGACACTCTTCTTCATTTCCTCTTCCATATGGTGTTCCTCAAGGGTCTATACTTGGTCCACTTCTTTTTTCTCTTTATACTGCCCCCTTTTTGCCCTTATTTCTTCATTTAATCTTTCCTTTCATCTATGTGCAGATGATACCCAGATCTTTTTCTCCTTCTCTTCTTTTAATTCTGTTCTAAACTCCACTTTATCAAACTGTCTTTCACCTGTTCAAAACTGGATAATATCCACTTTCTTCACCTCAACCTTTCTACAACCGAGGTTCTGTTCTTTCCTGCTTCAACTATTCCTCCTTTTTTTTCTCCTCCATCTCTCTCTTTTCCTCCATCTTCTCTACCCCTTTCTTCATCTGTGCACAATGGGGCATCATTTTTGACCCTTCTCTTTTATTCTCACATCACATCTCCTCCATTGCTCGTTCTTGCTGCTATGCAGTTTTCAACATCCGCTGTGCTCGCCTCTATCTCTCTTTTCATGCTATGAAACATCTTCTCTGCTCTCTTGCCTTTTCCTGCATTGATCTTCTGCTTGGTCTTCCTGCCTCCCATCTTCTCCCTATTCATTCCCTCTATAACTCCTTGATTTGTCTTTTTCCTCCATCTTCTTGTTCCTCTGTTACATCTTCTCTACCCTCCATTTCCTTGCTTCCCTTTGAATCACGTCTTCTCTATCATTTTCTTTCACTCGTCTTTCTCTCTTCTGCCTTTGACACGGTCAACTATGCCATCCTGCTCAATCATCTTTGTGATAACCTCGGTATCTGTTATGTTCACCTGATATCCCAGAGGGCGTCTGGAAGGCTCTGGGATCTGGAACCCTGGATGCGTAGTTGCCCAGTGCTGAATAATGAATCTTAGTTATTTGTAGGGTGAGCTAACCGTCCTGTGTTTCGTGTGCAGGGGCGCTTGACGTTTGTTGGCGAGCTGCCCGAGTTGCTTCACTGGTGCAGTGACAGGCCTGCTGTGACCCCGAATCTGCTGGTAGGCAGGTAGGTTTGTTAATTGTAAGTCTTTGTTCTGTTTATGGTGGAAATTTGTTAATGTCTTTATCTCCTTCTTTTCAGGTGCGAAGGTCTTGATGCTGGCGTGCCGGATGGAGAGGCACGTTTTCTAGGTAAGAGAAAGCGCGAAGCGCAGCGCGTTTATTGTCTTTTAAAGCTAACCTGTGTTTTCTTCTTCTTCTCCTCACAGACCGCTGTGGTGCTGCGAGTGGATGAGAGCGCGATGAAAAACAGGCCCCCAGAATCTGTTAAGGTAAGTACAGCGCTGTGCGGTTGTTTAATATTGAAAGCAAACCTGAATATGTCTCTTTTCCTTTGCAGATGTTGCTGTGGTGCTCCGGATGGAAGCGTGGCGTAGCGCGATGGAATTCAGGTAAGACTGATGTAATTCAATGTTTTGGAAGCACGCGTTCTAATATTGTTTTCCCTTTCTCGCTATTGCAGGTCGCAATGTTCGAACAGCAGCTGTGGTAGCGGTTTGCCAGAAGTCCATAAGCCAGTACTCACAGGTGAGTGATGTTTCTTCTTCCCTCGGTTTCCACAGATTGCAGCCCAGTTGAGATTCTGAGTTCTGGATGGTGTTTTCTCAGGTAAGGTAGAATAATCTTGTACCTGTTCTTGCAGGTTACAGGAAGATGTTGAAGACCAGGAGCTGGACACGATGAGCGTCACGCTGCGGGTTGCAGAATAACTCGGAGCGTGTTCTGCAGTCAGGGTGTGGTTTATATAGCCCACATAAAGTATTACCAGGGAAAGTAGTTCCAGGCCTGCCACACCAAAAACACTAGACAGCATGGCTTGGTTCTTAGAACTAGACTGTGTGGGTGCTTCCATGTTGGATTTAAAGGCCCATGTACATAAATGGGACCTAGTTTGAACAGCCCTTCCTTCCTACATATAAGCCCTTTTGCAGTAGTTTTAAGGCCCTCAGGGTTCTGGTGAGAGCCTGCTTGTGACACAACTTGTGCCCCCTCACAGTGGTCATGACAGCATTCCCCCCCAATGGCCCTCTCATGGTATCCTTCCTGTCCGGTCCGGGTTTGGTGGAGTTATCCAGGTGAAACCTCTTAATCAGACGTGGTGCGTGAATATGTTCACTTGGTTCCCAAGTTCTGTCTTGAGGCATGTACCCTTTCCAGTCCACTAAATAGTATAGCTTAGATCTGGTACGTTTTGAATCCAGGATGTTTTTAACTTCAAATTCAGGCTCTCCATCAACTAGCACAGGTTTTGGTGGTGTTAGGACTCGGGTTCCTGGTTGTACAGGTTTTACAAGTAACACATGGATGAATTTGCATGCTTGGTGGTAAGGCTAACTTGACGGCCACCAGATTTATCCCCGATTCGATGGTATAGGGTCCTAGATACCTTTTATGGGCACATGTTTTGATGCCAACTAGACTTCGTCTCCAACTTGGTAATCAGGAGCTTTCTTTCGATGCCGGTCCGAGAATTCTTTTTGTCTGTCTTTGGCTTGCAGTAAATGTTCATTTGCCCTTTTGAAGGCTTGGGTTATGCTTGTGTGTAGAGTCTTTCCCGCTGGCATTTCCAAGGTTGTGGGGAGTCTAGTTCAGAGGTATGTGGATGTCATCCGTATATTGTGTAGAACAGGCTTTGTCCCGTGCTGATGTGTATGGAGTCATTGTATGCGTATTCCGCTATCCATAACAAGTCTTTCCAATTCTCTTCCACTTGATGCAGCATGCAACTTAGATACTGTTCTAATGTCTGGTTTGTTCTTTCTGTTTGTCCATCCGTTTAGGGGTGATGGCTAGTGGATAATCGAACATCAATTTGTGCCATGATCCAACATTTCCTCCAAAAGTTCGATTCAAATTGGCTTCCACTATATGAGATTAGGCCTGAGGGGGAACCATGCAGTTTTATAATCTGTTGAAGAAATGCTTTTGCCAGACCAGTAGCGTTAGGAAGTCCTTTGAATGGAATGAAATGTGCCATTTTAGAGAACAGGTCTACAACCACCAGAATGGTTTTAAAACTTTGACAGGGATGTAAGTCCGTAATAAAATCAAGAGAAAGAGTATGCCATGGAGCCGGTGGAATATCCAGTGGTTGTAGGAGGCCAGGTGGGTTCTGTTTTTGTGATTTATTCCGTGCACATATCCCACAGGATAGAACAAATCGAGCAATGTCCTTACGCCTGGTTGGCCACCAATAATTCTGTTTAACCTTGGCTAGAGTCTTAGCAATTCCAGGATGGCCTTCGATCATGAAATCATGATAACCAGACATGACCAATTCTTGCAGATCTTTACTTGGTAGATATAGTCATTCCCTGAAGTAGGATAATCCATCCAGAACCATGTGATGTTCATTTTGGGATTTCCATTTCTGCAAGATCTCGGGGTTCATTAAAGTTCGAATCTTATTTTGAAGTTCACTCAGAGTCAATGTGGTGGTGAGTCACAGTAATTTATCACTTGGGATGATGGCAACAAGGTCTAGGGTACTGTTTTTTCTCTTCAACACCCATACGAGACAAGGCATCAGCCTTCCCATTCCAAACTCCCGGCCGGTATGTTGTTACGTAATCGTATTCTGCGAAGAATAGAGCCCACCGCAACTGTTGTGACGATTGGGCTTTTGCTGACTTTAGGTATTGAAGGTTTCGGTGATCTGTGATTACTGTGATGGTATGTCCGGCACATAGTATATACTACCGCCAGGCTTTGAAGGCTGATTTTATTGCAAACAATTTTTGTCTGTAATTGCATTGTTAAGTTCTGGTGGTGAGAATTTACGTGACCAAAATGCCACGGGGTGTAATTGGCCTGTCTCTGGATCTCTTTGAGAGAGAACTGCTCCCATAGTTACGCTGGAAGCATCAGTTTCCACTACATAGGGGAGATCAGGGCGAGGATGTCGTAAAATTGGCACAGAGGTGAATCTTTTCTTGAGTTCTTGAAAGGCCTGTTCCGCCTCTTCAGTCTATTGGAATTGTTTGTTGTTTTTTCTCACCAACGATATGATTGGGTGGACTATCCGTGAGAAATCTGGAATAAATCGGCGATAAAAATTTGCAAAGCTGAGCATGCTTTGGGTTCCTTTAAGTGAAGAAGGTGACGGCCAATTAAGGATGGCATCTACTTTGTGTAAATCCATCTTGACTCCCTTTGGCGAGAGAAAAAAACTGAGGAACTCAACTTCAGTGACATGGAAGGAGCATTTCTCGAGTTTAGCGTACAGTTTGTGCTGGTGAAGTTTTGAAAGGACTGAGTGAACATGTTTTACATGATCTATTTCTGAGGGGGAATACACCAGGATGTCATCAATATAGACCAGGGCACAGACATCGATTAATTCCCGTAATACATTATTCATGAAGTATTGGAACGCTGCGGGAGCGTTGCACAGCCCGAAAGGCATTACCTGATATTCGTGCAGTCCATACTTGGTGCGAAACGCGGTTCTCCATTCATCCCCTTTCTTAACATGTACAAGGTGGTATGCTCCCCTGAGGTCTAGTATGGTGTAGATTCGGGCATCCTTGACTTGGTCCAACAGTTCCGGGATAAGGGGCAAAGGGTAGCAGTTTTTCACTGTGATTTGATTAAGTGTGCGGTAATTGATGCAAGTCCTCAAATCTCCTTCCTTCTTGGGTACGAAGAATAAGGGAGAGGCTGCCGGTGACTTTGACGGGCGGATAAACTCATTAGCCAGGTATTGATCCAAATAGGATTTCAAGTGTAGATTTTTGGTTTCCGTAAGTGCATAAATTCGACCACAAGGAACCTGTGCACCAGATATCAGGTCGATCTGACAGTCACAGGCCCTATGTGGTGGTAATGTGTTAGCCTGTTAGTTCTGAAAAACATTGTAATAATCCTGATATTCTTTTGGTAAGGTGTCCATTGGTTCCGTGACCCCCGATGCTATTCCTTGAACAGATTTCAGGTTTGGCTGTGGTATAGATTTCAGGTAGCAAGCATGGGCGCATTTGTTGGAAAAGGTCAGTCTCTTTGCACGCCAGTCTATGTGGGGATTGTGAGTTACTAACCATGGCATCCCTAAGATCAACCGGAACTGAGGAGTTTTGATGAGGTCAAACGTGATTGCTTCTTGATGTCCATCCTGACACAGAAGGGTTAATTCTGTTGTGCATTGGGTTACTGGTCCCGAAGCAATTTCTGTGCCATCAACAGTAGTTACCTTTTCAGTTGTTGGTTTTGTGCATAAGGGAAATCCCATTTCTGTTGCGAGATCTCGATCTATGTAATTACCAACTGCTCCGCTGTCTATATATACCTCTACGGCATGCATCCGTGATGGTCGTTGGTGATTGATTAAGGTTACTGATATGGGGAAATGTGAGGTCTGTGACTCATCCTTTCTGCTCGACAAGCAGACCTCTACGCTTCCTCGGCCTGGTAGTTTTCCGATTCCTTTCCATCATCTTCTTTCTCTGTAGCACCTACCACCTTCCTTGGAGGATTCACTGGACATTCTTTGAGGTAGTGACCCGATTTACCGCAGTATAGGCATAACTGTAGCTGTCTCCTCTTGTCTCTTTCACCCTTGGTTAAAGGGGGTCTTACTCCTCGAATCTGCATGGGTTCTGTGGTATTTTCTGATGGACGTTGAACATTATCTTTTGAACGTACGTACATGGTATGATTTTCGAGTCTACTTCAGTCTGTTCTTTGATCCTGTAATCTGTGGTCCAACTGAACTACCAGGTTGATAAACTCTGCACAGTCTTTAGGTGGGTCTACCACTTGAGCAAGGATATCCTTCAGGTCTCCTACTAGGCCCCGATGAAACAACGTGGTTCTTTTATCTTCTTGCCACCCCGCTTCTACAACCAGTCTATTAAAGGTGGCAATATAAGTCAGCAAATCTTGATTCCCTTGGTGGAGGGACAGGAGTTTGTTATCAAGAGCTTGTTTGTGCAAGTGTTGAGCAAATAACTTTTCTATCTCCTGTTGAAAACCCCTGAAGTTCTGCAGTAATGGGTCATCCCGGCTCACTAAAGGTACCGACCAGTCTGTAGCACTTCCACTCAAATATGATAACATGAAGGCCACCCTCACCTGGTTGTTTGGGAAAGCCCCAGGCCTACAAAGAAAATGGAGGCAGCAATGGTTCATGAATGTTGCGTACCTTCTGGGGTCTCCATTATACCATTCTGGTGGTGCCATGGGTACTGCTCCCGGCAACGTTATCTGTACTGGATTGACTGATGGTGTAGCGACAGATGAAGAGAATCCGGGCAATGCAGCCTGCCTCGCCTGTGTTTGTAGTAGCTGTATGCTTAGTTCATCAGTACGGTCTTTTGTGACTATTAACTCTCGTCTTAAGGCATTGGTTTCCTGCCGGGCTATATGTGCCTTGGCGCGTAATTGTCCCAAAAGCTGGGCTAACTGATCAGTTTCAGATGTCTCCATGACGCCCAGGTGGATAAGGTTTAAAAGCTTCGAGTTCTGTTACGCTCACCTGATAATCCCTGGGGCCTCTGGAAGGCTCTGAGGTCTGGAACCCTTGATGGGTAGTTGCCTAGTGCTGAATAATGAGTAGTTATTTGTAGGGTGAGCTATCCGTCCTGTGTTTCTTGTGCGGGGCGCTTGACGTTTGTTGGCGAGCTGCCCGAGTTGCTTCACTGGTGCAGTACCCCTTCCTTGGGCCCAGGCCTGCTGTGACCCCGAATCTGCTGGTAGGCAGGTAGGTTTGTTAATTGTAAGTCTTTGTTCTGTTTATTGTGGGAATTTGTTAATGTCTTTATCTTCTTCTTTTCAGGTGTGAAGGCCTTGATGCTGGCGTGCCGGATGCAGAGGCACGTTTTTTAGGTAAGAGAAAGCGCGAAGCGCAACGCCTTTATTGTCTTTTAAAGCTAACATGTGTTTTCTTCTTCTTCTCCTCAAAGGCCGCTCTGGTGCCGCAATGAAAAACAGGCCCCCTGAATCAGTTTAGGTAAGAACAGCGTTGTGCGGTTGTTTAAAATTGAAAGCGAACCTGAATATGTCTCTTTTTCTTTGCAGATGTTGCTGTGGTGCTCCGGTTGGAAGCGTGGTGTAGAGCGATGGAATTCAGGAAAGACTAATGGAATTCCATGTTTTGGAAGTGCGCGTTCTAATATTGTTGAGATGCTGAGTGCTGGATGGTGTTTTCTCAGGTAAGGCAGAATAATCTTGTACTTGTTCTTCCAGGATTACAGGAAGATGCTGAAGACCAGGAGCTGGACAAGGTGAGTGTCACGCTGCGGGTTGCAGGAAAACTTGAAGTGTGTTCTGCAGTCAGGGTGTGGTTTATATAGCCCAGGTAAAGTAGTACCAGGGAAAGTAGTTCCTGGCATGCCACACCCAAAACACTAGACCGCATGGCTTGGTTCTTAGAACTAGACTGTGTGGGTACTTCCATGTTGGATTTAAAGGCCCATGTACATAAATGGGACCTAGTTTGAACAGCCCTTCCTTCCTACATATGAGCCTGATGCCAAATGTGCCAGGACTGGCTTCAGGAGCCCTTTTGCAGTGGTTTTAAGGCCCTCAGGGTTCTGGTGGGAGCCCGCTTGTGGCACAACTTGTGCCCCCTCACAGTGGTCATGAAAGTATCACTGATCAGGCCCTGGCGTGGCACACCTCTTTCCTCTCCCCGGTCCAACTTGGGTCCTCCCTTTCCTCTATCTCACTCTCTACCTGTCGTGTTTCCCGGGGGTCTAACCTCTCTCCCTGGCTGTTCTACCAATACCTGGCACCTCTCGCTCACCGCATTACTGCTCCCTGCTCCAACTTTCAGTGCTATGCAGATGTCACTCAGCTCATTTTCAGGCTGCCTTCTGCCACCTCTTCTCCTTCTCTCATCTCTGACTGTCTGCTATCCAGGAGTGGTCTGCTGCCAACGATCTCTGCCTTAATGCCAGTAAAACAGAGATTCTCCTCATCGGCACACCTGCACCCTCCTTTCCTGTCACTCTCTGGCTAGCCTCCCTTGGCCCTCTTCCTGCTCCCACCTATGAGGCTAAGAACCTTGGGGTCATCTTCAACTCCACACTCTTCTTTGCTCCTCACATCACTGACGTCTCTAAGAAGTCAAACTGCCAACTGCACCTCCTCAGAGGTATTCTTCCTTTCCTCTCCTTCCCCCAGAAGCTCACTGTCTATAGATCTCTGGTTCTCTCTAGGCTGGACTACTGCAACAGCCTCTTTCTAAATCTGCCTGCTTCTACTCTCCGCCCTCTGCAACTCATCCAAAACAGGACTGCAAGACTTGTCCTTGGCTTGAGCCTAGGGATCGTATCTCTCCAGCACTGAAATCTCTGCTTTGGCTTCCAGTGGCTGCGAGGATTAAGCTCAAGACCCTCTGCATTGTCCACAAGACCTTCTGGGAGGCTGGGGCCTCAATAACTCCAACGTTCTCTTCGTAAATACCTTCCTACCCGAGCCCTTCGCTCCTCCACCTCTGCCTCCCTCAGGGTCAGTCGCTTCTCCAAGCAACAAGTTGGTGGTAGATCTCTTTCTTCGGCTGGGGCTTTCCTCTGGAACAGCCTCCCTTCCTCTCTGAAACCTCAGGAGAACCATCTCCGGTTTGGGAGGCACCTCAAGAACTTCCTCTTTGCTTCTGCCTTCTCTCTTCCTCTCCCTTGCTGATTTCTTGTCTGATACTGCACTGGTCACCTGGCTACCCTCTGATTTCAGGCCCAGGTCCTTGCCCGCCCAGTTGCACACCTGCAATGCCTCCCGGAAACCCTTGCAATTTGGGTCTGTATCTGTAACCCCACAGTCCCTCTTCCTGCACTTTTGGACACCTGCCGTCTGCACTTACCCTTGCACCTGCCACTTGCTGGCTGCACTTCTTGTTATTGTTTTTATCCCATGTACAGCACTGCCCCCTCCCGTTTCCCCTGGCACTTTGCCCCTCCCACTCCCCTGCACTTGCACGATCTCTATGTCACCTGGCCTAGTAAGATCGTTGTCTCTGTCCTCCCAGTGTCCCCCTCCCTTGCCATGTCGAGCCTTGAAACACTTGTGTACAGGCACGGTATAAATGCCATAACATATCATATCAAATGTACCCATGCTTAAGCTCCCGCGTATCTTTCTTCACTAGTCTCATTCTATGATCCATCTTGCTCTCTTAGATCACAGAATCTATTTCTTCTTACTGTCCCTAAACCCCTTTGTGCCTCTTCTTGTTTCAGTTCCTTTGTTCTGCTAGCTCCTAAGCAATGGAACTCTCTACCTCTTTCTTTTTGCGCTACTACATCTCTTCAGGTCTTTCAATCGAATCAGAAAGCTCATAGTTTATCTTCCATTCTCTCCTAATTCTGCTGCCTTTTCCCTTTTCTGCTCCTATTCATTTTTACATTATCATGTGATTGTACCGCTTTCTTTTAAAACACTTGTTCAGCGCTTTTGGCGAAAAGCGCTCTATGCAGTTAATAAAATGAAAACGAAATGAATAGCCACTTGTACAATACAACAATTGTATGATTGTGTATATACAAATAACAAAGAAACCCATTTTTTGTTACATCACCCCAAAAGCCTCCAATGTGTGAAAAATCTAGTACAAGTAAAAGTATTTTTTTCGGTCAGTGATAAATTTGACATCTACTGATCATGAATTAATTATAAAACACTGAAAAACACAAATAGCCCACATGTTTCAATCCCTTATCTGTGCGGAGGATTTTCATCAGGGGGAATCCAATTTGAAATTGGTGGTATATTTTATTATTTCTAATTCAGAACATAAAGTGTAGATAACCTGTGGCACTGATTCAGAACTTTGTATCATTCAGAGGTGGAAGAGATAACATTAGTACACGGTGTGGCGTGAAAAATAAAGAAGCCACTTACCTATTGGTCCTTTTCCGAGCCTAACCTGCTGGTAATCCCACTTGCGTCGCACCACATCCCTCACTCTGGTCCTCGCCTTTCTTCTGTGTTTCTTCAGGCCGCCATGGAAAGGGAGAAGGGAAGACCCCCAGAAAGTGAAAGACAGGCTCAAACCCGGCAGAGGGAAGCTTGTGCTGAACATTGGTCAAGTGAAAGTTAAGTGTGAAGGACAAAACATGGGGAAGGGAACCCCGCAAAGAGAAAGACAGGCTTGAGCCCGGCAGAGGGAACCCTGAGTTGAACTGTGATGAAGTGATGAGTTGAATGGGAAAAGAGAGGCAGGTTCGAACCCGGTGGATGGAAATCTGCCTTACACAGTGGCAAAGTGAAAGCCAAGAACAGAACTTTCCTTTTTGTATTCTCTTACCACATTTGTCATTTATGTAGGAGGGCAAGGTTAGGTTTTATTAGTATAGGCCCTCATTTTGACTAGACCGGCTAGGACTTGTTTATTGTTTATTTTATGGTCGAGACTACTCCCATTTTAGAGTTAGGCCCAGGTTGGAATTTCACCAACCTCAGTAAACGACAAAATAAAGGGTTTTGAAACTTGTATCTATTGTGTCTGTGTCTACTGTTGTTACTATTCCTTCCTTACAATGGCGAACCTGGATGCAGAGTAGCCCTTTATGTGGTGATACTAAGATTTGCTTCATGTTCTTCTGTCCGGCATGTGCTCACATATGAGCTACCACACTTATCCTTCTGAAAAACAAGGCTTCATACAATGCTGTGTCTCTCTCTGTTACTTATTGATGGTGGACCCCCAATGGTTGGATGGATGATGTTAAAATTCCTGAAACGTGAAGTTAAGAGAAGAATGGCCTGTTTAGTCTGCTCATGAATTTTGATTATCTACTTTTCTTTTTACATTTTATATATTTGCACTGTTCAGATTTTATTTACATTTGCTCTGCAGAATCTGTTTGATACTTATTGCCTGGATTTTCGATACTGTCTGAACTCATTAGAAGGTATCTTATGTAAGACTTGATGTTATACATATATTTTACATGCACGTTATTAATGTTTGACCTGCACAATTAAACGCAATTTCTCTTCTGTTCGCAAGTTTCATTGCAGTGTTTCTAAATCTGTAAATGTGAAAAGTTTATCAACCTAAGAAGCATGGTGAATCGGGGCGTGGCCTGGCGGCCATGCGAGAGTGAGCAAGTCGCCGAGAGCTCCCGGGTGATCCGCTACATGATCCTTACAAACAGCTGAAAAACAGCAGGAGAACCTGAACAAATCAAAGGGACAGCACCCGGAGGATCCAGGGCATGCACGGGCAAAAGCCCGAACAAAATCGGAGGTCGGGAAGACCTGAAACGAGGCAAGGAAGAGGCGCGGAACCGCCACACGCAAAATGGTGGCCGCGGCCCACTAAGGATCTGCCCGCGCTCTGAGGGGCAGTGGAAGCTGAGCATGTGAGACAGCTAGGCGCAGGGGCGCAGGCCGCTGCCCAGCAGACACTGACACATCACCCGGCAGAGGACCGAGAGGGGTGCCAAACCCGACCGCCCACCCCAACAAGGGCGAGGAACGAGGCGTGCACCGCCGCGCCACGTGAAGACGGGTGGAGGAGGAGCAGGCAATCGAGGATAGTGGCCGAGACACAGGAAGGCAACGGCGCCTGCAGCCCGAGGCACCGACAGGGTGCTCCCCAGCACACAGAAGTTTTGCCGGAGCATGCCCACACAGCGGCAGGAGAGCCCTGCGGAGCCCGGTGGGGGAGACTCTGCCCCGGCCCCCAACAGCGAGAGGCAAGCGGGTGGCCACCGGCCCGGGACCTCTCGCAGCAAGCAGCAGCAACTGGCAGAGACGCAACTGGAGCATCTGTAAGGCACCCCGCGAGGCTGGGGTGAAACAGCAGGAAAGCCAGGCCCCTGGACCGGTGATTAGCCCACGACTCACAAGACGTACGTGGGAGGACACGGCCCATCTGAAACAGCACTAGGGAGGTGCACAGAGACCCCAATCCACACGATACGGCCATCACACGAGGCGGCAGACCCCCCCCCAATATGCCGGGGCAGATCAAATAGCGGCAGCTGAACAGAGTGACCACAAAGAGACTTCAGCCGATGTGTGCCGGTAAGACCGCACCTTCTAAGACGGTATAGACCCCGTAGGACAGGGCCCAAGGAGGTGCTGGGGAGCAGCAGAGCCGATGAGGGCCTGAGAGAGACAGGGCCAAGTCTGAGATAACCAGCAAGGAAGGGAGAGCACCGACCACGGAGTGGAGGCCGCCCACGGGCACACCACCTCTACCCAAGCACAGAGTCACAAGGCCACAAACATCAGCATGCCCGACAAACAGAAAGGTAGCAGGGGGAGGCAAACAAGCATGGAGACATTCGCCCACAAGAGTGAGGACCCACAACCTGGGACGACGGCGGCAGACAAAGCTACATCATACACCACGCAGGGGGAGCTCAAACAAGTGGAAGGCAGCATCCTAGTGGCCATAGAGGCACTAAAGTCCTCAATAGAGGGCAAGCTGGACACAGTGATTGTAGATGTGGGGCTCCTCAGGCAGGACACAGGGAACCTGGCAGAGAGAGTGACAACGGTGGAGCAGCAAGTGCAGAGCAACACAGCAAACGTGACCACCTCTCAGTCACAAATGTCAGAAGCGCTGGAACGGATCAGAACACTAGAACGCAGGGCCGAAGATGCGGAAGGCCGGGCCAAATGCAACAATGTGCGCATCGTAGGGCTGCCAGAGAGGGAGGAAGGCAGAGACCCCACAGAATACATAGATAACTTATTGCTCCAGGAAGTAGGTGCAGGCACCCTGTCCCAGGGCTTTGTGGTGGAAAGGGCACACAGAGCACTAATCAAGAAACCCCGCCCGGGCGCGCCACCGAGACACATGATCGTGAAGATCTTGAACTTTAAAGACAGGGATAAAATCCTGACATTCTCAAGAGAAGGCGGGGAGATAACACGCAACGGAGTCAGGATAACCATCTACCCTGACTATACAGCTCTTGTGCAAAGACAGCGAGCCCAGTTCTGGCCGGCCAAAGAGTGCTTTCGGGCAGCGGGGGTGAAATTCATGTTACTCTACGCGTCCAAGCTCAAAATCCTGCACAGCGGGAGGACACAGATCTTTGAGACCACGGCAGATGCCCAGGAGTGGATAGACCAGCAGGGGATCCCACAACTAAGAGAGGGGGTCGAGAGGAACCGACAGGCACCCCGGCAAGGCAGGGAATGAGGGTGAGGACAAAACACACACCCCAATGACACAAATTAATGGTTGGGCGAAGAGGGGCCCAAAAGACACCCCAGTGGGCCACCGGACACCATAATACCTCGCTAGACCAAGACACTAAGGACACCCTGCCGAATCGAGATGCAGCAGGACAATCAGCAGAATGAGAACCGAAAGTGAGGCTGCTCTCAAACGCGGGAACCCGGTGAGGAACACCAAAGAGAAGAAATAGTGAGAAATGGACACTGGCAGCAGGGCGGTCCGCCAGGTCACCAAAGAGAAGAAATAGTGAGAAATGGACACTGGCAGCAGGGCGGTCCGCCAGGCCAAGGGGAGACAAGAGAGAAAGAGGACCTGCAAGCTACCAGGAGAATAACAAGGGAAAGACGATGGACGGACCTCCCAAGCCAGCATACCAGGGAGGGAAAAACCAAACAGGCCGATAGGAACGAGTGGGCCGCTGGAATCTGCAAGACACAGGAACCGAGATGAACTAAACGTGGTGACATGGAATGTCAGAGGACTAAACACCTACGTTACGAGACTGAGGGTCTACGTTTGGCTAAACAAAGCGAAAGTCCACTTCACAATGCTGCAGGAGACCCACCTGACGGCTGAAAAACAAGCCAAAGTGGCCAAGAAATGGGGCGGCCAGATATACAGCTCTACATACTCTAACTATGCGAGAGGGGTAGCGACCTGGATTGCCCCGGGCATCCCATTCGAACTCATTAAACAGGAGAGAGATGCCGAAGGCAGGGTCCTGATCGTTCACGGAATGCTGGAGAACCGGGAAGTGTGCCTGGTGAATACCTACGCCCCAAACCACGATGCAACAGATTTCTTTAAATCACTCAGACCCCGGCTGGCCCCGTTCAGGAACGCCACGACCATCTGGGCCGGAGATCTTAATTGTTCATTGGATCCCAGGCTGGACCGGTAGGATGACAAACACAAAAGAGCCGCACCACCAGTGCGGGTGCTGCAGAAGACACTGGACAAGCTCGAGGTAGAAGACATCTGGAGAAAGGTACATGGGGGCGAAAGGGGATACACGCACTATAGCGCCCCACACTGGACATTCACCCAAATTGACTATTTATTTATGGGCAAAGAGACACTAGGTGAATTCACTAGGGCACACATTCACGCACGAACCCTGTCTGACCATGCCCCACTGGGGGCAACATGGGCACATACATACAGCAAAGCCCCCATACTCACGTGGAGACTTAAGGCGGAAGCACTCCTAGAAGGGGATTTCCAAGATCATATCCAAACTACAATAGACGACTATTTCGAGCACAAAATAGGTAGTGTGGACAGCACAGGAACGACTTGGGAGGCCTTTAAGGTGGAGATCAGAGCTGGGCGGCGATTGGGAAAATGGGAGGCCTTAGAAGAGAAACCCTGGCTGAATTGGATGAGATAGAAAGAAGATAGAGAGGGTGGAAGCACAGACGGGGCAGGAGGGGGGAGAAACGGGCGACCTCATCACTCTGAGACAAGCAGTGGCGGCCTGGGAGAGAATAGGGTGGTTAGATTATGGCAAGTACATACAGAGGTTGCATGCAGAAGGGGATAAGCCTAGTAGACTTCTCGCCTGGCTGACCAAACAGGAGACCAAGCAAGAACCGATAAACACAATTCGAAACAGTCAGGGGGAAGTTGAAAGGTCCCAGGAGGGTATAAATACGGTGTTCTCGCAATTCTATGAGAAACTGTACACCAAAGTACAGGAAGCAGAAGAGTGAGACCTTGATGACGCATTTGTGGAAATCAAACTCCCACGACTGTCAGAGGAGCAGGCCCAAATGTTGGATGCTCCCCTTAGTGTGGAGGAACTGACGGAGGTCATCACCCAGTTACCAACAGGAAAGTCCCCGGGGCCTGACGGGTTACCAGGGGAATTCTACAAAAGATACAAAGATATCTTGGCCCCGAGACTACTAGAGACGCTAGAGGGGGCATACGGGAGCGGACGACTCCCGAGCAGTATGTCAGTATCTGTAATAGTCCCGATACTTAAAGCAGGGAAACCGCCCCTCGAGTGTGGGTCTTACAGACCAATCTCTCTGATAAATCAAGATTCCAAGATACTGACAGCGGCATTGGCCAACCGGCTAAAAAGGGTGATACCCACACTGGTACACCCAGACCAGATGGGGTATGTACCGGAACGAAACACAGCATGGAATCTCCAGAGACTCCATCACGTCATTGACAAGACGAACCAAGAAGAGGGGGAATACGCAGTGGCGTCATTAGATGCAATTAAAGCATTCGATTCGGTGAACTGGGACTGGCTTCTGGGGGCGCTTGCCCACTTTGGGATAGGCAGGGGGTTCCTATGTTGGATAAAACTGCTGTTCAAGGACCTGAGGGCCAGAGTTAAGACGGGCAGGCATGTCTCAGGGGAGTGGAGCATAGGGCGGGGTACGAAGCAGGGGTGCCTGCTGTCCCCAATGCTATATATATATTGGCTTTGGAACTGTTCGCAACCTTCCTAAGGGCGGAGTACGGGGACACCGACATAGTGATAGACGGGGAAACGCACCAGATTTCGATATACGCAGACGACATACTGCTCTACGTCTAAGACCCACGTACTCACCTGCCGGACCTACTAGAGGCAGTGAGAGCGTTTGGCAGGTTATCGGGAATCACCATCAACAAGGGAAAATCCTCACTGTTCCCCCTGGCGCGCCTGAGGGCAACGACATCAGACCAGCTGCCACACCTGGGCCTGACATGGACCCCAATCACCTTCAGATACCTGGAGGTGGACATATACCACGACACTACAGAAACACATATGGCCAACACACACGCAGCCTTGGACAAAATAGAGAACGCCATGAAGTTCTGGAAAACACTACCGCTGGGGATGATATGTCGGACGGCACTAATGAAGATGATAATTTTACCCCAACTCCTATATTATTTTACCAACATCCCCTACAACATCCCCGGGTCCTTTTTCAGACGACTGCACTCCATGACAAGGGTCTTCCTGTGGGGAGGAGGGAGGAACAGGGTAGCATTAAGCACATTACAAAGAGGCTACGAATGGGGAGGGATTAAGCTCCCGGACTATGAGCGATACTATCTGGCTGCACAACTTCAATTCGTGGTCCGGTGGCTGTGGGAGGGCACCTCCATAGACGCAATACTGTTTCGACCATCGCTCCAGCGATAGTATCTAAAAGAACTCTTGTGGATAAACGAGACCCAGGCAAAAACCCTTCCCAGAATAGCCCAACTAGTCCGAGCACTGTGGAAAAGAGCTTGGAAAGCGCAGGACATGAGAGATCCCTGTTCAAGGCAGATCCCCCTGGCGGGACTGGTAGACACCCGTACAGCAAGCCTGGCAACGTTCAGAACACAGTGGGAAGACAAAGCAGTGGCCCAAATCGGTGACCTTTGGCAAGAAGGACATTGGGTAGACTTTCAGACTCTGGCGGAGGAGCAAGACATACACAGTGGACAGTTTATACTGTATAATAGCATGATCCATGGAAAAAGGAAGAGGTGGGAGACCCTGCCGGAAGAGGAAGATATGGGAGGGTCGCTGGACGCCTGGTACGATGCATCCGAGGGGGGGCACACTGTGTCCAGACTCTACGAACAACTGTTGGGCACCATCAACTCTGGGACACTGAACAGTCGAACACAATGGGAGGAGGAACTCCAGCGACCCCTCAAGGACGAAGAATGGAACAGAGCCCTCCAATACGCGAAGAAAGTCTCCAGAAACGCAAGGTTCAGGCAGCTGCAGCTCTACATAGTGCACAGGGAATACTTAATGCCTAAAAGATTGTTGAACATGGGGTACAGACAAATACGGAGCTGCCCACGCTGCCAGGAGGAACAGGCAGATATGGTGCACATGTTTTGGACATGCCCGGGAGTGACAGCCTTCTGGAATACGATACAGGAAAGAGCATCGAAGGCAGGAATACATATGCGAGCCTGGTCGCCGGTGTCCTACATACTGGGCCTGTTCCCGAGGGGCGATAAGCAGAGGGTCCACGTGGCAAAGATGAAAGACTTGATGACAATACTGGCGAAACGCTGCATCGCAATGGCATGGAAAGCAAGCGCAGGACCCTCGATAGAAGGCTGGTGGGCGGACCTACAAAAATGGGCAGTAGCAGAAACAACGGTCTGGACCAGGGCATCGCAAAAGGGAGAAAATAACAGTGGGGCCAGAATACTAGCGTGGAACACTCGGGTACAGGATCTATTTGGAAACAACGATGGAAACAGCACAACTGATTCGAGCGAGCCGGGAGGAGAGAAGAAGTGTCCCATCCGCACCTGTGTGCAGCACACAGACCAGAACGAGGACACCATGATGGAGGAGGAGAAAGCCTAGCCGTGACGAGAACGGATAATGCACAATATGAACTCAAACCCGAAAGTGCCAGAGCAAATATTGTGAGTTGTTGTTTATTTGTTTTGTGTTTGTTGTTAAATGAAAATAAAGAAAAATTGTTTTAAAAAAAAAGAAGCATGTTGAATCTTCTTGCTGCTATATCATTGCATTATTGCACTTTATTAACCATGGATGTGTACATTGTATATGTTTTTATGTTCTTCTTGGAGATTGCAAACTGTATTATTGTGTTTTAATTCTATGTAAACTTTTAAGGTACAAGATGCAAAAATAAAGTATTGATAAAGATGATGTTGTATAGTTGTTCTACAACTTTGCAGCAGCACATACATAATATTTGATAAGTATTGGAGAGATGATGGGCATATCAACTCTCAGTTAAAACATAGAAATGTGAGTTTGGAAAAGAAACAATTTACTTACCACTGGTAATGTTTGTTCTACTGGATGTTCCTTCCACGGATTCCTCATTATTAATATATCCATATCTTGCTTTACAGTCTCAGAAAAAAAGTGACAGCAGAGGGCACTGTGTGGCGTCAAGTAGATGCCCCTCGAGGGTTACCCTTCCAATATCCGACGAGAGTATAAATAGCATGCACTGCACCTGTTGCCTCAGTTCTTAGTTTTTCCCTGTTTTTGCACAGCTGAATTGAGGACTATTTAACCCACGTTGGTCGTTGAAAGGGGGACGTATATTAAAAAGTTTACCCACAGTCAGAGGGGTATGCTGGAAGGGCGATGAGAAATCCATTGGAGGAACATCCAGTAGAAAACACATTTTTCTAATGGATTGTGTCCTCGCATAGATTCCTCATCTTTGATAGACTCCCATAGTAGTTGTGGAAATGGAGGTGGGAACAGAGGATTTTTGTCACTATTGATTGATGTTGTGCAGAACCGCTCTCCAAACCGAGTGTCCTGACCCGAGAAAGTATGTGAGCACTAATTCTTCAAAAAAGTGTGTAGTGAGGACTATGTAGCAGCATTACAAATACCCTCCACTGGAAAACCTCTTCCAAGAGTCCAAGTCGTAAACAATTCTCTGATGGAATGGGCCCCACGTTTTCAGGGACATCCGTTACCGCAATGGAGTAGCACTCAGAAATGTATAGGATGAGCCAAAGGGATAAAGTTTGTTTGGTCGTGGCTTGGCTTAGACTGTGGCTGGTATAACCAATAAATAGTTGGTCATCTTACCTGACATTTTCCATCCTAGAAGTGTGGAAGCTTGAAGACATTTTTGGGCCTCACTCTCTCCAGTTCCTTGGCAGTAAGCGTTTAGATCTCCGGGCAAGATTATGTAGTCTCTTTTAGTGTCACACCACGCCATGATCAATCTCAGAACGCACATTTGAATATCACTGGTATTGCTTCCCTCAGGAGGGTCATATATGTTAATCGGGAGTAGCATTTTATGTCCTGCACCTAGTTGTAAAGCTAGTTCAATGGCAAGGAAATTCTTCTAAGTAGGGGGTAGTTTAATTGTGTTACTTCTTAAACCCTGCTTCATTCCTGTAACCAACCCTCCACATGGTCTACCCCTTAGTCCCAGAACGGCCTTATTCTGATATAACACATATCCCTCCATAATGAGATCATCAGTTGTCCAACTCTCCTGTAGCATATATACGTCATTGGCCTTCAACAGATACTTTGATCTAATAAATGTTGGAAGTCGCGAGTATTCCATGGCATAAATGTTATTCAGTCTTGTTTCTGCAACATCTGTGGGATACATTTCACCAGCCAATGCCAACCCTGTTGATCATCAATTGGTTTCTTCCCCTTCACCTCAGTGTTTTGTGCCTGATTGGGCTCTTCATAAATATTTTTTTCACTTGAACTGCTTCTGGAAGGTTACGATTTATCGTGAAGCCCAATTTAAGAAAATCACCTGGTCTGATAAGTTCAGCAATTACTCTCAAGACAACAGTGCAAGCGAGTCGCATTCTTTCTGGCTTTGTCAATGATTTCGATAAAATCCTGGCCATTCATACTCAGGACCCTCAATTGCGGTATCTGGGCCAGGAGGACCACTGATCTATTTATTAACTGGTCTTTTCTGTTAGAGTACAAGCTGGTTATTACCAACACATTTAAATCATCAGATCCACCATTAATGTTCAAGTCACTTACAGGCTTAATAATTTCATGTGAGCTCCCTCTCACCACATTTAAGTTTTGCTTCGGCTCCGGGGTAGAACATTTTTCAAGTACTGTATCGGAACTCATTTCCGAGTCGGGTACAGTTTCCTCTTGCTCTCCACTGGCCAACAACCATTCCGTTCTGTTTTCCTGTTGATCTTTTAAAAGCCTACTGGTTAAAGCTCCAACCTTTGCAACTTTCCTCTTCTTCCTCCTGTTGATTTTTTTCTTTTGCTCAACACGAGGGATGGTGCACTTTATTCGTCCAGTGCCGCTTTTACCTCCATGTGCTCATTTACCACCTGTTTTTGCTGTGCCTTTAATTGGCTGCATGGTTTATGACTCAAATATATAATAGATTGTTCAGTGTCATTTTCAAGCAATATTCTAAGGTACTATGTTTGACTCCATTACTTCAATTCCAGGTCGCATTTCAAACCTATCCACTCTGTCTTGTTTGCACCTCATTTCCCTTTATCTCCACCAAGATGGATTCTATTTTCTTTAATGTCCCTCCTTACAGGTTCATTTCATCATTGGGCCTGGCTCCCAATTTAAGCAATATTTTGAGGGCAAATGGCATAGTGGAGATCATGGACAATAACTCAATAGATGCATACCCACTTTGACTGATCTCTTCAACCACAACTGTATTTTCGAACTCAGTCTCATGTTGGGCTCATTAGCCACTCCCCATGAATGGTGTTCACCTGTCGGCTCTGCTTGAGTGTGTGGAGTAACCAGGTCATTATGTGGTGGTGGCATTGCATGTGCTGATGTGCTGGATTGTAGTGAATAACAGAAGTTTAACAACGAATTGTTATCAATTCCAGTGTACTTTGAGGTGTCCAGGCCGTTTGTGTCAACAGAATTATCCTCCACCTCCCGTGTTTTATTATTTTTCGTTCTCGCATGAAAGTAATTCGTAAATGTCCTTGTGGTATCAGGCGCCACGTTTGCCAATTTACTTCCATCCTTCCATAACTCTGATTCTCCAGCGTAGCCCCATTCTCTACTGTATGCACGTCTTTTGGGCCTTTCTTCTGATTACGCAAGTTGTAGATCTGTGGGGCCTTCTGTTTATTCAATATTTTGTACTGCCGTGTTACAAAGCAGGAAAAAAGTTTAATCGCGCCTGTTCAATGTGCCACTTTGCTTTCACTTATGTCCCCACGTGCTTATCACATGATCAGCCTCACGTGCATAGAATAGTGTAACACGATAATATGCTTCCACATGTCTCCACTGCCTCAGCAGAATAATACTATTAGTCAGCGCCCACAAAGTAGAGGGGCACCACGTGGCAGTCTATTTCAATAACAGATACAAACAATATAACACAGTCATTTTGCCGTTCACTGAACGGAAATCCCTTACCTGCAACCTGTCGTCCAAACGCTGAACTGCAAATCCTCAACCTCACTTGTGCGCTCACTTGCTGTCAGCAAATCCTCAACCTCACTTGTGCTCACTCGCTGTCAGCAAATCCTCAACCTCACTTGTGCTCACTCGCTGTCAGCAAATCCTCAATCTCACTTGTGCTCACTCGCTGTCAGCAAATCCTCAACCTCACTTGTGCTCACTTGCTGTCAGCAAATCCTCAACCTCACTTGTGCTCACTCGCTGTCAGCAAATCCTCAACCTCACTTGTGCTCACTCGCTGTCAGCAAATCCTCAACCTCACTTGTGCTCACTCGCTGTCAGCAAATCCTCAACCTCACTTGTGCTCACTTGCTGTCAGCAAATCCTCAACCTCACTTGTGCTCACTCGCTGTCAGCAAATCCTCAACCTCACTTGTGCTCACTTGCTGTCAGCTCACGCGCATGAGTGCGCAGAAGCAGATTCATAGCGTAGACAAGAAAAGGGGATAACAGTCGTTCGGCGACAGTCTAACGCACAGTTTAAATTCACAAGTGTTCTCCGCAAACCACAACCTCACTTGTACTCACTTAGTGTGAGTGCACACATATGAACACGCCCGGAGCAAATTTATTGCACGAGGCAAGAAAAGGCACATAACAGTCCTCGAGCAACAGTACAAGGCGCAGTTTAAATTCATCAGCGTTCTCTGCAGACTGCAACCTCACTTGTGCTCACTTGATGTGAGAGCGCGCATGAGCGCACAGGGAGCAGATTTATAGCAGCAGGCAAGAAAAGGGTGTAACAGTCCTTCAGCAACAGTCCAAGGCACAGTTTAAATTCACCAGTGTTGTCCGCAAACCACAACCTCACTTGTGCCCACTTGCTGTGAATGAATATTTAGCAATGGAGTCTCAGTGGATATGTCTTTCCTCCTCTTTCGCTTGGCACAAGCAATTGCCCCCTGCAGGTCATGGCTCGCTTTTGTGCATATCAGATTACTCTTTAGGAATACACAGAAACTTCGAGAGTTGTACTTTGTATCTATCCATCCATTGATCTATCTATGTTTGGTCCTCTGTATGTATCGTCCTGTCTGTCCGTCTTTGGTTCTACCTATCTATCTGTTTGATATGGGGTCTCAAATTATCTCTCTGATATTATTTTGTATTTTATTGTTCCATGGAAAGAATTACAAATATAAACACACAGTGCAAGGAAACAAACCTACGACTATGTGTTTATGCTTTGTATGTTTGTATATAACTTTACACTTTACAAATACAAACACATAGTGCGGCTAACAAATCTATGCGACTCATTAGGTGACAAGGCTTAGTGGAATGTCTTAGTTGTCTGCTTGCATTAAAAATCCACTCTTTTTTAAAATTCATGCACAATGTGCTTACTGTGCTTATATAAGTGATGTTTAAAGCCTAAGAATCTCTATATTTTGACTGCTTTACTACTTCATGAAAATCTCAGGTTTGCAAAATGTTGTCTTATTACATATGTTTGTATTTCATCTAATTATCCACTTATCTTTTTATCTATCTCTCCATTGTAAGAAAGTAGAACATCTGTTTTGTTCAACTTCTTATACTTTTGAAACACTACAATGATGCCTACCAAATTTAGCATGTGTGATCACATTGTTGAGGATCAGTTGCCTGTCACATTGGCAGAGATCCAACAAAGGGTTCAAAGGTAATATCGAAAATCATGGTTTTAATGGTACACTTTTTTATGGGACGCAAATGGTCTAGTTTTAGATCAGTTATACACTGATGAATTGCACAAAAATGTGTGTGACAATATGTTAAGCCCATGGCATAAGGTACTGGTGGTGAAGTGGCAGCAAGTCAGCTTTCTCCATTATGATGATCCGCTGGACAAAAGCAGTTCCCTCATTATGCTCTTGAGTTTACTTATTGCATACACATTTCTGTACCATACGTTTTCTGAGCCTTGAGAAAGCAGCACCAAGAGCACGAAACACGTGTTGGCACAATAGGCACTTTTCCAGCGGTATGTACGTTTTCTCTTTCTAGCTAACATATAGCATGTAAAATGTTACTGGACTCTTGACCAAAGGTTAGTGAATTTGCTTTGGAAGAGATGCTTTACTCTGCTGAGGAGAATGAACTTGAGAATCTTGTGGCGCCGACAGTGGTTAGCTGACCGGTTCAATAGGGAGAGGTCAATGGAATACCATACTTTGCAACCCTAAGAGTTAAGAGGGTAGAACAAGGGAAAAGGTGGAGAAATGTTTGGACAGTTTTTCTAAGGGAAAGACAATCTCCTATTAAGTTTTGTACAAGTTGTTGATTCTCACAGTATTTTTCTGGCATTCCTGGCTCTAGAACGGTGACTGTTAGTGTGGGTTAGGGAGCAGGATTTGTCAGCTTGAGCCATAGATTTGTACTGATTGGGATTGAAGGTACTTTTGCAGTAAAATATTTGGTGAAACCTGACTTTGGATGAGATTAAGCAGAATTCCACGTAGTTGTGCTCCCAAGGGCTGTATTTAAAAGCCATAGATGAGAGTTAGGGCTCTGTCAGAGCTGCAGGGGAGAATGATCGGGAAGGAGTGCCATAGAGCTGCTATGAATTCTGTGAGGCCTGACCTGTTCCTTTACTTGCCGAGAGTTGGACAAAGGAACTTGATGGTTGCAGTAAATGTGGAAGTTAAGAGTGAATTAGGATCTGGGAATTGTTGGTCTATGCAATTGGTTGAGGGGTTGTTCAGCAACAATTAGGTAGTTGGATGTGAAGACAGGGTCATCTGAATGACCCTGTGGATGGGTTCACTGACCACATAATTCAGAACTAGGTGTTTAGGGTTGATCAGTAGATAACTTGATTGAATGTTGAATACTTCTAACCCGGTTCAAGGTCAGTTGTCTCAAGAATGTGGAGTGTGGACAAGTGAGCTGAGTTTGTGACCTCTTCTCTTAAGAACTGATGTGTCTGCAATTGAGTCGCACTTCCTCAGAAGAATCCTATAAAGATGATACACATTCTGTGCATCATCAGAAAGACTGCTTGGTTCAAAAATCGCTGGCAAGCATTCCTAGCTGTGTTTTTCTTTTGCTTAAGGTTCAGTGGGTCAGCAACCTCATACGAAAACAAGTGTGATACTGGAGAAACACTATGCAGAGTGCAGAGCGGATGTTCAAAAGTGCCAGGACGATGCTAAAAAAAGCCTAATGAAATGCATTTCATATTCCGAGAGTTTAAATGTGATCAGATATAATTATATCAAATCATATAATAGTACAATTGATGGTGCTGATAAATCCTTCATGTGGAAAATGTGGATGGAAGGCAACGACGTACATTTTTTGCATTTTATGGTGACATTTTCTTTAAAATGTATAGACATTTTAGACGAATTATCTGAGGGAGTATTAAGTAAATGATTTTAAAATGTCAATTTTGTATATCATTTCTATACTTGATACACTCTTCAGAACTATGCACTTGATGATGCTTGTCATGTAATAAGTTTGATTGTGGAAAATGTTTAATTGATGTGATGTGTAAGAAGTGTTTATATATACAAAGCCAGTTTGGCCATGAGTACATTAAAATAAATAAAATATGAATATATTTCTATGAACAGAATGCACATTAATGACTAAAATGACGTTTTGTGAAAAACCCTATTACTTCCACCTCAGACTGATTTAGAAATCAAAACAAAAGAGGTTCTGCTAAATTATGTTCAACAAACCTTTTTTGTTCACATTATGTCCAGCCACCTGGTGTGAGAAGTTGCACTGAAACACCTGTAGATATTGAGATGGGTCAACAAAATCATGGAAAGTTAAATAACATTTACTTAACTTTTTTTTTCAGAAAATAAGGACCATCCACAGGTATCCAGATCAGGAAGAAGCCTGTCCGAAGGAGAGCACTGACAGACAGGTGGTGCCTTATAGGAGGAGTGTTTGGTTTTCAGATGAGGAAGAGGGGCACAGAGAGAGTTTAGGGCAGGCTGCTGTCCAATCAGCCACCGAAATTGAGTGGACTGAGTCAGGGCTGTGTGTGGGCCACTATACCAGGGACATCTACACAGCAGGATTATTTGCCCCCGGAGGAGTGTCCCTGACATGTCACACCTTGTCTGTCTACATTGCAGCAGTGCTGACAGAGGAAGGGATGGCTTGAACATGGTCAACTCAGGCTGGTACATTTTCTGGCCAGGACATGGAGTACTGTGGTGCAGCCGGGTTGGGAGATTGAGTATGTGGTGAAGCGCTGGGGATGGGATAGTAATGACATTGGACAGCAGTGGGGCAGGCAGGATATAGGGCACCAGAAAAGGCTGGGAAGAGAACAGGAGTGGGGTGGGAGGGACAGTTCAGCGGGTTGTGTACAGGAGGTGAGGGGTTTAGGGAGCAGCAGGAGGGCATATGTTACCAGAAGGGGTAGGGTTTCACAGTAGGCCAGAGGAGGATGGAGAGGGTAGTATAGAATGTGGAGAGGAAGTGGGTAGCCAGGTGGGGGGTGGGCATCAGAGTAGGTCAGAGGAGGGCGAGGATAGTATAGAGTGTGAGGAGGAAGTGGATAGCCAGGAGAAGGTTGGGTTTCAGAGTAGGTTAGAGGAGGAGCGAGAGGGTAGTATAGCGTGTGGGGAGGAAGTGAGTAGCCAGGAGGGAGTAGGTAGTCAGTAGAGTCTGGAGGGTGCAGCCAGGGTATAGGGCAGGAGGGGGCAGTAGAGGGGCAGTTTAGAAAGGAAGAGGGGTTGGCTAGCCAGTGGGGTGAGGAGGAAGAGAAGGGAGAGGGCTCTGAGTATAGTGAGGAGGAGGATGACATTGTGAGCCAGTAAAGTGATAACGAGACAGGGTTTTGCCATTGCTTCACTGAAGAGTGTACATAGGTAAACAGTAATTTGTCTCCTAAAAAGGGTTTCATTTTAAATGTATGCATTCAGAGCATTGGAATATTTATAGAACCTTTTAGGTTAGATAAGTAATTGACATAACTATCTGTGTTCTGGTGTAAACATGGATACTGAGTTTGGAATATGATGGAAATGGACATCTCCTCCACTTTTAAAAATAGATCCACATCTATATCTTGCCACCTGCAGAGGCTTTCCCTGCAGGATCAAAGGGTGCCCCATTTAGTCAAGCGTGGAACCAATTCAAACTTGTCACCAAATCAGAAAGCTGCACCTCCAAATAAGGACCAATTAAGATCTACCTGTGTTTGCAAAACATTTCCATTTTAGTTGGTAAAACAAATATTAAAAACCATCCACTATTTTTTTAATCATTTTTTTATTGTTTATTGCTGAATTCATCAACTTTCACAATTTCATTTAAGTTCAAGCTTATACAAATTTAAACCATTAATAAAAGATATCCATTTCAATTGCACGTTAAAAGAGAAGTATTTTCATTCAGTTACACATTAACTCATGACTAAAAGCAGCATATAGACATTAAATTTACTATAAGAGGCAAACCAAAAATACTTCCATACAGTTAGTCCCATTTTGTTACATCTATGTATAATGTTTCTTCCAATTTTAACATTTTTAAAACATTGATTGTAGCAATCCTCTTAGTTACCAAAAATCCTGAGAAAATCATTTGAGACATGTCTCTGTACATATCAAAGATTTTTTTAAATGATTGAGCAAGTAAGTTTGCTAAATTCGGACACACTGTCAATAAATGTTATAAGGTCTCTTTATATGCATTATTCTGACAAAATCGGAAAACAGAACTAATGAGAGTGGTTGGTTTGTGCCTGAACTGAATTTCCAATGTTGGCCAGAGATTGAATCTGAGCCTCATAAAGTCCGATCTGTGAGCTGGAGAGGGAGACTGTTTCAGATACGATACGAGTTGGCTAAATTTCTTGAAGCCAAACGGCTGATTCCGAAAATCTTGATACTTCATACAACTCTTGAAAGTGAGCGTCCCCTAAAAAGGCATTAAAAACTCCACAATGAGAGTCAATAATGGGCACACCCAAGATGGGAATGAGACGAAGACCAAGTGTGGGTGAATTAAAAAAGTTTTATCCAAACCAATATAGGGCAAGTAGAGAACGCTGCAAACTCCAAGAGCGCTCTGCCAAACATCACAAAACATCTACATTTTGTTACAAATCCACGTCATCTATGACGTGGGAACTAGGGATTACATGAATCGATGAGATTGGGCAAAGGAGAATAACCATTATAGATTCTGTAGGGTCGGCTCTCCCGATTGGTGAGACTCCGCATGGTGTTGTGATGATGCTTGTGTGTCAGCTGGGCTCATCGGGGTGGAGTACCAGGTTAGGAGCTGTTCGAGTTCATACATCTTGGCTGCACTAACATTTTGCCCTTGTGGCCACACATACACATTAATTGTCAACTCCTGCTTCAAGTTGTCTTATAAATCCTACAAGTTGTTAATCTAACATCACAAGAGAAATAGCACATAACTCTAGGTGCTCTCAATACATCATCATAAAAACATTATTCGAAAAAGGGGATGCTTCATGAGTCCTGGTGTCTTATCAGGGGGCATGTGTCAGGATACCTTGATCATTCTGCTGTGTTAGATCTAGTGGGAGACATCTTTATAGTATGTTAGTACAAGAGGGAATAAACCGCAACCATGGTCAGTCGAGGTTGGTGAGAACTAGAATACTATTGGTTCAGGGGGCACATAGCTGGTACATGAAAAAGGAGGTGGGACGTGGGGGCTTGCTGCCCATAATTCTTTCAACCAGAGCATGGCGGTACAAAGCGGGTTTATGGTGGCATTGTGTGTCAGGGGGTAATGGGGGGAGGCAAATACCTTGTGCGGGATCAGCAGGAAGGCGAGGAGGTATATCTATATTACTCCACATCAGTAAAAAAAGGGGCCTTCAATTGCTAGCCCAGCCTGGGAAGGGAGGAGGGCGGAGACTGAGTGCGAGGCTTTGCAGGGGAAGGGAGAGATGGCCCTGTGGTTTCTCACGTGTCTACGTTATAGGGTTTCATGCACATCATTAAAAATAAGAGACGGGATTATGCCAGTATAACGACATATATATATATATATATATCGAAGACCATGCGAGCTTATGAACATTATATATATATATATATATATATATACATATATATATATATATATATTCAGTGAAAAAAACTTTGTTATAGGGATGTTATGGTTGAGTTGCGCTACTAAAAACCTATGAAATTCAGTGAAAAAACTTTGTTAAAGGGAAGTTATGGTTCCAAGTAAAACCGAAAAATCCTTGAAATTCGCCAGTTATGGTAAGCTAAGCAACCACAAATCGCGCCACCACCGTGCACTGCTAAAACTAACACCCAGGACATCAAAGATGACATCACAAATGTCATTGATGACATCACTGATGACATCACATGTCTGGCTCACTATTTTTTCTTTTGCTGACATATCTAGGCCACATGGTTTTCTTCAGTAACAGTCAGAAACTAAGAATTTTATTTTATTTGTAGACATATCCTTCTAGTAGGTTCTTACAGTAATTCCCTTAGAGTACAGTCACATCATATGAAACATATACATATGGGAAAACACAAGCTTGAAAGACAGAAATCCTTTTTGTGCATAAAGATAATCTGTCATGCGCCGCTTTCTCAGCTGGCGTCTTTGGCCCCGCTGCCGCTTACGGACTTCCTGATTTCCGTCACGCTTGACGCTGCGTTCACTAAGCGGTCTAGTCTTTTTCCGCTTGGTTGACCGTAGCATTATTTAACCACTCCTCTCCCTTGGTCCAGCGCGTTGCAACCTTCCACGGTCAGCTGCTTTTCCTTGCTGCCGCGGTCTTGCTACACGCTGTTTACCTCTTGCTCCTCGAGCCTTACCTCTTTCACTTTCCTTTCTCTTTCCGGTCCTTCTCCGGTCCCCGCCTTCAGTTCTCTCCCTCCTCCCTCCTTTCACTCCACGAGCCCAGCTGCCATCAGGATACCTGCCAGTTCAAGGGGTTTTTTGCCTATTCTGGCTTTTTTCCCCCTTTTTGTCCCACCCGGGAGGGGGACACGGTCAGGGCATATTTACACGCTCTCACTGTGGCTTCCTCTTGTGGGAGACACGCTCAGCCTCGAAAAAAGGAAAAGGACTACACGGCACATCGAGCGCTCAGCCCAGTTGAGGAGGATTTCGACTCCACAGGTGAGGAGGTTGAAGAGATAAAAAAGGGAACTACAACTGTATTAGAAGCAGGTGCTGACATAATCACTAGACTTATGAGCACTTTCTGATAGTTCTGTTTTTTTTATGGCTGTACTTTCCCTGTATATGGTCATATTTGTATACATTGTACTCACACTACTTTCCTTAGGGTCCAATCACATCAAGTGATACATATACATAGGGTAAATAGCAGCTTTGGAACAGAGCAATCATTTATTTGCATGAAACTAAACAGTTAAATTATGAATTGTTTCTGCTACTACTTGTGCTTTTTTGCTAACTTCACTTTTCCTGTATATACCCATATTGGTATGTGTTCTTGTGTCTTTGTGTTTTGTCTATAGTAATGCAATTATGTAATACATGGGTTTTATTAGCTACTTATCACATATTTCACAGTACACACAAATCTGTTAAGAAAACAATTATCATTTCATTATTCAACATATTAACATTACGAATATCATACCTTCATCTTGTACGCTGCACACAATGTTATGTTTCTGTATGAGTAGCTTAGTATACTAGATAGAACCCCATAATAGGATGCTATTTATATCAATGCATCGTTCAATGCACTTATTAGGGTATATTTCTTGCAATGATTCTTGACACTTTTTTCGCAACATAATAAGAATCCCTTCTACACATAGTTCATGAGAAGTACATACACATGTGATGTCATCAGTGATGTCATCAATGACATTTGTGATGTCATCTTTGATGTCCTGGGTGTTAGTTTTAGCAGTGCACGGTGGTGGCGCGAGTTATGGTTGCTTAGCTTACCATAACTGGCGAATTTCAACGGTTTTTCGGTTTTACTTGGAACCATAACGTCCCTTTAACAAAGTTTTTTCACTGAATTTCATAGGTTCTTAGTAGCGCAACTTAACCATAACGTCCCTTTAACAAAGTTTTTTTCACTGAATTTCATAGGTTTTTAGTAGGGCAACTTAACCATAACGTCCCTTTAACAACGTTTTTTCACTGAATTTCATAGTTTTTTAGTAGCACAACTTAACAATAATGACTTTGACTTTATATACATGTCATATGGAACTGACTAGATCTCTTCTTATGAACTTGATGTCCGCGAACTTATTTAATGTTCACGGACATGTTCGGAGAACAGTACCATTACCTAAAAACTGTGGGGGGGGGGTGGTGGGGTATGTTTGAATGTTATATCATAATATAGGAACATTTAACAAATTCAAAAAGCAGCACACAAACACATTATATATAGTAATACATAAGAAATGTAACCCATATATGTAACACACTAACCATTCATTTAAATACAATATGTTCTGAAATGGAATATACCACAAGAAGATAAATTGGCTTCCAACATAATTACCTCACAGACACAACAGAACTGAGAACAAGACCAGACCCACTGAATACATAGGACTTATCTTACCAGAAATAGTAAGTGTACTTCATTTTACTCATATATTTATAAACTTTCTGTATTAGATTAAAAAATATATTATCTTTTTTTTTTCTCACAGAAATGTCTAGTACTCTGGAATGGCTAGAGGACAATTTCCCACATGAAGAAATGTCAGAAGATAGTGAAACTAATGGTAAACACTTTATAATATAAACAATTTATTTATTATTTTTTTGTATATACATTTAACATATATATTATTTTTTGTACAGAGCATACCAAAATAGAAAAAACTTCAGAAAACCCTGTTATGGATAACAGTCTTCACAATATAGAAGAAAAAATGGATGTATTGTTGGCTAATTTTAATAATTTAAAAAATTTGTAGAAAATCATTTCAAAACAAAAACCTCGTACCATTGCCCCACATGTACTTGTCCCTCCTCACCATATCCCAGTCAATTATCCCCAAACCCTCTCCATAATCCAAAACGTTTTGATGAGACGTCCATCCCTTCTTCACCTAATACCAATCATGTTGAAACCCCAAATTCTCCTGTTTTTGTTTCTGTTTCTGCCTCACCTGCTCTGTCATAAATTATTAATATATGTTAAATAAAGTTTAATGTTTATATTGTATTGTGAATAGTTTCCGTTTTTTTTAAAAAAACAATAAAAGTGTCTGCGACCAGTGCGAGTGTTCTGAAATGTTCGTACATAAACGAAAATGGAGGTGTCCTGAAGAACACCACACCTGTTCGTACTGTTCGCTAGCAAGTTGAAACTGTTCTAAGAACACATGTGGTGTCCTGAAATGTTCGTAAAGAAACAAAAATTAAAGTGTTCTAAAGAACACTATATCTGTCCGTAATGTTCGCTATCAACTTAAAACTGTCCAAAGAAAACAATTGGTGTCCTGAAATGTTCGTAAATAAACGAAAATGATGTGTCCTGAACAACAGTACAACTGTTCGTAGTGTTCGCTAGCAACATGAAACTGTACTAAAAACACACGCGGTGCCCTGAATTGTTCGTAAACAAACAAAAATTAAAGTGTCCTAAAGAACACTATACCTGTCCGGTACTGTTCGCTAGCAAGTTCTGTTCTAAGAACGCTATTGGTGTCCTGAAATGTTCGTACGTAAACGAAAATGGAGGTGTCCTGAAGAACACTATACCTGTTCGTAGTGTTCGCTACCCAATTGAAACTGTTCTAAGAACACAATTGGTGTCCTGAAATGTTCGTACATAAATGAAATTACACGTGTCCTGAAGAACACTATATTTGTCCTTACTGTTTGCTACCAAGTTTAAACTGTTCTAAGAACACACGCAGTGTCCTGAAATGTTCGTTTCACGTGTGACGCACTTTTATTTACTTCAGAACCCGAACAGTGTCCGCAGGACATCAATGCGCATGCGCTAACCAATCTCCGTGCACTTGGTGTCCTGCGGACAGGCGCTTCCTTCGCGGACTAGTTCGCGAACGGATCATATGACCGCGCCCACGCTCATCGTGTGTCCTGAAATGCGGACACTGTTCGTGTCTCCGAACAATTTAAAAGTACATTTTCAGTTAATCCATAATATTTTTCAATAAAATCTCACCATGGCACAAGTCCCACATAGCAATCTTGAGTTTCTATATACCTTTTAAACATTCCGATCCTTTTTTTGTGTTCGATCTGTCCGCGGACAGTGTGCATGTCCGCGAAAAGCGCACAAGTACCCCTATAAAAGACCACGCCCAAGCGCTTATTCCCATTGTGTTTCTGGCTATTCTTCAGAATACAGTGATTTTTGCTGCCACCTGCAGACTACACCATCATCGAGATGGCATCCTTGGCTGCTGAACTGCCACTTGGTGCTGCACCTGCTTCAGCACCACCCCCACCCCCTCCACCACCACCACCTCCCCAAGGGCCTGAAGAGGGGAACAGGAGTGAGGATGCAGAGGAGGAAGAAGAGGATGATGAGAATGAGGTAGAGGAAAACCCTACTACCCGCACTAGACGTGAGTCTTGGGTGTGGTGGTTATTTACCATTCATGGTAATGTTCCTAAGGCTCGTGCGAACCGTGTTACCTGCAATGAGTGCAATGATACTCAGTCGCGGGAAGCACGGTAAGTACAGCTTTGGGACCACTACTATGAAGCGACACCTGAGGTCATTTCACTCTGGGGCTATTCGCAGGGTTGTACCTTGCGAAGAACGTAGCAGGTTTAATTTCCTCTACTTCATCCTCTGTTTCTGATCCTGTCACTACAAGGACCACCTCTGTGGGACAGCGTCTTCCTCAAGCTGCCTCACAGGCCATACAGAATGCTGATGACCCTTACCTTTCGAGGGTCACAGTTGTATGTATGTACTGTGACACAGTACTGTGCAGGGGGGAGCGACTTTGGAGTGCTTTTGAGACTATCGTCTCAGAGCACGAGAAGACCTGCTCACTACCCAAATAAAACCCACTCTACATCTTCCTCTCTCAGCTCGCCCTTTCTTATCCCTGTGGTTGGTGTCCCCCCCTTTACCCTCCTTTACCCTCCTCTCCTAGTGTGTCGTGTCTGAAAAACCAAAAAAAATACAAAATTACAAAAATCAAAAAAAAATAAGGCTCTTTTCAGAGCCGCCTTTCCCAGTTAAAAAATAGAAGTGAAAATAAATGAAGCAGGGCTCTTTGTATTTTTTAGAAGTCCGCAGACAGTTCGCGAACATTAAAAAAATTGGGTTGCTGCTCCATCACAAACATTGTAATTTTCTCTGGAAAGAAGTGGTGGCTCTGAAAAGAGCCTTTGGGTGGTGTTTGTAAGTCAAAAATTGTAAATGCTTAACATCTACTTCAAAATCGTTGTTGTAATTCCAAAAAAGGTCGCAATGCATTTTGTACATTTCTCAGAAAAATCTGATTGCCAGCATAAGTAAGATGGACTCCATCTCTGCGAAAAATGTATGTACTACAAAACATAATATTTTCATTGTGAAAAGAAGACATGCCAAAATCTCTTAGAAAGGCACAAACAGCCTTATTAACATTGCGCCTTGCTTTTTCCATTTGTGGACCAAATGAAGAAGAACGAAGCCACATTTGTCTCTGCGCAATCCGTGAAAATATCACTTGAGAATTAGGAAACATGTCCATAACCTTCCTAAGTCCTTCTTTCATAGCAAATTGCAAAACAATTCCAGTCACATGTCCTAAACTGTTCCCTCCACAATGAATTACAATTATGTCTGGATGTTGCTCTGTCTCCAAAGTAGCACAGAGAGGTAGCAAGTCCAACCACTTCATTCCACGTACTCCATGCCAGTGTACTTCCACATGTGTTAATCCAAGATCTACAGCTACTCCACAGCTTTCTGCATGCACCTTCAACCAATGTATCCACGAATCTCCTAAAATCCAAACAATCTGTTTTCTGAAACACACAGCCATAGCTATCTTTTGTTCTCTCAGCAAAAAGAGTATCTGAGAAAATCTCTCCTGGCACAACACACCCACCAAACTTTCCTGACCAATCCCTTTCAGTGCTTATTCTCATTTGCATGACTTCTGAACCCAAAAATCCCCGGATGTAACTCCCGATGTCCGCGAACTACCGCCATGTCCGCGGACATATCGTAACATGAACAGCCCTTCTACCATTTCCACTACACTCTCTCTGCCATTCCCTCATTGGATGTACTCTGCCGTAAAACTGTTGGCAGCATTGGAAATGTCAACCTTTGGCAACATTTCCAATAAGGAGAATTAACAGAAAACATGCGCCAATCTGCAGATCTCACTTATGCCAACATCTTAAAAAGTATCAGAGTTGGTATACTTTCCAGAGAAGCAGAAGCAATATTGAAAACCCGGCACATTCATGCACTTTATGGTGATAATGCATGTGCTACAGATGTTATGGAAAAATTAGCCCACAAAAATGTCAATTGTATGGCCTTAATGCCAACTCTTGCAAGCTGTATCAAATTCAATGAAATAATGTTAAGTAAAGAAATGCAACCAATAATGGAAATTAGCGCCACAGACAAACTAGATGTACATGGTATGACACTACCCATGTGTGACCAAGCCACAACAAGACTAAATAATTTAGAAAAATCAATCTCAAACACAGCAGGCTTAGAAAAGATGTTAAAATTATCCTTAAATTGCAGAGTAATGCTCAAACGTAACCTTGACGTGGACGAAGGACTAGTTAATGGAGCACTGGGTACAGTTGTTGGCTTTCAAACATACCCACGTGACAACAAAATTCAGTTTGTCAATATACTCTTTGACAAACTTTCAGAAGTAAAACGGATAGGACGCTCAACAGCTAGATTCCTTCTCTTCAAAGATATGTATGTACGCAGAGAACAATTTTCTCTAACTCTTGCATACGCAGTCACGATTCATAAATCACAAGGTCTTACCCTAGACAAAGCAATGATAGATATTGGTAACACAGTCTTTAAAGAAGGCATGAGCTACGTAGCACTATCACGCTTACGTACACTTGACGGTCTATTTCTAATCAACTTTGATGCAAGTAAAGTAAACGCTGATATTCCTTGCATTTTAGAATATAATAGACTTCGCTCACTATACACTCCCCATCTAAACACATATTCTGTTCCACAAAAACTAAAACGTTGTAAAAGAAAACTAAATCAAACAGAAATGCAACAGGACGTCACTGCAAATCCTCCAAAGAGAGTAAAAGAAACTAATACTTCATCAAGTACCACAAACAAAAAAGAATCAATTAGAGAAAGTAAACCAGGTACTTCTTTAAAGAAGGAAGACAAACTCCAAAAAAGCAGTTAGATACAGATCTACCTGGACCATTTAAATTCTCAAATATAGTTGGTGTAAGTTGCTATGCAAATGTAGCAATGAATATTCTATTTCAATTACCACCAATTGATGACAACATATACTTACACTTTAGAGACCCATTGTGTATGCAAATGTTTTTTTTTTTAATCCAACATGGATTTTTTTTTCTCCCACAGACCCAATGATTTTAGCAACAAATACAGAAACTGAGCCAATTGCCCAGTACTCTGATTTGTACTCTACTAAATATGAGGGTCGAAAAAAAATAAAAGTATATTGCTTATACAATGTAATAAGTCATTACAAAATACTAATACTAACATGCTATTTTCTTTTATCACAGAAATTAAGAAGAAAAACATGGACTCCCATTACTAGACCAAACAGCAAGTATACAATAATAAGGACAACCATAGCAGCATATCACATCCATAGTATCTAATACCTTTGTTCCTTATACATTTGTTTTTCACCCAAAGTTATAAGCAAATATGAATGTGATATGCTGCGGTGGTTGTTGCCAGGGCATACTGTCTTGGGTGCATGGCCAAATGGCCATGCACCCAAGACTGTATGTCCTGGCAACAACCACCGCAGCATATCACATCCATAGAGTCAAACATTTCAACTAAGAACTATGGGAAACTTTTAATGTCCGCGAACAATGTGAGTGTTCTTAGAACACTTTGAACTTGCCAGCGAACAATACGGACACCGTTTTCAGGACACCCCCTACGAACATTTCAGAACAACGCGATAGTTCTTAGAGCACTTTCAACTTAACAACGAACAATACGGACAGCGTCCTAAGGACACCCCCTACGAACATTCCAGGACACCAGGAGTGTTCTCAAAAACGTCTTCAGAACACCCCCATTTTGTTTATTTGCGAACATTTCAGGACACCGCGGGTGTTCTTAGAACACATTCAACTTGACAGAGAACAATACGGACAGCGTCCTCAGGACACCCCCTACGAACAATCCCCGGACACCGCAAGTGTTCTTAGAAGCGTCTTCAGAACACCACTGTCTTGTTTATTTGCGAACATTTCAGGACACCGCGAGTGTTCTTAGGACACATTCAACTTGACAGAGAACAATACGGACAGCGTCCTCAGGACACCCCCTACGAACATTCCAGGACACCGGGAGTGTTCTTAGAAGCTTCTTCAGAACACCACCATCTTGTTTATTTGCGAACATTTCAGGACACCGTGAGTGTTCTTAGGACACATTCAACTTGACAGAGAACAATACGGACAGCGTCCTCAGGACACCCCCTACGAACACTTCCCGGACACCGCAAGTGTTCTTAGAAGCGTCTTCAGAACACCACCATCTTGTTTATTTGCGAACATTTCAGGACACCGCGAGTGTTCTTAGGACACATTCAACTTGACAGAGAACCATACATTTGTTTTTCACCCAAAGTTATAAGCAAATATGAATGTGATATGCTGCGGTGGTTGTTGCCAGGGCATAGAATCTTGGGTGCATGGCCAAATGCACCCAAGACTCTACGCCCTGGCAACAACCACCGCAGCATATCACATCCATAGAGTCAAACATTTCAACTATGATCTATGGGAAACTTTTAATGTCCGCGAACAATGTGAGTGTTCTTAGAACACTTTGAACTTGCCAGCGAACAATACAGACACTGTTTTCAGGACACCCCCTACGAACATTTCAGAACAACGCGATAGTTCTTAGAACACTTTCAACTTAACAACGAACAATACGGGCAGTGTCCTAAGGACACCCCCCTACGAACATTCCAGGACACCGCGAGTGTTCTCAAAAACGTCTTCAGAACACCACCATCTTGTTTATTTGCGAACATTTCAGGACACCGCGAGTGTTCTTAGGACACATTCAACTTGACAGAGAACCATACATTTGTTTTTCACCCAAAGTTATAAGCAAATATGAATGTGATATGCTGCGGTGGTTGTTGCCAGGGCATAGAATCTTGGGTGCATGGCCAAATGGCCATGCACCCAAGACTGTATGTCCTGGAAACAACCACCGCAGCATATCACATCCATAGAGTCAAACATTTCAACTATGAACTATGGGAAACTTTTAATGTCCGCGAACAATGTGAGTGTTCTTAGAACACTTTGAACTTGCCAGCGAACAATACGGACACCGTTTTCAGGACACCCCCTACGAACATTTCAGAACAACGCGATAGTTCTTAGAGCACTTTAAACTTAACAACGAACAATACGGACAGTGTCCTAAGGACACCCCCTACGAACATTCCAGGACACCAGGAGTGTTCTCAAAAACGTCTTCAGAACACCCCCATTTTGTTTATTTGCGAACATTTCAGGACACCGCGGGTGTCCTTAGAACACATTCAACTTGACAGAGAACAATACGGACAGCGTCCTCAGGACACCCCCTACGAACACTCCACGGACACCGCAAGTGTTCTTAGAAGCGTCTTCAGAACACCACCATCTTGTTTATTTGCGAACATTTCAGGACACCGCGAGTGTTCTTAGGACACATTCAACTTGACAGAGAACAATACGGACAGCGTCCTCAGGACACCCCCTACGAACATTCCAGAACAACGCGATAGTTCTTAGAGCACTTTCAACTTAACAACGAACAATACGGACAGCGTCCTAAGGACACCCCCTACGAACATTCCAGGGCACCAGGAGTGTTCTCAAAAACGTCTTCAGAACACCCCCATTTTGTTTATTTGCGAACATTTCAGGACACCGCGGGTGTTCTTAGAACACATTCAACTTGACAGAGAACAATACGGACAGCGTCCTCAGGACACCCCCTACGAACAATCCCCGGACACCGCAAGTGTTCTTAGAAGCGTCTTCAGAACACCACTGTCTTGTTTATTTGCGAACATTTCAGGACACCGCGAGTGTTCTTAGGACACATTCAACTTGACAGAGAACAATACGGACAGCGTCCTCAGGACACCCCCTACGAACATTCCAGGACACCGGGAGTGTTCTTAGAAGCTTCTTCAGAACACCACCATCTTGTTTATTTGCGAACATTTCAGGACACCGTGAGTGTTCTTAGGACACATTCAACTTGACAGAGAACAATACGGACAGCGTCCTCAGGACACCCCCTACGAACACTTCCCGGACACCGCAAGTGTTCTTAGAAGCGTCTTCAGAACACCACCATCTTGTTTATTTGCGAACATTTCAGGACACCGCGAGTGTTCTTAGGACACATGCAACTTGACAGAGAACAATACGGACAGCGTCCTCAGGACACCCCCTACGAACATTCCAGGACACCAGGAGTGTTCTTAGAAGCTTCTTCAGAACACCACCATCTTGTTTATTTGCGAACATTTCAGGACACCGCGAGTGTTCTTAAGACACATTCAACTTGACAGAGAACAATACGGACAGCGTCCTCAGGACACCCCCTACGAAAACTCCCCGGACACCACGAGTGTTCTTAGAAGCGTCTTCAGAACACCACCATCTTGTTTATTTGCGAACATTTCAGGACACCGCGAGTGTTCTTAGGACACATTCAACTTGACAGAGAACAATACGGACAGCGTCCTCAGGACACCCCCTACGAACACTCCCCGGACACCACGAGTGTTCTTAGAAGCGTCTTCAGAACACCCCCATTTTGTTTATTTGCGAACATTTCAGGACACCGCGGGTGTTCTTAGAACACATTCAACTTAACAGAGAACAATACGGACAGCGTCCTCAGGACACCCCCTACAAACATTCCAGGACACCAGGAGTGTTCTTAGAAGCGTCTTCAGAACACCACCATCTTGTTTATTTGCGAACATTTCAGGACACCGCGAGTGTTCTTAGGGCACATTCAACTTGACAGAGAACAATACGGACAGCGTCCTCAGGACACCCCCTACGAACACTCCCCGGACACCGCGAGTGTTCGCGTCTTCAGAACACCCCCATTTTGTTTATTTGCGAACATTTCAGGACACCGCGAGTGTTCTTAGGACACATTCAACTTGACAGAGAACAATACGGACAGCGTCCTCAGGACACCCCCTACGAACACTCCCCTGACACCGCGAGTGTTCTTAGAAGCGTCTTCAGAACACCCCCATTTTGTTTATTTGCGAACATTTCAGGACACCGTGGGTGTTCTTAAAACACATTCAACTTGACAGAGAACAATACGGACAGCGTCCTCAGGACACCCCCTACGAACATTTCAGGACACCGGGAGTGTTCTCAAAAACGTCTTCAGAACACCCCCATTTTGTTTATTTGCGAACATTTCAGGACACTGCGGGTGTTCTTAGAACACATTCAACTTGACAGAGAACAATACGGACAGCATCCTCAGGACACCCCCTACGAACACTCCCCGGACACCGCGAGTGTTCTTAGAACAGTTTCACTTTGCTTGCGAACAAAACTGACACATATTGAGTCCTTAGAACACCCCCCAGTCAGTTTATTTAGAACATTTCAGAACACCCGTGATGTCCGCAAACAAATCGAACACAAAAAGAACCTCTAACACATAAAAAACACAACTTTCATCCTATCTCATACACTCCCACCCTCCCCAAACACTCCTACACACCAACACACTTTACTAAACACACATTGTTTTTGACCTACTTTTTGGTCATTTTAAAAAAAAACTACTGGACGGATTTTCCCCAAATTTGCAAAAGCACGCTTTCAGGACCAAGCCGCTGCTCCTGGTCCAAATTTGGTGGAAATCCGTCCAGCGGTTTGGGCTGTAGGCGCAACAAAAAAATTTTTCCCATTCAGTCTATGGGAAAAAAAAAAGTTTTGGGACCCCCCCTATAACTTTGCCCCCCCTGGACGAATCCTCACCAAACTTTGCAGAAAAATTCAGAGTGACCCAAATACTTTTTTTTGCAAAGTTTGGTGAGGATCCGTCCAGGGAGAGCGAAGTTATAAGCCACCCAAAAAGTGCTCTTCCTATGGAAACAGCAACTTAACCATAACTACCTGGCCACTACCGTGGCCATGCAATATATTTATATACATATATATATATATATTACACATTTTCGGATATCATGAGTACCATGTTTGCAAAATAGTTTCTATCGACAGAAGTCTTGTTAGCTTCACATCTTTCACAGGGCTAAGGTTTTACACTTGGGCGTGGGTCACACAAGAAAAGCTGACATTGAAAGATGAGGTAGGAACAGGGTGGCGTGTGTATTCGCATAGGAAAGAGTCTGTAACATTCTGCTTTCAATCTGATTTGTGTAACATAATGCTCAAAGAATAAACAAATGCTTCAAAAGACACTCTATTAATATGGTCGGCACTCATTACCCTCGAAACCCATACATATTGCAACACTTACTGGTCTACCTATAAACTTGTATATGTTTAAGAAATCATAGAGGTCATATAGATATCACACATTGCTTTAAAATATTGTGCAGCACCAATAATCCTTAATTAGTAATGGCAGGTTCGAATACGTATATATTTTATAACTTCACATGTGGGTGATCTGGGATGGGAGAGGGCCATTTTATTTCAAAATGAACACTCAATCTCATGGACTTGAGGCTAATTTATCATCCTTATAGATGGCATAGCAGTATGGGTGAAACTGGGTGGCAAACGGGCTTAGCATACATGTCTGGCACTTCAAACGGAGAACAAGATTGGGGGTTATCATCCTTATAGATGGCATAGCAGCATGGGTGAAACTGGGTGGCAAACGGGCTTAGCATACATGTCTGGCACTTCAAACGGAGAACAAGATTGGGGGTTATTCACAAGATATATTATAGATGCAGGGGTCTGCAAGAGGACAGGACAAGTTTTATAGAGGCAGCTTTGCTTTTCTCAGACCCCAGCTTTGGCCCGGTCATTGTCAGGTCAATGATGTACTGCGGAAGGTGAAAGATACAGTGTTTATAATGTAGTTTGTTCACGCCTAGTCTCCCGTGAGAACAGGCCTTCAGCTGAGCCACCACGGGAGGAGGCTGAGGGAAGTGCTGGCTCACTGTGCGCGGTCGGCTGGGGAGAGCTGCGGCCCTGCAGGCCGCTTGTGCCACTGAGGCCTAGATTATTATGTTCAAAATGGAGTCTGGGCATATCACAAAATGGAGTCTATACCATGCTGCGGGATGAATCGTGCAGCCCCCATGTGTCGACCCGCAGCCATCTCGCACCCTGGGCCCAGGTGCATAGATGGCTGCCGGTGAGTCATAGGCCTCACGTAGGTGGGAAATGTAGAGGGAGGGGGCTGCTAGAGACCTTTCCTCCCATACATTCCCCCCCTTTTGTTACTTAAGTAATGAATATTGCAGCTCACCCAACCTCGTTTGTTCCTTCTCATCAGCCACCGCTTCATCCCAGGCTGGTGTTCCCTTTATTGGCATCCATGGCCTACATACCCCCTTGAGGCTCTGTCCTGCTCTAGCATATTCATAAGGGGTTCAGGTCATATATATGTTCCCCCCCTTCTCCCTCCAAGTCCACCCATACCTCCTTACACCATTCCAGTGTACGGGGCTCCTTTATCGTAGTGTGGTTTAATCTGTCCACTATGTCCCCATCATAGTATAATGCTACCATTCTATATTTGTGCTTCTTGTGTCATCTGTGCCACTCTTCTAGCGTTGCCCATTGTCACTATCATCATTGCACCATTAGGGACTGCATTCGCGCAGCACTGAAGACCCAAATGGCACACACTAAAATCAGGAGCAAAAAGACGATGATGGGTACCAATAGTTTAACAGTCATTCCAAGCCAGGACGGTACCCATGATCAAATTTTGTGGAACCATGAGCTCGGCTCCACTCCTCCTTCTTTCTTCATCCGCTTGCCCAAGTTGTGCACGGCTGTGATAATGTGGACAGTGTTCCATTGCCGCGTCTGCAGAAGGTATGAAAGTGCAGCATGCGCTCCCGATTTTTCAGCAAACACCTCCATCCATGGCCGTCAACAGGTCTAGGACGTACCTGTTCTGCATTGTCATTAGCCACAGGGCCCTTAGCTCCACCTTGATCATGCTGAATCCTTCTTCTGTGTCATTGGCCAATTGGATAAGCTCCCAGCGCGTAATTTGCAGCCATTTTGCATTGGTTCGCGCTTGAATACTTGAATTTGTGCCAAAAGTTCTGTGGATTCCTTGGATATGTAATTGGACGACCTTTGTTTTCTGGATACTGGGCTTTGCATGTTGTCCGCGGATAGGGCATACACTGGCGTCTCCTCCGTTGGTTCTGTGTCCTCTGGTTCCCTGACGGCTTGCAGCCCCTTCCCCCCTTGGATATGACTCTCCGGAACCACCATCAGGGCAGAGTGTAGTGTTGCCAGAGAACACATGCACCTCCATGACCGTGTGAGGTGCAAGTATGCCTGTTTACCGCAAACCCAGTAAGTGTCCAGCAATGCAGCTGTCCCTTTCTTCATATCTGGGATGATGAGCGTTTTGTTACAGTCCTTATTTATGCCCATGTTAGTTTTCCCTTGGGCCGAGGAAGCACAGTTTGTAAGTAATTTCTTTTTGCAGTTTGAAGGGCTTTTCCAGGGCTGTGAGCTTTGTGATGTGTTGGACCCATACCGGAGCACACGTTTTCTCAACCCATTGCAATTTTTCCGCGGCCAACCCTCGTAGCGCTTCTGCTTTGCATGTAACTTGTTCCTCTTGCCATTTGTTGTCCGAATACAATGTCCCTTTAATCACTAGGAATGGTTCCTTCAAGCACACCGCTCCTTTAGTTCTGGAGTAGCACGTTTTTTTCATTCTGCAGCATTTCAAAAGAAATTGTTGTGCCTGGAAGGTGTTGTTTATTCTGCATAAGGTGAGATGAAGGAGACACTGGGCATCTGCAATAGGTTATTCTTGTGGCAGGAGCACATTGGGAGTACCTGAGGCGTGGGGTATTAGAGAGCACACATAACAGCTCTCGTTAGTGGTTTGTTTGGCTGTAGAACTCATGTTTGCATACCACTTATTGGACTGGTGCGGGTGTCTGGGATCTTCTATTGTGTCTAACTGTAGTCTGGAGTATTCATCATACTTCTTCCTCCCAACCTCCCGTCTCCTTCTTCTCCTATTGCTCCTGGGGTTCACTTTCCCTTTTTCTACATCATGCTGCATTAAAGGCGTTCCCCCGCACTCCCTTTTTCCCATTCATTATACAAGGCAATAAACCTCTAGGCTGTCTCCGCATTTTCTTCCTGTACACTTGTGGGGGATTCATAACCTCTAGAAGTTTCAAATGTTGGTGTTATAGTGGTGGTGTCATCATATAACCAAGGTAACTCAGAGGGATTTGGATTGTTCAGTTCATAAGGCATTGTACGGGGAAATAGGACGTGGAGCTACCTGTTCATTGCTTGTACCATTTGGGTGTTGTGTGCCATCATGGTGGGTGCCATGTTCCCATATAAGTTTAAAGCCGTCCCATATGAGGTGGGTCTCTTGTTTTATCATGCTCGTCCCATTCCCTCCCCCCTCATTTATATCAATAGATATAAATATCACCCAATATAGCACTAGTCCAAACACCATTGAGAAAAATATCACAGCACATACAAATAAACCACACTCATAAGGGTATCTACGCAAGTCAAAATTAGTATTTCGATTTCTATCTATTCTAACGTTGTTCTCAGCGGGGGCCCCCTCCGTTGCCATATTTTCTCCTACATAATGAGATATAAAAGTGCATTAAGCAACTCATAACATTCATTTTTATACGTTTCTTTTTCTTCTTTAACATTATTCATGATTATTCTATTATTAGCATGTGTATCCTTTAAATCAAATGAAGGAAGGAGAAGGAGAGAAGGAGAGAGAGAGAGGGAGAGAAGCAATAACATCTCTTCATTTCATTACCATTATTATGTACATCAGGATATTTATTCTTTTAACTTTCCCTCTAATTGTCACATGTGTACCATTCAATCTACACCTTTCCCCTATCAAGTTTGTGTTTCTCCTTCATTCATTCCCATTTCTGTTTCCTGTGTTACACTTTTGTATGCTTTTTGTATGTCTGTCAGATGTATCCAATATCTCAGGCCTTTCACCTTTACGGCAGTAGTTGTGCAGTACACCACTTCATATGGGCCATGAAATCTTGGAGAGTTCCACCGACGAGCGAAACTCCTCACATACACCATCTCCCCTGGCATTAGCTGGCCTGTTGGGCTGTTTATGACTGGTGTTATTGTGTCACTTGTTGCTTCTTGTGTGAAGGGGGGTGCTAACTGCATGGCAATCATGTGTGCTGCTTTTGTGAGTTTAGTCAGATATTCATTGAATTCTTCCCCTAATACAGTAGCACATCTGTGCGCATCTCAATGTCTGCAGAGTGGGGAGTGAGCAGTATGCATGCGTCTTCCTGTCACTATTTCATGCAGGGATAAATGGTGGTCCTTGCTGGGTTGATTTCTCAGTTCAAACAAGGCCAGGGGTAAACAGTACACCCAGTTCTTCCTTAATGTGAAACACAATTTCAACAATCTCCCCTTCAGAAGGCCATTTATTTTCTCAACTACGCCATTCGATTGCGGGTGATAAATCGTGCATAGTTTATGTGTTATCCCCAACATTGCTGTTACTTCTTTAAACAGATCGTTAACAAAATATGTGCTGTTGTCCGAGCGAATTACATCGCAAATCCCCCAGCGTGGAAGCACTTCCCGCACTAAGAACTTTGCGGCGCACTTCGCATCCGGGTGGGCGCACAGCCCTGCCTCCACCCAAATAGAAAAGGGGCAAACCACCACTATCATATAGCTTGACCCATTGCATCTTTCTCCCATGTCGGCATAATCAATATGCAGCTCTCTGAAGGGGCCTGTTGGTTTGGACAAATTTCTCGCAATGTTCTTAGTGTCATTCCTGAATTATATATCAGACATGTTGTACATTCCATGGCCATTTTTGATATTTGCTCCTGTAGCCCCGGCGCAAACCAATTTCCTTGTATTTCTGTGGCAATGTGTTGTTTGGCATTGTGATCTGGAAAATGAAGCTGTTGGAACGCTATTTCTAGTAATGTGTGGGGCATTACTACTTTACCTGTATTGTTTTGGCGCCAAAGGAGGTCAGTAGACGACTGGCTGTACCCTCTTTTTTCCCATACCTCCTTTTCCTCACCTGACACCCCTTCTTGTACCTCTAATATTTGGGAAATGGCCATTGAATTATACCCATCCGGGGGATCCTCTTCCAAATGTTTCTGCACTAGGTACTCACCTGTTTTTCCTTTCGTTAAATATGATGCTTCTTTCATGGCAGCCTCCGCTGCCACGTTTCCTAATGAGATGACGTCATTGTTGTTTGTATGGGTCTGGCATTTCACTATGGCCAAAACTGTAGGTTCTTTTAGTGCCTCTATCAATTCTTTTAGTAGCTCAGCGTGCTGCACCGGGTATCCGTCTGCTCCATGGAATCCTCTCCTTGCCCACCTAGCCAATCCCCCATGTACTGTTGTGGTCATGTATTCAGAGTCTGTATAGATTGTTACTGCGCATCCTTTAGCTGCATGTAATGCTTCAATGAGTGCTACTAACTCTGCTGCTTGTGCTGAGTAATAGGCTGGTAGCCTCTGTTGGATGAGTACTTCATATTCGCCTGCCACCAGTCTCACAACAGCCACCCCCACATGTTTTTCTCCTGTTTCTGAATTTATTGATGCTGACCCATCTATAAAATATACTTCTCCTTCAGATAAGGTATTTTCACTCACTGTGGGTGTGTCTCCATCTTCCCCTCTATATGTAGCACAGTCATGTGTTTGCATATCTTCAACTGTGCATGCTTCTGTGATGAATGCTGCAGGGTTGACTGTTTTACACCTCACTATGTGTATGTTAGCGCTGGATAGAATAATTTCATAGGCTGTGGCTCTTTATGTTTTCAATTTGCTTTTTGATCTTTCTAATATTGCGAATAGTGAATGTTCCACAAGCAGTGTCACAGAACACCCCATCACAATTGTTGCACTCTTCTCTATGGCGAACACTGCACCTGCAAGAGACTGTTCGCAAGCGAAGTGTCCTTGCATCACTGCATCTAGTGTGCCACTATAGTAAGCCAGGGGCTTGTGTCCCAAAGATGTTTTTTGTGTTAATACTGCCGTCATGAGTATCCCATTGCAATGTGAAAATAAATGGAACTTGCGTTCGTAATCTGGGTTCGTGAGTACTGGTGCCGTTGAGATCAGTCCTTTAAGTGTGCTAAATGCCTCATGCATTTCTGCTGTCCATTGTATTTCTATGCTCTCGCTTTGTGCTTCTTTGAGTCCCTGCAGTAATTGCCTTGTGTACCCTGCATATTATGATATCCAGGCGCTGCAGTAGTTGCACATGCCGAGGAATTTCTGCATTTCCTTCACTGTTTTTGGCTCACTTACTGCCTTAATTGCAGCTGTCCTGTCTGGTATGATTCTTTTGCCATCTTTTGATATCAGTTGACCCAAATACAATACTTCTTTCTGACAATATTGTAACTTCTCTTTGTCCACTTTGTAACCTTTGTGGGCCAACAATGTCAAAAGTGTATTAGAATCCTTCGTGCACTCATCTTCATTTTTTCCACAGATCAGGAGATCATCCACATATTGATTGAAAGATCATGCTCTCTGTGACAACATTGCCTAAATCTTCATGTAAAATGCTGGTGAATATGCTTGGGCTCTCACAGTATCCCTGGGGGAAGCTACCATGTTCATATCTCTTTCCTCCCAATGTGAATGCTGTCAAGTATCGAGATTCTGGATTTAGTGGCACTGAGAAGAATGCGTTCCTCAAGTCCACTATTGTGAAACATGATGCATCTTTTGGTATACTACACAGAATTGATGCAGGATTGGGAACTAATAGAAATTCCTTCTGTATGATGTAATTGAGGGGGCGTAGGTCCTGGATCATCCTCCACACCCCGCCCTTTGCTTTCTTGATGGGGTAGATACCAGTATTACATGGTGAGTTTGAGGGCACTAGTATTCCCTTCACTATCAGTGCGTAGATTGTCTCCTTTATCCCTTATTCTGCTTCTTGGGACAGGGGGTACTATTTTACTTGGGGCAGCAGTGCTCCTGGTTTGAGTTTTATTTTTACTGGTGTCACCTCATGCAGTAGCCCTACATCGTGTGTGCCGGTGGTCCAGAGTTTGTGTGGTACCAGCTGCATGTCATCGTTGAAGAAGGAAGGGGGTGCTCCTTCCACTGCCATGAGCTGTACTGACACCTGTCTTGTTTGTATCATATTGCAGGGAATCGCTATCTCCATTATTATTTCCCCATCACTGTCTGTATCTGTGAAAAGGTCCTCATCTGACAAATCTTGCAGTGCAATGTTAGCATTAATGCATAACACTGTTCGCCACTGACACCCATGTATGTCCATTCCGATAACTGCTATTCTTTGCGGTGACACCTGCACTGCTTGCAAGTCTAAGGACATTATGGTTCCTGGCATTATTTCTGGGCATGCTATAGGGCAAAAAACAAATTCTGCAGGTACCCTCCACTCTTGGCGTTTTAACTCTGGGACCACTTGCACTAGTGTTTTCAACCCCTGAATGAACATGTCTGGGTCAACTGGTATGCCCCGTACCTCCAGTGCTGTGGCTCATGTGTGTACTACCAACATCACTCTCAATGGACAGATCACCGGGGTCGAGCACACTATCCCTCTTTCAGTGAATGAGATGGTCATATCAAGCTTGCTGAGGAGTTCCCTCCCCAGCAAGTTAATCAGTGATTCTTCATAGTACAATAAGGGTGCTCGTATTGTCTTCCCCCCTACTGTTACATCCTAATCTTCTGTGTAAGGAACTTCGAACACCGCCCCAGAGAACCCCTGCGTTTCCAATTTACGATTAGATAGTGGAAACCTGCCTTTTCGAAGGCATGATTTTTCAGCTCCCGAATCCACCATAAAAATAAATTGTTTGTTCCCTATCTCCACCCCCACCAATGGTTTCTCTGCTGCATCGAGGGTCGTTGATAGCACTGGACATGCAAGCGCTTTCTGTGGGCTGTCCTATGCTGGATGCCTTGTTGTTCCCCCATTATCAAAAACATTTCCTGATACCACTGCCACTCCACCAAATGGTGCAGGTGCACCATTTGCCGTCGTGACGAAAGGGTTGCCCTGTACATGTGCCATGTGCTCATGGCATTGTGGGTGTTGCTGAGCATTACGCAGCTGTGCCCTGCGTTCATCTGCGCACCTCTGATCCTGTTGTTCTCCTCTCCCTCCACCACCCATTGGCAGCCAATGCAGGCTTCCTGGGTGAGGGTGACCATACAGCTGTCCATTTGAATAGGTATTCATGGGTCTGCTTCTACACTCTCTTGAAAAATGTCCCCACCTTCCACAATTCCAGCAATTCCTTTGATCTCCCCATGGACCCGGACCTCCATACCCGCCAAAACTTCCGTACCCTGGACCGCCATCTCTTTGCCCTCTGTACCAACCTCTTCCTCCACGGGCACTCCACCCTTGAAACTGTGGCCCTCCGTACTGCTCCTCACCACTCCACTGCTCTTGTCAGTTTCCTGTCCAATTGGCTGGCATTCTAGCTTGTATTGCTGCTGACCCCCTCCTCCTCCTCTCGTTTCTGTCTGTGGAGAGTGCAGGTACAGCTGCTGTGACCTCCACCAGTTTTGTCTGCATTCATTTTGCCTCATCTGCCAACCTTCTCTCTGCTATCTCCTTCTCCCTTTCTTTGATCCTTTTGCAGTGGAGTACTATAATGCTTTGTATCTCGGGCCAGCCTTAGGCTTCAAGCCCAGCTATTTTATCGAGCGCTTTCTGAACTTCCTTCAGGAGCCCTCTCTTTATCATAAAGTAGAACAGGGAGGTTGACTGATCCAGGCCGTGCCTGTCTCCGCTCTTCACATCTCCTGCACCCGCAAAATGAAAGCCATTGCATCTTCCTCATCATTCATTGTGCACTGCATTACTGACTGTAAATCTGGTTTGTCTGGAAAGGTGTAACTCAATGTGTCCCAAATTCTTGGTCTTACTGTGTTAAAAGAAGAACCATCATGTCGGTCATAATCTAACGTAATTCCTGGGAAACCTGCTTTCGCCCAAACTCGGTCAGCTTGATCACCCACGGCGGACACCAGCAAGCTTTTAACGTCACCTACTGCCAAGGGAACCCCTGCAGTGTGTTTCTCAAAGGCATATATCCATTTACTTGCACCCCCTGACAGTGGGGGCAGTAATTTCAACAAATTGGCCTTATCCATCTGTGCCCAAGGTATATAATTTGGCCTCCCTCCTCCCCTGTGACCTTCCTTTTGTTCCTTTCCTCGTACTCACTTTTGTTCCTTGTTTTCCCAATACAGCCATTCTCCCCACTCTGCTTCTTAGCCTTCCATTCCATTCCTCTTCCATTGCCCTCCCCAGAGGTGTTTCATCTAACCCCACCGGCGAACCCTATTCTTCTTCCTTCCAGCTCATCTTCCTCTATGTCACACCATAACTCTTCCACCCCTCCTGAGGTCATTCCTTCTTCCCCTGTGTCTCCCTCCAGCGTGTGTTGCTCTAGCTCGATTATTCTTGTTGGCTCATCCTGTATGCGGAATAGTATCTCCCCCTTTTTCCATCCTTCTTCTATGTACCTGTCGGGTGTCTGTGCCCTCTGTGTCTGATCAATCCTAGAAGTACTTGATCCACTTTGTTCACACATATCTCTTAATCTGGACAGTTTGTTTCGGGCCATTGATAACCTGGAGTCTAACGCTTCTGTGAATTTTTCAATATCTATTGCCGGGTTACTACCCTGTCCACTCATTCTTGGGCATTCATATGGCGGGGGTGCTGTGGGCTGTGGTGTGGTTGGGGGATTGGGTTTTGAAACATACACCGGGTATCTATATCCTTCGGCAGGCACTGGTTTATTTAATAGAGGGTATATCCGTGCAATTTATACTGGCCTTTCCTTTCCCTCGCTCTCTTTTTTGCTACACTCGGTTGCCAGGGGAGATGCAATCTGTTCTTTTATTTGCTCCTTTCTTTTTATTGGAGGCACCTCTTCAAACAACCTCCATAGGTCTAGTATCTCTCTTCTATTTTGCAATTGTTTTCCTTTGTATTTCATAAATAAGCATATGGACACCATGTCCAACACGCTTTTGTCAAATGATCCTCCCTGGGGCCATACCCCTTTTAATTCCGTGACCCATTGGTCATGGTATTTCGTGATACGCTCTGCATAACCTGGAAAGTTCTGGCAAATATGGGCCAGTGGTGTTTCCGCCCCCATGTTACTCTCCCGTCCACCCCTTCTGATACCCTGTTTTAGTGGGTGGGTGTTATGTACTTACAATGCTGATGATGGCAATATTCTACCGCTAATATACCGATTTTGTATACCACATGTACCTAATCTTTGAAAGGTCACACTTACAATGAGCACTTTTCATAAACCATTACACAATCATTTCAACAACTTTACCAAAACATTGTGATCAAAGAAAAGAAACATAAACGGTTCAATACATACATTGACTGACGGAACACTTTACATACAACATGTAACATATCCCTCCCTTTCTTCTCTTCACTACTCTTTATCCAAAAAAGATCTCTTTTACTTTGACCCATTGCACCCCTTAACCCTTAGATTGTCTGAATGTCTTCCCATAGATTTTTTAAAATGAGGGAAAAGAAAGAAGCGTTTCTAAATTCTACTCCGAGTCTTCTCCTTATATGAGACTCCTACTAATGTCTTCTGTTTTCCACTTATTCCCAGTACTAGTCAAGATAGCACTATGTGGCGCTGCCTTCCACCCCCTTTTGGAGCTAGGTTCCCATCTTCTCTTTTCACCTTGTAATCCCCTTAACTCATCCTAATGGCCATATGCAAAAGAAAAAAGAAAACAACGAATAAGAATAATACCTATTTTACCCTCAAGAACCCCTTTAACTTAAATCAACCTCATATACTATTGTCTATATCCAACTCCTTTTAATGTTGCTCACACTTGATACTCAGGTGTCCGTATTGATTCGAGACCCTCTGGACCCGTTCCGTCCAGGCGGCGCTGCCCCACTCTCAATGGCCGCCCCTGGCTCCAGCGAGCAGTACTATGGGTTTTGTGAAGTGGGACCCGTACCCTCTCGCCATACTGCGGTTGCACCTCTAAGCGTACCGGTTGCCATAGGTGGGCAGCTCTCTTGAGGGGGCACGCTGTGCATCTCCACTGTTGCCGGGGACGTCTCGTGCCAAAAGGAACAAAAAGAAAAAAGAACGCAATCGCATCGGGGTCACCACTTGAAAGTGAGCATCCCCCAAAAAGGCATTAAAAACTCCACAATGAGAGTCAATAATGGACACACCACAGATGGGAATGAGACCAAGACCAAGTGCGGGTAAAGTTAAAAAGTTTTATCCAAACCAATGTAGGGCAAGCAGAGAACTCTGCAAACTCTGAGAGCGCTCTGCCAAACATCAGAAAACATCTACATTTTGTTATAAATCCATGTCATCTATGACGTGGGAACTAGGGATTACATGAATCGATGGGATTGGGCAAAGGAGAATAACCATTATAGATTCTGTAGGTCGGCGCTCCCGATTGGTGAGACTTCGCATGGTGTCGTGATGATGCTTGTGGGTCAGCTGGGCTCATCAGGGTGGAGTACCAGGTCAGGAGCTGTTCGAGTTGATACATCTTGGCTGCACTAACATTTTGTCCTTGTGGCCAAACATACACATTCATTGTTAACTCCTGCTTCAAGTTGTCTTATAAATCCTACAAGTTAATCTAACCTCACAAGAGAAATAGAACATAACTCTAGATGCTCTCAATACATCATCATAAAAACATTATTCGAAAAAGGGGCAGCTTCAGGAGTCCAGGTGTCTTATCAGGGGGCATGTGTCAGGATACCTTTATCATTCTGCTGTGTTAGATCTAGTGGGAGACAACTTTACAGTATGTTAGTACAAGAGGGAATAAACCGCCACCATGATCACTCGAGGATGGGGTGAGCTAGAATACTATCGGGTCAGGGAGCACATAGTTGGTACATCAAAAAGGAGGTGGAATGTGGGGGCTTGCTGCCCATAATTCTTTCAACCAGAGCATGGAGGTACAAAGTGGGTTTATGGTGGCATCGTGTGTCAGGGGGGCATGGGGGAAGGCAAATACCTTGTGCGGGTTCAGCAGGAAGGCGAGGAGGTATATCTGTATTACTCTACATCAGTAAAACAAGAGGCCTTCAATTGCTAGCCCAGCCTGGGGAGGGAGGAGGGCGGGGACTGAGTGCGCGGCTCTGCATGGGAAGGGAGAGATGGCCCTGTTGTTTCTCGCGTGTCTACGTTATAGGGTTTCATGCACATCATTAAAAATAAGAGACGGGATTATGCCAGTTTAATTACATATAGATATATATAGATATATATATATCGAAGACCATGCGAGTTTATGAACATTATATATATGCATTACACATTTTCGTATTTCATGAGTACCATGTTTGCAAAATAATTTCTATCGACAGAGGTCTTGTTAGCTTCACATCATTCACAGGGCTAAGGGTGCGGGTCACACAAGAAAAGCTGACATTAAAAGATGAGGTAGGAACAGGTTGGCGTGTGTATTAGAATAGGACAGAGTCTGCAACATTCTGCTTATAATCGGATTTGTGTAACATAATGCTCAAAGTATAAACAAATAGTTCAAAAGACACTCTATTAATATGGTCGGCATTCATTACCCTCGAAACCCATATATTTCAACACTTACTGGTCTACTTATAAACTTGTATATGTTTAAGAAATCATAGAGGTCATATAGATATCACACATTACTTTAAAATATTGTGCAGCACCAATAATCCTTAATGAGTAATGGAAGGTTCGAATACATATATATATATATATTTTATAACTCCACGTGTGGGTGATCTGAGATGGGAGAGGGCCGTCTTATTTCAATATGAACAATCAATCTCATGGAGCTGAGGCTAATTTATCGTCCTTACAGATGGATTAGCAGCATGGGTGAAACTGGGTGGCACACAGGCTTAGCAAACATGTCTGGTACTTCACGCGGAGAACAAGATTGGGGGTTATTCACAACATATATTATAGTTGCAGGGGTATGCGAGAGGGCAGGACAAGTTTTATAGAGGCAGCTTTGCTTTTCTCAGACCCCCGCTTTGGCCCAGTCATCGTCAGGTCAATGATGTACTGCGGAAGGTGAAAGATACAGTTTTTGTAATGTAGCTTGTTCGCGCCTAATCTCGTGTGAGAACAGGCCTTCACCTGAGCTGCAAAGGGGAGGAGGGTGAGGGAAGTGCTGGCTCACTGTGCGTGGTCGGTTGGAGAGAGCTGCGGCCCTGCAGGCCGCTTGTGCCACTGAGGCCTAAATTATTATGTTCAAAATGGAGTTTGGGCGTATCACAAAATGGAGTGTATACTATGCTGCGGGAGAAGTCGTGCAGCCCCCATGCGCCGACCCGCAGCCATCTCGCATCCCGGGCCCAGGTGCATAGATGGATGCCAACGAGTCATAGGCCTCACATAGGTGGGAAATGTAAGGGGAGGGCGATCCTAGAGACCTTTCCTCCCATACACTCTCACAAGTTTTTATCCAATCTAGTTGGAATAATAATGTTTTTGCCTTAGTCGGGTTAGATAATAGTGTATCTAAAGATATATTCGCATCTGTCAAAGCTCGAATTACAGTCAGTCTCCATCTCTTGACAAACAGATCCTGGGACTGAAACATGTGCCTTGAAAGGATCCCTATAAGCAAGGTTGACTTAATAGATAGCAGGCGTTTTCTAAAGAGTGCAATTATTTGCCAGAGATTGCGAGCATGTAGGGAAATTATCCCCAATTCGTACCTAATCATGACTTCAAGGACACATCCTGGCAATTTAAGCATGCGTTTCCAGAATCTGAATTCAAGCTTGTACCACAAAGTTTCACTTATAGAATTTCTGGATTCCATGCCATATAGAACAATGGGAGCTTTCTTCTGTTAAAAAAAAGTTTAGGACAGGTAGGAGTGAACATTTTCCATATATACCCTCCATAATAATTGCTTGTGTCATGGACCTTAGCATGTTTTGCTCCAAACATGAATAATGGGCCTTGTCATCAGCCTGATCTGACAAAGTCACACCTATACATCTTGTACTCATGGTGGCCCTGAATCATGCTGTTCCCATCTTCATCTTGTATCCTGGCTTGCAACATTATGTTTTACTACTAACATCGGCAATTGTATTCACTCTCCACTCTTGCTTCTCCACTCTTTTTGACTGCTTACTCTCTGTTCTCTCCTCCTTTCCCTTCTCCCTTTTCCTATCGCCTCCCCTTACTTTCTTCTATGCACTTACTCTATCAGAATTGTCCCTGGACCTAATATGATAGCAACCTCGTCTGTTTCCTCCACCCTCCCATTACTGTTTTTTCCTCCCCAACCCCCTCCAGCACTATCTGAAATGTATTCAGGCCTTGTATGATAGTCGCTTGTTTTATTCCTCCCCTCCCTTTCTGCACCCCTCTCCCTCACCTTTTGTTTTTCTCCGGCTCTACCAGAAATGTCGTCAGGCCTAGTACGGTAGTCGCCTGCCTGTTTCCATTTCCTTCCCACTCTCCCCCTCCCTTCCCTTCCTTATCTATGTCTTAGCTCTTGCACTATCTGAAATGTCGTCAGGCCGAGTACCATAGTTAATTTCACATCCTTACTGTTCAATGCCTGGAAGAATGTCATTGTATTTTCCCTTGTTCCCTCCCTTGCCTTGAAGCGCTTTGAAACACATTGTGTATAGGCGCTATATAAATAAACTATCATATCATATATCATATCATATCTATATACGTATACTGGTGTACACATTCTAACACTTGATTTTGTAGTGTCCATTTAAATTGTCGTTTAGTTTTACGCTTTTTTTGATGGCACACCAAAATGTTTGTTTTCTTTAGATTGATTGATAGAAGATGTGTTTGTACGTAGGTGGAGACAGCATCCAACAATCTCTGCAAGCCCTGGGGAGTTTTTCTAAATCAGCGCAAGATCATCGGCATACAAGATTGCTGAGATGGAGCTAAAGGCTAATTTAGGCAGGTCCACAAGAATATCCCAAAAAGAATCCTGGATGTCTGATACAAAGAAATTAAAGAGGGCCGAGGCAAGGATACTTCCTTGCCTCAGCCCCCTCCCAAGTCTCGATCAGCTTGCATTAACTTCTCAATTAGAAGTTCTCCAGAAACCGAGTCAGACATGGCTCTTAGATCTACAAAAGTAAAATACAAGGATTGGTTCAGTGGAGTACAGTGAGAGATAATTGCTTTGATGGTTAAGAGATTGATTGCCGTCCCCGTTCCAGGTATAAATCCAGTTTCGAACAAATCACGTTTGGCACATACCTCAGTCCATTTGGTAAACTCATCCAAGATAAATCTCGAGAAGAGCTTTCCTGGTGCATCAAGAAGGGCGATCGGTCTATAATTAGTTGGACAGGACCAATCGCCCCTCTTGAAAATAGGCACCACCTATGAGCTTTTCCAGGATTCAGGAACACTGTTAGTTTGTACAATCTGGTTATACAGATTATAGAGAATTTTAGCCCATATTTGTGGATGTTGTTTAAAGGTCCAGTTACTTAGCCCGTCAGGGGCTCTCTAATTGCTAGACCGATTAATATACATTAAGATGTTTTCTTCTGAAATTTGCAGAACTATCATTGGGATTCTCCTCATTCTGAGTACATCCATCAGGAGGCTCGTACATCTTTGAGAGGTGTGCTATCCATTGATGTTGCTTTACGCCATTGATCTGGGCTGCCAATTGTCCAGGTTGTTTAATGGCATTAATCAATGCCCAGGTGTCAGAGGCATTATTGGATTGGATAGTTCTCAACATGTTCTCTCCGTCCCTCTGATATAGGATGGTTCTATGCATTCGCATCCAATTCCTATATTTACATTTTACTACTCGCAGTTCTTGCTGGCACTCAGACATTGGAAGAGAAGCAGCTGCCTTTTGATCTTTGTGTAACTGCATTTTTCGAGCTTGAACTAGGTAAATGGTGAGAGCTTCTGCTTTTTTGATTTTGGAACATTTGTAGAGTATCCGTGTATAATTTGGTTCTCCAACCATTCTGGAGGAAGAGTAATAGCAAAGACTCATTCCATCGAAGATGATTACCAGAATTGTTAATATTTAATGTATATCTGTATTGGTCTGGAGAGCTAAAGCATACAGAAGTGTCCAGACACCATTTGGCTACCAGCATTTCATGATCGCTAGCAACTTGTGTAAAAATTTCAAAATGATGTGTCTGATTAAAAGTACCCTTGTCCATATAAATATAATCAATAATCGATTCACTTTGGTTACGCCGTCAGGTGCTCTTAGGTGGTATATCTTTTGGAAAGGCTCCATTCAGCATTACAAAGTTACGATCATTCATTAGGGAATTCCATCTTGCAACAGTAGGTTTTTTTTCATAGACTTTTGGGCAACACATTGGAGGTTCAAATCACCAACAATAATCACATTAGAGATATAAGGCGTCAGTGCTACCAAGTCTAGCAGAGATTCTAGCTCTCCAAAAAATACTTTGTCTGAAATTGCTATAGGATTGCGATAAAGATTGACTAGTGCAATATTACATTTGCAATATGTAATTGTATGTCAAGACCGGAGGCTCACATTATGCTTCTCTTTGTTTATTGCAAAACAGAAAAGGTGATGGCTGGAAGGTTTTGAATTAATCATAACCACGGGCAAAGCTCTGGCAACCCTTCAGACCAATGTTTTTCAGCCTGTCAAGCCATTACAGAAGGGGAAAAACCATATGCAAATCAGGCTTGGTCCTACCCCAAAAGGGGCAGTGCAGCCTGAACTGCTAGGTCACATCCCTTCTGCACGAGACCACAACCATCCCCAGACATGTTTCAGCCTTTTGGGCGTCATCAGTGAGGAGTAGCTTGGGTCTCTAGGCCCGGCAGACTTGGGACCCACGTCTGGGCGTACCCGTCCCACTCGGGGTGACTTTAGCAAAACAGAAAAGGTGATGGCTGGAAGGTTTTGAATTAATCATAACCACGGGCAAAGCTCTGGACAACCCTTCAGACCAACGTTTTTCAGCCTGCCAAACCATTACAGAAGGGGAAAAACCATATGCAAATCAGGCTTGGTCCTACCCCAAAAGGGGCAGTCCAGCCTGAACTGCTAGGTCACATCCCTTCTGCACGAGACCACAAGCATCCCCAGACATGTTTGAGCCTTGTTGGGCGTCATCAGTGTGGAGTAGCTTGGGTCTCTAGGCCCGGCAGACTCAGGACCCACGTCTGGGCATACCCGTCCCACTCGGGGTGACTTTAGCAAAACAGAAAAGGTGATGGCTGGAAGGTTTTGAATAAATCATAACCACGGGCAAAGCTCTGGGCAACCCTTCAGACCAACGTTTTTCAGCCTGCCAAGCCATTACAGAAGGGGAAAACCATATGCAAATCAGGCTTGGTCCTACCCCAAAAGGGGCAGTCCATCCCTTCTGCACGAGACCACAAGCATCCCCAGACATGTTTCAGCCTTGTTGGGCATCATCAGTGAGGAGTAGCTTGGGTCTCTGGGCCCGGCAGACTATTTGTTTATTAACACAGTAAAGAAAGGCTCAGCAGCAAGGTATTTTTGTGCACCAGGCATCATATGAGTAAAGCATAAAGAAGAGGTGCACTAAACATACAACATAACAAGTATAAAATAACACGATAATATGTCCATGGGTTTCTGAAAGAAGATAGACTCCATTTACCAGAGTTCCCCAGAGTTCATTAATGAGTCACTAACATGTGACCCAGTCCTCCAATAGGTATCCAGATCCCTTCCTAAACAGTCCTGAACATGATGTAACTTCCTCTTTCTTTGCTGCTCACAGCAAGAGATAAGTACATTCATGTTTAGAACTGTTTATGAAGTGTTTCCTCTAATTACCATAACGTGTGATCATATTACTTAATTGCTTTTACGGGATTGGAATATCATTTTCCTTGACCACATGCTTTCGTGACTATATTTATTGTGTTTTGTTGTTGTTCCATAGTACGCGCCTTGCTCCATGTTGCTTCGGACGCCACCTGCTTTTTGCTGGTGTCGGATATAATACTGGAGGCATGGCACGCGTTCGTTCGCATATGCGAGTGATCAGCCTCATAACAGCTGATTTGAAGCTTGCAGTAGCGGGCCCCTCCGTGGCTCTCACACGCTTACCTGGTTTCAGATTTTATCTTGGTAAGCCGTGTGAGGCCAGCGCGGCCTTGTGGAGGCCTTACCGGGCCGCCGCTCACCGCCAGGGGAGCTCCTGCCTCCCGCGGTCCTTTTCTCAGAATTCCGGCGCTCTAGTGCACATTACCGTTAGTATTATAACGGTTTATGCGAACTCGAGCGCCGGGAACTCCTCAGGCCGCAAAGCGGATTATTTCTTTTCAAGAATACACTCGTAAAGACTGAAACACTTACGGAAGGGACCCCTCATTAATATTTATACCAAATTTGCATTAAAAAAAAAGAAAAAGAGGGGAAAAAGAGGAGGAAGAAATCCTCCAGCTTGAGCTGACTTCTAGGATACACATTGGCAGCTGAACCACTACTACTGTGCTAGAGAGAAGGTGTCCAAGAGCCCAGAAGAAAATAAAAGTGAGTAAGGTGCTCTTTAATTCTATCATGGCAGCACAGTACTCACCTCAATCAGATCAGGCTTGGTCTGAGAATGAGGGAGATCACTGCTACATAGATGAGGTGGCAATGGCTAACAGCTTACAAAACGTACTGGGATCTTCCGGGGAGACCAGTATTAAAAAAGCAGTAACAGATATGCTCATTCCCATTCAACATCGCCTAGACACTATGGAAGAGCATTTAAGAGGGAGCTCCCCTCTTGAGAGGAAGAGAACACAAAAAAGAAAGCACCTTACCGAAGGGGGATGTATACCGGCTCGCAAGAGCAAGAGCTCTCCGACCCCCCCGAGCGAGCCAAATAACTCCACAGCTGCCGTATCGGATGCCAACTCCAGGCTGAAGCAAGCCTTTATGAACAGGAAGGTAACCCCTTCCCATGAACCCTCTTACCCCGAGGAAGAAATCAAGGGAGATGGACCCACAAGCCCTGAGGGATATGGACAGGGCACAGAAGATGATCAGAACAGGGGCGTCTACGACGCCAATCATTCCCACTCTTCATCTGAAGAGGAATTTCAACTAGAGGGTTCAAAACCCTCAAGTTCAGGGATTGTGGCAGATCCCATCCCCAAGAACACAACTGGGAACAAGTCTCCTGCAGAGGGCATGTTCACTCCAGAAGACCTTATGCACCCCAGATCCACCGACTGGGAACCGTCTTCAAAGACAGCCAAATATATTCACTTCAGACTGCGCAAGCCACTCGATAAGGAGATCAGGGCCAGACTTCGAGCCAAATGTCCACGTCCAGATATTGCGGAGAAGGTAGCTCTAAAACTGGAGCTAGATTCGAAGATGATCACCTTCTTAGGTAAAAATGTGAAAGACCCGAGGAAAGGCATAGACCGTTCCTGGAAGTCCTGTCAGGACAAAGTACTGGACGTGGCGGGTCCACTAGCCAAGATTTCAGACCTAGCAGAAACAGCAATCAGCTCATCTGACCTCATTGACCCAGTGATCCTAAATTTGTCAGGACATTTACAGCATTGGACAAAGCGCAGGCCTCCATCAAAAGATTCTTCGCATCCAAGGTTTTCTCCAGGGCCGCTTCGACAAGAGACCTCAACACTCCAGAGGCCAGCATAACACCTGGCAAGAACGCTCTGGCGCATTCTTCCCCTCAAGAGGTCGTGGAAGAGGGCGTCCCTGGAGAAGAGCGGCTAGATGCCCAGCCCAACAACAATCTACAGGTCAGTGCACTTATACCAGTGCCAGCGCCACTAACACCTATATGAGGGAGGTTAATGATGTTTGCAAATGCTTGGGATACCTTATCGGGAGACGCCTAGGTCAGGGACACAGCTCAGGGTCTGCGCCTAGAGTTTTTTGAGCAACCCATCCAGACATGTCGACCTACTCCTATAGTAATGTCTCAGACAGATCAAATCGCCTTTGACAGCGAAATACACAGTCTTCAATTCGCCCCTGCTTAAGTCAGGGAGGTTTCTTCAGTCCCATATTCCTGGTACGCAGGAAACAAAAGGTACGCCCAGTCATAAACATCAGAGCTCTCAACAAATTCATCATTTACCGTCATTTCAAAATGGAAGGTATACACATGCTCAGAGACCTCCTGAGACCGAATGATTGGCTCATGCATCTAGACTTAAAAGACGCCTACCTCGCAGTGCCGATTCATCAGGCACACATAAATTACCTGAGATTTTCTTGGAAAAAACGAGATTGGGAGTTCACAAGCCTACCTTTCGGGCTCTCTTCAGCACCTTGGATTTTCACCAAGCTTCTAAGGCCTGTAGTAGCTCATCTAAGAGAACAAGGTGTCCGTCTTAGAATTTACCTAGACAACATCATCTTCATGGCCTAGTCGCAAGAACTAGTTCAGAAACAGACCAAACTAGCCATAAACTTGCTACACAGCCTTGGTTTTCTTATAAACTGGGAAAAGTCAGTTCTCTTCCATCCAAGAAAAATGGAATTCCTGGGGTTTGTAGTGGACACTCCGAATTCTCAACTTCGACTCCCATCAGCCAAGATCCATTCTACCAAAAGGATACGCAGGATCTTGCAGAAGGACCTGTTCTCTCTTCGAGAACTAGCAAGAGTGATAGGGTTACTATCCTCCTCCATTCAGGCAATATTTCCCAGCCCCCTACACTTTCGAGAATTACAAAGATTGAAGGGCCAGCACTTAAGACACAGTTTTTCTTACTCTCAACTCCTGACATTATCTCCTCAAGTGAGGACAGAACTCAACTGGTGGCTCACTCAGATGGAGGCCTGGAACGGCAGAGCCATTTTCGAGATCTGCTCCAGATATCATCGAGTCAGATTCCAGTCGCTCCGGATGGGGAGCGAGATGCAGCTCCATATCCACAGGAGGAACTTGGTCTCATCAAGAGCTGGACCTACATGTCAACTGCCTAGAACTTCTGGCAGGCTCATTTGCAGTACGCTCTTTTGCTAGAGACAGAGCGAGTTGCTGTATCTTACTAAAAATGGACAACATTTCAGCAGTAAGGTACATCAACCATCTGGTTGGCACCAATCGAGGCCTCTAGCAGAATTATCCAAGGTTTTCTGGCACTTCTGTCAAGAACATCGGATCTCAGTTACAGTGGAATATCTTCCCGCCTCAGAAACGTGGTAGCGGACTGGTACTCCCGTCTCTCCACAGATTAGAGCGACTGGAGGCTCGACAGAGGAGTTTTCCTCTGCCTCCAGGAGACTTGGGGTCCGATGTCTATAGATCTCTTTGCCTCCAGACTCAACAACCAGCTACCAATGTTTTACAACTGGAGACCGGATCCAGCAGCAGCGGCAACAGATGCTTTTCTGCAACAATGGTCCCAGGGGATACTCTATGCCTTTCTCCCATTCACCATGATAGCGAGGACCCTGGCGAAGGAACATTCGGATTTAGTCCTCATAATAGTCTGGACCTCTCAGATCTCGCATCCAGTTTTTCTGGAACTTTCCTCAGATTCTCCAATCCTACTACCCCGATTTCTGGATCTCCTACTAGATCCCTTTGGGCAGAGGCATCCCCTTCTTCTCAGTGGTTCTCTGACCCTAGCAGCATGGAGGATTTCAGGTCACGATGGAGAACTCCAGGCATGTCTCGCAGGGCGAGCAGTCTCATCGAGGAAAGCTGGGATCCTACCACCCTTAAGGGGTGTACCAACTCTTGGGGCACCGGGAGCACCTGGTGCCGAAGAAAAGGATTACATCCAGTTTCAGCACCTAGAAGAGATCTTGAATTTCTTAGCGTCTCTAGTAGAAAGAGGGCTTGCCTACAGGACAGTGAATGCATATCGTTCAGCGATCTCTGCTGGCCACGACCTTGTTGAAGGAGTACCGGCAAGAGAACACCACCTCGTCTGCAGATTACTAAAGGGCGTCAGACTTACAGTCCCGCCCCCATCCCGCTATGACAAACTTTGGGACGTTAACAAAGTATTGCATCTTTTCCTGTCATGGCCACATAATGAGGAGCTATCACGTACAGCCCTAGCTGGCAAACTTACTAGCCTACTCTGCTTGGTCTCCTGCAGGAGAGTCTCCGACGTCAGAGCCCTTGACCTAGCGGGTAGAATTTTTTCTCCTGACGGCATCGTATTCCACATATGTAGAAGGACGAAATGTAACTCTAGGGTGATCTCTTACCCTGCCTTCAAGGACCAACCCAAACTTTGCCTGGTTAAATGCCTGAAGGTTTACGAAGAAAAGACGGCCCCTCTTAGGGCCTCCCCCAACGGGCAACTACTGATAGCTCTGCGTAAACTACACAAACCGGTTTCCGCACCAACATTAGCACACTGGGTACGTTGGACTCTATCTCAAGCTAGGATAGATACCCAGCACTTCGGAGCTCACTCTGTGAGAGGAGCCATGGCCTTCAAAGCCTTTCAGGCCACAGTTCGACTAGACGACATCATGAGGATGGCAGACTGGGCAAGCAAATCAGTATTTAAACAATTCTACTTGAAACCGGTAGATCAGCCGGCATCTATTGTGGTGAGTAAGCTTTAAACAAGCATATAATGTGAGCTTCCGGTGTTGACATAGAATAAAGATTTTCCATAATAATTTACTAGAAAGTCTTAATTCTATTAAAGACACAGAGGCTAGCATTATCCCACCCAAAGAGAAAATAATTATGTGTAGCACATTGAATTGTGACTAAATGTATTAACATAAATTATTGAAAACTTAATAACTCAATAACATTTTCTCCCACCCCGATAAGGCAATTAGGGTTGTAATATGCATGAAGTAATTTTTACTCTCTATCCTATTTCGACAGCGACCGCTAAGCAAGTCCGCCTGATTATCAGTTTAACAATTTCTACCAACTACAAGTTACTACCTTACCATGGACAGCCAAGTTCGCAGCCTCGAAAGAGGAAGTTACATCATGTTCAGGACTGTTTATGAAGGGACCTGGATACCTATTGGAGGACTGGGTCACATGTTAGTGACTCATTCATGAACTCTGGGGAACTCTGGGAAATGGAGTCTATCTTCTTTCAGAAACCCATGGACATATTATTGTGTTATGTTATACTTGTTATGTTGCATGCTTACTGCACCTCTTCCTTATGTTTTACTCATGTGATGCCTGGTGCACAAAAATACCTTGCTGCTGACCCTTTCTTTACTGTGTTAATAAAGAAAGAGAAGCATAATGCTTGCCTCTATGTCTTTAATAGAATTAAGACTTTCTAGTAAGTTATTATGGAAAATCTTTATTCTAACAAGTTGGATATAGTAGTTGGGGGCCGCCCAAGAAAACAAGAAAACAGTTCCAGGCCCTCATGATTTGCCACTGCAACTAAAAGGCCAGAGGAAGCACAACCTTTACTATTGGGTTTGGCTGCATGCAATGCAATATCATAACCATTCCACACAGGAGAAGTACATAGCCAAGTATCTTCTAAGGCCAGGATTTGAATAGAAGATAGCATGTTGGCACTGGCCTCAGTCAGATGGGATGAACCGCCGCTATTCCAGCTGGCCAATACAAAATGCTTATGATGATTTTGGGTTCCTTACTTACATAGTTGATTTTGTTTGATGTGACATCGGTCCCCGAACATCTCTATAAGGCGGAAGTTCACCATGTAGTAAGGCCTTCTTGCTAGACTCAATGTCTTGCTTTATTAAAGCATCACCCACGGTTGTTCTTTTTGCTACTTAGGGATCCAAAGCCCATACAAAACCCAAAGTGAAAAGTTCTAATTTTGCCTTCCACACCACATTCCTAACCACATTAGATGGGAGCCAGATTTGTACTATGACAGGTCCAATTCACTTAAAAACTCCACCTGAGAGATGTCTGTCGAGTTAATTTCTTGCAAGGATGGAATGTCTTCAAATATCACCAGCACAGAAGCTCTGTTCAGATCAAATATCGGAAAAGGAGCAGGTCGACATTTTAAAATGAAACAATGATCTTTACACTCAGGTTTTGATGGTGGTACATCTCTTTTAGTTATATCATGTGATGTCTTGGCAAAAGATTTGCTGGGAAGGTCATTAATTGTATTGTCTGAACATTGGTCCTGTCTAATAAACAGCCTCATATTATGAGACTCTTCCTCTCTAAGGCTGGCCTGATTTTGCAATGTTATAAGGTCTCTAAGAGTTGTCTTAATTAAATCTTTAATCTGAGGTAGCATATCAGACGCAGGACTGGAGTTAACAGGCAATTTCTTTGCGGCTGGCTCCAGAGTTGGCAGACTGACTAATTTGCTAGTCTCCTCGCCAGATAGATCTTTAACTACTTGTGGCAGGGGAGCAAAATCTACTTCTTTAACAATAAAATTAGTTTTTGGCTTTTGTATCTCAATTGGCTTTAGGTCATTTTGTATAGGAATTTTTTGGACATTCTCACTAGTTAAGGCCGCAATTAAGGCATTTAGAGGAGCATAATCTGATGATTGATTTACGGATTCTATAGCTTCTGAATGCTTTCTTTTAGGCAGTTTACAGGATTTTTTGTTAGCTGGTTGAGTGGCAATAGGTGAAGTTAAACTCGACACACGTTTTACAAAATGTTTGAGTAGCCGCTTTTGTTCTTTTGATTTTTAGTTTTTTTTAACTTTATTTGCCAGTGCTTGAGGTTTTTTTACGAACAGCATTTTAGAACAGGTTATAGGTCGAGGTAGAGTTAACTGCCTTAAGGGCCGCCTTAGTACTTAATAAAATATTAGAAGCAGACTCCTCCAAATTAACACATCGAGCTGCAACCGTCTTGGCCTTAAGTAGAGGTTGGCTACTAGCTGCCTCCACACAGCTTTCGCCTACTGTCGAATTTGCTGTATGGGGAGACAAGGGAAAAATTTGCTCATCATCCTCGGTATCTACCAATGAATAATCTGCCCTGATTATGGCAAAGAAGCTTGGTATCGCCTTCCATTTGTGTTGGGAATGGTCAGAGAATTGCAACTCTGATATTTTGCACAAATCAGGTTTGATAGCTGTGACATTGTGTTCCATTCGCAATTTAAATTTTTCATCAGTGGTTTTCATGTCTAACATCGTGCTATCAATCTGTTTAGATTGAAACGCTATCTTGTATTCCAAGTTTTCAAATAATTTAAATAAGGAGGCTATAGAAGTGTTCATGGCATTCAAGATGATCTGTAACAAAGGTGTTGTATCGAGAGGCGCAAAGACTCCAGCCTTGCATCTTATGGGGGATGTAGGAAAAGCGGGGGGGACAGCTGGGAGTAGGAATGGAAAAAGATAAAGACAGATTTGCAGCCGTTTGATAGGAATTTCCGAAAAGGCTCTGCGACTCAGCATTCTTCTCACGGTTGGGGTCAGCATTCATAGGGGGAAAACAGTCTGGGACTCCACTCGGTGAGAATTTGCTGCCAGCCTTAGTATCAATTAGAACCGGCCCAACCAGCTGTTGATCTGCTTCTGCAGGATTAATATCCTTGACTTTTAAAGCTGAGGCAGAAGTTCCGGGGATATGGTGTTTGGGAGGCTGACTTGTGAGATCAATGGCAGTGGCCTTTCCGCCTTCCTCTCCATCAAGTTCTACCACTCCTGTAATTAATTGGGTATCAGTTAGTGAGATGTTGGTGTATCCCACTACGCCAGCTCGACTACCTAGCAACCCACCGGTCTTTGCAATAAAATCTTCTGTGAAAACATCAGGGCTCAAGAAGCGGGGCTGAGAAAAAGTTGCGGATGTCTCTGATCTCATCAAGCATGCGATTATTATCCAGGACAAAAGGTTCTATACCAGTTAACTTTTTCCTGGTAACAATTACAGGTGATGGTTTCACCAGGGTGGACTTGAGCTTCACAGATGCTTGGGAAATCACCATATGGCAAGGCATAGCTGATTGCAGCGTGTAAAATAAGTGATGCATGCACAAATGTCTTGTTGTTAACATTTCCAAAGTTCTGATCCAGGTAAGGTCAGCCAGAAAATACACTAGCTAACACTTGAAAGCGCGCACTGGATGTCCGCGTACCTTATGTTATATAGGGTAACCTTGTGAGAGGGGCGTGGGTAAGAAGTGCACATGATTTTGGGCTTTAGAGTCCTTGATATGTGCAGACGTCCATGCGTGACATTTTGCTTTGCCACAAGGCGTCGTGTTCCCTCTTCTCCCTTCCGCCTGCAAACAACAGCAAGCACAAGCAGCAAGAGGGACCAGGAACCCCACAAGTCCAGCAGAGTCCAGCACCAAACTAAGCAGCTCACTTAGATGAGAATGCACAAAAATAATAGAAGGTCAGAGGGATTAGAGGACTATGTCCCGCAGTTTCCCCGCCTACTACACAAGCTTATCCAATAGCAGTGCTGTTCCTTGTTTCCAAATGTAAAGCAGGAACAGGAGCAGTAAATAAACAGTAAATGAGCAAATGAGCAGTGTGTGAGCTATGGGCACACAGGGCTCCCCCCAGCCGTTTAAAGCAGGGACCTGCTTCGCCCTTAAACTAACTGAAGTTCCGGCGCCAAAAGAAAAGCGCGGTTTTGGCCCACTATTTTCACAAGTGGGCAAGACAGCGACTGCAGCACCGGAGCACCAAGATAATTCACTATACTCACTATGCTACCTTGTAGCCAATTACCAGCGTCTTCTACTTCTTGAAGACAGCATCATTCAATGCAGCCAATAACACCCGCTGCCGGCCACTGTGAGCCACGGTGTAGAGGAGGTCCCAGACATGGCCTGCACCCCTCCCCCTCATTTCGAGGCACCAGGAACGCGCTCGCCAAGGTATGTGACTTATGAAGAGCAAATGAACCTACAAAGAGCTGCAGTGGGACTCTGCCCAGTATACATCAGAAGATCCATACCGGATGAAGCACCCATAAACAGACAACCCTGGGCAGCACGGTACCCTATTAGACAGCCATACCAGCCACTGATACGAAATGAAGGGTACCTACACACGGTCCATGAAGAGACCCCACAAGCCTTAACGGAAGGCCAGTGGAAATGAGACAAGGGCCTGAACAGATTCGAGAATGAACAAGAGCAGCTATCGAAGATAACACGCCAGTGCGAGTAACTACGAAATGGAATGGAATAGGCACAGAGAGGAGACAATGTTACAACACCAGGAAACGGTGATTTACGAGACAAGATGGAAGCAACCGTCCTGTTAAACGTGTGTAAATAGGCTTGAAACGCAAGATGCTAAGAAATAGATATTGCTGCAATGCTTAGTAGAAGATAGAGTGGCAAGCGCCAACCGTATATATCTATCTCAATAAGGCACATTATACAAGTGCGACTCCATTTTGTAAAAGCAGAAAAGGTACCCAGGCAGCCAGAGGCCTGCCAGGCCAAGCTTCGAAACCCAGCCTAAGGCAAGAGAAGGAGCGGAACCGAAACCCAACAAAGAGCGGCTCATGCCTAGGAAATCGAGGTCAACCGGAGAAGCGGAGGAGAGCGTCAGCTCACAAGACTCCAACTTCAGAGCATACCAGCCTGCCTCATGAAGGTCAAGATAAGGGGGGGCACATGCATGTGGCTAGGCCAACACAGAATTAAATGCACTAGAAGCTGGAAACTGAAGCAGATTCACGGTGAACTAACACGTGACCAGCCAGGCGCGAAGAAGTACCATCGCCTGATGTCATCCAGGACCCGAAGATGCCATAACTTTTCCCGATAAGAGACTACAGTTTCGAGGCCATCCTTAGCCAACTAATTGACACGTCGCCCTAAAACACTGATTGATGGAAGGGAGGCAGGGTGAAACTTGGGACACCAGGCACAGGGGTGTCTATTCTGCATGCTGCTAATTAAAGTGGAGATTTATGTTTAGGGGTGTAACTTGCCCAATCACAATGGACCATGTAATCTAGGGTCCTAGAGACACTGTAGCCAATCAGACGTCATACTTGTAGTGACGTCAATCACGTGTGATATAGAGGGATGGGCGTAGACGCCCACCCGATAAGAGTTATCCTATCCACATCCTCCATTATCATATACAGATATAACACATATATTTAAGTTACCTTTCCTAACCAATTATATTGCATGATGATTTTTTATAGAAATTAGACGTCAGTGATGATGATTTGTGCCTATAAAAATTGTTGTTCAACTGAAGTTCGAGGAAGTCGGAGCGACACCGGTGATCGCACTACAGCTGATTCCCATTTGTTTCCCTGTTTGATGTATGTATCATTAAACAGACTTCCCTTTGCCAAACTACGATTCCTCGTTATTGAGTCATGTCGGAGTAAGTGAATCCTGCACCCCCTGTCCTCACATGGTGCAGCTAACTTTCTAGAGGGTGAGTGCTGACCAATGGGCCCGTCAGCGAATTCCTCTTTCTTCGTGAACACTTGGTAGCAGAAGATGGTTACGGCCATCGATTATAGATTATCGATTGATATAGTCATAAGACATCCTTAGACCCAAGGCACGAAGTAACTCTTAGCCTTCGGTAAGATCACGAGTCCTTTCGCCATTCCGGCTGAGTAGACTGAGAAGCTTCCCGTGGACAATGATGGAGCAAAAATTTCCAAAAATCTGCAGTGGGTCTGAAGGAACCCGCCTTTCCAAGCATAACCCTTCTCATTCCCACTGGCAGTGGATCGGACGAAAACCTTAAAAGCAGGAAGAGGAAGGGGCGGTGATCCCGAAGTTCCAGAGAGAAAACGATGCGATTGGTGAGTGAAACAGTAAACTTGTTACTTTGGCAAATATTGTGTAGGCATTTAAGCAAGCAAGGGAAAGGTAACGGAGGGTGGTGGAGAAACAATAAAATAGTTAGAAGTAGAGAAGACTGTATATATATAGGGGTTAATGACTCGAGCATAAGAAATAAAACGTAAGGAATATCAGGGCACCTGAAGAAAAAACATAACTCAGGGGGGCACCTGAAGTAAAAACGTAAATCAGGGGGGCACCTGAAGTAAAAACGTAAAGATTTGCCTTGTTCCTGCACTTTAAAGAGTGGTCAGAAGGAACGTGAACCCAGAGCCCACAGTGGGGGGACAATTTAGGCTACGATGACGTTTAAAGACGTCATAAGGGGGTTCGTTCAAATCCCATGACGGGGTATTAATTAGAAGGCAGGTATACGAATGACCAGCTTGTGTCTGTCTAGTCTGTCAAACGTCTGTCATATATGTTCAGTTGTATGTCGAATGTAAAATAATTGTATTGGTGATTGTTTAAAATGCATTTTGGATTTACGCGATTCTGTATCTGAGAGGGAATCGCCACTGAATTGATGAGTGTTGAATAAATTGTAGGTATAAAATTTGGCAGGAAAAAAATTGGATTGGAGCTTGCGTATTTGGTGCTCGCTCATACTATTAAAAGAGTAAAAGAACTGTATAGTTATTGATTGGTGAGGGAATTAAGAATGGTGGAAGTTACCCCACTTGCGCATTTATTCAAGCAACTGCCCAAGCATGCAACAATGCTGAAGAAATGTAGCCAGGAGTGGGTTAAGGGCACTGCAAATAAGATGTTTATGCCGTGGCCCCAGAACGGGTCACTATCTAAGCCTGTTTTACAGCACATGACCACCTTCCTACATGCCACATATACCGGCAAAAAGCTAGAGAAACGTCTTGCTGTGCTGGAACTGTGGAAAATGTTTGAAGAAACGAAGGTGGAAGAACCACCCGCAGATTGGATATTAAATGTATTACAGAGAGGGGTGAGACGCCTACCACGCCACCTGCCCCACCTGAACCAGTAATCGAAGGGAGTAAGTCAGAGGGTCTTTACCCGCTAAGAGTACTTAAGGCAGCTACGGGGTACAACAACCTGGCAGATGAGTCGCCTGCATGCAGTGGTGACGACATCAAAGAAAAAGAGCAGGAAAGTAATCTTGCCTTTGTAGTCCCGAGGGACAAGGAGAGACACGGTGATGAAGGAAAGGATCAGGCACAGAGTAGTACTTCTCTGGAGAGAGAGAGAGAGAGAGAGAGAGAGAGAGAGAGAGAGGGAAAGAAGCAGAAAGGTAGTAGCGAGTTAGCATTCGCAAAGGACGAGTGGATGGGAGGTCAGATGTTGCTAAAACTTGATGGTAAAGGGAGTGATGACATAAGACCGAGGGAATGGTCTGATGAGGTGCTGAGAAAGGAAAAGGAGAAGGAAAAGGTTATGAGGGACGAGAGGATAAGAAAGAAGAATAGGTTGAGGCGAGAACAACTATATTGCGACGAGCAAGGAATACCGCCCATTCGCACACAATGCGCAGCCTATGAGAAGTACAGGCAGAATATGCTAAAGTTAGAGGAAGAAAGGAGAGTGCAAGAAAGGAAAGTAAAGAAGTGGGAAGACAAGGAAAGTAGAAAGGCAAAGGAACGTAGAAATGAACGGATGCAGATAAGGCTAGAGAAGAAGCAAAGAAGCGAAAGGAAATAGATGAGGAAGCGAAACGTAAGTACAGACAGAGGGCACGAGATTTAGAATATTTACAACGGGAAGTTAAAAAACCCAATCCTGGTGTACAATGGGAAGACATAGAAGAATTCTTTCCTGCAAGCGATGCGGTACCAGGTACAAGCGGGACAAATATTGACAATGACTTCGACACCAGAAGCATCAGGGAAATGATTGATAACATTTATGATGAGATGGGGCTGGAACTAATTTCCCAAGGGGGAAGGGAGGATGAGCACTTAGAGAGCACTCAGCTATATGACACTGAGGAAGTCACCCAAAGTAGTGGGAGCAGGGGACAGTCCCTAGACAGGCTAGAGATTGGGCAGAACGAAGAAGATGCAAGAAGTTGCGTAAACTGGGAGTATTCAGGGTCTGACTCCGGTGGGGAAACGGAGGAAGTGGCATATGACGAAGAGAGACGGTGCGAAAAACGGCTCCCAAGGGACCGAGAGGTACGATGATCAGATGCTAGCGGGTCCGCAAGTAGGAAACCAAAGTCCGCTGGACAATCCAGCCGACATGAAGAAACACCCTGCGTTCAGAGGGGGGCGTCGGCACCTGCTTATGCAGACAGGTTAAGGACATTGCCAGGCAGACGGCAAAGTGGGAACGTAACCCTGGCGGTAGACCGGAGAACTATGGGGAAAGAGAAGGAAAACTGTGCTTTCCAATTCCCGTTGCTAGAAAAGGGGGGAGCAAGACCACAATATATTCCACACATGGACTGAGAAAAACCTAAAGAATAACCTAAAAAATAAGCTTCCAATGCTGACATCCGGAGCCGGAAAGTGGATACATGAGTTAGAGAAAATGATGGGGGGTGTCACCTTAGCTCTAGGGCCTCCTAATTGCCATACTGAGTGAAAGAGCCGATGATGTATGGAAACGGTCAGGCTACCCTAGGGTGACCCTAACTGACACCTCCCATGATGGAGCGCCATTTAATAACTGTAGAGCAGCAGTGTGGAAAGCACTGCATACGCTATATCCAGACATGTCTGATATGGGAGCGATAATGACTTGAAAAATGAAAAAAGAGTCAGAGGATCCATTGATTTATATCCAGAATTTTCAAGACGCGTGGGTGCCCGAAACGCACGAATCTTGGACGAAATCCATGCCTGTATTCTATCATATGTTGTGCCAAGGGTTACCAGAACCGGTGCAAAAACAGCTCAAGAAATTGGTATGAACAGAAGCTAGACCATGGCCGAAATCCAGTTGACAATTGCACATTATTGTAGATTGTTACAGGAAAAGAATCGGAAAAAGGAGGCAACGCGCAAGGGGGAGGAGGCAAAGCTGGTGCAAAGGAAGCTCTCGAAGTATGCTCTCGAGGGAGCAATGCTCACCAGTCCAGCCGAACCAAGCATACAGCAAGCGACTAACCCTTCACAAAGTAATCAAGGTAGCACAGGATTTTACCCGAGGGGAAGAGGGTTTGGAAATAGAGGATGGCAGAGTAATCAGGGAGTGTTTCGAGGTAACCAAGGAGGGTTTCAGAATGTTCAAGGTGGCTTCCAGAACACACAGATGGGCAATCCAACTATGCCAGATGGACAGATGGCCCGACCACTGTCAATATGTTGGCTGTGTGGAATGACTGGACACGTGGCACGCATGTGCAGAAGCTATGGCATGTGGCAAAATAACCAAGGGATGGGGGCAGGCATTGCGAATCAACCTGCCATCCCGCAACAGGGCGGTACCCAAAATTACACGGTGCAGCAGCAGGTGGCAGGCTTGCAGCAAGGTGCACAGCAAGTAGTTAACCACCGAACATGGTGAGTATGCCACAAGTACGACCCCAGCAGGCACCGCCGCAGATGGCTCAGGGCAATCATCCCAGAGGGGGAATTAACCCTGGAAATGGGGGAAACCCACAAGTGTACAGTGGACCGAACCTATATATAAAATAGGACAGCTCATGGGAGACCCTGATATGTTCTATCCTATCGGTGACACCAGACCATAATAGGGAACCTAGGGTGAATGTCACCATAGGGGGCAAAGAATATTCCTTCCTAGTTGACACGGGTGCAACACTTTCGTGCATACGAGAAGGCACATTTTCCTTGTCCGGCGAGGCCATAGATACCCAGAGTTTCACTGGAGCTCATAGTAGAGTTCCCTTTAAAGATGCACTTCCAGTCTCAGTGGGAGAGCGCGAAATGAATGTACCTCTATTGTATTCGCGTCAGACCCCAGTAAATATTCTGGGTCGGGACCTGATGACTAAACTAAACATGACCATCTCGTTTACCGAGAATGGTATAGTGTGCTCAACCCCAGGAATGCACTACTCAAACGTGTGCGAAATTATCAGAGCATATTCTGGACGTGCAGTCATGAGGGCTATACCGCTGGACCCAGAGGTCTTCGCATATGGCGTGCGAGTGCTTATGGCGGGATTGCTAGACCTCACAGACAGAACTATGAGAACCCCTGATGAATTTCTAGTCAGACCAAAAATACCCATGCACGAAGAGGAGGGACAAGTATTCCCCCTAATGATACAATCTGCCGCAGTGCGAGGGAGAGTGGTATTGGTTGAAGGATATGACGATGAAGGCAGGCAATGGTGTGCAATCATTGCCATTGAAGAAGGGTATCGAGTGACTGATGTCTACGATGACGATCTGTTTGAAAAACACCCCGACCTAGAAGAGACAAGGGTGGAAGTGAGTCTCATATTTTGGGTCAAAATGATCAAACGGGAGGTGCCACAGAAAATGATGTTGGTACTAATACTCCCAGAGTACTTTGATAACGACATGGCCCAAGTGTCTGCCGCAGGTTGGACTACAGGGCCCTATGATATAGGTCTCCTGAAAGGGGCAGGTGAAGTGAAGATTAAGCTGAAGCCAGGAGCTATTTTGCCGCGAGCGCGACAATAACCCCATGTCCAGAGAAGCGGATAAAGGGATCACAAAGACAATTTCCGCCATGCTGGAACAGGGCATCTTAGTGACGTCAGAATCACCTTGCAACATGGTGATTTATCCTGACAAGAAATCAAAGGGAGGGTCCTGGCGTTTAAACCAGGATTTATGAGCATTAAACGATATAGTCGAAGCCGAGTTCCCTCTAGTCCCTAATCCATCCACAATACTATGCAATATACCAACTGAAGCAAAATATTTCACGGTGATCGATTTGAAAAATTCGTTTTTCTCGATTCCATTGCACCGCGACTCACAAGACCTGACGTCATTTACTTTCAGACAAATGCGCCTGAAAAGTACGAGGTTGCCACAGGTGTACTGTGAGTCCCCGTCAATCTTCAACAGGGTCCTGCAAATGGACCTAAGCAATATCGCGGAGGACAGTGTTGTTTTGCGGTATGTAGATGACATTCTGATCTGCAGCACCACTGAAGACAAATGCAGGTGCAATTCTGTCCAGCTATTGACTATACTGGCTGAGAAGGGACACAAAGTTGACAAGGAAAAGTAGCAGTACTGCCAACAGGAGGTGTTGTACATAGGGCAACTGATCTCACATGAAGGGAAGAAGGTAACCCCAGAAAGGGCTGAAGCTATCATGAACACGGCCAAGCCGCGCACGATAAAACAAATGCAAAGCTTCTTAGGACTGTGCAATTATGTCCGAGCATGGGTCTTTGACTACAGATCGTATACCAAGCACTTGCTAAAGGCCCTTCAAAAGGCCCAGGCAACAAGAGGAGAAATTGAATGGAATGAAGCAATGGAAAAAGGGTTTACAGAGCTCAAGGAGGCAATTTGTAAGGCCCCAGTGATCGGGATTCCTAATTATGAGGAGGAATTCTACTTGTTCTCACATACCGATGGCAGTTTTATGACGGCAGTGCTCGCACAGCGAACCTCGCTGGGGTACAAGCCCCCAGCATATTACAGCGGGAATCTGGACCCAGTCATGAAGGGCCACTTCCCATGCGAACAAAACCTAGCTGCTTCCTCTTTCACTATCGAAAAGGCATCGTCCATTGTGATGGGATGCTCCGTGACATTGTATGTTGAGCACTCACTGCTTGCCATACTAGAAAAGCCAAAGGGCACACTGACATCTCAAAGAGCATCCGCCTATGAGGTGATTACCTCCAACCCATCCATAAAAATGGTGCAATGTAAAACTGTGAACCCTGCTACATTCATAGCTGAGACAGTCACAGAGGGAGAACCCATACACGACTGTGTGAACTATGAGGAATTCTATGATGAGATCCCCAGGGTAAAAGAAAATGCCCTGGCAGGTGGAGAGATCACCTGCCAGGGCATTTTCTTTTACCCTGGGGATCTACATCATCGGGCCCTGTAGTCCAACCTGCGGCAGACACTTGGGCCATGTCGTTATCAAAGTACTCTGGGAGTATTAGGAATATTCTTTGCCCCCTATGGTGACATTCACCCTAGGTTCCCTATTATGGTCTGGTGTCACTGATAGGATAGAACATATCAGGGTCTCCCATGAGCTGTCCTATATTATATATAGGTTCAGTCCACTGTACACTTGTGGGTTTCCCCCATTTCCAGGGTTAATTCCCCCTCTGGGATTATTGCCCTGAGCCATCTGCGGCGGTGCCTGCTGGGGTCGTACTTGTGGCATACTCACCATGTTCGGTGGTTATCTACTTGCTGTGCACCTTGCTGCAAGCCTGCCGCCTGCTGCTGCACCGTCAATAAAGACGGGTCTTCAAGTATTGACCAAGAAGATGGACAAAGGTATACAGGCGTGGCTGTGGTAAAACACATAGCGAACAGAGAGTTTCAAGTACTCGTTAGTGCACGAATACCATCTCACTATTCGGCACACACTGCAGAGCTATTGGCATTGATACTCGCCATTGAGAACCATGCAGACCAGGAAGTCGGTGTATAGTGACTCCGCCTATGTGACGTCCACAGTTCACGCAGGACTAGCGCCATGGAAATGGAGGGGCTACCTCCGAGCAGACGGCAAGCCAGTGCAGCATGCAGCCTTGTTGGACAGGCTGATAAAAGCACTATAGCTCCCAGTGGGCCTAGCGGTCGTGAAATGTGCCGCTCATACCAGGGGGACAGATTTCGTGTCTCAGGGAAATCATCCAAGAATGAAACAATCATCGACATAGAGGTGGCACGTACCCATGAAAGAATGATGATAGCACGAGCCACACCAGAGGCTTATAGCAATATGGGGCAGACCCAGCTAATGGAGCTCCAAGGGGAGGCACCACAAGAGGAGAAGAATTTATGGAAGCGTGAAGGGTGTTCTTTAAACCCCTCTGACAGGCTGTGAAGGCAAGACAGCACTGGTAAACCAGTAATGCCTGTCGCCCTCCTAAAGGTAGCACTAGAACAACTGCATTACCCCATCCACATGACAAAAGAAAATCTTGCCGCAACGCTCGCAGTAGACTGGTTCACGCCGAATTTAGCGGAGCATGTTGCATTTTTTATGGTGAACTGCAATATCTGCCAGCAAATCACCGCTGGGCACACATTAAAAGTAGTGAGAGGAATCATTCCCAGACCAAATGGACCATTCCAGCACTTACATATCGACTACATCGACATGATTCAAGTGTGCAACGGGTACAGGTATTTAATTGTGGTGGTGTGTCCCTTCTCTAGATGGATAGAAGCAGGCCCCTGTACACACCCCAACGCTGCCTGTGCTGCTAAGTTCCTGGTGAGGGAAGTGTTCCCTAGATGGGGGGTGTGCAAAGTAATGAGATCAGATAATGGGGCCCACTTTGTAAATTCAGTGTTCGAACAGATTAATTAATTGCTTGGTATAAAGCACAAGTTCTCGTCGGCGTATCATCCAGAGGGGAATGGGATATGTGAACGGATCAATGGCTTGCTTAAAGAGAGGATAGCCAAATTGAAGCTCACATTAAAAAAGGGATGGCTGCACTGCCTACCACAGGCATTGTATGCACTTCGGAACCAACCAGGCTCTGACCATCACCTCACGCCGCACAAGATAGTTACAGGCAGAAGGATGAGGTCCCCTCTTACCCCAGAGATAGAGCTAGTTGTGATGCCCAGCCAACTACAGAGGTACTAGGAGAAGAGATGAAAGACTATCTGGACTGTTTAACATCCAGTACCTCTGTCATTTCAGGCCAACTGCAGCGACGGCGAAAAGGGGCTGACGCAGCACAAAACGCAGCAGGAAGTGCAGAAGCAGACACCGAACAAGGTGGTATATGCGCCCTTCGTCTTCCCTGGTGACAGCGTTTTGGTGAAGAACTTCACCAGAACAAGGTGGGACGAACCACGGTTTAATGGCCCGTTCATCGTAGAGGACTGCACCCCCTCTGCCGTCAAGCTCCTGGGCAGAAGGGCCTGGATCTTCCTAAATGACATCAAACCCTACATAGGAGAGAGCCCTCCTGCTACATCCAACTGCAAAGAAGCAACTGACAACAGGGAAGAACCTCAGCACGTGCAGACAATATCCATGGCGAGGAAGAAGGACGCATGAGCAGAAAACCAAGACAAAGAACCTAAATGCAAGTGTGGCATAAAACTGGACAGGTTCCCCAAGCGAAGGGGGATAAGGACATAATGAACACTCTGTACATCCCAGTTGCAGGATAAGAGGAAGCACAATCTAAGCCACAACAACATTAATAAAATGAACTGTTGAAAGCACGAAATGCCCAAAGTGATACAAGAATCAAGACCCTGATAGACTGTAACCAAAACCTTGCCTAAGAGTGCAAGGCAGTATCCTGAAGCAACCAGTATTGAGACTTTAATCACAGAATTCATGGTACATTCCAGCAGAAATCTCAAGTGGGATGTGCTAACCTACTTTCAACTCGTGGTGTTATAGTACCCCTCACTCATAGGGTGAGGAGCCAGTGTCACAGACTTTATTCAAGATCCTGCAAACAAGAAGGTAATCCGGCAACTGCTGACTGTCATAATGGAAGCCTTCATCAAACTGACCGAGCACAGCGAAGAGGACACTAATGCTCCCACCTCAAGTGATCATTGATGAACTTACATATATCCTATTTTTCTGCATCATAGAGGAATGCCCAGGACTCGTTGGAAGAACCACAGATACCCTAACCTTTATCAGAGACCCAAGAAACAATGACTTTCTCAACCAAGTATGGTTCAAATTGAATTACATGGTTGCAATACACACAGCAGGAAAGTGTAAAAACTGTGCGAATCAAAAGAAAAGCTTGTGATCAGGACACAACCAAACAGGGCAAATGTCCCTATCACCCGAGGACACCCCGCTGGCGCACAATGTCCTGTTTAGATTAGTCACAGATTATCCGGAAATGGTGGGGAGGCCTGCAGATGTTGATGTCATCACCTTTCTTAGAGATCCGGCAACGCCCCACACATGGGCACACTCCTCCAAGGCATAATGCTCCAGGTGGAGCTTTCCAACTTCCAGCGAGAATTCCTAAGGAGATTCCAGTGAGACCTTTCCCCAAGGGACAGATCGAGGAGACAAAAACTGTTAACACAGCAAAAGTCCTGTGATCTAGAGACTAGAAAACAAGAGCAAATGTTGTTGACACCAGAAGACAGCAGATACGTATTCCGGGTCTTCTTCCATCTCATTGAAAACTTTCCAGAACTAGTGGGTAGACCCAGCAATGTTGACATACCCGCATTCCTCAGTAATCCAGCAATAAATGCGCAACTGAACCGGCTCCTGAGGGCTGTAGCAGCGCAACCAAGAAGCAATTATGGACATCCACTCCTGAGGAGAGCCTTAGAAGAAGGAAATCCAAAATAGAACTTTGTCATCATCATTTCACTGTGGAGCAGATAAAGAAGAGATACACTGTTCCTCAACTTGTCGCCGAGAGACCGAACGAAAGGAGCAGACACAAGAACTTCGCCATCGTATTTTTATTGACTTCTGCTTTTATTTTGTTCCTGTTGGTACAACATCTTATTTTTTGCGATTTTGACTCGTTTTCCTACTCTGCATCCTTCTAATTTTTTCCATATTTTTATTTTTATTTGTGTTCCTATTTTTCAGTTTTTATTTTTATTTTTACTTTATTTTTATTTTTATTTTTCATGTTCGCTTTTGTTTTTATTTTTTACCTTTATTTTTTGCAACATTTCATGTTGTGTGATTTTGTAGCAGTTCCATCGTTTTATTTTTCACATTTGAACAGTTTCCAGCACGTCCTCAGGACCAAATTAAATTTGAGGCGTGTACTGGGACCTCATCTAGTATCACTATGTTTAGATGAACGTGATGTACCAGAGTTGATAGCCTAACCTTTTTCCCATAGTCTAGCGAACAGAACCGTGCTGCATACCCAGAGACTGCCATCATCACCCACAAGAGGGGGGACACTGAAAGCACTCGACACTTTAGTAGTAATAAACTTTCGAACTGTGAAACCAGAGCAAAAGAAGGAATAATTAACTGACTATGAACTCATTCGAAATGAGGGCCAAGAACAGTAACTTGGTTTTACCCCCAACAGAAGGGCGCCCCCGCTTTCCTGGAAGAAAATGCTGCAAACTTTCACTCAGAACGATTATGTGCATATGTACAGTGATCATAATTGTTTTTCTATTATTAACAATCAGAACTGCTTTCTTTATTGGTGCACAAAGTGTCCCCCTATCAGTGCACCCACCAGATAATGAACATCTGGGGCCTACAAAAGCACCCAGACCCTACATAGTGATTCCAATTCCAAGAAAAGCTAATGATGAAGCAAATGATTTAAACTTGAATATAATTAGCAGTGATACATATACACACGAGGTGATGAATGAGAGAAAAGGCTGGAGACAGGGTCAGCACGGTATGAATGATAATGTAGCACTGGCCAAGGCACGCACCCACACTCAGAATGCACACAAACAAGGGCAAGTGTCAATGGCTACAAGGCCTCCAACGAAGGCAGCAGAGAAGGAGAGACTGCCTGCCGAACTTTCAATTCCAGAGAATAGTGGAGATAACCAAGAAAAGCCAAGTGAAATGCCAAAGAAGGAGGGAATAGCAAGATCCCTCGAAAGAACAGAAGTGGCCACAAAAGAACTCACAGAGAAGACCCGCATGCTAATAGAGTATTTGTTCCCATTCATAGTCCACGCAAAGAAACTACACGAGGAGATGAAAAACAGAACTATAGAAACTGTAACTGCAAGCACACCTGCCCCAACGCAAGGAATAAGCCGTAGGCCTACAACACAGTCACAAGTTGGAAGGTTGATGAACCAATGGTGTTTACGGGAAGTTTATGGCAGACTGCAAAAGGGAAGGAAAGGAAGCACAAATCCTCCTCCTACCACAGCGATGCAGTCAAGGCAGCCTGGTCCATCGAGATACCCGAAGTGGAAAAGCAGCACAGATGCATTCAGAGACGTAGTCATAGCAAACTACAGAAGAACGCTGAGAATCAAGAGAAGCCCTCATGAAGATAACAATGAACTTAATGACTACCTGGACAGCACAGCCCATCTTGGAAACAACATATGGTACCAGCACATGAAAGAAGTAGGACGAAGGCAGTCGGAAGGAGAATGCTTTGTCTGTGAACTCCTGCCATACAGTATGGGAATGTCTAAGATCTTTGTGGCTGTAGAAGTTGATGTTTCTACAGCACACTGTATGTCACACGTAGCAATGTGTAACACCAGAGGACAATTTATGGGAAGAGACGCCTCATTGATATGGGCCAACGAAAAGGATTACCTGGATGAAGATGGCTACGCCCAGGACATTAAAACAAGAAACCGAGCGCACACCAGAAATCATGTGATCAGGTACAAGAACCCTGGCGTCAAAGGATCAGGGATAAGATGGGAAGTTAACCCGAGACTGAACGTCCGAGGGAAGACTACAAAAGAGGCCCAAATCTGGAAGAATAGAGGCCAAATGCAGATCTGGGGGTCAGTGGTCTCCCCAAATGGATGGGAAGACGGAGTAGTAATCTGCCGAGCATGGATGGTCCTTGGAGCCTGCAAGGAAGCAATAGAGAATTCACAGAAGTTATGCAAACCTCTGTGGCCAAAGCTAGTAAAGTTACTAACATGGGTCGAACATAGAGGGGGACCCATGCAGATAGTGCCACTGGAGAGCCAGAAACTATGCTTCAGAAATAATGGCACCAGGAAGATGGGAGAGAATCAACACTGCGGACGAATCTTTGAATCTCCAGGAATGACACAAGGAACCGCAGTTATTATGGACCATTACTGGGCGTGTGGCTCCAAGGCATACATAAGACTGCCGAAAAACTGGGGAGGCATATGCACTCTAGTGAACGTCCACATTCCCGCACTAGTGATCCCTAAAAATGACCTGAAATTAGACAGTTTCCCGCAAGCAGATGCTCTTCTAAGAAGAAGAAGATCCGTGGAACTGATATCCAGGTGAAGAGGGAAATTACTTTTCTCCCAAATCAGAAGAGGCATTCCATGCAATCCCGTACGAACACAGGCTGTTCAGCCTCACCTCAACAGTATTCACAACATTGCTCCTGCCCCATATCCAAGTTGGAGTGAATGCTAAATGGTTGCAGATAACCAGATGGGAGTTATTGCAGCCCATCAATAGCACTATAAAAGGATTCAACGCAATCAAAGAAGATCTGAGAGCAATCAGACTGATGACCCTCCAGAACAGATATGTGCTTGACATGATCACAGCAATAGATGGAGGTGTTTGTGCAAAAATCGGAGAATCATGTTGCACATTCGTACCATCACACGATGAAGAAAGCGGAACCCTAACAGAGGCTATAAGCATGCTGAAAAGCCTAAAAAACCAGATGATCGATGAAAGTGACGAAGTAGACGATGACAGCTGGTTTGGAGACCTATTCTCGTGGGTCTCACAATGGATGGCAGATATATTCAAGTTTCTGGGAGCTCTACTAGCAACGGTGTTGCTAGGTTTCTGTGTAATCAAGATAATCATTACACAGTGCCAGAAAACTGCGAAGAAGGCCATAGGGATGAAAATAATGATTGATGTCGAACCAGGATGGAAGCCCAGAGATCTGACTGATGAAGAAATAAGAGACTTTGTGAAAGCCAGCAAATTTGCGCCAGAAGGAACAAAGTTCACATACCATAAGAAACGAAGAAGGTATGATGGAAAATGGATCTACTGCAGCCCAAATGGACAATTTCAGCTAATGACGTGGAACAAAGATGAACATGTGAAGACAGCTGAGAGTTTGAAGGGAGTGATAAAAATATGGACTCCAAAGGCTCACCCATTCACACCATCATGTACCAACGCAGAGGACGATGAGCATGACACTGAAGAAACAAAAGAAATGAATGCAAAGGAGATTGCAGAAGTGGTCGATGAACGGACCAGAGGGGGGAGTGTAGAGGAGGTCCCAGACATGGGCTGCACCCCTCCCCCTCATTTCGAGGCACCAGGAACACACTCGCCAAGGTATGTGACGTATGAAGACCAAATGAACCTACAAAGAGCTGCAGTGGGACTCTGCCCAGTATACATCAGAAGATCCATACCGGTTGAAGCACCCATAACCAGACAACCCTGGGCAGCACGGTACCCTATCAGACCGCCATAACAGCTGCTGATACGAAATGAGGAGTACCTACACACGGTCCCCGAAGAGACCCCAAAAGCCTTAACGGAAGGCCAGTGGAAATGAGACAAGGACCTGAACAGATTCGAGAATGAACAAGAGCAGCTATCGAGGATAACATGCCAGTGCGAGTAACTACGAAATTGAATGGAATAGGCACAGAGAGGAGACAATGTTACAACGCCAGGAAACAGTGTTACGAGACAAGATGGAAGCAACCGTCCTGTTAAACGTGTGTAAATAGGCTTGAAAAGCAAGATGCTAAGATATAGATATTGCTGCAATGCTTAGTGGAAGGTAGAGCGGCAAGCGCCAACCATATATCTACCTCAATAAGGCACATTATACAAGTGCGACTCCATTTTGTAACAGCAGAAAAGGTACCCAGGCAGCCAGAGGCCTGCCAGGCAAAGCTTTGAAACCCAGCCTAAGGCAAGAGAAGGAGCGGAATCGAAACTCAACAAAGAGCGGCTCATGCCTAGGAAATCAAGGTCAACCGGAGAAGGGGAGGAGAGCGCCAGCTCACAAGACTCCAACTTCAGAGCATACCAGCCTGCCTCATGAAGGTCAAGATAGGGGGGCCCATGCAGGTGGCTAGGCCGACACAGAATTAAATGCACTAAAAGCTGGAAACTGAAGCAGATTCGTGGTGAACTAACACATGACCAGCCAGGCGCGAAGAAGTACCATCGCCTGATGTCATCCAGGACCCGAGGATGCCATAACTTTTCCCGATAAGAGACTACAGTTTCGAGGCCATCCTTAGCCATCTTATTGACACGTCGCCCTAAAACACTGATTGATGGAAGGGAGGCAGGGTGAGACGTGGAACACCAGGCACAGGGGTGTCTATTCTGTATGCTGATAATTAAAGTGGAGATTTATGTTTAGGGGTGTTACTTGCCCAATCACAATGGACCATGTAATCTAGGGTCCTATAGACACTGTAGCCAATGAGACGTCGTACTTGTAGTGACGTCAATAATGTGTGATATAGAGGGATGGGACGCCCATCCGATAAGAGTTATCCAATCCACATGTTCCATTATCATATACAGATCTAACACCAATATTTAAGTTATCTTTCCTAACCAATTATATTGCATGATGATTTTTTATAGAAATTAGACATCAGTGATGACGATTTGTGCCTATAACAATTGTTGTTCAACTGAAGTTCGAGGAAGTCGGAGCGAGACCGGTGATCGCACTACAGCTGATTCCCATTTGTTTCCCTGTTTGATGTATGTATCATTAAACGGACTTCCCTTTGCCAAACTAATGAGTCCTCGTTATTGAGTCGTGTCAGAGTAAGTGAATCCTGCACCCCCTGTCCTCACATAGTGCAGCTATCTTGTCTTACAAGTTCTAGAGGGTGAGCGCTGACCAATGGGCCCGTCAGCGAATTCCTCTCCTCGTGAACAACGGAACTACAGATCCGCGAACCACTGGAGGAAGCAGGAAGCAAGGAAGCAACAAACAGAGGTCTCTCTCTCGCTCTCGGTCTCGCCGGTGGTTGGAGTAAGGGACCCAGCAACTCTGCAATCAGCAGGAACAGGAGCGCTGTCACCGTCACAGTCACAAACAGGTGTGTGAAGCCGTACATCCTCGCAATCAAACAGAGGCTGCCTCCGAAACACCCGCCAAGAAAACCATCCACTATAATCGGACATAAAAGAGAAACCTTCAGTACAGTAAGAATATCTGCACGCTGCACTTTTTTGGTAGGCTTTCAACAAAGGTTTTCACCCCAAAATTAAAGGTCAAGCAGAAAGTATGGGTACATAATCTCATTGAGGAACAGCTACTTTTAAACTTGGGGTACATACCTGTCAATTTACCCTCTTTGGTGTCAAAGGTTGGGTTCCACATTGTCTTCACTAGAGTTCTTTCTTTGAGTGATTAGAATTTGGATCAATACATCTAAAATCGTTGATCCTTTTCCCAGGCTATCCAATTCATACTCAACATCACAAGTAATAGGATGAGTTTTTAAAATGCAGACCATGGGCCTCATTACGACCCAGGTGGCCACGGAATGAACGGGGCCGGTAAGGGACTGGGCCCGTTCATTCCAGGCCACCCTATTACGAGGTCTGCAGCGGGACCCGGTAAGGAACGCCTGTTCAGACCAGGTATCTTTAGCAGGCCGCTAGCAGACCAGGATGCTAACAACGGGCCCGTCATTAACGGGCCTGTTGTTAACATTCTCCCATTTCCCATTGAGCCCTATGGGGCTCAAATGGAATCGGGATACATTTTTACTGGAGCTCAGGAAAGGGCAATTACCGGGTCCGCCAAGGTCGGCATGGCCCGGTTATTGCCCTTTTCTGGGCTCCGGTAAAAAATCATTACCGGCGGCAGCCGTGCCCTTAATAAGGGCACAGCTACCACCAGGGTGGTAATCAGGCCCCATGTCTTTAAGGGGGCACTGAGTAGAAAAGTGCTCAAAGTACAAATATAGATAGATCTTGTGGGAATAAGAGACAGAGCAAGGTCTAATAAAAGTGATAAGGATACAAGGAAGACATCTATTATTACTGCACATTTTCAGAGCTGTTTTGCCACCACCGTTAACCTAATCCCCCCCACCCTAGACTGCCATTTAGAACTGTCCTGATGTAGCCCCGTTCCTGATTGGGAGCAAACACCAGCTTTCTATCTATACTTAGGCTCCAAGGATTCTCACTCCTCCCATCTGAGATCATTCTGTGCAGGATGGAAAATAACAACCATCCCTTTCCATCATTCCCATCAGGCCCCTGAGTAAGGTGTTTAAGGTACACAAAGATCAAGAGGAAAGTAGTTGCTGATAATGTCTTGACTCTCCAGCCACTGAGAATACACCAATGACAATGGTGTCATTGATAGGATACTGCCCATATCAAGAGTGTTTGAACTTCACAATGAAATCCAGCAGAAGATCTTGAATGTGTGATATACTGGACCTGACTTTTTTGACAACATCATTATCATTTTCCTGATTGAGACATGGGCTCATTACAACTTTGCCGGTCCAGACAAAATGCTGAAAAAATTCCCGGTACATCCGGCACTAGCCTTTTTTCCAGACCAGCAAAACACAAGACTGCCAGTAGGAGCACTGATCTACCAGCAGTTCTGACCTGTCGGTAGTTCAGGCCCCGACTAGCAAATAAAGAAAATGACGGAATCACTGGTACTAAAGGTGCCAGTGATTCTGGCAATCCCATCCAATGGAGTCCTATAGGACTCCATGGATGGGAACTTACTGTCACTCTGAACTGATGATCTCCAAACAGCCCATTAAGATGAGTAGCAGTACCCTCGAGATAGATGGGGATACATATTCATATTCATGCATCAAATAATAAGGACAACTCAATAGTTTGGCAAAGTTTGTTTAATGACAAGTTCTAGCTCGTTTAATGAGATCTTCTAGCTCTCTTTACTGAAAAAACTCAGTATTTATAGCAAAAACCCATCATTGCTGACATATAACCTGTGCACGTACTAACGTCACTCTACGTGGCAATCTTAAAAACCTAACATTCAATGTGATTGGTTATAGGGTTATAGGAAGGTAACTTAACATAGGTACTGTATCTGTATATGGTAACGGGGAGAGGGGATTGGTTAATCAATGCCAGGTGGGACAACTAAGCCCTCCCTTCAAAATGGCCACTATGAACATCACTAAAAGTATGACGTCCCATTGGCTCTACTCACTATAGGACCCTAGATTACATGGTCCACTATGATTGGGTTGGCATCAGCACCACTCTTACTTTTCGTCCTATGTCTAGCAGCACGCAGAAAGAACATCTAGGTGCAGAGAAGCTCGTCTGCACCCCAGCTTCCCACCAATTATGCTACAATCAATATTCACCTCAGCAGTGCAGTCATGCGTCAATGACATCTTTGTAGTTTGGCATTGAGTCTGCTCTGTGCTCTGAGAACTTTCAAGGAGTATGGGCATGGTGGGGATCCATGCGTATGTGTGAAAGTTTCACCCTTCCAGCCTCCCTTTGTCACGTGACTGGACACCGTGAAATCGGCTTTTCTCCGTCTATTTCATATATTTGATTTATTTCTACCAGTTCTCTGATGTCGGTGGCTTATCTTGACTTTTCTGAACAGGATCCTCTGTTCTCTTCTCTCCTTAATTGTATCCAACGTTGGTTTATTCCAGCCAGATAAGACCTCAGCTTCTTGGCATGATCATCCTTAGCTGAGTTTTGCTCTGTCTTGATTCTCGATTTTCTTGCTACAACACACTCCATCTGAGGCCTTTTGTAACCTTTGTTCAATTCTGCTCACATGCACAGTGGACTTGCATCCATACATAAAGTGCTTCTTGAGGTATATACTTGTAAACGTTGGCACTTGCCGCAATCTATCGACTATTTAGCATAAGCAAGCTTCACAATTTCTTTTCCTCTTGCAGTTACTTGCATCTGTATACGTTTAAACGAACTAAATATCTTCATCATGTATATGGCATACGTTTCTTCACCTTGACATCAACTTCTTCACCCTGGGCTCAAGATGTCACTTATCCATGGTATCTTCTCTATATTTTGTCTCTTGTCAGTGTTCTCAGGTAATTATATCTTCTATAAGTGTGTCAGTCTGATTTATTATGACATCACCATTCATCTTCCTTCATTATCTTCTTTGCTTCTTAGCGTATTTTATTCAAACAACCGTCATATTGTTTAGAATGTAGGTATGGCTTTTTCAAAGGATACCTTACTGTCCAGGTTTTCTTGGGTCTTGGTATATTAATAGGTGCTGTTATCCTGATAGGTACTGGGCAGAGCCCATGTGCTGCTCACTGCTGATTTAACTGTTTGTCATACGTCACATACTTTGGTGTGAACTCAATAGGTATTGGGAGGGGGGAAAGTGGATCGGGGACGATACTCGACACTTCCTCTTCCCTCCCCACTCTGGGCAATTCATCGACCACTCTCACTTCTTTCTTTGCATCCACTTTTACTTCATCCTTCACTTTTATTTCGTCCTCTGGATCCCGACATTTTGGTCTGAAGAGATGCTTCCTTGGGTTCCGTATCTTTATTACTCCTTTGAAAAATATTCTTTGAAAAAACACAAAGGAAGGGACACAAAAATCACAGGGTATTTGTGTGGCAGTTTGACAAGAAAATAAACACATATCAAAGAAAACTAATGAATGTACGTTCAAGAAGCATGTTTCAGTTTGGAAATGTCTTTTGTTTTTTTTCTCGACCAGTGTAAGCTGCACATGTGGAAAACAAAAGTGTGCTCACCCTGTAGGTAGCCTGCTATTATCAGTGATGCCCCCAGTGATATTCATGGCCCATTGCTTCCAGTGGTGTCCCTTTCAAGCCAGATGAAAGAACATAGGCTTTTCAAATAGAGCCTGCTAATGCGCAAATGATGGCTGGGCGAAGGAGCATCTTTGAGGCCCCTGCAAATAGTTATTTGCCGGAGGGGGGGCATCAATTAGGTGGGCAATTACCCCCTTCTAGTGACCCCTGTGTCAGCAATGACTCAGACATCAAATACTTTCATAATTAAGTGTGGCCCGCTTTGTTTTCTGTTGCTGGAAGTGGGCCGCACTTCATTATGAAAATCTTGTTCTTAGGGGGCTGCAAAGCACAATACCGCTGGCCGCATATGGCCCGCGGGCCGTATGTTGTGCACCCCAGGACTAGGATAAGGAAGAGGGAAAATGAAAAAGTACTTGGACAAGGCAGATCAAAAGAGAGTAAGACAAGGAAGCAGGACTAGGAGGAGAGACTTGAATAAGAGGCATGGATGAGTGATGAGGACATGGTGCAGGGACTATGAAGAGAGACTATGAAGAGGATGAGGAATAGAATGAGTAAGAGGACAAGGGTGTTGAAAAGTATCTGGGACAAGGCAAAGGGAAGAAGAACTAAGACGTGGAATATAAAAAGGGACTAAGATAAGAAGGAGGGACCTGATGGACAGGCAGTAAGAAGATGGATTTTGTGAGGGATTCGCCCATCCACATGGTTGGTTTGCGCTTGCCTTGGCTTTTTTTAAATGTTTAAATAGAATGATGGTAGACCAACCTCAATAAAATGTGTGGGGATAACCCACACACATTTCCTATGCTCATAGCACGACAACCACATAGACCTGTGTACTCTGGGTGGACACAGCCAGCAGGCACATTCCCCCCATCATATCCAGTTGGGATATGGCAGCCAGGGGTACACGATGCATCTCCAGAAGGTTAAGGACCAAAATCTTCCCCTACCATGGCCACTCTGATTAACTGACAAAGGCGCCATGGATCTGCACTTTTGTTGGGACCTGTAGCTGGTGGCAGCAATTTGAATACCAATTAGAGGGTAATTCAAACAGGCCCGCACGGGGTCTTGCTGCAGAGGTTAACAAAGGAGAAAAGAAACCCCAACACCCTTTCATATGCAACTGTGTCAACCTGAAGCCAGCTCCCACCCTCAATATCGATGAAAGTGAACTGTCATGTCTGAGACTGTGTGTTTACAGTAGTTCACCCCACAGGGGGACCCCATTCATAAGGTACAAGAATGTGGTTTGCAGGAGCCAGAGAGTTTGGTCTCGCTGCAGCTTCACGGGGGACCTGACACTTTAATCAGGAACCACAGAGAGATCCAGTAACCAGAGAGATTCTTTGATCCACAACAGATAAAAAGATAGTTGGGACTTAGTGTCACATGTTTTCACCCCTTTACCTTTCCTGTTACAAAGCACTCTGGTTATGACCTCATGCAAACAGGAGAATGTTGGTAGCGACCCCGGGATTGGTTCATTAAAGCAGGCTTAGCCTACACCAATCACTGTGCCTCTCTTTTGTCAGATCATCTGAAGACTTTGCAAGGAGTAGCAAGAAGAACTCATCATTGGACCCTGGCTGAAGGTACAGTCTGCCTTATATCTTCCGCCAGTGAAGGAAGGCCAGGACCTGCAAAGAGGGAAGCAATATTCCTCCCCTAAACAGCTCCCATGGAACAGAAGGAAATACCGAATCCAGAGGACCCTTCAGCCGCTCCACATGGCATGCTCTGCTCTGCTCTGAAGCAAGCTTCCTACGTGGGAAGTGCCAGAAGGTCTCTGAATCCAAAACCAAGGACAAGGCAGCTGTCAGCAAAACACTCTTCATCTTTTGGCCATCCACCTTAAAGAACTGCACAAGTCCATTGAAGTAGCTGGCAGAAGGCCCTCGACAAACATCTAATGACATCTGCCTTAAAGGACATTTTCAAGCCAGTTGAGTTCCTCGAGCTGCAACCGGCTGCAATGTTGACCGTTGTTACACTGCAGTCGCTTAAAGACATCTGAGACGTCTCGACCAGTGCTTCAGAACTGCCGACAAGCACTGAGAGAACAATTCTTGACCCTGAGCCGCCGTTTAGGCCAGCCTGCAGCCATTCATCCAGCTTCGCTCACTGAACTGTCTTGCCACCTGATACCCACAGCTGACTCCCATCTTGAACTCTGTCACAGAAACCTGCAAAGCGCCCTGCAGCTGACGAGACCCTGACGAGTACCAAGAACACCTACAGCACAAAGTACATTGCAGCTCTGTCCCCACGGTCCTTCCTGCACGGTCCTTCCTGCAAGGCCCCTAAAGACATTGTAAGACCATTACTCCCTTTGTGCTGAAGCCAAAAAACCTTGAATTGTTGCGATTATTTACCACCCTTGAGCCGCTGGTGCCCCGTAAATTGATCCGTCACAGATATCAACTAGGAACAGAGACAAGGAAGAGCGATGAGGGAGAGAATATCAAATTACGTACCGCTGCTAATGTTCTTTCTATTGGATATTTCTCCCACAGATTCCTCATCTTTTATATACCCAGGTCCTGCTTTGCAGTCTCGGAAAAAAAAATCGACAGCAGAGCACACTGTGCGGCATCGAGTTGATTTCTGTTGATGGTTACCATTCTCAGGTCCGGATGCGACATTGAAGGCAGTATTAATGGCATGCACTGCGCCTGGTTTTATTTATTTATTGAGTATTTCTAAGGCACCTATACAACAAATGGTGCTTCAAGACAGCACAAGACAAAAAAGTGAGGATGGGGGGGCAAGGGAAAAAACAACAATAACGGAATAACAGTCATACTAGGCCTTGTGTCATTCAGATTGTGCAAGTGCAGAAACAAGAAGTGCAAGAGTGAGTGGAGGAGGTGTGGGGGAGAGGGAGTGAAGGTCAGAGTGGAAGGGATAGTGCTAGGGGGCAAGGGAGGACTGTGGGAGAGGGAGGCAAACAAGTGAAGGGGGGACGAGGAGGTGAAGAAGAGGGCCCAAGTGGGCTGGGCAAGTGCTAAGGGAGGCCAGGAGGGCAAGTGCCAGGGGATGCTGGGGGTGGGGGCCACATGGTAAGTGTGAGGATGTGGATGGACCAGACTCAGTAAGGGGGCAGACCCCAACAGCCTAGTCAGGGAAGGGGGCCAAGCAAGGCAAATGGCTATTAGGGTGGGTACTGGGGTAGAATGGACGAAGAGGGCCTGGTGCCCTGTAAGAATCAGAATCGACCGGATAGCCTGTCGAAGCGAGGAAGGGGGCATTTGCAAGGGAGTGGGAGAGGGAAAGAAGAAGAGAAAAGATGGGTCTTGAGAAGCTTTTGGAACTTAAGGAGATCTGTCTCAAGCCTGAGTGGGACAGGAAGTTCATTCCAGAGACCATTCCAGAGGGAGGCTCCTGCTGAAGAGAGAGATCTACCCCTCACTCTCTGCTTGGAAAAGACAATTTAAGGATTATATAACCCATGTGCGTGTTGAAGGAAAGATGTATTTTTAAAAATTCACCCTCAGGGGATAGGCGATGAGGAATCCATGGGAGGAACATCTTTGTAGAAAGAACATTACCAGGGGTAAGTAATTTGTTATTCTAATGGAGTGTGCCCACCTACAGATTCTTCATCCTTGATAGGCTCCCATAGCAGTTTTGTATAAGGTGGTGGGACAAGTGAATTATTTGTCCAGTATTCTCATTGTTGATTTCTTTTGTGCAGATCCGCTCTTCCAAATCAGGTGTCCTGACCCAACAAAGTGTCTAAAAATTAATGTTTAGAGAAAGTATGCAGTGAGGACCGAGTTGCAGCATTACACATGTCCTGCACTGGTACACCACTTTGGAGCACCAAAGTGGTAGCCACACTCCTCTGGTGGAATGCACTCCTAAGGTTTCAGGAGCATCCTTTCCTGGAATGGAGTAGCACTCCAAAATGTATGAGATGATCCAACAGGATAATGTTTGTTTAATCACGGCTTGGCCTAGCCTATGCCCTGTACAACCAATAAATAGTTGCCTGACATTTTCCATCCTAGAAATGTAGAAGCTAAGAGCCCTTTTTTGATCTGGCCTATGTAGCCTCTCTTTAACGTTAGAAGTGAAGGGTGAGGAGGTGGATAGAAAGCTGTGTCAGATGGAATTCAGACAACACCATGGGAAGGAAGGAGGGACGAACCCTTAAAGACACCTTCTCCTCGGAAAATATTGTAAAAGGAGGTCTACATGACAGAGCTCGTAACTCAAGGAGAGAGACACAAGAAACTGGGGCGGGCACCGCTTTGTTGCTGCTTATTTCAAATTCAGGTATATAAATATACTACTGTGTTTTGGGGTGCAGCCCACTAAATCATGCTACCATGCATCAGCACGTTTTGAGTGAACTGAAAGAAGATAGACCTAGGCAAACTTGCCTGCGGTGTGGGCCGCACACCTTTAAGTCCCAATTGGGTTTCAAAGAAAGTATGATGTTTTGTGGATTCACATCAACGAATCATTAGTTATTTGAGCTTGGTGATTTATTTAAAGTAACTGTGAACAATAGCTTTTCTGATGGGCAACACAGCCCTAAATGGCCAATGCATTTCAGACTCAACAATCCTTCATCGGGGCCTATCTAATCAAACAAATTAAAGCCAAACATTTAATATCAGTAACAATTAGACCAATCAAGTAAGAGAAATGATAATTCAAAACCAATATCAAGAGAAAATCAAGACAAAATCAAAAACAAGAAACATCACATGTTATAGCGCATAGAAAATCAACAGGGTCCCACATTCACAGAGACATAAACATAACAAAAAAGGGGGGGAGGAGAGGGAAAAGAGAGTCAACACTCTGATATTTACCATTAAGCATTACATTATTAAGCTTCTTGTTATTAGGCTATGTCTGAGCACTGTCCAACTTTCCCTGTGTTCTTCCATAATAAATGTCAACTGTGATGTTAGCCAGTCATTGCTGTAATGTCTGATATTAATAGTGCTTCAGCTGGACAGATGCCATGTGGGTTTTTACTTAAATTACTTAAAACAGGTTCAAAACCCCGCATTTAATACCATGGTGAACCCGTGAATACTACGTGCAAAATGCTGTTGTGTCAACATTCAGAAAAGTGGCTGACCTTAGCCAGTAGATAAATGTCGTATTCAAACTTAAAAAGTTTGCCTTTCCACAAGCGGCTCAACCGCTATGCGTGAATACACAAGTTAACCTATTGCGAAAAATGAAATTAATTAAAGCGTGTTGTCAGCCCGCTTGCATTTGCCACCGTAATCATTACATCTATGAAAAGAGTCTGAGTGATGATCTATCATGAGACTCCTACCTTGTGTGGAATGCTTCAGCACAGGATACGTGTCTCGCTGAGTCACGATTCTGTGTCAAACAACTTTGCTAAGTAGACGTGCAGTCATGCTCAAAGTGAGGCTGCGGTTACCACGGTAATGCCTCCTGCAAGATGGTGGCCTGTCCGTGTGTTTTCCACCATCTTGGTTGGGGCGAATGTAAAGTGAAAGCATGGATATCGATGTTACTTGTCCACTAGCTAATGCAGCTATGTGTAGTATGACTGTGCTTGGTACAGAATGATTGTGTATTATGCATTCTTCAGTCGTTCACTTATTTGACCGTGTATGATTCTAGAAACGGTCTTCCCTAAAAATATATTTCAAGTGAAAACAAAGAGTTCACTGTGACAATTAAAACAAGGACAATACAAAATGCATTACATAACTAAATGCAAAATCATGACAATCGTAAACAATAAATCTCAAATAAAAAATAAAAAATAAATAATAAAACAATAATAATACACTACTTGGACTTGGTCATTTGAGCAATGCTATGCAATGTGGCAAAACCTGCATAGACAATGCACTGTTTGAATAAGAATAAAGATAGTAATAGTGATCAAAAACTGGAATAACAACCGCAGGATATATTTCAGCACAGTCATAATGCGCAACATGCGCTGGGGAGGTCAAACAAACCCCTTTTTTTTAAATTGTGTATTGAACCAGTAAACTCATAAAAAACAGTACATAGAGAACCGTTAGTTACTTCGATCAACTCATAGGGAACAGTTCATAGAAAGCAATTCAAATCGAACTCTTCGTTCATTCCCCTGGGTGATAAACTATCCAGTCGATCTATCCAGTACGCCTCTCTTTGTTGGTGTCTCTTTCGTGGGTCTATGCCTGGTAGTTGGTTACTCAGTACTTCCAAAACTTGGAACCTTAACTGAGCCGCTGTATGCTGTTTTTGATGGAAGTGTCTTGCCACGGCTGAGTTTGGATTTTTGTTACGTATGCATGACTTGTGTTCGCTCATCCTAGTTTTAAGCCTCCTTCCTGTTTCTCCCACGTAACATAAACCACATGGACAACGTATGCAGTATATGTAGTTCTCAGAGTTGGACAGTGCTCAGACATAGCCTAATAACAAGAAGCTTAATAATGTAATGCTTAATGGTAAATATCAGAGTGTTGACTCTCTTTTTCCTCTCCTCCCCCCCTTTTTTGTTATGTTTACGTCTCTGTGTATGTGGGACCCTGTCGATTTTCTATGCGCTATAACATGTGATGTTTCTTGTTTTTGATTTTTTCTTGATTTTCTCTTGATATTGGTTTTGAATTATTATTTCTCTTACTTGATTGGTCTAATTGTTACTGATATTAAATGTTTGGCTTTAATTTGTTTGATTAGATAGGCCCCGATGAAGGACTGTTGAGTCTGAAATGCATTGGCCATTTAGGGCTGTGTTGCCCATCAGAAAAGCTATTGTTCACAGTTACTTTAAATAAATCACCAAGCTCAAATAACTAACGATTTGTTGATGTGAATCCACAAAACATCATACTTTCTTTGAAACCCAATTGGGACTTAACGGTGTGCGGCCCACACCGCAGGCAAGTTTGCCTAGGTCTTTCTTCTTTCACAGCTTGTAACTCACTCACTTTGTAAGCAGACGTGATGGCTACCAAAAAGATGTTTTTCACGGTTAACAACCTGAGTGGGTAAGAATGGCGATGTTCAAATGGTGCTCGGATTAAGAAGGGACCAGAAAGGGAACCAGTGGGAAAGTATTTGTCAATCCCTTGAGGAAATGAATTAAAATTGGCATTTTAAAGTAAGAGCCTTGCTCTGCATGTGCTTAAAAATGGATAACGCTTCTAGGTAACCCTTGATGCTCGTCACCTGCAGTCCCTGATGGGCTAGGTGTAGCAAAAAGCAAAGCACTGCAGGTGTATCACAAGTAAAAGAATCATTATCTTTAGCTCTACACCAGCTGCAAAACCTGTTCCAACAGCAGCGATTGCTGGTCTTTTTTCCAAAAGCAACACCTCCATCACGTCTTCCGGGAGGTCCCAGTCTTTGGGGGTCATTACAAGGTGGGCGGTAAGGGATTACCGGCACCGGTAAGGGCACCAGCGTCGGTAATCCCTTACCGTCCTACTGCGAGGTCCCTTAGCGGGTCCCTTCCTTAACGCCTGGTTTTACCAGGCGTTATGGAAGGGACCCGTTAAGGGACTTCAGAGCTAATAACAGGCCCGCTAGCTCCATCCCCATTCCCTCTGAGCCCTATGGGGGCTCAAATGAGAATGGGGAATGGTTCCCGGAATGGGGATTTACCGGGTCCTCCAAGGTCGGAATGACCCTGTAAGTCCCTATTCCGGGAACCCGGACCCGGAATGCGGTAAGGGGGTAGCCATGGCGCCAATAGCACCATGGCTACCTCCAACCTAGTAATGACCCCCTTTGTATCTTAACCTCCCAGAAACCAGGTGTGAAGGTTACAAGTTCTGATTTCCGACTGAAGAAGACGGCCTCCCTCACAAGTAGGTCCACTCTGTGGGGAAGATGGAATGGAAGGCAGATGGACATGTCTAGAAGGTCCAGGTACCACAGCCTCCTGGTCCAATCCGGGGCAATTATGATCATGGACTTCTTGAACTTCCTCAACCTCCTGATCACATGAGGAATGACAGGGACTGCTGGGAATTAGTACAGAAGTGGAATTTCCCAGTCCACTATGAACGTGTCCTCCAGAGCTCCTCTCTGAGGGATTCCCTGGAGCAGAACAGGTTGCATTTACTGTTAATACTGGACGCAAACAGTGTCCTCATCTTGCTTGATCTGTCTTCTGCCTTTGACACTGTCAACCATTCCATCCTGCTCAACCGTCTCCGTGATAACCTGGGTATCACTGGTCAGGCCCTGGCGTGGCTGACTTCTGTCCTTTCTGATCGACCCTCTCAGGTCCAACTTGGGTCCTTCCTCTCCTCTATCTCTATCTCTTCCTGTGGTGTACCCCAGGGGTCTAACCTCTCTCCATGGCTGTTCAACCAATACCTGGCACGTCTTTCCCACTGCATTGCCGCTCTCTGCCCCAACTTTCAGTGCTATGCGGATGACACCCAGCTCATTTTCAGGCTACCTTCGGCCACCTCTTCTCCGTCTCTCTTCTCTGACTGTCTGTCTGCTATCCAGGAGTGGTGTGCCACCAATGATCTCTGCCTTAATGCCAGTAAGACTCAGATTCTCCTCATCGGCACACCCACTCCCTCCTTTCCTGTCACTCTCTGGCCGGCCTCTCTTGGCCCTCTTCCTGCTCCCACCTGCAAGGCTAAAAACCTCAGGGTCATATTCGACTCCACACTCTCCTTCTCGCCTCACATCTCTGATGTCTCGATGAAAGTCACACTACGAGCTGCACCTCCTCAGAGGTATTCTTCCTTTTCTCTCCTTCCCCCAGAAGCTCACTGTCTCCAGAGCTCTGGTTCTCTCTAGGCTGGACTATTGCAACAGCCTCTTTCTAAATCTGCCTGCTTCTACTCTCCACCATCTGCAACTCATCCAGAACAGGACTTCGAGACTTGTCCTTGGCCTCAAGCCCAGGGATCGTATCTCTCCAGGACTGAAATCTTTGCACTGGCTCCCAGTGGCTTCGAGGATTAAGTTCAAAACCCTCTACATTGTCCACAAGGCCTTCTGGGGTCTGGGGCCTCAATATCTTCAACTTTCTCTTCCTAAATATCTTCCTTCTCAAGCTCTTCGCTCATCCGCCTCCAACTCCCTTAGGGCCAGTCGCTTCTCCAAGCAACGAGTTGGTGGTAGATCTCTTTCCTCAGCTGGGGCCTCCCTCTGGAACAGCCTCCCAGACTCCCTGAAACTTGAGGAGAACCATCTCCGGTTCCGGAAGCACCTGAAAAGCTTCCTCTTTGCTTCTGCTTTCTCTCCTCCTCTCCCCTGCTGAATTCCTGGCTGAAACTGTACTGGTTACCTGGCCACCCTCTGATCTTGGGCCCAGGTCCCCTCCCCCACCAGTTACACACCTGCACTGCCTCCTGCACTTGGGGACTGTTTTTCTGTATCCCTTCAGTCCCCCACTAGCACTTGGCACCTGATGTCTGCACTTACCCTTGCACTTGCCACCAGCTGGCCCTACTTCTCTTATTGTTTTATTTATTCTATTAGCCCATGTACTGCACTGTCCCCTCCCCCACACTCTGAACTTTTCCCCTTCCCCTGCACTTGTGCTATCTGGATGGCACTCGGCCTAGTAGGATTACTGTCTCTGTTTTCCCTCTGTTCCACCCTCTTTTGCCGCATCGCGCCTTGAAACACTTGTGTATAAGCGCATTATAAATGCCATATCATATCATATCATATCTACTTGAGGGGTTCCTCATAGGGCGAAGAACTCTAGAAGGACTTCCTGAGCTAGCTCCCACTTGTGGGAGACTGTGATTTTCCTTCTTAGAGTGTCCGTCATCATGTTGTCTTCTAGGTGAACAGCCGGCAGAGACATCCTGGGCCTCATTACGAGTGTGCTGGTCTGGTAAAAATGCAGACAGAAATGCTGGTAATACCAGATCCAGCATTTTTACCGGACTAGCACACTCCGAGTTTGCAAGTAGGGGAGGTGAAGAGTCCAGAACCACTCCAATGAATTGCAGCTTTTCGGAAAGTATCACCTGTTGAGGAAGATGATTGAGGTCAAGGATGTGGTACTAGAATTAGAAGATGGAAGAAGTAGAGGTCCTTGCATCAGGAATAGGATCTAGGACGAGGGACTAAGATAGGTATGAAATGATATGATATGGCATTTATAACGCGCCTATACACAAGTGTTTCAAGGTAATGGGGATTCTGATGAGGAAATAGGATGTAAAGGAGGGACTAAGATAAGGAACGAAGACAAGGACTAGAGAGAATTGGGCCTCATTACAAGTGTGGTGATCTAGAATTATGGGTGCCAGTCACACTGTACCCGCACCCATTTCCAAACCGCCACACTACAAGTCTGCGTGTGGGGGCCGTTGCGCCCAGCAGGTCTGACCCGCCAAGCATAACAGCCCACGCCCGCTGAGTTTTCACAGAAGCACTGGCTCCATTAGCAAGGGTCCCAGTGCTTCTGTGTCATTATTCCCATGGAGTCCTATGGGGCTCCATGGGAATGGGGACAAACATTTTCCAGACCTAACTTCCCGATCCACTGGGACTTGTCCCTGTAGCACACAGAAGTCAGGTGCCGGAAAAGTGTTCAAGTCCGGCGGCAATATGCCGGAATCACCGTCAGGTTAACTGCCAGACTCGTAATGAGACAAGGAAGAGGGAAGAGGAAGAAGGACTGCGGTGAGGAAGTTGAACTAAATCTAGACAAGTCTCCAGGGAAAAGGACATGGGTAAGAGATTAGGGAAAAGGGGCCAGGGACTAGGAAGAGGGAGATGGACTAAAAAGAAGGACTAAGACAAGGAATGTAGAATGAGGACAAGTAAGAGGTAATAGGACAAGGGAGAAAGAGGGACTTGAGTGAGGAAGAGGGACTAGGATGAAGAAGAGGACCTAAGATGGGGAAGAGTAGGAGCAACTCTGTCATGGCATTGGATCAAGAGGGTTTAGGAAAGGGGCTTGGAAAACGCTAGTTTGATGATGAAGAGGTAGGGGAAAGTGGGACCCACTAGGATAAAGGAGAGAGACTCAGTAAGAAACTAGAATGAAGAAAATGGATTATGTCCATAGACTAACAAGGAACAGCAAAGAGGAAAAGAGACTAGTATAAGGAGGAAGGACTAAGATACCTTTGAGGGGCCATGGTTTAGGACGAGGATGAGGGAAAAGGGATGAGAGACAAACCAGGAATTAGGAAGAGAGAGGAGGACTAGGTAGAGGGACAGGCACTATAAAGATGGGCAAGATGAACTAGGATAAGTAAAAGATACTAGAATGACGAAGAGGGACTAGGAAGAGGTATGAGGAAGATGTACTCAAATGGGGAAGAGGAAGTGGGACTAGGATGAGGAAAAAGAAATGTGAATGGGATGAGGAAGAAAGAGAATCTTGAGGGACCAGGACTAAGAAGATAAATAGGTACTATGATGGGGAAGACTGCCTGGGACGAGGGACTATGAGAATAAAGAAGAGTATGTGGAACTATGATGAGAAAAGGAAAAGGGGCTACAAGGACAATGGAAGTGAAATCAGGTCTAGACAAGGAAGTGGGAAGAACAGGGATGATGAAGATAGATGAAGAAGGATTAGGTTGAGGAAAACCAACTTGAATGATGCAAAAGGACAAGGGACAGGATGAAGGACAGAAAATAGGAAGAGGGACAGCGACTACTAAAATGGAGTAAGGTGAAAAAGATAGACTAAGTTGAGGAAGAGTGACTACAATGAGAAAAATACAAAGGGATGAAGAATTAGGGCTAGGACGAGAGAATATCATGAGATAAAGGAAGAGATAGGAGGGCCAGGGGATAGAATGAGTAAAAAGGTACAAGGATGAGAGAGTAGTATATGGAGGCTGGAGTAGAAATGTGGGCTAAAATGATGAAGATGGACTAGGGCAAGTTCGAGGAAGACGGACTAGGACAAGGAAGATTGATTAGGATGAGCGACGAGGAGGAGAAAGATTAACAAAGATTAAAATTGTGAAGAGGGACTAGGATGTGGAAGGGTGATGAAGAAGAGAGTTAGAATGAGAGACTAAGATAAGGAACCAGGAAGAGGAAGTGGGACTACATTGAGAAAGACAAATGAAGAAGAGATACTAAGGTGAGGAAGAGGGAATAGGGTGGGAAAAATGAAAAGGGACTAGGATGAGGAAGAATAATTAAGATAAGGATGGGAAGCAAAGATAAAGAAGAGGGTTGAGGATGATGTCCTATGGTGATATATAGGGACTTGTATGAGGGTCAATGATGAGGAAGACAGATTGGGTGGGGGACTAGGATGAAGAAGAGGAGCTAAGAAAAGGGACTAGGATAAGGAGTAGGGTATTACCCACTGTTGCTAAATTACAGTTTGGCCAAAACATTATTGCTTGGATACGCTGTCAGCTCATGAATCCCGCTTTGGCAGAGCGGTCCTTCAGCATGTCTTTACATAACTGTGGCAGAGTCCACGCCTCCCACCCCCTTAAATATCTTATGGCTATGGGAGTCTATCTAAGATGAGGAATCTGTGGGAGGACACAATCCATTCGAAGAACAAATGATTTACCTCTGGTAATGTTCTTTCTGATGGATGTTCCTCCCATGGATTCCTCATCGCCCTCCAAGCCTGCCCCACAATCAAGGAGCTCCTGCCTATGGCCTTCTCCTTTATTGCTTTAAACCGATCTGGATCCTCATCATCACCCATTGTGCACTGCCTTAAAGAATATAAATCAGGGGTATCTGGGTACATCTTTCGTAGGGCATCCCATACCCTTGCCCTTACTTCATTAAAGGCTGCTCTATCATGTTTGTTATTTGCAAGAATTATCCCAGGGTAACCAGCCTTTATCCATATGTCCCCAGCCTGGTCTCCAACCTTGGCGACCAGCAAACTCTTAAGATCTCCTAGTGCTCTGGTTACCCCTGCTGTTTGTTTCTCAAATTCATAGATCCATTTACTGGCTCCAGCTGTAAACTGGGGGAAAGCTTTAATCCAATTATTTGTGTCCATTTGAGGCCATGGCACATACTGTGTTATCCCTACTTCTTTATGTATAAGAGACATCTGCATGTCTATTTTGTTTTTAACCCCTTTTTTAGTATTTTACTGATCTTTTACTACCACCATAAAATCTGATTGATTTCTCTGTCTATCCCTTCCACCTGCCTCTGTGGCAGGGATGGGTTTCTCGCCGCCTCCTCTTCTTAATCTCTTTCTTCCCTTGCCTCTTCATTATTGCTGCCACCTTGATCTTCCCATTCATTTTCCCTCACTGGTTCGACTTCTTGTCCCAGAACTGTCTATACCCTCTACCCATTATCTTTTGCGACACAAACATTTCTTATTGCCCCAGGGTTGAATCTAACCAAAAAATCTCCTTACTTCCAATCCCTTATATTCTGCACCAGTACCCTTATTTCTGGTGGTACTTCTCCAGGTTCTTTTAGCCTGACCAACCTTTCACGCAACGCTCTTAACTCATTGTTCATATCTGCTTGTGAACCCCCAGGGTACACTGATGCAACGGGCATGTCAGAACTTGTGGAAGGTTTATATGGAGGTGGAGGTGCAGAAGCTCTTGAGTCCCCACCCCCTAGTTGCTGATCCTGATGATATGGTTGTCGACAATTTCTCTACCACTGGAGGTTTACAGACTGGATTTGTATACCCTATTGCAGGTTTAGGCATTACTTGCAATGGATCTCTTTTTTATCTTCCTGATCTTCCATATCCTTGAATAACCGCCAGAGAATTAAAATCTCTTTTCTTTTTTGTAACTTATTTCCCTTATATTTTTCTGCTAAAAAGATGGAACTGTTTTCTAGTGTGTTTCTGTTATGGGAGCCCTGCTCTAGCCAGAAGCAGGACATCCCCCTTCCTTTGTTTCCAACACCCATTGTATATGATATTCTTCTATCCTGTCACAGTACAGTGGCAGGGTCCTGTGCATGTGTCTTATTGGTGTTTCTTCTCCCATACTAATATTGCGTGCCTCCCTTATGCTTTACTTAGACCTTACTGCTATGCTGCTTGTTACACAGAAATGCAGATCAACCCACTTTTTACCACACCCCATTTTTCCCACTTTTTCACACACACACACCGCGACACATCCACCTTCCTTCTTTTTTACCACAAAAGACAGCAAGATACAAAATATACAAAAATAATTGACTAAAATCCAGGCCCATGCCTTATACTGAGCCACTAATGATGTTTTCCTTATATCCTCGTAGTACCACCTTCTCAGCTTGTTTGTATAGGATAGCACAGTTCTGGTGTATAACGGTTAAGTCTTTGCCACAGATTTTTAAAGAATTTGGCTAGGCGAAAAGTTTGACAAATGTTTAGGGAAGGACAAGCGTTCGTAGTTGAGGAAAGTTTCATGCACTTTCTCATGGCCGAAAAGATTTCCGGGCTGTGTTTGCACAGTACCTTTTTAAATGAAGAAAGCTGTAGCTGAGGCAGTTGTTACTGTCATTTCGAGCAGATTTCGGTGTTCCTGTGCTTCAGTCATGGGGACAAGAAGGAGGACTTCGGGAGGTTCCTGCACTGCCCAGGGAAGAGGCAAAATCTGTAGCAAGACATCGGTTTAAGGTACAAGTGCCTTTAAGTCCACAAGCTGGTTTCTTTCCATCTGGCTATCAGGTTTTCAACAGCACTCTGATGAAAATTCGACCAGAATAGGACGGTGTCCAGGTGGCTTGCGAGTTGGTTGTTCTCACCAAAGGGAAGAAGTTAACCTTGAAGGGCTTCTCTGTTGTCGGAGTTTCAGGCAATTCGGACCTGCAGCAGGGCTTCACCGGTTGATCAGGAGCTGTAGCAGTCTCTTCCTTCCTCTCCTCTTCAGTTCTTTTGTTCCAGTGGTCGACTCTGCTTTCCAAGTCCCAGAGACCTGCTTTTAAATAGTTTTCCCTCATTCATTCAGCCTGGCTGTCACTCACCCAGCAGGGTGGCTGTCATTGCCGGACAGTCAGCCAGCCAATCACACCAGAGTGCATTCAGGTCTCCTAGGAGACTAAGCACAGGGAATTTTGGGCTCCTCCCTCACATCCTATCCACCCCAGACACTCTGGCACCAGAGGAGGGCTTCAGCACAGAAGCCCGCCAACGTGCACGAACAAATGGACCAAACCTGGTTTGGCGTGCAGAGTTACACACAAAAAGGACTTTTCCTAAAAGATATGGCAAAAAAAGATGACCGGAGTCTGTTTTTACAGAAAGGTCTGGGGCGCCATATTGAAAAACATGGCTACTCCTGATTTTGACCTACCGTTGTTAGCGGTCTCAAAAAATCACAGTAGTTGATCTAAATCACTGCCACCAGCCATTTAAAATAGGAAAAGGTAACATTTTACTCTTACATGAGTGTTTTGACTCAGGGGAAGCTAAGCGACCCCTCCAGCACTCAATAGTAAGATAGGGTGTGCTGGGTCAGTACATTTAAAGAGACTAGTAAAGTCAATGAGACAGTAGTCATTCTCAGGGAATGTATTTAAACCTTTGGCGAGTCTGAAAAGACACCCCTGTGCCAGTGCACTGAAGGTGCTGTGTGACACACAGGAAAAGATAATGCCACTGGAGTTGTTTAAAACTCCATAACCGAAGAACACAAAAGTAAAACACATCCAAAATACATGAAAGAGTGGGAAAAAAGGCTCACACTCTTTCCAGGTAATAAATCAAATCCCAGGAATCCAGCAACGTTGCTGGGGTCTCAAAAGGTAAGGGAAATTAGCACATTTGGAGAATTCTCCCTAACACTCATCCCCCCCAGACTAAGGGACAGGAGGATTTAGTCCACTCCTAGATTAATCTCCTTACTCCAGTCGGTCAAACATCCTGGAGAGACCATCAGCATTTTGGTGGTGACACACTGACCTGTGTTCAATGGTAAAATCAAACCCTTGCAGGCTGATTGACCATCTCAGTAGTTTTGGGTTTTCCCCTTTCATTTGCATCAACCATCTCAAGGGTTGATTGTCAGTTTGAATCACAAAAGTAGATCCATACAAGTATGGTCTAAACTTCTTCAATGACCAAACAATAGCAAAGCATTCACGCTCAATGGTTGCCCACCTTGTTTCTGGTTCCTTCAGCTTCCTGCTGATGAAACAAATGGGGTGCTCCCTACCTTTCTCATCCAGTTGACTAAGGAGTGCACCTATACCTGTATTTGAAGCATCTGTCTGCACAATGAAGGTTTGGTTATAGTCAGGAGATCTTAGGACTGGAGCTTGACAAAGGGCTTTCTTTAGGCCTTCAAATGCTTGAGTGCACTCCTAATTCCACCTGTCCTTTTTAGGGAATTTGGGAGAGGAGACCACATTCAAGGGAGATGATATGGTCCCATAGTTCTCAATGAAGTTCCTATAGTAACCAGTGGGGCCTAGGAAGGCTCTCACTTGGGTTTGAGTAGTAGGGGTGGCCCAGTTTTGTACAGCTTGTACTTTGCTAGGCATTGGCCTGATTTCACCTCCTCCTACCTCATGTCCAAAGTAGACCACTTTACTCTGACCAATTTGACATTTACTAGCCTTTATGGTCAGATGGGCCTGCTCAAGAGTCTGCAGAATATATCCTAAGTGGCCAACATGTTCTTTCCAAGTATGGCTGAACACTGCAATGTCATCCAAGTACGCCATGCAGAAGTCCTCCATCCCATTCAGAACTTCATTAACCATCCTTTGGAGTGTAGCAGGTGCATTCTTTAGTCCAAAAGGCATTACCTTAAACTGGTAGAGGCTGCTGGGGTGGAGAATGCAGTTTTCTCCTTGGCATGGTCCGCCAGTGCTATTTGCCAATAGTCTGAAGTGAGATAAAATGTACTGAGGTACTTGGCTGAACCAAGTCTGTCCTTGGTAAAGGGTGGACATCAGTCTTGGTGACTGTATTAAGAACTCTATAGTCCACACAGAATCTCAACTCCTTGGATCTTACCTTTGGTACTAGAACAACTGGACTAGACCATGGACTGGTAGAGGGCTTTATTACCCTGAGATCAAGCATCTTGTTGACCTCCTCCTTTATGTGGGATCTTACATGATCTGACATCCTGTAACCTCTGTTTTTGACAAGTAAACAGTCACCAGTTTGAATATCATGCTGGCCCCAAGGGGTCAAGCCTGGCGATAGTGAAAACAGGGAGGCAAACTGATTTAACAGAAACATGCCCTCCTCCTGCTGTTCAGGTGTCAAGTTAGAAGAGAGATTAACTCCTTCTACTTTCTCATCCTCCTCTTGGGCTGAAGCTAGAAGCAAAGCTCACACTTCTGGTCTTGAGACATAAGCCTTTAAACGGTTGGTGTGAAAGACTCTGGGAGCCTCCTTAGGTTTGCCTAAGTCCACCAGATAGTTCCTCTCCAAGTTTACCCACAACATTGAAGGGTCCTATCCACTTGTCCTGTAAGGCCCTCTGCCTTGTAGGTACCATAACTAAAACTTGCTGGTCTTGAGTAAACTGAACCATGTTGGCCTTCTGGTCATGCCAATATTTGACCAGAGCCTGACCCGCTTTTAAGTTATCAGATGCTTCTGCCATCATGTGTGACATTCTCCTCCGGAGACCTATCACATAGTCAGTGACTCTCACTGGCTTGGGGGAAGAGCACTCTCCAACCCTTCCTTAATTAGGGCCAAGGGGCCTCTAACTGGATGGCCATAAAGAAGTTCAAAGGGACTAAATCCAACTCCCTCCTGAGGGACTTCTCTATATGCAAATAGAAGGCATGGCAGTAGAAGATCCCACTTTCTTCTAAGGAGTTCCTCTAAAGCACCTATCATGCTCTTCATTGTACGGTTGCACCTCTCTACCAATCCATTTGTCTGAGGATGGTAGGCAGTTGAGAACTTGTAAGTTACTCCACAGTTTTTCCACATGGCCTGCATGTAGTGGGACATGAAATTGGATCCCCTGTCAGAGATAACTTCCTGAGGAAAACCTACTCTGGTAACAAAATACCAAGTAGGGCCTTAGCAACAGCCTGAGCTGTAACAGTCCTCATAGGTATAGCTTCAGGATACCTAGTAGCATGGTCTACTACAACCAGGATAAACCTGTTTCCTGAAGATGTGGGGGGTCTAAGGGACCAACAATGTCGATTCCTACCCTCTCAAAAGGAATTCCCACCACGGGAGAGGTACCAAGGGTGCCACATTCTTGGCTCCACTCTTGCCAGAGGTTTGGCAAGTGTGACAGCTCTTACAGCATTTATCTACATCAGACCCCAACTTAGGCCAGTAGAAATATAAAGAGAACCTTTCCTTGGTCTTCTTAAACTTAAGTGACCAGCCAAAGGAATCTCATGGGCTAACTGTAGGAACTGGAGTCTGCTTTCAAGAGGCACTACAAATCTTCTGTAGTCCCCTGGGATAGACTCAGTCGGTTAACTGTAGAGGAGGCCATCTTCCCAGTATAACCTATGCTTCCCTGGCTCTTGCCCGCCAGCTGGGAAGCTGCCTGTTGGCGAAGACCTTCCAGAGTAGGAGACTCTTTCTGACCTCTGCTGAAGTCTGCCCTACAGGGTCCACCTTCTGCCAGTAAAGACTGCAGCTCATGATGGTCTGCAGGATCCAGATCTCCAACAGGAGCAAGGTCCTCTTCCAGCTCTGATTCCTCAGCAGCTGAATCAACCACACAAGGTTGTTCCACACACTCAGCCTCAGCGGGTGTAAGAGTCACAGGTGTGACTTGGGACAGTCCTCTCGGGATGTCCTTGTTGGTAGCACAGGAGTTCTGGCTGGTTTCTTCCTGGAAGTTTTAGGTTGCCCCTTTTCCTCCCTTTTCAAAGAAAATGCAGTCAGTAAATCCTGTGGACTGCAGGTCATAGTTTTCTCTATAATCTCCTCTGGAAAGCCACTTACGGTACTCTCTCTGGCCTTCCTAGTCGGCTCCTGTTTCCTTTTGCTGGGAGGCCTGGGGGTGCTTGATACAACTCCAAGAGTTTTTAAGTCATTCCCCAACATGACTCTCCCAGGTACTTCACTCTGCACACTTACAGGTATTTTGACAGTCATATCATTACACTGGATGAGAGCTGGTAACTGTCGAAGCATTTGGACAGGGCCTCCAGCAAGCTCAGTTAAGATTTTGGGTGCCTCAGCAACATCCTCAACCTTGAAAAATGATTCATCAACTACAGTTATGCTGGCCCCAGTGTCTCGAATGGCAAGTGTCTCCTGACCATTGACAAGAACACTGTCTTTGTAATACTCTTTAATATTGTCTGGAATAGAGTTGTACACATCTAAATTCTTTTGTTCCCACAGACCCAGGGAAACTAAAGAGACACTGGCTGAGATTTTCATGGGTTCCTCAGCCAGTAGGTGAACGTTTCCACTTGCCATTGGTACTTCATCCACTGGGGAGAAGCCTAAGGAGACAGTGTGGACCCCTGAAGGTTTACCCTTACATCTGGGATCCCCTTTCGCGTGGTCAGTTGACCCACAAGCATAACATTTACCAAATGTTTTGATGAATGGGGGTTTGTTCTGACCTCCTTCTGGTTTATCCCCAGAAGGTACACTAGCCTGATTCGGTTTTCCCTGTGGCTTACCCTTGTTATGTTTGTGGGCCTCTTTTGGATTGGCGGTATTAGAATTCTCCTTGTTGTCTTTCTTGTGCTGCTTTCCCTCCTCCTTTTTCTGAGGTACCCCAGAATCCTTGTGGGTAGCCCTGTTGGCAACCCACAAGTCAGCAGCCCTTGCTAACTTCGTGGGATCAATTTCCTCAGAGTCAGCCAAGTGCTCTCTCAGCTCAGGAGAGCAGGCATCATAAATAGACTCCAACATGAACAGATTTCTCATACCTTCATAAGTGTTCACTCTGTAACCCTTAACCCAACCATCTAAGTTTTTCAAACATTCAGTCACCCAGGTAGCCCAAGGGGTACCATCATGCTTTTTGAGGCTCCTAAACCTCTTAAGATACTGAGACGGGGTGTTCCCAGACATAGCTACCAAAGCTAGCTTCACAGTTGCATACTCCTTTCTGTCTATATCCTCCATCTCCATTACCACATCAGTTGCAACAGGGGGTAGCCTAGAAAAAAGCCAAGGAATCAACTGATTCCCTGTAATGTCTTGAATCCCATGGTTATATTCAAAAGCAACCAAACAATCCAAAATATCAAGCTTAACCTCATATATACTTACTGCATCTTTGGGCATGTGAGGCCTCTTAGGACTGGAAGACCTAGAAGACTCTGGGAGAGAACCAGTTTCAACAGACAACGTTTTAATCTCTAGTGCATGGTTCAATTCCATCTCTCTGAGTTTAAATTCTTGATTTTTGCAAAGGGTTTGAGTTTGAATTCTTTTAAACTCTAACTCAAGTCTCATTATTTCTAAAGAGACAAATTCAGGACTTAATGTTGGTTCTGGTGGGGCCCCGGTGGTCAGAGGTTGAGGCCTATGAGCAGGTAGAGGTAAAACAGGGCCTACATTTGAAGACTCTTCTTCCTCATCTAACTCATCCATAACATTAGAGCTGGGCTCTGACATATTATCATCCTCATCAACATTTTCCACATTTGCTGCAGGGGTGGGGGTTTCAGACCCACTCCTCAGACTTTGGTATTCTAACAACTTTTCTATCAATTCAACCTTTTTGCCTTTTACAGTGAGATTCCTAGCTTTACAAATATCTCTCAATTGATCAACAGTTAAAGTCACCAGGGTCTCCTGTCTGTAGCTTTCCGTATCAGTCATGACAAAACAATTGCTTTACTAGTGTTGCTTTTCCTTGGGAGTATTATTTGAACAAAAGTAAAAGTAGCACTCTAAATGTAACAAGTATACTTTATCCTCACTGCTGTACATTAGTGCTAGTCAGAATCACCTGCAGTACCATTTGGGAACACTACAGGTAATTAGGACTACAAGTGTAAGCACAATTTCACCTTTGGTACAAGCCTGTACTACACAGTAAAGTGGTAGCGATGGCTGAGCAGCCAGACGTATCTCAAGAGTTCAAGTGAGCAGTAGAACAAGTTACACAAAGGACCAACCAATACAATGATTCAAGTAAACACTTTAAGAATATACATTTATTCACTCAGTCATTTATAAATCATTACACTAGCATAAGCAGCTCAATATCACACACGAATACACCACAAAAATCCAACTGGTAAGTAACTGAACAAGTTTAGCTCAAAAATGAAGTAGGAGCAAAATGGCACTTTAGATACTTAATAAAGGAGGGAAAAGACAGGGTTATAAAAATGGACAGCCCAAATACATTCTTAGGTAGGGCAAAGGGTTTCAGTTAAATACAACCAGCAATTCTTCTCAACAGGCCTCGGCCAAAGTCAATGGTTCAGAGTCTTTTGTATAGGATAGCACAGTTCTGGTATATAACGGTTAAGTCTTTGCCACAGACTTTTAAAGAATTTGGCTAGGTGAAAAGTTTGACAAATGGTTAGGGAAGGACAAGCCTTTGTAGTTGAGGAAAGTTTCACAAACTTTCTCGATGGCCGAAAAGATTTCCGGACCGCGTTTGCAAAGTACCTTTTTAAATGAAGAAAGCTGTAGCTGAGATAGTTGTTCTTGGCAGTTTGCGCAGATCTCGCTGTTCCTGTGCTTCAGTCATGGGGACAAGAAGGAGGACATCGGGAGGTTCCTACACTGCCCAGGGAAGAGGCCAAAAGCTGTGGCACGAGGTCGGTTTAAGGTGTAATTGCCTTAAAGTCCATAAGCTGGTTTCCGTCCCTCTGGCTAGCACTCTGATGAAAATTCGACCAGAATAGGACGGTGTCCAGGTGGCTTGCGAGTTGATTGTTCCCACCAAACTCAAGGGAAGAAGTTAACCTTGAAAGGCTTCTCTGTCATCGGAGTTTCAGGCAATTTGGACCAGCAGCAGGGCTTCAAAGGTTGTCCAGGAGTTGCAGCAGTCCTCTTCCTTCCTCTCCTCTTTGGTTCTTTCGTTCCAGTGGTCGACTTTGCTTTCCAAATCCCAGAGACCTGCTTTTAAACAGTTTTCCCCCCATTCATTCAGCCTGGCTGTCACTCCCCCAGCAGGATGGCTGTCCTTGCCGGACAGTCAGCCAGCCAATCATACCAGAGTGCATTCAGGTCTCCTAGGAGACTAAGCACAGGGAGTTTCGGGCACCTCCCTAACATCCTGTCCACCCCAGACACTCTGGTACCAGAGGAGGGCTTCAGCACAAAAGCCCACCAAAGGGCACGAACAAAAGGACCAAACCTGGTTTGGCGTGCAGAGTTACACACAAGAAGGACTTTTCCTAAAAGAAATGGTGAAAAAAGATGACCGGAGTCTGTTTTTACAGATAGGTCTGGGGCGCCATATTGAAAAACATGGCTACCCCTGATTTTGAGCTACCGTTGTTAGCGGTCACGAAAAATCACAGTAGTTGATCTAAACCACTGCCACCAGCCATTTAAAATAGGAAAAGGTAACATTTTACTGTTACGTGAGTGTTTTGACTCGGGAAGCTAAGCAACCCCTCCAGCACTCTATAGTAAGATAGGGTGTGCTGGGTCAGTACATTTAAAGAGACTAGTAAAGTCAATTTAACTTTGTATATCCTGAGAGACAGTAGCCATTCTCAGTGAAAGTATTTAAACCTTTGGGGAGTCTGAAAAGACACCCCTGTGTCACTGCACTGAAGGTGCTGTGTGACACACAGAAAAAGATGATGCCACTGGAGTTGTTTAAAACTCCATAATCAAAGAACACAAAAGTAAAACACATTCTTACATATACTTTGACGGCCTCCATTAATGATTCCCAGGTCCCTTCTCAAAGGCCTCTTTCTTGCTCTTAACCATGTTTTTATATTCCCTCCTGGCCTCCCTCAGGGTGGCAAAGCCCTCAATTGCGACCTTCTTTGCGCTATCCACTGCGTTCTTCTGGGGCCTACGGCATTCCCCATCATATCAGTTAGATTTTCTATAGGACACCTTCTACCATCGAGCTAGGGGATGTGAAATACCCTCCTTAATCTCTCACCAGACTCTTATAGGCTCCTATTATATCTATACTATGATCTGCCTCAATCACAGAGAAGGCTTCAAGAGCTGGTAGAATGTTTTCCTAAATCCTGGGAAGCAAGGTGTCAACATCAAGCTTTGCCCCTTTTACAGTGTGCCTGGCGGGTCCTTCGACAGTGAGTATAAGGTTTGGCGGCTCAGAGTCTCCTGCTTGACCCCTAAAGGGCCTGACTTGCACTTAATATAAATGGGTGATCACTTTCTATTCGAGATACTATGACAAAGTCCTTTACAAACTTCCAAAATTCTACATTGACCAGCATGTAATCGATCAGACTAGTTTGGGTTCCATTAACAAAGGTCATCCTGTCCGGGGAATCACTATTGCAGGTTCTCAGATTAGAAGTCATCAGTAAACTAGCTACTTCTTCAGCCTGTCCGTACTTCCTTTTGGGTTTTGGAGCATTCAAATCCTCTACTCCCCAACCCCTATCTTCTTCTTCAAGTACACATTCCATAATGCTCAAATTGCATATTGAAATCCCTAGCTAAAATAATCCCTGATGTACATGGGTATCTCACCCTTCAGGAATCTACTTTCTCTTCCAGCAGAGAAAACATTGTAGTCCCTCCTTCTAGGCTTGGTCGATTATACACATTAACTAGAAGGACATCAGTGCCATTTGTGGACTTCAGGTGTACTTCCAGCAAATCAATGCATTTGTTGTCAATCACTAACAAGGATGTTATCAGCATGGCATCCCCCGAGATCAATACTCCACCACTGCGCCCGCCGCTCTTGCTGGAATGGAAAAGGTCACATACCCCTGCAAATGGGCTGTCTCTACTACCCAGGTTTCCTGCAGACATATGACTTTGTGGCCACGTACAAAGCCAAGTCAGTCCTCGTCTACAAGGTATTTAATAAGCCCTGCAATATTCCAAGACATGGCATGCACCACTGACTCTCGAGTGGGCACTGATGTCAAAGCCTGGGCCAGAATGACACAATCATGGTGCTGTCCATGTCATTCAAGATCTTCCATAGAAGTGATGTCCCCAGAATAACTTCGCCACTCTCAGCAACCTGGGCCGAGGGGACCTGATGTGCACTCCGTGTTGGGACAGCTAATCCCAGCATCTGTGTAAGGGGTCTATGTGCGTGCTGTGAGTGCTTGTTCTTAATGCCCCATTTGAAGTAGTTTTGGTGATTGATGTCAGTTTGCCGATGCTATGTGCACTCCGAGCTGGTGTGCCGCTAGCAGCGGGGCCTCCAGCTCCAGAGGACTCCTTTTTATTGTGATCTCCAATCCACACGGTGGCAGTGATCTCTGCTCCATAGCTAGAAACCCATTTAGCTGCACTCTAATGTAATCCTTAAACCTGGAGCATGGACTTAGCAAATGCTCGCACTGCAGTATATCACTTCTAATAGTACTATAGCACCCTCTTGTTGCCCGCAGCCAGTGGATCGCCTTGTAGATAAAATAGTGCCCTGGTTCCTTAATGTTACTGCAGAGCCTTGGTACATTTTCTAAATAAAAAAAGCTTTTTGGGGCCGGCCCACTGCCCTGTCCCCTCCTAAAACCCTGTGCCTAGTTACATTCTTGAACCTGGGCTATGTTGCGGGGTGATTCTTTGCCGTAAACACATTGATTGCCGCTGTTACCTTAACCACAAGGCTGATTGTTGGAGGGGTGGCGCTATTGGTTTGTGGGTAATTGGGTGCAGGTAAAAAAGGACTTTTGTCCTGGACAATATCCTTAGATCAGCTTTCCTATACGTTTTTAAATGTCTCCTAACTCCTTGCGTAGTGCAATATTGTCAGCCTCAAGTCGATCAATAATGGGATAGTTCTCTCAGGGCCATGGTTTTGAAAATACGGATGGAATTATACATCCGTCTTAAGAACGACCCTGTGAACGGCCTTCTTATTTGTATTAGCAGGGATATGGAGGCAGGCAGGCTGAAAAATTTTGAAACTCAGCTGAAAAAATTATGTGAGGAAACCTGTTGGCTGCCGGAGTGGGGTCGAGAAAACAAGTGCCTGTTCAACAATTTTGAGTACCGTCTCAAGTTATGGGACTGGCAATGTAATTATATTCATCTTGAAGGGCTGAAAAGTTACAGTTTTGTCTCACATGTTCTCTACACTTTTATGAAGGCGCAGCCTTATTTAAACCTCTGCCCGTCGGATCAATTGAGGCGCTTCCTCCTACTCCTTCGCATTAACCACCTCCCAATATTGGCGGCCAGGGGTCAGGAGATGGGCCTAGACAAAACGGAGAGGTATTGTAGAATATGTGAATTGCCCAATGAACTTGAAACTGCTCGACATGTTCTAACATCGTGCAATGGGATGAGAGCTAGTTATATTAAACATCTAGGTAGATTTGTGCATAATTCTGAATTTATAGAGCAAGCAGAATTCTGGATACAGTGTGTCAATACCCTTAACCCTAAACTACATATAGCACTATTTCAGGTGTGGCGGGATGCTTTTGCTTGTGCACAATTAAATCGTAGAGGGAACCTTGGAATAATAATAATGTAGTAGGAAATATGCATGCATGCTTGTCTGTTCCTCTTCTTATTTATACTTGTTTAAGGAGCAGAGTTGAACAAAGATGTTCATGTATTTCATTTATGTATTTATAGGAGGCTGTATAGCTGCAAATCTTGTACATTTTGAAATATTATATGATTATAGGATTTTATGATGATGAATATCTATTCATTTATTTGTATTTTCTTTTATGTTGGAATATGTGTAAAGTTTGTACGTATGTACTAAACTATATCACATTAATAAATATTATTATTATAATGGGATAAAGCTCTCTACAACCCTCGCAATAACGCTTAGTGCAGCCTGAATGTAGACTCGCTCCCTTCATGCCAAGCCAGGCCTCATGGAAAGGTGCCCCTTCCGTGCCAAATTCCCAATTTCCCACATCACTAGAACTCTCCATCCCTACCTCCACCGCCAATGCGTTATCCCTATTTTATATGACGATTTCAGGGGGTATGTAGGAAGGGTTCCCTCTTGGCCTTCTTGCTCCACCCCCTCCCCCAAGCCTGTTTCACTCCAGCTCCCATCAAGAGGCAAGGCACCCATTACTTCTACAGGTATATTGTTACTTTTCCCTCTGCCATGAGTTGGGAGGTTTGGTACCTCATAGCTAGGCTGTGCCTCGCCAGTTTCTGCATGTCTTTTTCTGTTAGCCCCTGGGTTGCGGCACACCTGCCTGCACTCCTCACTTGATTAGGAGGAATGTCCTGTGAATCCGCCAGGCCAATTGACAAGTGCTCCTTATTCAATGAAATTGCCCAATTTGAGACCTGAGGCTTCCCCTTTTACTCCCGCTGACTGTGTATGCTTGTGCACAATACCGGGAGTTTCCAGATCATGTAACATATTAGCAATTTCACTAATCATAATATTTGCCTCATCTATTTGTTTGATAAAGTTGGTGGACCTGTTGGTGGCCTTGCCATTAGATGGACATTGCGTGGCCGTCCACTTAGTCATACTGTTTAGGGACCTTTCCCTCGCTAGACTGATTAATATTTAGCTGATGGAAAAGGTGGATTGCTAAGTTCAAGTAATATTATAAACTGGGCTTCCCCGTGCTCCGGTACTCCTCGTAATATAAGTGTGGAGGTGCAGAATACTATAACCCAGATGGTCAAAAGTACACATGCAAGTAAAAATAACCACCACCAATACAAAACACACAATGTCATAAAATCATAAACTGTCTTGAAAGACTCAGTTGCTGGCATTTGAACACCATGAACGTAAAACAAGCTCAGAACGATTAGCACTTTGGCAATAAAATGATAAAAACAAAACTCATTTAACTTCAAGCCCAAAATTTCAACACAGTTAAACGATAGCCAGCAAATCACGCAAGATCCTGAACGAGGCCTCGCTGAGTAATATGGACGCTATAAAACTGGCAGCTGGTTATGGTTCCGTCAGTTGAAGGGCTTGCAGCAGTATTGAGCTCACGGGACCGGAGACCCCAATAAGCTTTGGCAGGTTCCTTCACCAGGCAATATCCTCAAGGCGCTCTGGTATGCATCTGTACTGTTGTATACCTCTGTAAAGTGCTCTGCTGCGTATCTGTATGGTTATATGCCTCTGTAAAGCAATCGGTTGCTTCTCAAAGCTAGGTCCACGCGCAATATATACCATAATATTAATAATAAAGGGCCCTCTATTAGCTTGTGATCGCAATAAAGAACAGGATCATTAACTGTAAGCAAGCGTTCAACGAGGAGCCAAAGCAAGTTGCTCAACTGCAGCAGTAAGAGGCAGGTTCATACAGCACTCACCAGCAAGATGCAAGTTCGACTTGGGTTGAAGAGTACAGGAGTGGCACGCTCGACCGATTGTGGGGCCGCTGTAATCCGTCTCCCCCTTGCTTTGTCTCAAACAATACCCAATAAACTCATGCCCAGCGTCTCTTGGCAACACTCACCCGCTTCTGCTTGTATCAATCACTTGGTACTGTTCAGGGCCTTGTGCCTTTGGTCCAAAAATAACTCCCAGTCTAAAATCCAGATAACAGTGCCAATCTTGCTTGCCTGCCACTTGGGCGCCTAACACTTTGCAACACCCACTACTGCGCCTTTGGCTCCACACAGGCTTTGCCTCTCCCGCTCAGGTGAACTAAAGGCAAGGGGCATGCCCTCAGGGAGCAACGTGCAATGAATTAAAGAGCTCCTGCTTTCTGCTACAAAATGTTGCACCGCGCCCAAAAACCACACCCACGGAAGCAGACGAGCCCGAAACGGCATAGACCAGGGGAAGACTCACCCAGCCGGAGACGTTGACACTGAAAGGTTACGCGGACTCCAACCTCCCCGACCCCCGTGCCACCTGAGGTAAGGCGTACTGGGGGACTGGAAACCAAGGTTGGCGGCAGAAGACCCCTTAACCTGCCCCGGAGAACAATAACAATACTGGGAGCATTGTGGACCCGCAGCCCATAGAGGGAAGCCCTCGGGAAGGATCACTATGAAGGCTAGCACGCATGAGGAACACGAATGTGAGCATGGGTGCTAACTCATCCACGCTTCCGCTTGCCACCACGCACAATTTGAATTAAGGAACCCAGACGCACATGTGGAGCTGACCAGAGGTGCGTAGCGCAGAGGGCACCAGAGAAGTTTCATATACGTATCCATAGAGATACCAGGAGGTGGTGGTGTTGCGGATACAGTGGCACCGGCACCCGGGCTGGAGGCCCAGGTAAGACTCACCATTCTGACCACGGCAGTGGACACAACTGCTCAGAGGGACTGGGCTCCAGAGGTGGTGGACCGTGCTAGGGGGAGCAGAGTGGATGCAATACCTACAGATCAGCTGCAAGCTACGCCATAACCCGGGAGGCAGTGGCTCTGATCGCATTGTGCTGAAGGGGGGTGCTGTGGGGGAGACCCATTCTCTGGCTCTGTGGAGCGACTACTTGGACTATGGAGGCACTGAGGTTCCTCTGTGGAGCCGACCCCTGTCGGCACTCTTCAGGTCAATAGTGGAAGGAGCGACTGGAGGGAGGCATGCCCATACGCGGGGGGTGAACAGTAAACACCACGTATTTGGACCGGTGACATAGGGGCCCATAGCGCAAAGCTGGAGTACGGTTTGTAAAGGAGCACGCACCTGCCACCCTTTGAAGGGAGCCCCTGAAAGGTTTTAAAACTGCACAGTGGCCCCACCAGACTTACCAGCTGGGGGGCACCTGATGTGAACAGCGTCACTTACGGGACGTCCCGGAGGCCCATAGCTCGGTGGGCCGGACCAAGTTACCCACCGGTTATCTCAAATCTCTTACTTCCTGAGGACTGATCACACTTGGGAGAGAGAAACCCGCATCCCGGTGGACCAGAGCAGGTGGTAGGCCCAGTCACAGACCTGAAACTAACAGCCCGGAGAAGACCTGTATGCCCTAGGAGGGGTGGGCCCCCAATCCTGGGGCATGTGCCCTCCTCCAGGGCACTGGACAAAGGTGCATCAATTTTACCAGACCTGCTGCCCGGAGACAGCCTGGGAAGCACAAGGACCAGGACAGACCTTTTGTACTGAGAAAGGTCCCCCATAGAGGTAGCTTACAACACCAACTGGCTACCATGGAGATATACACTGCTGTGCTGAAGAGTATCCCGGCTGCCCTCCTGCCCTAATCCGCTCCTGAGGGGTGCAGGCCCCCTACATAGGGGCATGTGCCTGACACTGGGGCAGAGGCGCAAGACATGAGACCTGGGAGAACAACAGACTACGAGAGGACGCACTGATCTAGCAGTCCCAATTCCCTCATTGAGGGAATTTGACGCCAACAAGACAAATTGGTGGCCACGCAGAGGTCAACGGCATGTTGTGGATGGAAGCCAAGCAGAGGTTGGCTACCTACAAATACATGCCACAAAGCCACAGGCCCGAGACCCCATTTCAGAACAAAATGGTGGCGTCTGTGGAGGAATCTGCCACAAACAAAGGGGTTGTGGCGGCCCTAATGGAGGAGATAAGGAGCATGAGGGCGGACATCAAAGGCATGGTCAATAAGATCATGAAGAGAATAGACAAGATGGAGGAGCGGTTGGAAGAAGTGGAAGGAAATCAGACCTCCTTGAATACCCTGGTAAACACAAATGGACCTAAGGCTGACGGAAATAGAAAGTGGGGAAGAAGAATTGCATCTAAAGATGGATGATTTGAAAAACCATGAAAGAAGGAATAATTTAAGGTTTTTTGGCATCCCAGACAAGGAAGGAGAGACGGAGCAGGACCTGAAAAGAACGCTTCATGAAGTAACAAAATTGGTCTTTGATGACAACTCCATTAACGAGGCAAAGGTTGAAAGAATATACAGAGCAGGGTGGGTCAGCCAGTTGTCCCTGGACTGTCTTACCCCGGTTTCATAACTATAGTGATAAAACCAAGATCTTGGAGAAGGCGAAGCAGAAGGGCCCAATCACCTACAGCGCGGCGAGGGTGACAATCTCCCAAGTTTTATCCGCATTAACCCTGGCCAGGAGAAGGATGTGCATGCCCTTGACAAAGTGGTTGCAGGAAAAAGGAGTGTGCTACAGATGGGGTTTCCCGTTCTCCCTGTCATTTGAACTGGATGGTCACAAACAGAGGTTGAGGACGGAGAGGGACATCTGCACGTGTATGTCCGAGCTGTTGGGGGACCTCGAAAGCAGACAGACCCACGACGAAAGGGCGGACGACGACAGGGAGTGGCACATCCAGGGCCCGAATCTGAGGCGTATTCCGGGCGGCAGAAAGTACAGGAGAATGAACACTTCGCCCGTGGTGGACTCTTGAAAGGCACCGGGTACAATGTAAAGTTTTCAAGTTGAATGCAATGGTTCTTAAGGGGTTTACAATTAAATGTGGCATTCGTTTTTCTTTCAGGGGTTTTGGGCAGGACCTAAATTGACAGTGCCTCATGGAAGGGATTATGGGGCCGGTGGAACCTGTTGGGGTCTTGCGGTGGCTCTGCCTGTTCGGAGGAGGGGAAGGGAGCTCAGTGGTTAGGAGATTGCGCAGTTGAGGGACCGTGTGGTCAACAGTCCCAGCTGGTGGTCTGGATTCGACCTGGTGATGCTAACCGGTTGGGGTTGGACACCGTCAAGGGGGGGGGGCGAATTGGGGGCTAGGGGGCAGGAACAGGGTCTTCTTTAAATGGGACGCAAGTGGCAGTGGAGGGTTGGAGGATGGGACAGGGCCACCCGGGCTGGGAGGAGAGGTGAGGGGTGCAAGCGAACCAGAATGGCGGCAGTTACAAGTACTGAGAGCAGGGGCCTTCTATGGGTGGGTAGGCTAAATGTTAAGGGAATGAATTCCCCCACGAAGAGATATTTAGTGGCAAGAGAATTTCGTAGATCTGGACTGGATGTGATGTTCCTTCAGGAGACTCAATATGCCAGGGGGAGTAAAGAAGGGTTCCTTGGGAGGACAGGGACAGGAATATTGGGGCTCTGGTCCCCTGAGAAAGGCAGGGGTTGGTATTCTCATTGGGAAAGGGCTGAAAATGGAGGTGTCTAAAGTATGGGCAGATGATGAAGCCAGGACCTTGATGGTTGTTGGTTCGGTATAGAATGTGATTTTTACGCTGGCCATGGTGTACTGCCCTAACACGGGCCAGCAGTGGTTCCTCCAAAAGACAATCCCAAAAATAATGCTGGAGGCCTCTGGACACGTTATCTTGGGAGGTGACTTTAACATGTGGGTGGATATTAAGCTGGACAGGCAGGGAGGAGGGTTCGGAACACAGGAACCCCAGGGAAAAGGGACTGCAGGGTACATGGAGATGTTGGAGGTTTACGGGCTCAGGGATGCCTGGAGGAATCACCACCCGAATACGAAGGGGTACACCTTTTATTCCCCCCCCCCTATGGTACTTTCACAAGAATTGATTACTTGTATGTCTCGGTGTGGTATTGGATGTGGCACTGGGCTCAGAGATTTCACCAGTTTCATGGTCCGACCATGATATGGTGAAAGTGGACTTAGACTGGTCAGGTCTGCCGGAAAGGGTCAAAGTGGAGATGTAATGAGACACTGTGGAAGAATCCCGTGTTTCGAGAGGAGATGGCCAAGGAAATTGGTGAATACTTTAGAATTAATAACACGGGAGAGGTCGCAAGGAAGATGGTGTGGGATGCAGGGAAAGTGACATGGAGAGGGATCCTGATCTGAAAGGGCACTAGAAAGAAGAGGGTGCAGGCCTTAATAGAGAATAAATTGAGGGGAGGGATTGACCACCTTGATCGGGCAGCGAGGGACGCCATGGTGGGGAGGGAGAGCAGAGTCCAGGAGGCCAGGCAGAAAAGGGAAGAGCTCAGACTACTCGAAGAAGGTCAATAGTTAGGAAGTTACAGTTCCTAAAGCAGAACTTTTATGAGAAGGTAGACAAGGCGGATGCACTGCTGGCCGCTAGATTCCGTGGACATCATTCAGATAGGTGGGTGGCGGCTATAGAAGAGGGGGGGAGGCCCCAGACCCGGGGACAGAGGGAATACCAGAGGCATTTGCAACCTTCTATTAGACCCTATACAAGTCAGAGGTCCAAGCGGGAGCTCAGACAGAGGCTCGTACCTAGCCGACGCTCATATGCCGAGACTCACTCAAGAAGAGGCTGATGCACTAGATGCCCAAATCACTGCAGAGGAAATCAAGAGGGTGGAAGGCTCCGGGGGAAGATTGTTTCTTTGCCCCCTTTTTTCCCATTCATGATCAAACTCTTTAATGATGTCCTGCAGACGGGGGAATCCCCTGAGTCATTCTCGCTGGCATTATTCACAGCGATTTCCACAGACGGGAGGGATCCCAAAAGGTATGGATCCTACCGTCCAATATCGCTTCTGAACACTGATGCCAAGATTTATACGAGGGTACTGGCAGCAAGACTGGAAACGTATATGCCCTGTCTGATACACCCAGACCAGGTCGACTTTATAATGGGGCAACAGGGAGCCAATACCATGTGGAAAACTCTGCACTTAATCTCTGAATCTCAGAAAATGGGGGGAGACCCGGCCCTTCCTTCAGTGGATGCCGAGAAGGTGTTTGATCGGGTGGAATGGGACTTCCTGGGAGAGGTTCTGGACAAGATAGGACTGGGGTCTAAACTCAGGAAGGGGGTAGTGGCAGCGTACACCTCACCCAGGGCATCAGTGGCCATCAATGGAGTCTACTCACGGTGATTCAATTTAAGCAGCTGGACGAGGCAAGGTTGTCCCCTTTCGCTGATTCTATTTGCTCTCTCCTTGGAGCCGCTGGCACAGAGGCTCAGGGGGGACCCCCAAGTGGAAGGTCTTGTGGTTGGTGGAGTAGAGTATAATGTGGCCCTTTACACGAATGACTTACTGCTGCACACAAAGGCCTCCCGCACCACCATACCCAGGGCAATCCAGCTGATCGAACAGTATGGTGAGCTATTCGGCTTTAAGATCAACAGGGCCAAATCGGTCCTATTGCCATTGAAGATACTTGGGGAGGGAGATGACATCAGATTCGCCCCATTGGGAGTAACAGTTAGAGGGGACACCTTGCGATATCTGGGGATTAACCTCACCGGGGAATTGAGGGACCTGTTTGCAGCTAATTTCCCTCCTTTTGTGACTGGTTTGAGGGCTGACCTCGAAATGTGGGGGAAACTGACCATATCTTGGCTGAAACAGCTAAACGCCCTGAACATGGTTTGCCTCCCTAGAGTGCAATTCTATACCAGTTCTGCATTTTCTGGGTTCTCTCCACAAGATGGGTTTTTGTTAGTGTTTTGGTTAGTTGATTACATTTTTCAATGTTTAATTAAAGTATATGTATATTTTTCTAGAATCTTGATTGGATTTCTTTTTGGGGGCGGGCTATTTGCCCGATTGCTATTTGGCTTGCTACTGTTATCACTTCACACTCCTCCTGAGAGCACAGCCTGCCCTTGGCCCGCGTTACCACAAAAGTTGAAGAAATTACACCATCGGATTGAGTCTTTTACTCTTATGATTGGAATCACTGCTGATTAACAGTAGGGTGGGGTTGAGTAAGTGGCAGAGCAATCATTTTGTCACAAGTTCACAACAGAACAGATGTCTCTGTTTCCCCAACTTACATCACATCTGCCGGTGTTGTGTCCGACTCTGATCTTCTGCCGGACATCCGCAGGCTCTTGGGTGGCCGCGTGAGTTTTCCCTTGCCTGCTAAATGCGGTGTCACATCTTGCTCTTCTGAAGTCTTTCCACTAAGTTTCTGGCGGAACAAGCTGCAAATAAGCATATTTTGTGATATCCCTGTTCTTAGTTTGAAAAAAATGACATCCATATTGTAGAGGTGCATAACCACTGCTACTTCCTTGAAACTGGGGTGTGAGGCAGCCATATAGAATGGTTGCACAGCTAATGGTAGAGAAGAAGCATGGAGGGTAGACAGATTCCCACGAGAAATCTACAATCTCTACCTAGCAATTCCCCAATGCCCGTCCTTTCTCGGGAAGAGGCAGAATAATAATTTGTTTTTTATATAGCGATTTAACCTAAAGCGCTTTACATAGGAGATATTTACATACATTGCTGTTATTACCCAATCGAAATTGGTACTCATTTATCGAAGGATGAAACCGAGTTGGCAGGGATTTGAACCTGTGACCTTCAGATCAAACACACAATGAGCATACATTGGAAAGCAACACAAAATGTAAACCCTGAAATGACGATCTCTGCAGCAGGTACTCAGCCCACTAAGATGCCTGCCAAGCTGGCTTGGGGGGTGGGGCGAGAATGGGGGGGGCGCGTCCCCTTCCTCCTCTAGGGGTTGCCTGTTTCCGTTTTATAGCCTCTCCTTGACCCTTATCTGCCATTGGATCTCCCTCTCCCACAAAAAGGCTCAGTGCACTTTAGGGCTGGACACAGTAGTTCAATAACACGCATGTAATAAACCTGCCAGATCTGCCCTTCTCCTGCCCTGCGTTTTTAACAGCTGACCTCCTGACCCCTTTAAGCTTGCGAGGAAGCAGCACGGATCCCGCATGCAACACAAACGAGACGGTCCGGGTCATAGCCTGTGACAGTGGAAGGAGGCGCAGGACGTAATGGCGGCTTGAGCGAGACAGAGCCTGGGCGAGACACTTTTAGTAGCTGCAGCGATATTTCCATCTTTGCTACCTGTCTCTAGATGGTTCAGTCTCACGTGTTCACCCGCTATGTTTCGGCAAGCCTCCATTTAAGATTTATCGACACCCAGATTGGCAGTGCTTTCAAACTTATGTAGTCATGCGTGAGATGGCAGTATAGTGCTGTTTTGTGCCCTTTGGATTCTGAGACTTGTAGTTTTGTCTTATGCATTCCAAATCTAGGAAAACCACAATTCCCAGAATTCTTAACACAACAGGACTGGGTGGCCTTCTCACACATTGCCTCGAAAGGTGAGTGTTCCGGAGGTGCAGAGTGTGTCCTGCCTTCCTCCTGCTCTACCCGTCCACTTTCTCCCCCACGTGTTTGCTTGCATCCCCCCTACATCACTCTTTCTCACCATCCCAACCAATTCCGATCCAATTCATGACTAACGTAAGTGGAACCTATGTACTGCTCTTTGTCTGATTGCCATAGAAACAATGGGCATTATCGATAGTCTTAAAGTACCTCTTTCCCTTCACCTCCAAAACCTGACGTTGGTGGTGTGTGTGTGTGTTTGTGTGTGTGTAACACGGTGGCCATCAGAATTCATTCTGCAGAGTTATAAAAGGAAATACCACATATGATAGGTTATTTATAATGCTGCTTAACACTCAGAAGTTTCTAAGCGCGGACCCAGGGATCGAACCTGTGTTGCTCCGTGTCATTTTGTTTCCAAGTCGAGCACGCTGCCGCTGAGCTATCCGCCTGAGACACATATGTAACTACTATTACCATGTGTGGAATTTCTTAAAAACCACCGTGCTATGGTTGCATGATTTGTATTTTTATTTTTCCCCTTCCGTTTGCACCCCCTATTTTGAGGATTTGAATGGAATATGTACAGCAAGGGTTCATATTGCTCCTACACAAAAATGTAAATGCAGAAAAGGGTCCGAGCTAAGATATCCACTTTTCTGCTGACCCCTCCCCCACCAAACCTTTTGGCTTGACCTGTGTGTAGAGAATATATATGTGTCTGTGTGTGTTGACGGTCTGAGCAAGTGATCGAAGTGAGCGGGAACGGTCGGGCGCAGCGTTCCACTACTTTTATTTTTTCCTGTTTACCATTCCTCTGCTTTTTACGGCCATGTTCACCATTCTTTACAGAGGATTTGTCCGTTCATGTCCCTGTGCAAGTGTACAGTTGTAATTGGAGCCTTAGTTACCAGTCACTTAGACTATTGCAATGCCTGCTGGAACACCTTACTTTTTTCGGTATACTTCTCCCACTGGTCTGAGCGCACGGGCGAACAATGTTAGCGGCCCCGTTCAAAACAGCAAATCCGTCCAGTTTTTCAAATCTTTAGCTCCACCTCTTGGGTGTAGGTAAACATTGGGGTTACATCGCGGGGTATTGGAAGTCATAAAACAGTGTAATTGCGTCATGTAATATCCCCATGAATGCAGTATGGAGTAATTCCTCCACGCCAATAATCAGGCAGGTACTACTTACTGTCAGAAATGCACCTCGCCACTGAGCTCTTAATGAGTTCGACTGTGTTATACAGATGTACTGAGAGCTGATGTCCTCTATCGCAGGGACCCGTCCCACCTTTTAGCCACACAGGCCCTCATTAGTGGTATGGCAAAAACTGTTAAAAATGGACTGAACTTAGAAAATCCGCCCATTTTTACCTCCTGCGTGATCATGGGCTCGAACATGGTGGATTTTCAGGAGAGCCATATATTGTAACAGTAGCTTCCACGAGTGGTATTTCCACCGCCAGCTTCGCTGTCATAAGATACGTTTCTGTATTGAGGAATAACGGGTGTAATAGGAGGGCCGCTCGGATCACATCACGCTCCTGTTTGCCCAGACCCACAACACTACAGACACCAGGAGCCTCCTGGTTGATTTCTTACATGCCCCGTTAACTGCTGCTGGTCTTTTCACTCGCCCGCGGACGGGCCTGGTCAACACCCGAGTCCAGAAGGCCTCCCACTGCCATCCACATCGTACAAACAGCCTCACGATCATTCTTAACTAATCGAATCACCGCCAACCCCATCATTTACAGAAAATCACCCCACCAAGGTGCATTAAAAGCAAATCCACTGTCGTTCTACTCCTACCCAATTCAAACAACATGGGGATAAGGTGGAGGGTTTCAGGGCACCCCCCACCCCTCAACCTCGATCATAGCAGCACATCAGCGTCTGCATCCGAGCACCCGAATCGTCGCCTGTAAATCCGATCTGCTGCTTGATGCCCTGAACATCTGACACTTGACTGGGCACATATCCATACCCCCTTCCTCCCTGCCAACACATCGGGCACAGTGTCTAAAATAAAGGAAGAATTGTCAAACCCAAGAAATACAACATATTAAACATGACGTCTATGGGCATGATGTAATTCCTACAGCTGCGATTCATCATGCCCACACTCTATACTGCCCCACAATGGAAGACCAGCCCTGCCACTTTGAAATCACTCCAATGTGGAAGGAATGTTTTCCAAATGACCAAACGTCCAACCCCCATGCTTGTCAAGCACTTACTCATTGCATTGCCACCCACACTCGCCACCCCAGCACCTGTCGGCTCCACGGGCGAGGCTGCGCCCTTCTGCTAGCTCTGTTAGTCTGCTAGGGTTGTTCTGTGAAATCGATGGATTGAATTGAATTGATTGTTTATTCGGACAGCGCCTATACACAAAGTGTTTCAAAGCGCTTCAATGAGGGAGGGAACATGGGAGAATACAAGTACATTCTTACAAGTCCTTGAAACAGTACAGAATGTGAACAATAACTATCAAATCATAACAGATAGTACAAGTGCATGTAACAATAAGGGAGGGGTGAGGGAGGAAGGAGAGAGACAATATTAGTGTGAAAACAAAATCAAAATATTGAGGCTGAGTACCCCTAAAGGAAATACACCGAACACAGGTTACAAAGGAACATACAAAGTACTTTATTTTATACTGAATTCAGTTACGAAGAACAGAGCAAAATCAGATAGCTATCGGCCCTCAGTGCAACACAGCGAACTCCAGCGTGGTTCAGTGTGTTCAGTGAGAGACGCTGTACATTAGAATTCATGGCTCTTTTATACCATTTGCGAACATGATGTCCAACCCTCCTTCGGGGTAATATTCCTCTAATACATTACTGATCTAGGGTTCATGCCTAGTTCGCATATCCACATGTAACTGGTTTGCTTTTAATACATATATCAACAAGCCTACATGGCAACTGTGTGTCCTGGGATTTCCCATGTAGAACTTCTCAAACATTAATACAATGTAGTTAAACAAGTGTTCTACGTTCAGTATTTGAATACATTGTTCTTAACATCTGCTCGCAGATTAGTTTCATTGCACGAGTAATCCTTTACCCCCAGGTCAACGAAGGACAAGGTCGCAGTTCACGACCTCAAGAAGTGGCCTGCCGGCAAGTTACATATTAGCTACATGCAGAGGTCAAGACGGCCATGTTGTATTTCGGAATGACATCGCCCACCATTTTAACTCACAGTGTGACTTTACAAAGCGAACCTAAAATGGCGGATGATCCTAAAATGGCAGCTTGAAACACTTGTGTATAGGCGCGTTACAAATGCCTTATCATATCATATTGTGGAAACAGAAAAATAATATGAGGACGGGAAGCCCAGAAAGAAACACACCAACACAGGTTACAAAGAACATACAAGTGCTTTATTTAAAAGCTACAACAGTTACCAAGTCAATTGACAAACGGATAGCTATTCGGCTCTCAGAGTAACATAAAGAACTTCAACGAGGGTTCGATGTGTTAGTGAGAGACCGTACATTGGAATACCTGGGCCTTTTATACAGTTTGTCCAGCCCTTGGCCAACCCTCTCGCGGGTTAACCATTCTATGAGCCGGGCCTATGGGTTCCTTGCCAGGTCAATCCTGTAATATATGCATTTCGATTGATTTCACTGATATAGTTGTACATTTACATATAGGTCAACGGTAGGACAAGGTCTCAGTTTGCGACTCGACAAGTGGCCTGCAGGCATATTAATTATTCATGTGTACGGAGGTCACAACGGCCAGAATCTTACCCAGAATGTCTTTCGGCCTCCATTTTGATATTCAGGGTGACTTCCATATAACAAGAGAACCTAAAATGGCGGCTTAATCCAAGATGGCGACTTACATTGCTTTCTCTAAGGTCAAGACCTTGCCGTGGAGTTTGTTCGCATATGATGTTTAGACAATTTGGCGTAGGCCAATACACATACAATTGTTACGATAGGAGGCATAATATTGTTTCAATTCCGACAATATCTTATCATATGTTGATTTTAAGGTCAGGACCTTGCAACACGGATTTCTTCGCAAGCGACTTGTTAGCAGCTTGGCGTAGGCCAATATACATATATTCATTGTAATAGGAGGTACGATATACTTTCTCATTTGACACTAGCAGTAACATTACCATGCCTGGTGACAATTGTTGCAGTACTAGAGTGACAAGAGGAGGGGGAAGGAGGGGGGTGAGGGGATAGGAGAGAAGGGGTGGGGAGAGGAACAAAATAAGTGACTATCAATTCAAGGTCGACGACTAGTCAAGATAATGCTGGGGCGGGAGGGGGAGGAGAAAATAGAAGGGACAAGGGGGACAGACAAGCTGTTATCAGTGGTCAAGGGACCGATGATAAAAGTAAGTGCTAAGAAAAGTTTAGAGGTGTGTGGGGGGGGGAATGGCTGCAAAGACAAGCAGCTCCGAATTACTATGCCTGACGGCAATTGGGGTAGTGCCGGAAAATGACAGATGAGGGAAAAGGATGGGAGGGGAGGAGGGGAGGAAAGGGTGGTGGAGAGAAGGAAGGGGTGCATAGGGTGCAGAGGCAGGAAGGGGAGAGGGGGAGAAGAGAACACTCACAGGGGGCAAAGGGAAAATAAGAGGGGGCAGAAGAGGGGAGGTGGGACTGGTAAGGGGGCAGGGGAAACATGAAGACACTGGAAGGGGGCAAGGGAGAAAAGAGGAAACTGGAGGGGGCAGGGGAGACATGGGACACTGGCAGGGGGCAGGGGAGACATGGCGACACTGGCGGGGGGACAGGGGAGACATGGTGAGACTGGCAGGGGCAGGGGAGACATGGCAACACTGGTGGGGGGCAGGGGAGACATGGCGACACTGGCAGGGGGGAGGGTGGGTGAGAGGCAACACTCACAGGACCGAGAAAGGGGTGGCTAGAGGCGTACCATGGTGGATAGGGGTAGACAGGGCCTTTGTTGTGGGCCTTAGATGTTAGAGGCCGGCTCCCGCCTCCTGGTTGCAGCTATTGGCTTAAGGAGTCAAGGCAACCAATGGGAGTGGGAGGCAGGAGCTGGCCCAGGTTTGGGTGACAAATTTCAGAAGCAGAACAATGAAACAGCCATCTTGGAGGGCCTGTGAGCAGGGAGGCATCACAGCACATTACAGAAATAAACATTAAATCCAGGTGGAATCGTGCGCAAAGCGCAACATGCTCGCCTCAGCCTCCAAGTACAGGCCAAATGAACAAATTGCATTAATTTAGGTCCAAAAACAGCACTGCACGCACATGGGCAGAAAATGTTAGCACATAACATCAAAACCTTAACCCCAACAGTGCGCACATCAGAATGGAAGTCCAGTGTGGTGGAAGGGGCTGGGGTGAAGGAAGAAAGGGCCGGAGATGGATGCGCGCATCTGGGTGCAGGCGGCCATATCAGTGCGAGTACTGCCTCGTCACCATTGTTTGCTCTCAGGTCATTGGTGTGCGCAGGTCTCTACACGCAGCACAATAAGGCACAACCACACCGGATACAGGCCCTGACCTGTCTGTCTTCTTTTTGCTGATAGATTTTATCCATCAGCAGTGATTTTTGGATACCGAGATTGAGCCTCATTGCTGCCTCTTCCCGGGTCGAGTATGTAGTCGTGGGTTAGGATTCTTCTTGGTCTGTGTGGACTTGTCACAGTAGGGCTGGTTTCACAGGGTCTTCGCCGTGATGGGCTGCGGGTAGCGGTTGAAATTGTTTGCAGTGGTGACAGTGAGTCTTCTGTTCAGAGGGTTCGGGTTCTGATCCAGTCCTTGGCAGGAGTTCTTACTCAGCTTCGCTAGATGTTCGTCCAACATCTTGATGTCCAGTTCTCTGTGAAGGTCAGCTATCCTTGTGAAGATTGGAACTCCAGACGATATCCGCAGGGCGTTGTTCTGGACTATCTGAAGACTCTTCCGGTGTCACTCACGGCAGGTCATCCATGCTGGGGAGGCATAGGTCAGGGTAAGCCTGATGATCGCCTTGTAGATGTTGATCTTTGTCCGGAGGGGCATGGACTTGCTCTTCAGGAGTGGGTACAGCACTGCCATCTTTCCTGTTGCCTTCTGTTGAGTATTCTTGATTGGCTTCCCCAGTTGAGTTTGCTGTCCAGGGTCACACAGAGGTAGCGGCTGCTGCTCTCCCACTTGATGATCTCCCCATTGAGGCTAATGTGTGCGTGCTCCTTGATCTTCTTGCTGGTGAACAGCGTGGCAGTTGTCTTCCTGGTGTTAAGTTCTATCCTCCATTCACTGCACCATGTCACAATGGTATCCAATGAAGTTTGCAGGTTCTTCGCCAGTTCCTTTTCACTTAATGACTGGGAGATGACTGCAACATCGTCGCATACAGTTCCAAGTCGGTCTTGTGGAGATCTGTCGGGATGTCGTTGGTGAAGATGTTGAACAAGAAGTATCTGAGTTTCAATCCATGTGGCACGCCTGCTCGGATGGGATGTGATGAGGACATCTCAGACCGCATGGCGACATGGAAGGTGCAGTCTCCCAGGTAGCTTGCAATCGTCTTCACCAGGTAGTTCAGAAATCCCAGGACGATCATCTTGGGCAGCAGTCCCTTGTGCCAGACTCGGTCAAATGCTTTCGAGACATCCAAGAAGACGATTCCCGTGGACTTCTTGATGTTGAATCCATGGCTTATGGTGTCCACCACTCTCAGCAGCTGATGGGCCGTTGAATGCTCCTTTTGAAATACAAACTGTTCCTTTGCTAGTAGATTTCTTTCAGAGTCGAAGTCGCTGAGTTGGATAATCCAGAGAGCAGGCTGATGGGACAATAGTTCACAGGATCCCTCAGTAGTTTGCCGTCTTTGAGACTATGATGACCCTTGCTTCCTTCCAGGATCTCTGGAAGTGCTGAAGCCTCATGCATGCATTGAAGAACTCTGTGAGGTGTTCCATTGATGCCGGCGGGAGGTTCTTAATTGCCAGGTTGGTTATTCCAACACTCCCTGGTGCCTTGCTGTTCATGGGCTTCTCTGCAAGACCTGCTAGCTCAGAGCATGTGCATTCCTTGATCTCTTCTGCTCTCATCCCGTTTCAGTCTTTTGCAAGATGCTTCTCAACTTCTTCCTCCTCTCCACCTGAGAGCCTGTTTGCATTGTTCGGGGTGAAAAAAGTCTCCCGTGCCTCGGTGAGGACCTATGCCTTGTCCTTGTTGCTGCATGAAAGGTGAGTTTGTCCCTGGATTGGTGGACTTGGCTCCTTCTTCCCAATCAGGCGACAAGTCATTCTCCATATTGAATTGTCCGCCTCCTTCAGCTTGGCTATGATATGATATGATCATTTATTTATATAGCGCCTATACACAATGTGTTTCAAAGCGCTTCAAGGCAAGGGAAGGAACAAGGGAAAAAACAACCACATTCTTACAGGCCATGAACAGTAAGGATGTGAAATTAACTATCGTACTCGGCCTGACGACATTTCAGATAGTGCAAGAGCTAAGACATAGATAAGGAAGGGAGGGGGAGAGTGGGAAGGAAATGGAAACAGACAGGCGACTACCGTACTAGGCCTGACGACATTTCTGGTAGAGCCGGAGAAAAAGAAAAGGTGAGGGAGAGGGGTGCAGAAAGGGAGGGGAGAAACAAAACAAGCGACTATCAGACTAGGCCTGACGACATTTCAGATAGTGCTGGAGGATTGGTGGGGAGGAAAAAAACAGTAATGGGAGGGTGGAGGAAACAGACAAGGTTGCCATCATATTAGGTCCAGGGACAATTCTGATAGAGTAAGTGCATAGAAGAAAGTAAGGGGAGGAGATATGAAAAGGGAGAAGGGAAAGGAGGAGAGAAAAGAGAGTAAGCAGTCAAAAAGAGTGGAGAAGCAAGAGTGGAGAGCGAATACAATTGCAGAAGTCAGTAGTAACACATAATGTTGCAAGCCAGGATACAAGATGAAGATGGGAACATCATGTTTCAGGGCCACCATGAGTACAAGATGCAAAGGAAGTCCAGCATGAGAATTGAGAAAGAGTGACACACCGTAAATGTCACTGTTTGAGCCTCCCACTTCTCTCCACAGTGCTGTCTGATTTGCTCCCGCAGGAGCCTTGTGAGCATGTTGTACTTCTGCAGGAGATCAGGCATGCAAAACTTCTGCCAATGGAATCGGCCCCAGTTCTTGTCAGAGATTGACTGCTGGATGGCTCTCGGTAGGTCGTAGGTGGAACATCGGTTTGTTTTCTGCTAAGGAACACTGCTCTTGATTGCCTGCTGGACTGCTATTGTGAAGTCTTCCATTGCCTTGTCAATGTCTTCCTTGGTGCTCAGCGGGTTTGGTGTGACCTTGCAGTTCGGCCCTTCCTTGTATCAGCTCCAGTTACCTCTTCTGAAGTTGTACTTCTCGGCCTGCTGGTAGGTTCCATCTCATCTCCCACAGTGATTGGTACTGGATTCTGGTCCGAGGTCAGCTCCGCCAGTGTTTCCAGCTCAACAGAGTTGTGATGGTTCTTCAGTAGCACGATGTCCATCACACCTGGGTTGTGAGTTGCTACACCTGGTTAGCGCGTGGGCTCAGTCGGGCCTGCTACTACACAGTCGTTCTTCCTGGAATACGCCAGAAGTGTCCGTCCCATCTGGTTGGCAGTCCTGGAGTTCAAGCATCGATGTTTGACGTTGAGGTCTCCTCCGATGATTGTCGGAACAGTGGAATGCAGCAAAGGCCGGATATAGGTTGGACAGTAACTAACATTATTTGCGCCTCTTGCGCGCCCTCATTAACATTGGTCACCTGACCTTTGGTTACCTGTGCTCGCGTCACCTGACAAGGTGATCCATGTGCGACGTTACACCACCTTCTCCCCATTCTTGTTACAAAAATATCAGTTCACCCCAACCATGGCTTGTATCAATGCCACCATAATCTTAGAGAGCCACAACTGAGCACATTTCTATATCACCCGACACTCCCAACTGCACCCCCCTACCATCTATGATCCGTCTTGAACCTATGCACATGTAAAGGTACATCAGAAAAGTCAATGTGGTCACTCCCCACCCCCAATGCTGGCAACTCCATTCAAACCACCATCTCCAACACACACATACATGTCTACATTCCAATGCACCTTGGAGAGAGATTTTGTCAGAGATATGTAAATTGTCCCATAGGAATGCATTGGAGCACAAATTCTTTTTGGCTGGAGAACGTGAAAAATAGCATTATTTTTCACTGAAAAATCGGGAGTCTCCCGCCTAATTCGGAGGGTTGGCATGTATGCACACAAAATCTCCAAAGAACATACAAATATCGGTTTGAACAAGACCCTTTCCCATTCTCCTAACACCACCCCCACCAGCTCTACCAAAACGTTCTGCAGCACTACCATCAACACCTTCCGAAACCTATTTTCAGCTTACCTCACATCCATACCCAACTTCCCCCATTCTCTTAACCATTTTTACCCCACAAACATTTTCAGTAAAGCCACTCGAGCCAGTGTGGTCGCTAATGCCATTAGGGACACTCCTTTCTCAACCAAGGTCAACACAACGTGTTCCATGTGGTTCCTTCTGTCATGTATGAACTGACATCCACAGCTTCTACAGGCTGCCCATTTCCTTGAAATTCTTTCCATGTCAGCTGGTACCCTTGTTGACATCACCAAGAATCCTTCTAGAGACATGACTGTCACCACTTTCCCAGGTATGTGTCTGGACCTAAACACAATGCTGAGTTTTAAGAACTCCGGGTCCAATCTCCTCAATGAACGTAGTGTACCCCGAGTATCTTGCTTTTTAATCACTCACATCACTGCCTCATTGTCCAACACAACGTTCAGACTACTGTTGCTGCACAGCTAACCCCACAGATGCAGTGTCACTAGTGCAGGAAACAAATGAAATAAAGCTGTGACATATCTGACCATCGTCTAAGCATCACTCCACTACTCTGCACACCATCATCCATTCCAGACCGATACCCCAGCTGCATCAGAAAACATCTCAACTGATGACACCACCATAATGCAAACATGTATTTATTTATTTATCTACTGGGCATTTGTAAGGCGCTTATATATCAAGGAAATTGTGTTTCAAAGCGCGGACAAGGCAAGGGAAGGGAACAAGGGAAACAACAAGTCAATGAAAAATGCTAAATACGGAAAGCGGTCCTACTAGGCCTTGTGAACATTTGGATCGTGCAAGTGCAGGGATAGAGAAGGGACACAGGAAGGGGTTAAGTGCTACAGGTAAGTGAAATAGTTGGTTGGAAAGGCAACAAGTAAGTGCCAAATAGTGACCACAAGAGGTAGGAGGGATCACCAGCCCAACAGTAAGTGCAGGCCCATGAGGCAACAGGCCAAGTGGTGCACAAAGGCAAGTGCATGGGGGAAGGTGGCAAGTGCAGGCGATCGGTCGCTTGCTCCAGACAGCCTTATGGATGATGCAGAGGGGTTTGATCCTTGCAGCAACTGGGAGCATGTGGAGAGACTTTGTGACTGGAGATATACGATCCCTGGGCTTAAGGCCAAGGATAAGTCTTGCAGCCCTATTCTGGATTAGCTGGAGGGGACAGATAGAAGAAGGTAGATTGAGGAAGAGGCTGTTGCAGTAGTCCAGCCTTGAGACAACCTGAGCTCTGGTGACATTGAGCTTCTTCTGGGGGAAGGTGAGGAAGGAGAAGATGCCCCTGAGTAGGTGGAGTTGGAAATAGGTCTTCTTGGCAAGGTCCAAGATGTGAGGAATGAAAGAGAGAGAGTTGAAGATAACTCCCAAGTTTCTGGCCTCAGAGGAAGGAGAGGGGGAGAGCCCATTGAGGGTGGCCAGAGTGAAGGAAGAAAAGAGGGAACAGGGGTCCTGATAGGAAGAATCTCGGTCTTGCTGGCATTGAGAGAGAGGTCATTGGAGGTACACCAAGACTGGATAGCGGACAGGCAGTCAGGGATGACAGAGGAGGTTAGAAGATATGCAGAGGGTAGTCTGAAGAAGAGTTTGATGTCATCTGCATAACACTGGAAGTGTGGAGAAACAGTGGAGATAAGGTGAGCAAAAGGAACAAGATAGATGTAAAAGAGCCAGGGCGATAGGACAGAGCCCTGGGGAAAGCCACAAGTCGAGATAGAGGTGGGTGAGGAGAAAGAACCCTGGGTAACCTGGGAAGGACAGTCAGTGAAGAAGGGGGTCAGCCAGTCCAGTGCGCGCTCTGAGATACCAAGGGAGTTGTTGTGACAAATCAGTTTCTGGGGCACTAGTAGTCCAGGGATGAATATCGGTATATAAACCATCAATCAGCTCTGCACCTCTAGTACACCAGAAGGTATCCGAACAGATCGGGAACACAATTAAATGATAAACCTCCTTGTCAATTTTGGTAACGTGGACGGAACGGAAGGCTTATCTCTGCAAGTTTGTGGATCATTGGTTAGTTGTAACACAGCAACAATACATTATTAACCAAAGATAAAAGGGAGGTCTAGTCAAGGTTGTATACAAATATCTACGTTATCATTATTACAACAGACAGTTCTAGCACACTACAAAATAAAACCCACCCTGTAAAGGAACACAGAGGACAGAAAGTTTCACAAAGGAAAGGGATGCACTTTGGGTTCTGAGAGGAGGGTAATCAGTGAAGCAATTAGTCTTAACTGTTCAACGTTATTTGGTTTCTGCACCAAGGGAGCAAGGGTCGTAAATGTCACTAAGTGCCTTCGGAAAAGGACCAGGGGGACAGAACCACAATTTACCTGGTGCTTGAGATGATCTTGATGCTCGACAGTGTTGAGTCAGTTCCAGGGCGCATTGCAGCTACTGCGACAGAGTTCAAGATGGGTGACAGTTGAGGGTATCAGGCGGTAGGCAGTTCGGCAATCGAGGCTGGACGTACGGCTTCCCGTTGGCCTACACAGCGGGTCGGGGTCAAGAATCATTGTCTCTGTGCTGGTTTGCGGATCTGGAACGCTGGTCGAGGCGTCTCGGATGGCTTTAGTGACTGCAGCGTAACAACAGTCCGTGGTGCAGCCGGTCGCGGTTCAGGGCTCGACTGCCTTGAAAATGTCTTTAAAAGATGGACGCTGGATGACGCTGGTTGTGGCACTCATCCGAGCTTCTTCGCAGGGCTCATGTTATAATTGTTTATTTGTAAAGCGCTTATACACAAGTGAAGTGTCCTTTAAGGTGGACGGCCCAAAGCTGAGGAGAGTGTTTGCAGACAAAGGCCTTGTCCTTTGTTCAGAGACTCTCTGGCTCCTTCCACCTGGCAGAACCTAGCAGGGCACGCTGTATGCTGTCTGGGTACCAGTTCTGGAGCAGCTGGACGGGTCCTCTGAGGTTGGTATCTCCCTCTGTTCCCTGGGAGATGTTTGAGGGGAGGGATCTTGCTTCCCTCTTGGAAATCCTTGCCTTTGTTCACTGGCAGAACCTGTAAGGCAGACTGTGCCATCAGCCAGGGTCCAAATGAGTCCTTCTTCTTACTCCTTTCAAAGTCGTCAGGTGATCTGCCAAAAGAGCGGCTCAGCCCTCTTATAAAGCCAAATGGGCCCCAGTGTTTGGTGCAGGCTAAGCCTACCTTAATGAACCAATCCTGGTTCCCCATCAACAATCTTCTGTTATGCGTGCGGTCATAACCAGAGTGCCTTGCAACAGGAAAGTTAAGGGGTAACAACATGTACTACTAAGTCCTACCCATCTTCCTGTGTGTTGTGGATCAAAGTGTCCCTCTGGTTAATTGTGCTCTCTGTGACCCCTGATCAAAGTGCAGGTTTACCTTGAAGTTTGTGGTGAGAACAGACTTTCTGTCTCCATCAAATCACATACTTCTTCCCTCTGAAAAGGAGTTCCCTGCAGGGGATGCCTACTGTAAACAGTTGTCCCAGACATGACATCCACTGCCCTTCATACAGAGAGCTGGGAGCTAGCTTCAAGTTCACACATTGCAAATCAAAGCAGTGTTAGTTTCCTGTCCCTTGTTTTAGTCCTGAGACCAGGCCTCTTCGCAGGCCTGCTTTCGTTTAACTCTCATCAGTATGCACTGCCACCACACAGAACTTTGACAATAGAACAGGGCGGATCCAAGGAGCCTTTGAGATTTAATTAGGCTGTTCATGGCAGTAGGAAGATGTGTCCTTTTCCTTCCTGGGATACTTTGATGTACCCATGGCTGTCACATTCCAGCTAAATGTGACAGGGAGGGCTGTGCCTGTAGGTGGTGTTCCCCGGGAGAACACTTGATTATGTGTATGTTGTGCGGCGAGCAGGAAAATGTGTGCAGATTAGCCCCACACATTTTCTGAGGTTGATCTCCCATCATTCTATTTCTTACAAAATTTCAAAAAAGCCCAGCTGAGTGCACACTCCCCGTGCAGATGGTCAAATTCTTCACAGTCGTGTAGCCGTTTTATGAGGATGGAGTGGTTCACTGTGTCAAAAGCTGTGGAGAAATCAAGTAGAATGAAAACATCTGGTGAGTTGGAATCAATAGATGCGGGCAATTCATCACATATGTACAGGAGATCAGTTTCCGTACCTCAGGATGTTTGGAATCCAGATTGGTGATCATGTCAAGGCCCACCACTATGGCCTCTGTCGGGCCCTGTCCGGAGCGGGAAGGCACCCCCCAGAGGCACACCTCAAAACCACCCATCATAGGCAGATGTAATTGCATCGTACACCCAGGGCATTTGACATTGTATAACCTCATGCCCCGGTAAGCACACCGGTTCACCTGCATTAGGAATCAGCCCTCCACATGCCTGCTTATTGCCTCCGCCCTCCCTTGGCTTCTCAGCCACACTACTATCAGTGTCATCCTCCAAATTGCAATTGCCACTTACTGTACATCTCTCTTTCACCTGCTTCTGCTATAAACTGTGCCCAACCCTTTCAATGCTGCACTAGCTCTCTTCTCCTAAATGAAATCTATGTGTGCTTTTTAAATTGTCACTAGCTCCACTCTTGTGCTATTGTACTGCTTTTGTGCAAAATCAAATCGACGGGTGCTTTTTAAATTGTCGCTAACTCCACTCTTGTGCTATTTTAGTGCTTTTGTGCAAAATCAAATCTAGGTGTGCTTTTTTAAATACCATCTACCTCCGGCTGCTAGACTGCCCGGTGAACTGTCTGCACAGTATTTTCTCCTGTCCCACCCCCTCACTTCCTCCCACTATGGGTCTCTCTATCTCTCCCATCTACACTAACTGCTATGCTATCACATATCCCCCCTCTGTAACTAAGTCTGGAAAGAAAAAGCAAAAATACATCTCCACAGCCTGAAAAGTTTACCTTCTTCACCTTATATGGTAGCATAGGCTATATCTTCAGCAGGGATTTGAGCTGATGACAGTAACAACCTAAATAACTTAAGTACATTGTCTCTAAAAATAAAACCATTTCCAATCAAGCTTTTATATGAATATAGACTTTAATTCAAACAATTTAATGCAATCAACTCACTACAAACCTAGCATCAATGTTCAAGAAGGCTTTAAAAGAAAAAAGGCAGAGAAGGGGATCTTAAAAGTCACTACGGTCCTAAAAGTGGTATGGGGACAGGGCCTCTTCACTGTACCATATTCTTGTCATTGAGGGCTCGGCAGCTTCAAAGCAGGCTTCAAGGAGCTTCCTGAGGCAGTGATTCAGCATTGGTTTGGTGAGTTGGTTGACTGGGACCAACACACAGTGCAATCTAAGCAGCAATGGAACACAGCACAAAGTCGCCTGGGACAGGCAGCCAATATACAGGTTTGTGTAACTCACAAGCGGTTCAGTGTGGGAATCAGGATCTAGAACTGTTCTTTAACTTTCGGGTTGCTGAGAGGCCTAATCCAGGATCTACAGGGGCAAGGTAAGTCCTGTTGTTCAGTACTCGCAAGCCAGGGAGCTTGGCTGGGACCTACAATGGATCCTTCACCTCCAGTAAACAGAGGCTTGGTTGCAGTGCAGCCAGTAGAGGGGCCTTGGTCTGGCAACAGCCCCCCCCACTATTCCCTGGAGATGGTTAGGCAAGAGAGCTTTCCACTGCCTTGGATGACTTCTGTCTCCAGCTCTATGGCAGAGGACTTTGCAATGGACTTCAGTACCCACAGAGGTTCAAATGTGTATCCGTCCCCTCTTCATAGTCAGAGATGAATTATAAAATGAAGGGTACCCTTCTCCTTTTAAAGGCAAATTGACATAGGGCATTGATCCAAAGTAAGCCTGCTGCAAGTGAGCAAATCCCTATTGTTGTAGCACGTGCCCTTTGCCCGTTAACATCAGACCCAGAGTACCTTCTTGCGGGTAATAGAGAGGAAAAGGAATAGAAAACTCACAGAAAGCAAGATGGTGGGACCTTTTTTGTTTAGCCTACCTTCACTCTCTTGCTATTCTAACCCTGACCCTTTCCCATTCATGCTGCCTTCAAAGGAACTCAAGTGATGAGCACCCTGGTATGAGGCTGACCTTGTTATGTAATTACTGGCTCTGAAGCTCTATGTCCTGGGGGTAGGCGGGAGGTGTCACTCTTCCTGCTAGATAATGGCATGACTTAGCTACTGATGGATTTTGAGTGGTGATCCATGGGTTGGATTTCAAGTTAACATTGAGTACTTGCTGACTTCCTTTGTGGAACCACATTTTAAAGTAAAAGTGACCACTTTTCGACCACATCTCTCAGGGATGTGATCCCGCAGCATGCATCACATGGAATAGCAACTGCTCATATAGGCAAGGTTGCTTTTCTGCAGTGCTTGCAACATCAATTGTCAAAGTAATGCAGACAGTAGGAGGAACACCAGGTCTAAAGTCCCCCCAGCTAAAATGTGAAACATTGAACTCTTCAATGAATTTATGAATTAAAGTCAACTTTGGGGATCGAACTGCAGTCATCAGGTTTGTCGGCTGGACACTTCACCACTGCACTATATAACCGATGGAAAATAACAAACAACTAGAGATGAAATGTCTCATTTCAGCACTGCATGTTCCAGGGAAAACATTTGTATTGGTTCTTGGAATTTAAAACATGCAAACCTTTTGAAGTTTTCAAAAACACTATTAGAAGAAAATATCCTCTCTTGATTATGTTTGTGTGTGTTGATTTCATGAAAGGCAAAAGACATTCATCCTGTGCAATTTGGGTGGTTACGCAAAGCCAATTTAATGAAATGTGCATATTTCACCTTGATATGGTAATTTCTGGGGACGTCACATCTCCTTGCATTTGTTGATGAGTCCCCCTACTTTTATTTTTAGGACTTGACCTCTGAACCAACCAGCCCATATTTTGCCAAGTAAAATTAGCATGTCAAGCTCATGAATGATTTCAACATCAATAGACAGTACATCAACATCTGTTGAAAGATGAGAGCAGTGTTGAGAAGCCTAATATAAGGGTGAGAATCTGTGGAACCCCCTCCTCAGACATATTGAATACGAAAGCATCATTAGGAACAGACAGCAGACTATCAGCTACTTAGATCCTTAATGGCTCTCTACTGGACACTACACCTGTGAGAAGGGATGATGACCCATTACAGTATTAATACAGCCAGCCATCCATCTGGCAAGCAGCACTTGTGCGAGTTGCTGTGGAATCACTTACCTGGCCCCTCGTAAGTGTTCCATCCAAGAGAGTTTTTAGTGTGGTTGGAGCTATTGTCGCCAACTGCAGGAAAGCTCTTACTGAGCCGCATGTTGACAATAAATGAAGTTGTCATTGTGGAGGACTATCAGCCATCTTCTCATAACAAACACATCAGCTCGGAAGATGATGGCAGTGAGTAGCCTTGAATTATCAGTTGCTACCTTACACATTCCATTGCATTGACTATGCTGCAAGGAATGCATCTGAATCCTGATCACACACTTGACAGACATTTTCATGTTCTACAGTGCAAGACACCCCTTAAGGTCCTAGTGTATTTTCAAAGGGTGAAGCCGCACACCAGTTTTCCCAGGTGTTTCTCTCGGAGCACAGCCACCTTTAAGGTTCTAAAACTGTTTCACATGGTGCAGAGCCCAGTAAGGTTCTTAAGCTCTCCCACAGAGTGTTTCATAAAGTGCTTCAGTTCTCCCTCAGACTTTTACCACTCTTGTGGGTGGGGAAAACCCTTATGAGGCTGAGCCCCGTGTTGGGAACCATGTTCAGATCCCACCCCTCCCAAACAATTTAGATTGTGGAAAGTATACTAATATGTGGGAAATCCACACAGGTAGGCAGAGTGGAGACAGAGAGGAACCCTATGGGTAGAGGTGAATGACGAGGGGCACGTTTATTGTAGAGGCTTATATAGATCTAAAGAAAATTGTTAACAAGCTTTATAGAGTGCTAGGTAGAATACACTCCATGCACATAACATACATAGTATGAATCGACACAGTACTCAAGGAAAGGCCTGAATCCTCACAGGCCGTGTTGGAAACACAAAACAATGAGGCCTTGTGCTCGAACATTTCATCCCCACCCCCAGGCAAAGCAGAGAAAATGTACACACACATACACACAAATGTATCCTGCTAGAACATTGTGAAATTAGTTTGGAATGTGAACAGACAAATGTGAGTAGGGTTGTGGTCGGTTGTGAAGGACACATCCATGGGAGCCAGGACAGAGGTCTTGAGCTGACAAAACAAAGTGGAGATTTAGGACACCAGCACCCCCCCAGGATAATGGCCATCCCATTTGAACTACCAGATGCCCATGAGTACAACTCCTAAATCCTTCACAATTTAGACTGATTAGTGGGACCAGCAGGAAACTCACACCTGCCGCACAGGAGTAGTAGCTGATAAGGGGGGAACAGAGGACAAGGAGGCCTGTCATTTGTACCAGCGATAGCAAAGTGTGATGCCAACTCCTATAGGATTGCAGATGGGAGGCATGATGGGGGTGCCGGTGTGTCTGGGATGAGAAAAGAGTTGCTTTATTTGCGAGGACCAGACTGACCTTGAAGTTATCGACTGAGCTCATGTTGACAGCCTGGTGCACATCACATGATTAGGCCTTGGGGCAGCGCAGTGCATTCAGAAACTTCACCAATTATTTTACAGTAACCCAAGTTGAAGAGATAGTCACTCATGTGTGAAGATGTTGGTGTCAGAGAAAACATGGCCAATGATTTGGGGGTGTATATGTGATCAATAGTATGTAAATAGACAGCAGCCAATGAGAGTGGGGGATGAACACTGTTTATTGTGTACATCACAGATGACGATTTCCGCAGTTATAATGTGCTGTTTGCTATGAAGAAGATAGAGAGATCTGCCGCAGTGGACTTATGATACCCTGTCGCCATTTCCTTTGTTCTATACAAAAAAAGCTCTTGTTCTTCTCACAAAAGGGGGCACTTTGCCTTTGTCTCCTAGACAGTTGTCTTTTCTTGGTCTGGTTGTTGGAGGTCTACCCTACACCCACTATAGCATATGTATCACATGATTTGACTGGACCCTAAGGGAATTACTGTAAGAACACACTTGAAGGATAAGTCTACAAATATAGTACCTTTTATATTTTTAATTCCTGACTGTTACTGAAGAAAACCATGTGGCCTAGATATGTCAGTAAAGGAAAAAAGGGGGGAGCCAGACATGTGATGTCATCAGTGATGTCATCAATGACATTTCTGATGTCATCTTTGATATCCTGGGTGTTAGTGTTAACAGTGCACAGTGGTGGCGCGAGTTATGGTTGCTTAGCTTACCATAACTGGCGAATATCAAGGGTATTTCGGTTTTACTTCGAACGATAACGTCCCGTTAACAAAGTTTTTGTTAGTGAATTTCATAGGTTTTAAGTAGCACAACTTAACCATAACGTCCCTTTAACAAAGTTTTTTTTACTGAATTTCACAGGTTTTTAGTAGGGCAACTTAACCATAACGTCCCTTTAACAAAGTTTTTTTACTGAATTTCATAGTTTTTTAGTAGCGCAACGTAATCATAACATCCCTTTAACAAAGTTTTTTTGCTAAAGTTGATCGGTTTGTAGTAGTAGCACGTAACCATAATGTAAAGTAACATCTGACTTCATTGCACACCTTGCGGAGAATGACACATGACCATATGCTGGCGCACAGAACATGACATGTCCGAGAATCCGTACACACTTAACAATAAGATGTATGCCTTGTGGACAGTGTGGAAATACATTTTTTTCTGATGCAGGAACTTCCACCTTCAACATTTCCCTTGCACAGTTCAAACACTTATTCATAGTCAGCCATTAACAATGTAGTACACAGTACATACTTTTAGCAAAAGTACTAGTTATCTGAAAACAACATGAGCTAAGGCCATCCCTCCTACCCAAGAAACAGCACCACTGCTGTAATGAAGGAGCATGAGAAACACTGCCCCCACCTTACAAATAACACACGCACAACATTTTCCCCCATCCACCTACCCCCCCATATTACTGTTTGGTGCCTCTTTGCTAATTTCCGTCCGCAACTTTCCTTCTTAGCTGTCCTTCCCAAAAAAAAAGCCATCCATAAACAAAGTAAATGTTCCTTTAAGAACCACCTTTCACAGCTTAAAAATATATATTAAAAAAAATTGCATACACTTCATCTACTTTATGTTTCTCAGTAAAGGACTTTAGATGCAATGACATTTGCCATTAACAATCTAGATTTGCAAAGCAGTAACGTGTGCTACTGAAAAAGAGGATCTGTCCGTGGCGTCCCAAAGTAGTAAGCAAAATCCTTTTCCAAGATGGCCACCATAGAAAGGGAAGGCGGTTGTTACATACATGGCCCTTCTTCGCTTTCCATGGCAGCCTGCAAAAAGCAAAAAGGAAACGCTGATAACATATTACCACCAGCACTTTTTTCCTCCCTTTCAAAGGTATCGTAATGTCGAACAACTTTACCACAAAGCCAGTCCCAGGTGGACATGGCCACTGTAATCCTATCTTTTCTCCCTTCTGGTCATGGCCAGTAGCCACATTGTGAAGATAATGATCTTATATCATGACCCCGACATTCTGCTCACTCCCCATGGCTGCAGCCTACCTCTCAGTCAATAAACGTATACCGCCACATTTTTTAACTACATTACGACACTTGCGTAATAGGAAAACACTCCCACATCTTGTCACATAACCAACCCTAATGATATTGTACAATTTTTTGGATGACATTCCTCTCCAGCGTAGCCAAATGCGCCCATAAGCACCTACGTGCCGTGACGCAGAACCTGCAAATGAACACACAGCGACGTACAACGTAGCACGTTACATTTTTAAATAATAAACTGTTTTTTAAAGGAAAACATTAACAATTTTAGAATTTGTAAAGTACATTAATTTCACAATATCACCATCGGACTATTCCCATTTTCAATCAAATAGTAACTTTGTTTGTTCAGTCGTCATCGAAAATGTTAACCATGTGGCACACGTTGATCTTTTTGCATACACAAAGTATTCGCTTTCGATAAAGCAACCGCTTCGGTCGCACAGTGATTTCCAAGACGTTGGCATGAACTTTGGCCTACACCACCATAAAAGATGTTATGTTACTCCTAATGGCCACTCCAGCTTATGGACAAATGGGGCTGGGTCGGTCGTCCCACAATACAGTGACGGTTAGGCAGCCAGTCACGAGTATGTGCATCTGGCATTCAAAGAATCCATCACTTGGCATCTGGAATCCATGGCAACCACAGTACGGCAGAATGTAGCTGTTCGGAAAACGTAACAGAAAATACGTATCAATACCCAACCTTTACCAAACAATTTCAAAAAAGACAAAAAGAACGTGTAAACTGATACACAAATCGATGTGGTCATACATGACATTTTAAAGAAATAATAGCGTTGAACATGGGTGAACCTAATGATAGCCTACAAACGGTGAGAATCTGCACTCTCCGTAAGTTTAAAAAAAATGACAACTACATAGAAAGATAGTACCTCAGTTACAATGCCAAAATTATTGTTCTGGTAATAAAAAGTGTAGAGTCGTCAAAAGTAAACTTACACGATATTTACCATCTCCATTGTCTTCGTTAAACCCAGACAGCGATGTACTTGCAGCAAAGAATCTTCTTCAACTGATATTACATGTGCTTTACAAACGTTTTGAATATGTAACCTTATCAAATGGTATTTTTTCCAAACTTGCTCTCCCTGCATTCTTACTGAATTTTAACTTTCGCTCAAGGTAAAAAAACAATTCACCCTTATGGGTTCAGTCGGATGCGTGGGCCTACTGAGCTCGCAACCAAAAAAGCAAACCAAGTGACCTTCACTCAGAATGAAAATACATTCTGACTTTGCAACAACATATCTGAATGCATGCATGAGAACTGCTACTCCCATAAACTTGCAGAACCGTTGTTTCCATCAAACAGTGCAGGTGCCTGCCTCAGTTAACAAGTGCAATGGTGTGTTGTTTTAAATATGTTAGCGGTGATGTCCGCGTACACCGAAACACGAATGAAAGATGGCGGGCGCAGCGACAGAATCTGACGCACTTCACGCCGTTCAACATCCAATCAGTGAAGGCGCCACATGTCCGCGAACATGATGCTATGGATTAGCCAATCGGTGTCTTGTCCACAGAGCGAACAGGGAAGTGTGTCCGCGGAGCAGACATAGATATCACTAATTTTTTCAGACATACTTTTTGGTCGTTTTAAAGAAAACTACTGGACGGATTGGCACCAAATTTACAAAAGCACGCTTTCAGGACCAAGCTCCTGCCGCAAATTTGGTGAAAATCCGTCCAGCCGTTTGGGCTGTAGACATGCGCAAAGTTTTTCCCCCATTCAGTCTATGGGAAAAAAGACATTTTTGGGACCCCCCTATAACTTTTCCCCCCCTGGACCAAACATCACCACCAAAATTTGCAAAACATTTCACAGTGGCCCATACACTTTTTATCCTAAGTTTGGTGTGGATTCGTCCAGAAGGAGCAGAGTTATAAGCCGCCCAAAAAGTGCTCTTCCTATGGAAACAGCAACTTAACCATAACTACACGGCCACCAACGTGGCCGTGTAATATGTATATATAGGTTGTAATGTGAATTTGTAAATTGCAAAGTTTTGTCATACAGTGACCTGCTAGGTGAAAAATCGGAAAAGTGTAAATGGTAAATGCTAGTCGGTGTGTACCTCTTTCCCATCAATTTAACTGCAGAACTCCGAGAGCCTATTGTGAGAGAGGGGTTGAACCTTGGAGGAGCAGACGACCATAAAGATCCAATGTAAATTCACAAGGTTCCCCCTCTTCATTAATCATGGGGGAGTCATCTTCCTCCCATGAACAGAAATGCAGTTCCACACCTCCTCGCTCCTCTAGCTTTCTTAATTTTCTCCTCCCCAAATGGCTTCTGTTGCACCATTGAAATAGCCACAAAGGGTCACAACCGTATGACCCAAGTAAACCTGAGAACCCTGGCAATGCTTAGAACCACCAGCAGAACACCAAGCAGACAAACAAATGGACAAACAAGGAGCAAACCAAATAATGATACAGCTATAACTTACAAGTAAAACCTGAAACTACAACCTACAATATATAACTACAACCTACAAATACAACCTACATGTACTACAATAGAATACAATGCAATACAATAAAACAAACAATACACAGCAAAAAAACAAAAGGGAAAGTGTATTGTAGTATATTGTTCTTCCCTAGCTCCTGTCCCATGTGTTGGTGCATGTGCCCCTGAGTGAATGTGATGTCAGAGTGTATCTAATGTCATTGATGAAATATGTACCTCCCAGTGTTCCACGCAGGTCCGTCGGTACCCGTTACCTGTGTAATGGGTACTGGATGGATCCTACTTGTATATTGTACTTACTTTCTAAATTAATTTTAAGAAGGATTTCTAAACTCTGACCTGGTGGGCAGAAGTTTAGGAGGCCACCCTCGGTTTAGTGAAACAGGAGAACCTTCTGGAAAAGACAGACCAATCTAGGTAGCTTGACAGGCGATCAAGCCTAAGTCTCAGGAGAGGTGAGAGTGATCGGAATCCCACAATGAGCACACACAGCAACAAACCACACATTACTCTTAGACAAGTGTATATGAAAAATATTTATACATCTATTGTCGGCCAGACCAATAGACACAAGGAAACTTTAGTTATGCAAAAACAATTAACACACAGCATATATATACAATACATTTCCTAATGTGACAAATGAGGAAAACACAGCCACAACCTGTAAAAAGAAGGCTGGGTTATAACACTAGGAACATTAGACAATTCTATCTTTCGAGTTGAGCCCTAAGTAGTGGGAAGTCTTGTGCGCAACAGTGCGCAGGTGAAGCAAAAAGCGTGTCTTCTTGGGAGAGATGTAGCAAGTCAGGAAGGGCCTTGTGGCAATGTAGGATCTGCCCTTGGTGGCAGAGCAGTTTTCAAAAGCTGAGAATAGCTAGGGAGCACAGGCTAACCCAGTCAAGAACGAATACCTTTAGGGATATTCGTGCGTAAAAGGGATCAGTTGTGCCAGGGGGCCACCGGTAATTGATTCAAGTACTCATCGACCCTCGGCACAGTTCCTACCAAACTTTGCCCGTTTAGTCGAGGGTGCTAGTAGGTTTGAGTCCTGTAGTTTCGCAGCACTCCGGCTCTCAGCTGCTGTGGGGGAGATGATAATCCGTGACAGGACAGTTGCTTTTTCTCAGCTTCTGAAAGAGGTATGAAGAAAATTCCAGTGCAGCAGGCTTCAGAAAACTGGAGAGCAAAGCTGTAAGGCACCTACAGCAGCTGTCACCAACAGGTAGTGAAACAGGAATCACAGATGCAGGCAGAGATACACTCTCTCCTTATTCAGGATCTAGAGGAGCTAAGACTGCAAAAATATGTGGCAGAATGCATGGGACTACAAGCAAGCAATGTCCCAGGGTTGCAACTCGAGACAGCAGTGGTTCTACATAATACCCTGAGGTAGAACCTGACAGTTCACTGGATGACCCTGGAACACTTCCGAAGGGGCTCGTTTGGTGGGTAGCAAAGGGGCGCCAAGACTAGTTGTTCCCACTACTCCAAAGGGGAGAAGCACCTTTGCAGGCCTTCTTGATCAAAGAAGAAAGCAGGGGTCCGAAGGGACAGCAGAGGATGAAGGGTGCCAAAACCTTCCGAAGCATCTTCGGCTGTTTCACAAGTCTGTTTCTTCATGCATGAGGCTTGGCTCCTGTAGTTCAGTGAGAACTCAGGATTATCGACCTGGAATGGATGCAGAACACCTTCTCTTATCCAAGATTAGCTTTGGGACAAAATTGGATGTTCAATCCAAGATTTGCTCTCATGCAGACATCCCAGTCGTGGTCTAATCACGCTCCACGGTGGTCTCAGTCATTCAGGCACTCTAGACATCCTGGCATCAGTACTGTGGATTGGGACCAGACAGCCCCAACCCACTTCCTAGGCACACACACATGACTGACAAAAGCCTGACAGAGAGATTGGTTTTAGCTGGAGGCTGAATGCCCAAACAAGGAAGACCGGGTTGCTCAACCTTGGTGAAGGCAAGGGACAAAATGGCCATGGGACAGAAAAAAAGACTTTGTGGCTCTGCCATTTTCATACCTGGCCACAGTCTTGAACCAAGTGCAGAAAACGCAGTATGATTCAGTAAAAAGAAGTAAAACATTATTTAAAGTAACTGCTGCCACCAGTTCATCCTAGACACACTTGTACAATCACCAAAAATCCGTTGAGGGTGTCTAGGGCCATAAAACAAAAAGGAACCCAGTGCACTGTAATGGAAGATACATTGTGCACTGTTAAAAAGTTACCAAAAAATGGCAACATAGTCAAAGACTAAGGGAAACATAGTTTTCCAGTACTGACTGACATAACAAGAGAGCAGCAAAAGCCCAGGGAAGCACAGCTGAAGGCTGGGCTCCACTGGTAAAAGTTCAGGATGGGATAGGGGTTGTCACAAATGGAGGGAAAATTTCACATAAATGAACTCTTTCTTAACTATTAACTTAAATAATGGACTCACCTGAAGACTTATTTGAGGCTCCGGTGTACTCTATGCGAGACCAACTACGTATGTTTTGTGTTTTAGAAATAGATGTGGGAAACTTTTTTGGTGTTTTTATGTTTTATAAGGGGACACAAAAAGAAAAAGGCACAAGAAGAAAATGCAAATATTTATCTTTTTTAAAAAAAGTAAAACAAAGACAAGATAATAACACACACTGAACAAATATTTACATAAAGGTAAACAGAAACCTTGACTCAAAACAGACTACAACACACTACAAAAAGGAATAACAAGAAACACAGACACGACTCGACAACTTTCAACTCTCCTGGACCATTTGAACCCCCCAAAACCCTGCAGGTGTGAGTGTGTCCTGTGTTATTCCTTCTCTTGCAGCCTCACACAAGCAATGAATGAACATAAAGTGATCAGCAGGAAGTGGATAGGGCCTTATATATGGGAACAGCCTCCCGTTGTGTGATTTGTGGGCTCTGATTGGCTGAACAAACCAGATGAAATCACCCGAGTGTGCTCTTATTAAGTATACAAACCCAAAGAATCAACCCATTATTTAAAACATTGCTTCGGATTGGACAATGAATCATCAAGCTGGTCCCAGAATCCAGGTGCAGGATTATTGGGGATTCTCCAGCACCCAAACACACATCCCATTCTTGGGGTAGGGAATGAATCATTCCCAAAAGGATTAGATTCAAGCAAGACCATCCAATAATGTGTGTTCTTGTTTAAGGCTTAATGTGAGATACCTTTGGCTTGATGGTAATTTGTGCCTGTTTATTACAGTGCTCCAACACCTGAATGGATCTACACAGTGGTAATAAAAGTAATGTCTATGTTCATAGTTCATATGTACAAACACAGAGGTCTTATCCACATTCACTGTTCTTACAAAAACACAAAGAGACAGTTCATTCAATAATCTATTTCATACTTGCAGTTGGTTCAGACACACAGTCCACAGATGTATGCTTTAATAAGGAGTGCACTCACATAAAAGGTTCCAAATGTGACAAATAACAGCATGTGCTTTTCATGAGACAGGTGATCTCTCGGCACCTGGGGATGATAGGGTGTGCGGGGGGGGGGTCAATGCTTGTGAAATGGGAGCGCCTCGCTGCCGTTGGCATCCATACTACGGCAGACAGCTTTGCTATTCTCCCTTTCTGGCCTTGGACATGCATGCTTCAATGTGTCCTAGGCTTTTATTGTTTCATCCTAATGTTGAAATGACTTTGTTGTGTGTGGCGTAGCAGCTATTTCCCTTTCTGAACGCTGTATTCTTCTACTGTTAAGTCATGGCAGAGGGTTATGGGATTCATAATCTATTGCTATGACGCCACAGTAACGTTATACAGTATCGTCAGTATATTTTCCCTTTTAGGTTTGTTGGGGCGATTTCCCGGGGGCCGGCAGAGCCATCCGCGGACCTCCGGGGCTGGGGAGGCCCCAACTCCTCCCACGTACCCAAAGGAGTATGAGGCACACACAAGAGCAAAGTAATTACTGCTGTTTATTGCAGTAACGGCAGGGATTGTTCTCAGCCCGTATGTATCCGGGGAGTCGCTCTCACTGTTAGTGGGCTCGCAGGCTCTTTTTACCGTAGTATGATGCGCTACTCGCGTCACCTGGGAAAAATCGGCACAAAACCTAACACCACTTCAGGTTGGTGCCCCGAGTGGTAGGGTTAGTATAGCTACCTATACAAAGGAATATTAGTTGATAAGGACGGGTCAGGTGGTACACTTGGGTTGTCCCTAACATTTGCTACAACAAATTGGTTACAAGGGGACACTTGGTGATTGGCTAACTAAAATGGCATCAATGAGGTGCCCCTCGTATTCTGATTGGTTCCCTCGCGAGCCCCCAAGCCTGAGACCATCGCCGTTCCCAGCTCGCGATGTACCTGGTGCTTGCAACAATGTGTAACTATGTGTTACTGGTGGACAATGGACAGGTCTTGCTAGTGGCTGATGGTCACGCCTTTCCCATCGGTGTAGGTGTCCAACTTGTCACTTCGTCGTTGCAACCTGAATCTCAGACGTGGGACCCTGGCGGCTTTCTGTCTCGTGAACTTGGCACTTTGTCAGTTCGCCATGGTCACATGTGGAGAGACCGTAGCTGGAACAGAATTATGAGCATTTGATTTGTATTCTGGCTCTGAGGGGCGTTTGGCGGCGGCAGGTGTAACCTTGGCTCCGAGAGCGCGGATGTGGGGTGCAACATTGCGGCCTTGGCTGTGGGCTCTCGCTGGGGCTCGTTCTGCGTAGTCAGCACTTTGCCTTTTCGTCTTGGGATGATTTTTTGTCTGAGAGGCACCTGCCTGGGGACTCTTGCTTGCGGCCTACTCGGGCCTAGTTCTGGGTAGTGATGTGTAACCCATAATATGAAGTCACGAGGCGACAGAGCGTCACAAGCAGTAGTAGATATAAGATGGCGTTTCTATGGGGATAGGTAGCAAAAAAGCATATGCAAGCATGTTTACACGAGCTCTTCAGGCATCTTGCGTTTCTGTGGTGCTGTAGGAGGCCTATGTGAAAAATAACAACGATGCATGTCCGTGGGTGTGTCAGTCCGCTACGTCATAGCACTGAGTATGTTCTTCGTGTAGGTTGGTGCATGAGTAACCAGTGTGCATGGTGGCACGTGTGTTCTTGTCAGCTGGCTATGTCGTCATGGCATCTCTAACAATGTTGATGTTTTGTGGTTGTTACTTTAGTCGAGCTGGCCCATGCAGGCATCGGCTTGACCAGGGCGGGCTATTGGGCATGCTCCTCGTGCATGTGGGCCGTGTACACATGGTACCTTGTTGTCAGGTAAAGAAGTGAATGGGTCAAACTCCTCTTGCGGGGGGTGCCAGGGTCTGGATGAGAATGGGGGGAAGGTGCTTTCCCATTTTCCCACTTCAGTCCCCCCTCTGGTCGACTTGTCGACCACAAAATTATCTGCTCTCTTATCTCTGCATACTCTCCATACCTTTGTTATTCCAGCTAGGTGTCCATACTGGTTCACATGGTCTTCAAACGACCAGTACATATACACGCATCCACCACCGGGTTTTCAGTATACCCACTTTCCAACATAATTCTTCGGGTTCCTTGGATTCTCTACCTTCACTGATGGCGTGTGCAAATCTGCTCCTAATATTTGCTTGCACAATCTCTCTCTTTCCTTAATTGTTATATCTGCGTTTTTGTCGTCTTCTGCTGGCATCAGGGCGTGCATGTCGATCATTTCCATCATTTCATCAGTTATGCGTGCTGTCCTTGCTTTCCACAATCTCAGTCCTAACAGGGCGGCCATACCCAATATTATGCATACAGCTATTATCTTAAGACCATCTGATAGCAATGGTGGCATCCAAGACCATAGGTCTGAAAAGCAGCTACCATCTTTCTTCACTCCCTTCGCTTCTTCTTCCATCTTGGCGTGCATCTTGGTGAGTTGCGATACTGCCTCAGAAAGTGTACCATTGTCTGCGTCGTTGGCAGGGCTAAATGTGCAACGTGATCTTCCAATTTTTGCACAAACTCCCCCTTCCATTGCGGTAAGGAGATCCAGCCATATCTATTCTGGAGTGCTACCATCTGCACTGCCCTCAATTCTTCTTTTATCGCGTTGAATCCATTGACGGTGGAGTTTATTGTCATCATTAGTTCCCATCTGGTTATCTGTAGCCACTTCGTATTTGCATATGCCTGCAATCCTGGATGTATTATAGAGGAAAAGAACATTGGCGCTCTTCTGAATAGTCTGTGTCCCAGTGGAATGTCACTGAGAGCTGTTTCCGATCTTCCCCACAGGTAGTTCCCCGTCAGTGGTTCTCCTTGTCTTTTTACCCTTCACAATATTGTTGTGCCGTTCTTTTCCCGTCCTCCTCCGAGCGTCACTGATCTTTAATTCCTTTTATTCCCTTCGTCCATCTTAGGGAAGTTTCCCAAGTTGACATGTTTCTGTGGTACTACTAGGGATGGTACGTTTATGTGTACCATAGTGCATATTCCATTCCAAGATGGCGGCAAACTGTAGTATGCTTTTTCTCCACAGGCCCAATAGTGGTCCATTAAAACCCTCTGTACCGGCGCCCTCCTCAGGTATCATAACTGTTCTTTTGCAGTTACTGTTCCTTCCAACATTAACTTCTCTGTTGTGTTGGTAACAAAGTGTAGCTGCAGTTAGTGGGAGTATTGTTACTGAATCCTCATCCTTCTCTAGCCATGTTACCAGTCCTGCACTCTTTATCCATTCGTTGCAACACTTGTTGTTTTCTTCATCCAGTTTCGCCACCATTGCTTTTGTCAATGTTACCATATTGGTCCCCACAACCCCATCTGTCCATCCTTCTTTCGTGTACACCTTCCTATATATTACTAACAGTGGTCTTTCCCAGCACCCTAGTATTCCATGAACTTCTCTTGCACGCCATTCACATGGTAGATAATTCAATGTTATTTCCTTTGTTTCCCCTTTGTCTGGTCCATCCGTCATATATTGGAGCCCTTGTGTTAGTTGGCAGTAGTGATTGTACATGGGAAGTGTCTTGATGAAGTTATTTTCATACGGGTATGTGTCCCTCGTCTTCCACTGCATTATTGCCATTCTCCCTTGAAAACGTCCTTTCGTTTGGAACAGGGCCAGGTATATCAGGCACTCCACTGATGTTGCAGGTACTTCAGTAGCCACAAATGTTCTGGATGCACTCATGGCGTATGGGATCAATGAGCACACATAGCAGTTGTCCTTGGTTGTCCCCTTACCAATTTTTGACATGTGCTGATAGTTGTGCTACGTTTAATCCTTTTCAGGTTTACTCTTGTGTTACTTGTACCACCTGATACCGTGCCTGTTGCAGCCGTGGTGGGGGGTTTGTTAGTGGGAGGTGCAGCCAAGACATCAGAAGCATAGTGTGCCTGCCAGACAGTGGCAGCAAGTAGACCAGTGATAAACAACAAGCCTATAATTTTTAATACAATAGCTAATATCACCGGCATTCTCCTCTTACCTATGCTGCAGTCCTGAAGCTTATTACTTTTGGTGATACAGATGCCCGCCTGAAAATGTCTAAAAATAAGTGTTAATTTAGTTAGTTTTGTTTATTCAAGCTACCCCTATCATGTAATCCTTTAATGCCCAGGTGAAAAGCTGTTCCCATGCGTACCTAAGCGTCCTATCTCTCTGGTTGGTAAATGCTTGTGGAGATGTGGGAACGATTGCTCTATGGCCAAAATGAACGCCTTGTAATACACACGTATTTTCCTTTCTTTAGATATTTTGGTCTTTTTATAGCGTATACAAATTGGTGTGACAGTGCTTCAGGTGTATTGTCATTTGTGGGCAGCATTTATCTCTGGGCAAAATGTATGCATTAGTACCTCTATTCAATTCTTCAACATAAAACAGTACAGTGCGGTAACTGCATGTGCGAGACAAAAAGAAAGCGAACATGCACGTGTCTACATAGTGTGGTGCAACTTGGCAGTTTGTTAGGCAATGTCCTTTATTTGGGTAGTGGCAGGGGCGGGGCTTGTCTGGTCGGGACTTGTTGGAGCAGTGTTTTTCTTACTCTGGTATCTCGTGACAATGGGGTGAGCTATGGGGGATTGTTCACTTGAGTCCTTGGGGGTGTATGGGGTTTGGGAGGGGTCAAGAGCTGACCTGTTGTTGTCGTTTGTTGCTGTTGCTGCTGCGTTGGCCCTGTCGTCTATGCAAGGGCAGGTCTTATCTTTGTAGGGCTTGATGTCGTCCAAATGTGTCCACACGTTCTTATCTTGTAGTTTTACGGCTCTTGGAACCGTTCTTTCCACCAGGTGCGCCCCTGTAAAACGGGGGCTATTCTACCGGCGATTGAAATTTCGCAGAAGGACACTGCCCCCCTCCTTTACAGTCCACTGTGTTGCTTGTCCCTGCTCTTCTTCTGCTCTCTCTTCTTGTTGGGTGTTCTTCGACCCGCCCCGTGTCCGCTCAAGCTGTTGAGAGATAAAAGCAATACTAGTAACTAAGGAAGACACATATTTGTACATTTCTTCACCAAAAATAGTCTGAGATGCATGGCCGTCTGTTGTAGCCCTTGATGGAGGTGTCAGTGGGAGATGCATTTGGCGTCCTGTCACCACCTCATGGGACGTGAGGTGGTGATCCGACCCTGGCCTGATTCTTAACTCAAATAGGGCTAAAGGAAGGCAGTAGAGCCAGCTTTTCTTGGTTGATTGCTGTATCTTTTCTATCTCTTCTTTTAGGAGGCCGTTAAGGCGTTCACAAACGCCATTCGCCTGTGGGTGGTACGCGCATGCAAACTTGTGGTTGATACCAAGGAGTGCAACTATGTGTTGGAACATCTCATTGGCAAAGTGCGGGCCATTGTCAGACTGCAACACTTCACACACCCCCCACCATGAGAAAACCTCCCTCACCAGGAACTTTGCTGCCCTGAAGGCGTCAGCATTGGAGCATGGACCGGCCTCGATCCACCTTGAAAATGGACATACTACCACAATCATGTATCTATATCCTTGACATACATTGATCATGTCAACGTAGTGAATATGGAGGTGCAGGAAAGGTCCTTCCGGCCGGGGTATAACACCTTTGATCACTTGCAGTGTGTGACCGGCCGCAAATTGTTGACAAGTAAGACAATTGCTAATGAAGTTTGTAACATGTGAATTTAGTTCGGGGCAGAACCATCCCTCTTTTATTCTTGCTGCAAACACCTCTTTTCCTGTGTGTGTGGGAAGATGTAGTTGGGCCAGGGCTGTTTTCAACAGGGCCAGTGGCATCACTATTTTGCCTGTGTTATTCTGTCGGCATAATGCATCTGTGGGGGACATTGTGCATCCTCTTTTTACCGATAGCTCCTTCTCTGCCATGGGTGCTGCTGCTTGTAATTCCATTATTTGATTTTCAGGGATGTGGGTGTACCCATCCTTCAACAACATCTGTCTTGCCCCACCCCTCCCCTTATCTTTTCCTTTTTCTGGGGGGGTCCATGTCTCACCAAAATACGCAGCATGTTTGGCATGTGCGTCTGCACTTTCGTTACCTTTGGAAATGGGATCGTCCCCATTTGTATGGGCCTCAAACTTCACCAAGACTATTTCTTGGGGACCTTCAATTACTTCTATTAATTCAGCAAGTAGTAGGGCATGTTGCACTGGGGTACCATCATCTCTTCTAAACCCTCTTCGCTGCCACTTAATTAATCCTGAATGTACTGTTGACGTGACGTACGCACTGTCGGAATATATAGTTACTCTTTTTTCAATGCTTTCTTTCAATGCTAAAATTAGGACCGCTAATTTTGCTGCTTGGGCAGAGTAGTGTTGCGGTAACTGGACGTATTTCACTGGGACATATGTCAAATCCTCTGTCATTCTTACCACTGCTGCTCCTGTTCTGCGCACCCCATCACTCTGATCAATTGTTGATGACCCATCCATGTACATTATCTCTCCCCCCTCTAGGGCGTTTTCCTCAACCTTCCTTGTGCTGGAGTACATGTCAATGACTTGTGTGCAATCATGAGAGTAGCTGCCATCTTCCACTATCTCTGCTATGAACCTCAGTGGGTTTACGTTGTTGCCTCTTACAGTTGTTAATTCTGGCCTAGACAGAATTACTTCGTACCCTGATGCCCTCTGAGTGGTCAAAGTTGATTTTGGTTTGTTCAGTATTGCAAAAAGGGCATGCTCCACGTGCAGTGTGGTTGGACAGCCCATTGTTATGGAGGATGATTTTTCTTCTGTTCGCATGGGAAGTGGCCTAGCATTACAGGATCCAGGTGCCCACTGTAGAATGCCACTGGTTTGTGTCCCATGCTAGTTTTCTGTGTGAGCACTGCCCTCATTACTGCTGAGCTACAATGTGAAAATATGAAAAATTGTGCTTCGTAATTTGGGGTGGCTAGTACTGGTGCTGTGGATGTTTTAGCTCCTGAAATGCCTCTGTCATTTCTGTTGTCCACCTCAACTTCTTCTCCCCCCTCTGTGCTTCTTTGAGGGCTTCAAGCAGTGGCCCTATGTATTAGCTGTAATCAAAAACCCAGGCCCTGCAGTAGTTGCATAGGCCCAAGAACTGCTGTAGCTCTCTCATTGTCTGTGGCTGTGGTGTGTTGGTTATGGCCTGTGCCCTTTGTGGTGCAATGTGCCTTCCATTTTGCGAAATGAACTGGCCTATGTAGAGCACTTGTTCTTGACAGTACTGCAGCATTTCCTTGTCTACTTTGTACCCTTTTTCTGCTAATACTGTTAGCATTTTTACGGAGTCCCTCCTGCACTTTTCTTCTGTAGTGCTGCAAATGATGATGTTGTCTACATATTGCAGCACTGTGCTTTCCATCTCAATGTTACCCAAATCCATTTGTATCACCCTGTTAAAGATGGACGGTGACTCGCAGTACCCTTGGGGCAGCCTGGTGTGTTTCCATTTTGTGTTGCGGTATGTGAAATTTGTCAAGTCCTGGGAGTCTGGGTGTAGAGGTACTGAGAAAAATGCGTTTTTGAGGTCAATCACGGTAAATCGTGACGCCTCTGCTGGTATCCCACATAGTATAGTGGCTGGATTAGCCACTATAGGGTATTCTGCTTCTACAATGTGGTTGAGGGGTCTTAAATCCTGGATGAAACGCCTAGACCCTCCTTTAGCTTTGCGCACAGGGTACACAGCAGTGTTGCAGGGAGATTCTGATGGCACTAGTATTCCTCTGTCTATTAGTGCTGTTATCGTTTCATATATACCCTCATCTGCCTCTTTTGATAGTGGGTATTGCTTCACTCTTGGCAGTATTGCCCCTTTTTTCAACTTTATTTTTACCCCTCCAATGCTTTTGATGCAGCCCACGCCATATGGACTGGTGGTCCATAGAGATGAGGGTACTGCTTCCAAATCTTCCTCGTAAAATGGTACAGCAGTAATGGCTGGTGCCTCTAGTGCCAGTGCTATCCTCTGTGCTACGTCTCTGTATGTCACTGTCACCCAGATGTCGACGCTCATTTCAAATACCATCATCCCCTCATCATTATCGTCCGAGAAGAGCTCCTCATCAGATACCTGGGTTAGTCGGCACCCCTCTGCTAGTGCTATTACTGCTCTCCAGGCTCTCCTTTCCCTGTCTTGGGCATGTACTGCAATGTAGTCTTGTGTTGCCACAATGCTCTCAATGCCCAGTGATATCCTTGCCCCTTCCTTCTCATTGGCTGGTGTTTCTGGTCTACAAAGGTAAGCTGCTGGCCTCCTCCAAATGTTCCCTCCAATTCCTGGTAGCCACGTTATTGCCATGTCTGTCCCATATTGGAAGAGGTCTCCATCTACTGGTTCAGCTCTGGCTACTGTTTTGCCGCAATAAGCCTGTAGTATTTGTCATGCTGTGAGCATGTTTATGCCTGGTGTGGAGCATATTATTCCTTTGTCAGTAAAGGAGATAGTCATATTCAATCTGCTCATGATGTCCCTACCTAGTATGTTTACTGGTGACTGTTTTGAGTATAGCAGTGGGAGGGACATATCGTGATCACTTACAGATAAGGAGATGTTATCAGTGAAGGGAATCAACCCTCGAGCCCCAGAGATTCCTTGAGTGTTCATAGCTTCACCTGACAGTTGAAACTTCCCCTCCCTTATGCATGACCTAGTGGCCCCTGTATCAACTAAGAAGGAAACATTTTTGTCACCTATCGTCACCTGTATGCATGGTTCCTCTGCAGGGTTAGGTGTTACTGATAGGATGGGACACATCAAGGACGTATGTGGGCTGTCCTATTGTGGGTACAGCGACTGCCCATTTCCCGTGTATGGGTTGTGGCCCCGTATTGTCACCTTCCCTAGCCTTGTCTGTGCTACAGGTGTGTCAGTGGATATTATTGCATTGTCCTGTACTTGCGTGAGCTGCTGCACCGTTTGGACCTGCTGTTGTTGTTTTGCAATTGTCTGCAGCTGCGTTTGCGTGTATGTTTGTATGTGTGGTTGTGTTTGCAGTTCCTTTTGTTGTTGTTGTGGCTGCTGCGGTGTCCCCTGCTGTTGCTAAACTTGTTGTTCCCCCATATGTCCGTGCTGTCCCTGCTCCCCCCACGCTGCCTGTGCTGGTCTCATTCTGCATGTGCGTGACATGTGTCCCACCATCCCACAAATCCAGCATGTCGGTGGTTCCCGTGCTTGCCATTGAAGTCCCCCCATGTTGTCCTGGGATCCCTGTTGTCCTGGTTAGCTGTAAACCCGGAACCCTCCCAACTGTTGTTGGAAGGGTGGGCCATATCCTCTCCCCCTCATTTGTCCGCTCCTCCCTCTGTAGTTATTCGAGTACCCATTTCCCATTTGCATGTAGCCCCCTCTCGCGTACGCTGGTGGAGGTAGTTGTTGTGTCATTACCTGTGCTTGCTGCATTGGTAATACTTGTTGTTGTGTTGGGCTTTGCGTCACTGTGGTCTGTGTGGGGGCGGGTGCTGTTATCAGTGCTCCCTCTATGGCATATTTTTATAACTTCCTTTGAACCAATTTCGCTTCCTCCGCCTTTCATTTTCTTCCTCCTTTCTTTTCATCTTTTCCTGCCACATCCTGCAATAGTGTACTATTGTCAGTTGTATTTCTGGCCATGCTTTAGCTTCCATCCACACTAACTTCTTTAGATGTCTTTGTACTCGCTCCGGGAGCCCTTGTACTAATATGTGATAGAAAATTGCTAATGTTTTGTCCCACGATTCCCACGTTTCCAAGCGCCACTTCTCCTGAATCTCCTGGATGTAATCAACAGGATCTTCATTATCACGCATCTTGCGTGAGGGAATTGCTCCTATGTCTGATGTGTCTGGATATCGGACCCTCAATGCCTGCCAGAGTGCATGCCTGCAGTTGGCAAATGGAGCCCCATCATGTGCCGTATTGTTTATTGTTACCCCCGGGAACCCCGCCTTTTTCCATATGGAGTCAGCAGCATCGCCCATTATTGAAATCAGGAGGCCCTTCATGTCTCCCACCACTAATGTTAGCCCCGCAGTTTGTTTTTACATTTCATATATCCACTTCCCAGCTCCAGCACTCAGTGACGGAAGCCTGCATTTTATATTTTCCTTATCGGCATGTTTGCAGGGGATATATTGTGGTCTGGCTCCTCCCCTCTCTAGTAGTGGCATCAAATTGTACTCCCTCTCCTCCCCTCTTATCCTCCTGTGTGTGGTTATGTTAGTATATTGTTCATCTTCCTCCATATCTGGTAACTCTTCAATGCTGTCAATGTTACATGAGTTTACCCTCTCACCTCCTGCATCCCACCTCCCCCTTTTGTTACCCTTGTGTCCTATCATTGATGTGCTTGCTCGTTCTTCCTGCCTGCATCCTGGAAGGTCCCTAAATCTGCCAACATATGGGGTGTGCATGGGGTTTGGTGTCAGCGGGTGTGGTGTTGGTGCAGGTGTGGGTGTTAGTGGGCATGGCGTTTTCCTAGTTGCTTCCCTTACCCTTGTTTCTCCTGCGCTTTGTTGTCCCCGCCTCTCGCATGCCCATGGTGACTCGCAGTTAGTGCGCGTTATGTATAGTTTGTCTAAACTCTCCCTATTGCCATCTCTTTCTCTTGTGCTCGAACCGTCCTCTTCTACGCTGCAAAATCCATCTGGAAACATCAACCCTCACTCTGTGCGTTTCCCTCCCATGGTCACTGTCCTTAAATCTATTAAATCCTCATCTGCGCACTCACCTTCTTCAATCTCAGCCCCCTGTGTTGATGTTGATGCCACCTCCTTGTCCTGGTGTGTGTACTTCCTTGCTCCATGTTCTACCCTTCTATCTCCTCTCTCCTCTTTCCTCTTTTCCACTACTTCGCCACCTATTTCCGTTCGTTTCCTGTGTAGTTCTTCCAATACCTCTGCACTTACCTTTGCTAATATCCTTTCCTCCTCTTCCTTTCTCCCCCATATTTCCTCCTTCCCTTTTTAGTATGCCTTCTATTACCTTCCCTTCTTCATACTTCTGTTTGCTTTCAGATATAATCTTCTTTTTCCATAGTCCCATTTCCCTATCATTCTCTTCCCGCTCCGCCTCCTTCCTTCTCATCTCCCTGTTTTCTGCATGTGCCATTCTTTCTGCTATTGCCCTTATGCGCTCTTCTTCCTTTTTCCTTTCTCCCGCTTATGCCTTCATTCTCGCCATCTCTGCCTTATTTACCTTTGTGTCCTCTTGTCTCGTCCGTGTTTCCTTCTCGAACTGCCTAATTAGCGCGCTTCGTATGTTCCTCAATTCCACCAACCTTTCCTCCAGTATCTCTTCCTCCACTTGTGATAGTCGCCCTTCTCCCCTTTACTTACCTCGTGCTCTGTTTGTGTGTCCTCCTCCCCTCCCTTATTTACCTTTCTCACTGCGTCCTCCTCTTCCTTTGTTAGTGTTCCCCGGAGCTCCAGAATCACCTGTGCTGCTACCCACTCATCTGGCCCAATGTTTACAAGATTCCCCAGGGCGCTCCTATCGCCCCCGTTCCTACCTGTGTTGTGGTGGAATCTACTGTACCTGCCGCCCCCAACCTTTTTTGGCAATCGTCTGGGGGTGCGTATGGTTGTATTCCCAAACCTAGGGTTTATTGCAAAGCAAATAGTCTCAGTTGGCCAACTCGGTCTCATGCCCCGCGACTTGTATCTCTAGACCTTGAGGGACGCAAGAGAGTGAATTACATACATTAGTTAAATATATACAAAATGCATATCATACAATCAGCTGTGACATGTTTAACACCGCCCTTTATTGGGTTTCTTTGAACTCGGTTTGATGATGGACACTTCCGACGAATATGACACCTTCAAATATCTATTCTAGTAACAATATGCAACCTTGCAAGTGCAGAGTCATCTTTTCTTTGTTGAACAGAACACAGTGCTTCTGTTCTTGGAAGCGAGCTACATACGGGGGAGGAGTCACATTCCAGACCTTGCTATCTATGAGGTGCTATTCGTGTCCTGGGAGCCGACACGCTCTACAGTGCTCGGAAAAAGGGGGCCGTACGAAGATCATAATTCAAGCCTATAGCGGCTTTATTCTTACATATTCTACCATCTAACGCCACTGGCTGGCAGCTGTGAAATTATTAAATGCCCTGCGGCTCTGCTTCAATACTACATTCGGGAGGGAGCCGGGCATTCCTCTCCGGAGCTTCCTACGTTGTGTTTCAACAAACTCTTATTAGCCTCGCGGCCTTGCGGCCTTGTCCTTTCACGTTCAGATAACAATGTTAACTGTCGAGCAGTGTAAGCAGAAATGTGCTGCGAAGCAATTTGAACAGAAAGCAATGAGCAATCGTTAGAAAACAAAATGCCGATCCTTGTTACATCAAAATGGCCGTTCATTGGTCAAACTCGGAAACCTGTATTTCTATCGTTTCGTACATGAGACGGTTGGCCTTCAGCCACCAAAATGCGTTTGCCGTCCATCGTGAGAGGTGTCCATTTTTCCTAGACCGACAAACCCTCCTTTTGGCTGTATGCCAAACGTCTCATTCATTCATGGTATCCTCCTCTGATGACGATAAGTCTGAAATACTCATGTCTGAATTTTGCATGCTATTATAAGCATCATCATCGTCATTAATATCTACAGCCATTAATTTTTTCACTGTTTTCATTTCATTTGTGTCTCTGTCATCCCGGCCATAAGTTTGTTTTCTTTTTGTTATCATATGCATACATCCCTTAGTACATCCCTCAGTTATCTCAGTGCAAACTATCGGTAGGCAGTGTATGCAACAACAGCACGTTATGAATATTCCAAACATTACTACTAATATCGCAATCAACTTCCATCCCCAAGAACGCAGTATTCCCCAAAACCAGGACTCTATTCCCCAGCCCCCTTCTTCAGTAGGCAGTTCGGAGCTTAGGACATGCATTTTCTTTATTGCTTCAAAAATCGTAGGGGAGTAGTCATCTACGAATACGCAGCACGCTGATCCCACAATCTTGCAAATTCCCCCATGATCAACCAGGATTACATAGAGAGCCATTCTATTTTGCAGCGTCATTAACCTAATTCCCTTTTCTTCCAACGTCATGTTAAATAGTATATCTGTCGTTGTGTTTATCGTATCTTTTAGTGTTCCTGACAGTTGCCTCATGTTATAGGAGTTCACTATCTGGGACAAGAATGGCATGAATGATTTTGCTACGTCCTTCGCAATCAAAACACCTTTGCTACTCCTTCGGATTCTAGATCTGGATAGCCTGGCCATGTCTGCTGTTTCTAAGAGGAATACTCATGGGAACAGTAGACCTAGGTAACATGTACCTCCCCAGCTTCTGGGCAACCAAGGATATGCTTTTTCTCCACATATAAAATAGACTGGATCTCCCACATATACTGGTTCTATTTCCCATTTTAGTACCGCTGTATTCATGCATCCAGTAAATGTTCCTACTGAATAGGAGCCTTTCTTTTTTAGACAAAAAGGGACAGTTCTCGGGTTGTAATTCACTGTGTAAGAAGGTGGAATTGCATCTTTGTTCCCGTCTGTTCTTACACGAAACGTCATCACAGATGTTTTAACTGGTGGGGACAATCTATGTTGTCTATTTTGTCGTGTTATTTTTCGCGTACTTTTTGGCGTAGGTTCTGGGATCATCACTTGTGCTTTATGGAATATGGAACAACCCACAGGCCTTATAATTATTTCCTCAAACTCATTCATGTTTGTTCTATCTAATTGACCTGTACTACTCTTATTCCACTTCCCATAAAACATTGCACTTAAAGATATACTGCATGCAGAACTTAATGGTAATGGTTGTACATACCAGCCTATTCCTTTCCCCGGCATGCTGCGGTAAATGGGCGCATACCCAACAATTATTTTTCTTTTGAATTGCATGCGTCATGTTCATGATGAGTAACAGCGTATTGTTCCCATACCCTTCTCTGTGTCTCTCTTCCATTGGGGACAAGGTATAAGTAATCACCTGAACCGGGCTTTCGGTAGTGGATATATTAACTATTGGTAAAAACATTCCCAATGGGTGTATATACTCCACATACCATAACACAAAGGCTGTCGTTATTGGTGCTACCACACTCATGAAGCACATGATTATTGTCAAAGCCAGCATACAATTTTTTTACCATGCATTTTCCCTAAGGTTACAGTCTTTATAACTAACTAATTCTCAGCAGTGGTGCAGGAGGAGGCTGAAACCGGTCCCGACATTTTTCTCACCGTCCTTTTTCTTCCTGACAAAGTTTGTTGTGGATGTCTCTCTTCGTCGCACTTGTCCAGATGTCAATAAGTTCAAAGGAATTGTCAACAGTTTAGTCTGCCAGCCCTTTGCAGCCTGGTTTCCTTATTCATTCTAGGCAAGATCCCTTATCCTCTCTCATACTGCTCAGAGGACTTCTGAACAGTTCTCTATTGCCTTTGTACCATATGCGCCCAGCTTGTCCGCTCCGGTTCAGGACACATGTACTTTTTATGATCGCACCGAGGAGCCGCGAGTCTTGAATTGTCCGTCTTGCACAATTCTCACTCTTCTCTCCTCTACACCTCTAGTTCCTTCTCCGTCCATGAGCGGAACCAGAGGTTAGCATAAACACCAAAGAACTGTGGATCACTCTGTCTTTCGAGGCCGCAAATCATATCGCTTCACTCCTGGTATTGTGTGATCCGTGAACAGTGCTGGTACACTTCCAGATCCAGGCTCGGAGTCAGCCTGCGGCGCAATGGCACATGCTGGTGTGCACCGCGACAGTGATGCGGATTCAGTCTTTGGCTCTGGAGCAATGGCAAGTGCTGGTGGGCGCCAAAGGGGTACACGTTTAGTATCTGTCGTTATTTGCAATGCATATTTCGTGTCGGCCAACAGTGATGTAGGTTCTGCTGGGCAACGTTGGGGCACTCTTTGCCCTTCCCCCTTTTTGGCAATCTTTTCAGGCTTTGTTTCGAGTTTCACTTCCCGCTCTGACAGATTTAGCGGCGGTGCACTGGCAGCAGTTTCTTTCGTTTCTGGGACCGCTGTCTCTTTCCGGTCGTCCGGATTGGACAAGTCTTTCAGTGAAGATGGGATCTTTTTGGCATGGGTGGCATGGATCCACGACTTCCTCCCATCCACCCGTATTGCCGTCTGCGTTGCCAGAAGCACTTGATAGGGGCAGCGCCACCTGGGTGCTAACAACGATTTAAGCAGCACCCAGTCGCCTGGCTCCAGCGCGTGCCCCGGACCAGTATATCTTACGGGTAGAGCCTCCTGCACCTGCTGATGAATCAACCACAATTTCTGCATTAAAAGGCCACAATAAGTGCTAAGTACAGGATGTTCCACTTCACTCAGTCGCTTTGGTTGAGGTGCGCACCAAACATTTGCCGGCCTCCCCATCACAATCTCATACGGGGAGAGCCCAGTTCTAGCCTGTACAGACGTAGGCATGCACAATAGCGCTATCGGTAATGCATCCACCCAACTCAACTTGCTCCCTGCATATATCTTGCTAATTTTGACTTGAGCATTACGTTGTGCCTCTCAACAAGACCGGCCGAACTCGGATGCCTCGAACTATGAAATCTCTTATCAATCTGAAGCCCTGCACATATCTGTAATCCCACTGCACCCACAAAATGTGGACCGTTATCTGACCATATAACACGGGGCAAGCCAAAACGGGAAAAGTATTCTTTAAGAATTACTTTTGCCGTACTCATTGCTGTGCAATCTTTTAAGGGATATGCCTCCACCCACTTGCTGAATGCACAGATCACCACTAAGACATATTTCAAGTTTTGGCACCTCTCCATCTCTATGAAATCAAAATGGATTACCTCAAAAGGCATAGAGGGTGGGCCAAAACTGCCTATTGGAGTCACTGTTCCCTTTCCTACATTGTGTTGTAAACACGTAATGCAGTTCTGCACCAAACTCTCTGCATTCTTCTTTATGTTTACATTCTGCCATACCGTAGATAGGTGCTGTATTATTTTTTTTTGCACAGATGTGGGTAGGGCTGTGAGCCATTGTGACCATTGCAGTCACATAAGAATTTGGCAACATCCAGTTTTTAGTTCCCTTGTCCACCCAACAACCCTCTAAATCTAACTCAGCAGAGCCCTCTGCCCACCCTTGATCTCATCGGCCGTGGCTCCGGCCTGCATCTCTTTGACAGTGGCAATTCCATCTTCTATCATACAGGGTACTTCCTCAGTCTGGACTGTCATCATTTTATTATTCAAATCAGTGGCAGTTTGTTTCGCAATTCTGTCTGCAAATGCGTTTCCCTCTCCCACTTTGCATGTTATCTTTTTATGTGCCTATGTGCCTCGCATTTCACTATTGCTAGATGCTTTGGAAACATGAGTGCAGACAGCAATCGTACAATCAAAGAGCCATGTTGAATTCTGGCCCCATGCGATGTCAAGAAACCCCTCTCAGCCCACAGTCGACCAAAGTTATGAACCACCCCAAAAGCATACTTACTATCAGTATAGATATTCACGTTCACATTTTCAGAAATCTCACAGGCTCTGGTCAATGCTATTATTTCTGCAGCTTGTGCCGAGTTGTTGGGATTTCTTTTGCTTTCTACAACGCTCTCTAGGGTAGTGATAGCGTAAGCGGCAGTTAACGTGCCATCAGGTAGTTTAAAACAAGAGCCGTCACAAAATAACTCTCCATTTGGCTCCTTTTGTGGGATGTCACTTAAATCAACTCTCCCCTTCGTTTCTTCCTCAGTGACCATTAAGCAATCATGGGGTGGTGATTCGTTGTCACCAATTTATTCTATGGGCAGTGGCATTAATTCTGCAGGATTCAAAGCGCTACACCTCATAATTTGGATATGGGGCGTGAACAAGATAATCTCATATCTTGTCAGTCTAGCAGAGGTGAGGTGTTGCGTCTGTGTCTTATTTAATAGGACATCTATGGCATGTGGCACCATCAAAATTAAAGTATGTCCCAATACCATCCCTTCCGTTTGTTTCACTGATGCAGCAGCCGCCGCGACGGATCGCAAACATCATGGTAGTGTGCACGCTACATGGTCCAGCGCAGAAGAAAAATAGCCGCACAGCCTATTTCTTCCACCTTGTTCCTGTGTCAAAACAGCTAATGCACATCCTTCATTCTCGCATACAAATAATCTAAAAACTTTTTCATAATTCGGCGTGCCCAGAACTGGAGCAGAACATAATGCAGTTTTCAATTGATCAAACGCTCTCTGACATTCTTCATTCCACTGCAAAGGCATCACGCATCCTTCTTAGTTAATAGCACCATTGGCTTCACAATTAACGCAAAATTACCGATCCACTGCCGGCAATAAGAAGCCATGGGCCCTCATTACGACCCTGGCGGAAAGTGACTGACCGGACCGCAACAGCGTAAATAGCGTTTCCGCCATTGCACGAAGGAGCAAAGTGCGGCCCATTCCGACCCATCGGGCACGAGCACCACGGCATGGCGGAAGTGCAAAGTCCGCGATGGCGGAAATGACCCCAAAACGGCCCACACCGCCGCCGTACGGCGCCCTAGGTGCAATACCGCCACCCATCACAGCGGACACCGCAGAGTGCGCCTACCGGAAAGTACGGTGACCGGAAATATACGGAAACGGAAGTTAAAACATGGTCCCGGAACGGGAAACATCCCGCCGTACACCTATAAAACCACAAAAACCACACAACCACTAAAAACACTACCCCGAGACACACCCCAACCCGTCATCCACCCTAGCGAAACCAAGAAAAATGGGAAAAGTAGCGAAGAAAGCGTGCGACCGCAAGCGGCAGGTCCACTTCTCCCGTTAGGAACTCACCGTGCTAACAGAGACCCTCCAGGAGAATGCTGCCGTCGTCTTCTCCACGCAAATGACCAGGACGGCACTTGCGAACAAGAAGGCCATATGGGCTCTGGTGGCACAGCGGGTAAGCGCGGTGGGGACCGCACCCCGCAACCCACAGCAATGCAGAAAGCGGTGGGACGACCTGCGGATACGCGTCCGCAGCATACTCTCTGCCAACCGCAACATTGCCACAGCCACCGGGGGAGGTCCTGAATCACCCATCAAGTTGACCCCCTGGGAAGAAATCTGTGCCTCCACCATCGGAATGGAGAGCATAGAGGGAGTCGGAGGGATGGAGAAAGGAGTGCAGACATCAGAAGAATCAGGTAGGTGGGCCAGATAAAACAATGCTAAATCCACAATGTCCAATCATGTGAAGTACCATGTGTCCACATAGTGCAACAGAAACACATGTCCAGGAGAACGTCCACACACATCGCCCTGATAGCGCACTTTAAAACCACAATAAATACATAAATAATTAAAAACCCCTAAAACACCCACCACACGTCCAGCAGGCACACCCTAACTGCAGGCTGCCAAACAACTGCACCCTCACCCCACACACAAATGAAAGCACCTCCAAGGCACCGACCCAAATCACCCTCATGTACCACCCCAATGCATGTGATACAATGCCATTCCAATACCCACAGACCCATTAATAACCCTCGCCCTCCTTTACTCCACCACAGGGTCCGATCCAAACGACGAGCATCAGGACACCCCTACCAGCACACCTGCAAAGAGGGCCAAGACCAACGGCCAAAGACCCTCCACCTCAGCTGCACGCATCAAGACACGGCAGCAGCACAAATCAGGTGGCAGCACAGAGGAGGGAACATCAACAGGCACCCCAGCAGCCAGCATGCCCACAACACCACCACCACAGGTCCCCCCAACGGATGCCACAGAAGGCACTGCCTCTGGTGGCAGCAGCACCATAGGTGACACCCCATTGATGGCAGCATGCTCCGACACAGAAGACGGGGATGTCGAAGTCAGATCCATCCATGACCTGTCCCATTCCCCCTGTCTGTCCCATCCCGTACAACATGAGGATACCACGCAGGGGCACCCACAAGACGACGACTGGCCATCCCCCCCAAGCCCTGTGGCAAGGCAACATGAGGTCAACAGCCCCTCTGTGACACCCCCGCAAATGGCCATGGCCCAGCAGAGGCAACAGTCCCTCGACCAGTTAATCGTGCAACAGCAGCAACTGGCCACGCTCCTCAAGGACCATGCCGATGAATGTGGGCGCACTAAGGCAGACATAGAAACATCAACTGAGACACTCAGGGCAGAAATGGAGAGAAGTACAGAGACACTAAGGGCACAAATGGAGAGTAGCACCGAGAGCCTGAGAGTCCAAATGGAGAGTAGCACCGAGAGCCTGAGAGTCCAGATGGAGAGAAGCACCGAGAGCCTGAGGGGGGAACTGCATGCGACGTCCAAAGACGTATGTGCCGAACTTGCCGCAGTGCGCCGTGTGCTCACTGAGCTCTCACAAACCCTTAGGGACATGCATGGACGTGAGCAGGCAGACACATCATCCGTAGCAAGTTCCGTCCAGGGCAGCCCCCAACGTAGATCTGGGAGGAACCTGCGCTCCACAGGCAGGGGTGCCCCTGACACCCGCAGAGGGGGCTTGCAATAGCGACAGCCCACTGACAATGAGCATCTTTGGACACTGGTGTTCGGGGGGGAGGTAGGAGGGTGGAGGGGGTGTGTTGGGCTCACTTGGGTGGCGGGTCGATAGGGTGTTCAACATGATATCACATATGCCATAAACAGTGCACGATCAACCAATGAGATGTGTGGACAATGATCTTTGTGTACTAGGCCATCATAGGCGTACAGTCCATATTGTGCATGTACCAGACACACACAGTGCCACGAGTCCCGTGTCCATGTATCAGCCACCAGGCGTGAGTGCTAGAAGCATGCATCAATGAGATGCTGACGAATGTCACGGCCCTCCGGTGCCTCGCAGACTCCTTGAGGTGCTGCCACATCCCCACCCTCATCATGACCATCATCAGGTGCTTGCAGTTCTGCGTCAGGGGGCATGGGCACATTTCTACGTACGCACATGTTGTGGAGCATGACACATGCCATGACCATCTTTGCAACCTTCTCATGGCGGTACAGGAGTGCCCCGCCAGACCTGCTGAGGCAGCGGAAACGAGTCTTCAGTAGGCCGAATGCCTGTTCAATGACTACACGGGTACGTGAGTGGGCATGGTTGTAGTCCTCCTCATGCTGGTCCCGTGGGTTCCGGACTGGTGTGAGGAGCCATCTCTTCAGTGGATACCCAGCATCACCTGTATGTGGACGATAAACGTATGATGTGGAATGCCATTGCTACGTACGCACACCCCCCCCCTTCCTGCCAGTTCATTGCCGCATCACATACCCCACATCATCATGCATGAAATGAGACTCACCGAGTAGCCAGGATCTGTTCCCTGCGTGTCGCTCCATGTAGCGTGGTATAGTAGAGTTCCTCAAGACCATAGAATCATGGGTTGATCCAGGGAATCTGGCACAACAATGTGTAATGATCCTGTTGGAGTCACACACCATTTGTACATTCAGGGAATGAAATTGTTTTCGGTTGCGGTACTGGGCCTCCATGGCATGTGGGACGACCAATTCCACATGGGTGCAGTCGATGGCACGAATGCAACCCGGTATGCCGGCAAGTGCATGGAATCCCACTTTTGTGTTGGTAATTTCCTGCTCCGAGCGTGGTAGAGAGATGTAGTCGTCTGCGTGCTGCAGGAGGGCATCGAGCACTTGCAATAGTGTCCGTGAGAACAGTGGCTGAGAAATGCCATGCAACTGTCCGACTGTGTGCTGGTAGGTGCCTGTGGCCAGGAAGTGGAGTACAGACACCACCTTCAGTAGGGGTGGGATGGCGGTTGGGCTATCTATCATGCTGACAAGGTCAACGTGTGTCATGTCCACTATTGCGGCTATGGTGTCCCGGTCCAAACGGTAGAGGGTGTGGATCTGCTCATCAGTGAGGTTGAACGGATGTGCTCGGAGGCGTGGGATTGCGGGCTGCCTGCGTGGTGGTAGTGGCTGTGCTGGCGGCCCTTGCTGGCCCTGCCTTGCCCTCCTCCTCCTCCTGCGTCTCCTCCGTGCGGCCGGTTGTAGTTGGTGTTCGTCTTCTTCTTGGAGTTGGAGTACTTGCAGTGCTATCAGGTCCCCCAGGGCCAACATCGCGAGTCCTGCCGGTAGCATTTCGGAGTGGGTGTGGTTGTGGGAGGAGACTGGGTGTGCAATTTATGTGTTTTCAGGCTGTATGGCCTCCACCTGTGGTGATTCATTCCACCTGTGCAAGCTGCTCTCCCCTTTGGCCGAGCACGTCCCGCACACAACGCTGCAATTCGAGGAATGGCATCTTGCTATTGCAATCATGTATTTGTACCCGATGGCCGTGTAACATTTGTTGATATGTACATTCGGCTATGGTCCCATTGTTTCACATACAATCTTTGCAGTCGCGAACAGACTTGTGATGGGTCAGTGGAACGTAGTACTCGAGTAACGGTGGGCCCTCATGCATCACTGTACCGAGTTGTACCGACGGGCGGGGCGTCCCATTAGTGGGCGATGGCAGTTGCCATTTTCACACACAGCCGCACTAGATGGATTAATTTGTGATTTCAAACGGCCACAGATGCCTTTTCGACGTGATGTTGCAAATGAGGAATTCGAAGGGCGGCGCTTTCGGTTTTCAGCTAGCGCCGGGGAGATGCCCACAGGTCTGACTGCAAATATAACGTTCTTTTGTTCGATGTCCTTGAGACAGGGGCCATGGCGAGGAAGCAATGATTGATATGAATAGTTTTGGATGCGCAATAGTGACGTGGGCGATGAGGCCGGACGTTCCCAAATACATGTAACTTCACAACACTGGAATTACGGGCTGGGGCACTGTGGATTTTGCAGGCTGCATAACGCACAGACTCAATGGAAATTTCGAATGTTTTGTGAGTAAATATTCAGGCGTTTTTATAACAGGATGAGGGAATGATGAATGGATGCATGGGCAGGTGATTTGATACAGGGTTTGCCATGTACAGGGCTTCTTGGAATCTATCCGACTCCCCTGCGCTATGTGATGCAGGGCTGCCATAGTGGGACCATCGTCTATCTGGCCTTGTTGAGCCCTCCCTGTCTCGACGCGCCTTCAGACACTTGTGTCCATGCACGTTAACATTCCCATCTGATGGAATCTGTTTTGACAGACGCATGCACAGGTACACTCGTTTGTGATTGTGTTTACACCTCGATATAGATCGTTATGAGTCGCAAGTGGTTTTGGGGTGGTGATGATCCTTTCGAGTGGGCTAGCATGCATATGACTGTGGATTTAGTGTGATCATTGAAGTGAGTTGTTCGAATGTAGTTCTGATGGCCATTCTGTTCTTTTTCTTTTCTTTTGGTTGACAGGTATCTCCTCCCCTTTTGCCACTGCCATCTGTATGCCACTCCTGCAGATGGCGTTTACTCCCGACACCTGCTGCTTCGTGTTAATCAGTGGAGCAGCATTACGATCTTATGGGACGATCGCCAATGGGCCACATGCCCTTACGCAGTACTAGTGGCTCGGAGCAACATTTCGGCCTTTCAGCTGGACTAGTGCCTCCCCATTGGGACGGGCCTGCGGTTCTGTGCGCTTCCATGTTGCCTTTTCGTACGTGAATGTGGCTCTGTGTACCATGATGGAACAGGGCGTCACACAAGTAGTAGCTGGTCATTCCTTGCGGATGCAGCCCACAATGGTGATATGTGTTTTGGAGTTCATGGACTAATGGCTGTATGGGCTTGGTGATTTAGTTGTGCATTAAATTTCTATTCTGATATGGGCCGTGTAGCGTTCTTCTTTGCGAGTGATGTGGCATATTCCTATTTGGGGAGCGATGTATTGTGAGGAGATCTGCATTGGGTTCCAGCTTCGGAGTTTAGTCGCGTGGTACTGTGCTGGGCGCGTTTGCCTACGGAGCCCAGTGAGGTCAGGGATGGGGGCTGCCAATATGACTGTTTGAATGTTGTCATGCTCAGGGGCGGGGGATTGGGTCTTGTGTAACAGATGCCGGTCAGCCAGGTGGACTGGTGGAATGTTGTGATTTTCGGAATATTGCTGGTCACAGGTGCCTGTGTTTGCGTGCGTTTCTGGGGGGGGACTGTGGTCATGTCCATTGGAATGGCTTCTGTATTCGTGCCATCTGTGCCCTGCAGCTCCCATTGGCCCCTCTTGTGATTCTTTTGTTCGTTGGCATGCATGGGTGACTTGTACATTTCACTGGTTGCATTGTGACTTCATTGCACCTACGGGGAGTTGTGCTTTGTGGGCAGGGAGCGGTGTACAGGCACTCAGTGGGGCCGTTTACGGTTGATTCGCGATGCCGTACTTCTCACCATGGCGGAATGGTGCTTTCCGCCATGCTTGATGGCGTTAGGTACATGTCCGCTAGGGTCGGAATTCGCGTACCCTTGCGCCATGGTGGTATTTACGGTTTGGCATGGCGCGCGCGCGCGTACTTGGTGCAGTTAGCGTTGGCGTTCACTACGGTGTCGCTAATGGCTTCGTACTTTGCGGTGACGGGTCATAGTCGCACCGAGCGCTATTCGATGGCGGTATTGCATTTCCGCCATCGTTTTTCGGATTCCGCCAGGGTCGTAATGAGGGCCCATGCCTATTATGGCTCGGACTCCTTTCTGTGTCTTTGGAATAGGCATACAAGAAATACTTTCTATGCGTTCTTGCATTAGCCTTCTCCCTTCTTTCGAAAGTAGGTGGCCCAAATAAGCTACCTCCTTTCGATTATATTGAAACTTCTTCAAACTAGCTTCATGGCCATGTGCCGCTAGGTGTGACAGTAGTAATACGGTGCTCTTTTTACAAATCTCTTCTGTATCAGCAGCGATCAACAGATCATCTATGTATTGCAATAGTACACACCCCACTGGTAATTCTAGCATGTCTAGCTGCTCTTTTAACGCACTACTGTAAATACTCAGACTTTCCGTATATCCTTGTGGAATGCACGCGAATGTAAATGATCGTCCTTAATGTGAACGCGAACAAATATCTGCTGTCCTTATCCACTGGAATGCTAAAGAAAGTGTTTCTTAGATCAATTACGCTAAAGTATTCTGCTGAGGCAGGTATCATTGTCAATATTGTAGTGACGTCTGGGACCAAAGGAAATTGTGGATCTACTACTTTGTTTAGAGCGCGCAAATCAATTATAAAACGATATGGTACTTCATTGCCTCCTTTCTTAAACACTGGAAGAATCGGGCTGTTACATGTACTGCCTTTAATTTCTTCAATTATCCCTAATTTCACCAAATCTGAAACAATACTTTTCAATCCTTTCTCTCCGTTTGCCGAAATTCTATACTGGGGAATTCTTGGCAGTGTAACTCCTTCTTTCAAAATGATCCTCACTGGCTCTATCTTCAAGCATCCTACATCGTTGTCATGCATCGCCCATATACAGGTTGGCACTTTTCTTAACTCTCCTGGCAAGGTTTCAGACATGAATTCTGACACAGGGGCATCTTGTGGCCAAATCGTCAGAAACACCCCGTTTGACGTACAATGTATAATCGCACCTATCTTTTTCAACAAGTTCAATCCCAACAAGTTCTCCCCACAATTTTCTTTTAGGAGAAAGGGACAATGTTCAGTGAACGGTCCTATAGTAACTGTGACTGGTTGGGACACTGGGTTTATGAATGGTGTACCTGCGAACCCTACAGAAACATTCTTTTGCCTTGACAGTGGTATATCCGGAACCAAGTGATGGTCTATTGAACACTTTTGCGCTCCTGTATCTACAAGGAAGCGGTGCTCCTTATTCCCGACTCCCATTTCTACGTAGGGTCCTCACTGATTCACGGGAATAGACACTGGTTCCGACCCTTGCCCTGGGCACATCATCCGATGTGTAGTCACTACTATTACTGTAATATGTATTTGGCTCCGTATTGAAAATGTTCCCATTCTTTCCTCTATTTCCCCCACTCTGATTCCCATACTGTTGGTTTTGCTGACCCTGACTTAGGTTAGGAGCACTTTGGTTTTGGGCTTTGTTTTAATTACCTTCATTATTGTGGTGCTGCTGCATACTACTCCTATTTGGTCCATTCGCTCCTTGGTGCCCTCTGTGCTGTCTTCTCTGACCAGGTCCATTTCTATTCTGTAAATGTGGACATTGCGCTCGCCAGTGTCCTTCCTCCTTACAGTATGCACACTGATTTGGTCCCAATGGCCCCCCATGCATATTTAAATTACTCCTCTTCCTCTATTATCTCCTGCTACTTGTTGCAGTAACACCATTGTTTTCAGATTCACTCTATCTTTCTCCTCCTGGTCCTTTCCCGCATTCACTCTCGTCTCATAATATTGGCCCATGTGCAATACTTCACCCAGCGTTTTTGCTTGCCATGCACTTTCTGATGTCATTATTAGGTTCTGAATTGGAAGTCTCAACCCCCTCACATATTTATCAACAAATAGCCTCTTCCCCGCTTCCGAGCTCACATCCTGCCCACTGAAGTCTGCGAATACTTCGAATTTATTGAAATAATCTGTTGCTAACTCATCCTTGCCTTGCACACATGCAGTCAACTTGTCCCATTGAATTCTTTTCTCTGGGACAATTTCTTTTGATTTCTGTATTATGCGTGCTGGTAATACTACCATGTTCGCTCCTGGTGTCCCTCCAACCGCTTTATTCCTGTCTTCTATTATCAAGTCCACCCATGTGGCGCCATAGGCCGTTACGTCATCCACCTTTCTTATTTGCTTCCATATGTCTGTTGGCAGGATCACTGGGAATATTAGGTCTATGTCACCCATGGTAAGCACGGATGATTGCAGGCAGGACTCTACTTCCTTGTAAAATCCTGCAGGATTCTTTCTTAGATCGGGAATCGTCTGCTTTATGTTGTTCACCTCCTATCTGGAAAAGGGGACATGTACGTACTGGACGGTATAATGGGCTGGCATTACCTGCACCGCTACGGTGCCCAATGCGGGAACCTCTGTTTTTGGCACAAAGGTAGGTGGGACCTCCCTCATAGGGAATGCCCCACTTACTGTCCCTCCCCCTTATATCATGTGTAATAATATTCCCAGATCAAGCGATAGGGCTGTTTCTCCTGTCCCTCGCTCTAGTGCTCTCTTTTATACTGCCATTATTTCGGGTGGGCTGTCCTTGTCGTTTTTTTATATCTTTGTCTATTAAATGTTCAGCCATCGACTGCAGTGCTTTTCTTTTCATGGGCATGGAATATTCATCAAATATCTCATGTATCTCCATTGTGGGGATACTGGGATCCGACATCCATCTGAACGCCTCTCGTATACATACTTTCAATTTGTCGCCCCTCTGTACTGACGACATTGAATGTCGTCGCTGTATATATGGCTCTACCGCTTCCTTCCTATCTCTCCCGATATCCTTACCCCAGTACCCAGGTGCAGTAAACATTTCAGCATAATCATTATCCAATTAATTTTTAAGCTCAAAAAGTCCATACACATGTTCCCTCACTTCTTCATCTCTTTGTCTACAGCGTCCTAATGCATTTAAGTCTAACAATCGCTGTGGTGGTTATTTCCCAATTAACTGTTTCCATCTCTCCACCAAATATTCACTCATGCATTCCAACACTACCTGTCTTTCGTTGCTTCTTTGGAAGTCATACATCGAAGCCAATGCTGCCGTCCCATCATTCCCGTCTATATACATTTCTGCCTGTTGCTGCAATTCCACTTTCCTTTCTTTGCTGATCGCACTGCGAGTTACCCTCGTGCATCCACTTTGTTCAGTCCCGCCTCTTGCCCCCGTGGTTTCAACTTCAACCCTTGGAGGGAAGGACGGTACCGAGTCTGTATCTGAGGCGGGAGGTGCGGATGGGACAATAGGAACGGGGAGTGTCTGCTGTGGGCCTGGTTGGCTAATAGGAAGTGTTACGTGCGCGGTCTGTGTCTGTGGGAGGGCTTGAGCTACGGAGGGAGAGTTTGAGCTACGGGAGGGGCTTGAGCAATAGTTACTGACGTGTTTGGCCTCGCTTCTGATCTTGGCCTTGTTTTGTATGGATCAATATGTTTTCCATCACTTCAACTGCTATGTTCAATTCTCGTTGTGGGTATATTTTTTCTATATTCAACTGGTCATGTCTACCTGACCTCCTTAGACTCTCAGTCCACTCCTCCTCCTCCTTTTCTTCCGCTACTTCACCTTTCGATTTATGCCTGCGCACATGCTTCACTCTACTTCTAAATCGGAGCATTGCTTCCCTTCTCCAGTCCTTAACGATATCAAATGCTGCGGGACGCGCTTTCTTTCTTATCAACACCCTTTCCAAATGATCTATTCTCACTATCTCAAAACTACCATTTATCGGCCACTGATGGTCTTGTTGCTTTCTGGTTTGCCTATGCCAAGTCTCACAGAATATTATCGGTCCCACACCATACTTCACATACATCTCATACGCCGGCGTTCCCCCAGGTGGTGCAATTTGGCCATCTTCCAAAGATTGTCTACCACAGCGGAAAACCCCCGCTAGGGTGGACAATACCCCAGGCATGTTTCAACCTTCCTCCTGGTTAATCAACCTTACCTAGGGCATTTGATTTTGCAAAGTCAACTCTCAACCAATATCAGGATTATTTTGAATCGGGGTATGACTCACCTGATAAATCAATTTGTCCTCCAGGATACAATTCGTCTATATACTGACGGAACCAATGACGTCGTCTCTGCATTTCTTGGCTTCTGCCTCATTTCGGGACCCTCGCCTCCTTGTTCTCTGGCCAGATACGTCGATCAGGGATCAGATGTGTGCAGATCTGCAAAGGAATCTCTGTCTCATCACTTCTACAGGGCGCCCCGAATACCTCTTGATCCCGGCTCGATCGTCCCATCCTTGCCGTTCTCCGCCTTTACTCAATTACAATGTACACGATGGAACAAGTGGGGGAGGGTCCCTATTTGGGCGCCATCTTACCTCTGCACTTACCTTTGCTAATATCCTTTCATCCTTTCTCCCCCATATTTCCTCCTTCCCTTTTTAGTATGCCTTCTATTACCTTCCCTTCTTCATACTTCCATGCGCTTTCAGATATAATCTTCTTTTTCCTTCTTGAAAGGGGCCCCTAGGAGTCCCTCGCGTTATGGAAACAAGGTGAGTCACCACACACGATAGATACGCCAGACACGAGGTTGTATTCCCAAAGCTAGGGTTTATTGCAAAGCAAATAGTCCCAGTTGGCCAACTCAGTCTCACGCCACGCGACGTGCATCTCTAGACCTCGAGGGACGCAAGAGAGCGAATTACGTACATCAGTTACATATATACAAAATGCATATCATACAATCAGCTGTGACATGTTTAACATCCCCCTTTATTGGGTTTCTTTGAACTCGGTTTGATGATGGGCACTTCCGACGAATATGACACCTTCAAATATCTATTCTAGTAACAATATGCAACCTTGCAAATGCAGATACATCTTTTCTTTGTTGAACAGAACGCAGTGTTTCTGTTCTTGTAAGTGAGCTACATACGGGGGAAGAGTCACATTCCAGACCTTGCTATCTATGAGGTGCTATTCATGTCCTGGGAGCCGACATGCTCTACAGGGCTCGGAAAAGGGGGGCCGTAAGAAGAGCATAATTCAAGCCTTTAGCTGCTTTATTCTAACATATTCTACCATATAACGAGACTGGCTGGCAGCTGTGAAATAATTAAATGCCCTGCGGCTCTGCTTCAAGGCTACATTCGGGAGGGAGCCGGGCATTCCTCTCCGGAGCTGCCTACGTTGTGTTTCAACGAACTCTTATTAGCCTCGCGGCCTTGCGGCCTTATCCTTTCACGTTCAGACAACAATGTTAACAGTCGAGCAGGGTAAGGAGAAATCTGCTGCGAAGCAATTTGAACAGAAAGCAATGAGCAATCGTTAGAAAACAAAATGGTGATCCTTGTTACATCAAAATGGCCGTTCATTGGTCAAACTCGGAAACCTGTATTTCTATTGTTTCGTACATGAGACGGTTGGCCTTCAGTCACCAAAATGCGTTTGCCGTCCATCGTGAGAGGTGTCCATTTTTCCTAGACCGACAACCTCTGCACTTACCTTTGCTAATATCCTTTCCTCCTCTTCCTTTCTCCCCCATATTTCCTCCTTCCCTTTTTGGTATGCCTTCTATTACCGTCCCTTCTTCATACTTCCGTGCGCTTTCAGATATAATCTTCTTTTTCCACAGTCCCATTTCCCTATCATTCTCTTCCCTCTCCTCCTCCTTCCTTCTCATCTCCCTGTTTTCTGCATGTGTCATTCTTTCTGCTATTGCCCTTATGCGCTCTTCTTCCTTTTTCCTTTCTTCCGCTTATGCCTCCATTCTCGCCATCTCTGCCTTATTTACCTTTGTGTCCTCTTGTCTCGTCCGTGTTTCCTTCTCGAACTGCCTAATTAGCGCCCTTCGTATGTTCCTCAATTCCGCCAACCTTTCCTCCAGTATCTCTTCCTCCACTTGTGATAGTCGCCCTTCTCCACCTTTACTTACCTCGTGCTCTGTTTGTGTGTCATCCTCCTCTCCCTTATTTACCTTTCTCACTGCATCTTCCTCTTCCTTTGTTAGTGTTCCCGGGAGCTTCAGAATCACCTGTACTGCTACCCACTCATCTGGCCCCACGTTTACAAGATTCCACAGGGCGCTCCTGTCGCCCCCCGTTCCTACATGTGTTGTGGTGGAATCTACCGTACCTGCCGCCCCCAACCTTTTTTGGCAATCGTCTGGGGGTGCGTATGGTGGGGGGCTGTATGCAGGGTTGGAGTATCCATCAGCAGCCGTTAGTTGCTGTCTTGCCACTTCTCAAAGTTCTGTGATTCGGTACAACCCCCCTTCCTCCTTCTTCACTACCTTAGCCATCAGCATTTCCTCTGCCCCTTCCTTTTTTACCTTTGTCTCTGCTACCGCAAATGATCCTTCTGCCTCCTCCTCGCTTTCTTCAGTGCTGGGCGGGTTCTGGGTTTTCTTACCCATACCCCCTCCTGTCACCTTCTCTTCTTTTATCTCCTGTACTGCGTACACTCCTGGGGCCCCCAGTGTGCATCCCTGAAACATCTTCCACATATCGAAAACTGCTAAGTGGTTTGCTAATTTTTTTCCTTTATAAGTGTTATGCAAGTACGTCAGTAGGTGATGTTGGGCGTATGTGATAAAGCTACCGTTGGGCGGCCATGGGACCCCTATTTTGTTATCAGTTCCTTGTGTCCATTCGATAATATACTTTATGATCTTTTCTCTATGTGGTGACAATGTTGCACAAATGTGTTGGAGTGGTGTAGTTAAAGCGCTTGCTCTGAGCCCCAATCCTGCTCCTGCATCTGACCCATAATACATTGCCATGTTACACTTTTACTTTTCTCAACGTCAACCTTTTACCTGGCCCCGAAAACTGGGGACTTTCGACTGTCCGCTGAAATGGAAAGCAATTTCCAATGTTAACTAAGATGGTTTGGTTTCTTTCTTTCCGATGTTACAAATATGGCCCCCTTTGGCCGTGGTGCACAAAGCCCCCTGCGGCTATGTGTCCTGTGCGGCGTGCCTTTGGGCTGCCCCACCTTCCTGTGCCTCCTGTACTTGGCACACCTTCAACTTTGCTCCTCCTTTCCCCTGTCCCTGCTGTCCGCTCAGGCCGCTCCCTCTTCTGGTGCAACCCCCTTGTCGAGTGCTGCCGGCGTTCTCCGTGCGCAGCCGCCTCTCCCCCTTTTGCTCTTCCCTGTCCGAGCATGGCCCGCGTTCTCCATGCACGGCCACCTCTCTCCCCTGGGCTCCTCCCCCTTTGTGCCCCCGGTTCTCGGACACCCCCCTGAAAAATGCGAGATGGTCGTGGGTGGTGTCCTATACAAGCCCTATGGGTGACGTCACCAACCTCTACAAGACACTGTAAGTAGCTACAACGTTAGAACCTTATGAACGTGCGCTATCTTTTACATTTGTACCCTCCGTTAACCCCACAGCTGTCTTCCCACTTCATCTGGAGCAGAAAAATCAACAACAATCTGCTTAATATAATCGGACTGCGCACACTGCGTCGCCTCGCGTGTGACACGCCCCCTCTCCAGAGGAGCTTAACCAGCCAATTATCTTCCGCACTCAGGAAACAATCTAGCTACCTCCTGCGGGAAAACTTCATCTACTTAACAATCTTCAACACTTAGTTAGTAGGGATCCTCATCTACTCATTGATCTACAATGTCAACTCATAGGAAACCAAACCCCCCTCTTACACAGGTGTCCACGATCTTAAACCAATCAGTTCCTTCTAACAGTCGTACGTGGGTTCCCAGGGTCCCACCCAATTCGCTTTGTGACGCTGTAGGGGCCGGGCCTCGTGCCTGTCCCACTACACCTCACCCCTCTGTCGCCGCTGATCAGTCAAAATCAATTTCCACACACTGCTACAACTGCCCGCCTCCCTCTTTACAATTCCTCCCTCCTCCCACACAACATTACGTTGCTAATTGGGTGTGCCATACTCACCAAGTCCTCATGAGTCGCGGCCGCTCGACTGCGGGCACCCCTCCAAAGCGGCTCACCACCTCCCCTCGTCTGGATCACGTCTGGACACTCGCTAACCGTGGTCGGGATACTTCTAAAGCCGGCTTCCGATGGCCAATGTCCGGATTGCGCTGTCCGGTCTTCTCGCAGTTCCGCAATGGTCCTGTAGTCCTCAAAAGGGGGCAACGGCAGAGGGGGCCACGCTGCCAGGTTGCCTCGTTGCAAGAGGCCTGGTAGTGGTGCCCTTAGGTTAGGGACACCTCAAACAGATCTCAGCAGTGCCTCCAACTTGTTGGGGTGATTTCCCGGGGGCCGGCAGAGCCGTCCACGGACCTCTGGGGCTGGGGAGGCCACAACTCCTCCTGCGTACCCAAAGGAGTATGAGGCACACACAAGAGCAACGTAATTACTGCTGTTTAGTGTAGTAACGGCAGGGATTGTTCTCAGCCCGTATGCATCCGGGGAGACGCTCTCACTGTTAGTGGGCTCGCAGGACCTTTTTACCGTAGTATGACACGCTACTCGCGTCACCTGGGAAAAATCGTCACAAAACCTAACGCCGCTTCGGGTTGGTTCCCTGAGTGGTAGGGTTAGTATAGCTACCTATACGAAGGAATATTAGTGGATAAGGACGGGTCAAGTGGTACACTTGGGTTGACCCTAACATTTGCTACAACAAATTGGTTACAAGGGGACACTTGGTGATTGGCTAACTAAAATGGCATCAATGAGGTGCCCCTCGTATTCTGATTGGTTCCCTCGCGAGCCCCCAAGCCTGGGACCATCGCCGTTCCCAGCTCGCGATGTACCTGGTGCTTGCAACAATGTGTAACTATGTGTTACTGGTGGACAATGGACAGGTCTTGCTAGTGGCTGATGACCACGCCTTTCCCATCGGTGTAGGTGTCCAACTTGTCGCTTCGTTGTTGCAATCTGTGTTTCAGATGTGGGACCCTGGCGGCTTTCTGTCTCGTGAACTTGGCACTTTGTCAGTTCAGCGTGGTCACGTGTGGAGAGACTGTAGCTGGAACAGAATTATGAGCATTTGTATTTCGGCTGTGAGGGGCACTTGGCGGAGGCAGGTGTAACCTTGGCTCTGAGAGCGCGGCATGTGGGGTGCAACATTGCGGCCTTGGCTGTGGGCTCTCGCTGGGGCTCGTTCTGCGTAGTCAGCGCTTTGCCTTTTCGTCTTGGGATGATTTTCTGTCTGAGAGGCTCCTGCCTGGAGACTCTTGCTTGCGGCCTACTCGGGCCTAGTTCTGGGTAGTTATGTGTAACCCATAATATGAAGTCACGAGGCGACAGAGTGTCACAAGCAGTAGTAGATATATAAGATGGCATCTCTATGGGGATAGGTAGCAAAAAAGCATCTGCAAGCATGTATACACAAGCTCTTCAGGCATCTTGCATTTCTGCGGTGCTGTTGAAGGCCTATGTAAAAAATAACAATGATGCATGTCTGTGGGTATGTCAGTCCGCTACGTCATAGCACTGAGTATGTTCTTCGTGTAGGTTGGTGCGTGAGTAACCAGTGTGTATGGTGGCACGTGTGTTCTTGTCAGTTGGCTATGTCGTCATGGCATCTCTAACAATGTTGATGTTTTGTGGTTGTTACTTTAGTCGAGCTGGTCCATGCCGCAGGCATCGGCTTGACCAGGGCGGGCTATTGGGCATGCTCCTCGTGCGTGTGGGCCGTGTACACATGGTACCTTGTCGTCAGGTAAAGAAGTGAATGGGTCAAACTCCTCTCGCGTGGGGTGCTTGGGCCGCGATCCTCTAGGCCAGGGTCTGGATGAGAATGGGGGGAAGATGCTTTCCCATTTTCCCACTTCAGGTTGCTGTGGGGTGAGCGGAGGGGCAACATGATATTGTTTACGTTGTGCCTGATGACCTCATACTTCCTATCAACACCCCCAAAATGATATTCCATGAGGGACAGTTCAGGGCATTGAAAAGGGAAGCAAGGGTGTCCATATACAACATACATTTATAGACGAGTAGCGTTCACCTCAGGATGCATTCCAGCTGGGAGTTGCAAATGACACCATATGCCCTTCGAGCTGCACGATAGTTGTCTATCAGATGTCACTTCTAGCCCCTTGGTGGGAGACAGAGTTTGTCTGGGCTCTGATAGAGGGCAGGTGAGGCAGCCCCGATGGACGGGGCTGGACATCAGGCTTCTTCCAGCTGCTTCCATAATGGCTGGTTGGTGGATTGGGTCCAAGTGTATGCATGGGATAATTGTGCTGTGAGCGCATATCGAGTCACATCTGGGACCCACAGCCCTCCCGTCACCCTCCCTCGAAGCTTAATCTGCTTTGCAATTCTAGGTTTCTTCCCTCCCCAAACGAATTTCAGTACATTTCTCTGTAGAATACACAATTCTTTCGCTGGAATGTATACCGGGAGTGCCATGCATTGGTATAGCAATCTAGGGAGCAGATTCTTCTTTACAGCAGCAATTTGTCCTAACCAAGAGATCCCTTGGTTCTGCCAATGCTTTAGGTCTCTCCGGAATTCATCCCATAGCTGAGGGAAGTTGCATCGGTACAAACGGGAGATGTCATTGGGGATCTTCACCCCAAGGTAGTCGATCTCAGACTCTGCCCAAGGGACTGGTAAACCTGGGCTAAGCTCTGACTTTTGCGTTTTAGTAAGATTAATTGCCAGCGCCAAGGATTTGCCCAGATTGATCTTGAACCCGGAGACCCACCTGAATTCCTCAATCTCCTCCCATAGGGGACCCAGCAATGTGTTTGGTGGAGTCAAGTTTATAAATACGTTGTCAGCATATAATGGGATCTTGTATTCGTGCTTCCTCACTGTGAGCCCCATTATCTTTGGGTTGTGCCAGATCCTATTCGCAAAGGGCTCCATTGACAAGGCGAAAACCAATGCTGATAGGGGGCAGCCCTGCCTTGTACCCCTGGTTATTCTGATTGCCTCATATCCGACGCCATTAACCCTTTAATTGCGTAGTGGGGTACTGGTAGTTTGCCAATGTCCACTTAATAAAATTGTCCCGAACCCAAAATGTGAAAGCACTGCATCGATATAACCCCAGTCCACCAGGTCAAAAGCTTTGTGCGCATCCAAAGACAGAACCAGCATGCTCTCCCTCAACCTATGGGCAATCTCTATAATATCTATGGTCCGTCTGATATTATCTTGTGTCCCCCTCCCTGGGATGAACCCTGTCTGATCGCGGGCTATGATGTGCAGGAGAATCACTTTTAGCCTGGTCGCTAAGACTTTTGAACATGTTTTCCCATCATTGTTCATAAGGGTAATTGGTCTTTAGGAGGAGGCCTGCTCAGGACCTTTCCCCGGTTTGTGGACTAGAATCGTTAACGATTCCGCCATTGACTTGGTGAATGAGCCTGTCAATAAGAAAGAATTAAACAGGATAGTAAGTTGTGGGGCCAAGATTTGCTCAAAGGTTTTATCGAATTTTGCAGTGAGCCCGTCAGGTCCCGGTGCAGTACTCTTTAGGGACTTAATGGCCTCAACTATTTCCTCTGCTGTGATTGGGTTTTCAAGGGCTGACAGATAGGATCTAGTTCGGGGGCCACTGGAGAGTAGGTATGAGGGCCGTTTCTCTGGGACTGTGGGCGACCCGGCCATTACAGCTTTGTGGTGAGCCACCAGCTCTGCCAGTTTATCGATCTCCATATATTGGGCTCTACCATCAGCACCTATAAGGCGCAAAGTTATTCCGGCTATGTATCTCTTTAAGCTTATATATAAGTATTCGGTTTGCTTTGTTGCCTTTACTATAGTAAAATTGTTTTGTGAAAGCTAGTGGTTTGGCGGAATGATCGGCCCAGTGCATTTCAAGTGCAGTCTTGGCTTTCTTTTTTTTTTTACTTTATTTATTATTTCACTCAGGTACATCGGGCTTCATGAATATGTCAATTACACAACCTATACATTGTTTTCAACAACAAAAAAAAGAAACCATAACACATCACAACATATCTTCTCTTTTGGCTTTATCAGCAAGGTGCTGTTTATATCTGGTCCATATGTTCTTTGGTCTCGTGTCTATTTGCAATGAATCAATATATATTTCTTCATTGTCGTTTGTCCAGATCATGTCTCTGTCCCAGTCACTCTTAGTGGGGGACATTTGCTTTTCCATTTCAGTAATATCGCTCTTTTGGCAAGTAGTAGACTTACGTTCAATAATTTCCGCCATGTTGGGTTCATCTTCCCTGTGGCCCCCAATAAACATATTGACGGTGACCATTCAATACGTTTTTCTGCCATGTCATCCAGTGCATTGCAAACCTCCGCCCAATAGTCCCTCAATTGTGTGCATGACCAGAACATGTGGAAAGGGTCAGCCTCTTCACAACTACATCTAGGACACAGACCTTCAGTTGTGGGATATATTCGTTTCAGTTTGGCTGGAGTATAGTGTAGCCTATGTACAACCTTATATGAATCAGTTTATAGCTAGCATTCCAGGACATGTATTTTGTTAAGGCGCATATTTGTGTCCATTGGTTGTCACTAATCAAGTGTCCCAGGTCTTGCTCCCACTTTTCTTTGGCGCTACGTGTCGCATGTGGGCCGGTTTGAATGATGGTCTTGTATAATGTAGATGCTGATATCTTCCCCTTCCCGGCTGTGAACATATATCCCAAACCCAGGTTTATCGTTGTCTCTGATGGAAATTCGGTCCATATCTTTGCAATGGCAGACTTCATCCGCATGTAGTGCAACTTATGTTTCAGTGTGTCTCATACTGTGTCTTTGAGGATTTCCCATGTCACAAAGCGTTTATCTTGGAACAATTGGCCCCATTGCATAATTCCTCTAGTGTCCCATTGTGTCGCTACTTCTTTGTCCAGAGTGGGTGGTATATAATGAGCGCCCCAGATTGGCATGCTTGGATGATACAGTGTGCCTGTGCCATGTTTGTCAACTATTTTTGCCTAGGCTGTGGGTGTGACCTGTGTGGGATTAATAGTATTGTAGTGTTTAGGACGTGCCGTTGTCAGGCCGTGGAGTAGTATGGCCGATTTCGGTTTTGGGGCTTCATTCAGTGTTTCCTTAGGGTCGAGAAAATCTGTCGCCCATTGTGCTGCATAGTATGCCTGAGCTGCCAAGTAGCAGATTTCAAAATCTTGTGCCGTTAAGCCTCCCTGTAGGTATTGGTCAGTGAGGAACCTCCATCTCAATCTAGAGTGCCCGCCCCATACCAACGTGGTGCATGCGCTCCCTATTTTTGCGAATAATGCCCTTCCTGGCCATACTGGCAAGGTGCTAAATAAATAGAAGAGTTTAGGAAGAATTATCATTTTTACAAGGGCGATTCTCCCTAGCATTGATATTGGTAGGGTGCTCCAACGTGTCATCTTGACACATAAGGCATCAGTGAGGGCGTTGTAATTCAGTGCGCGGGAGAGCTGTGCTGTCATTTAATGTGGCCATGTTCATTTAATGTGTACCGGGCTCCAAAGAAGGCTATGAAGGTCAGGTGGTTTGACAGTTGCCTCAGTGAGTTGGAACATTTCTGATTTGGCCGGGTTCAGTTTTAGGCCTGAGTACTCGCCAAATGTTTTGACCACTGATAGGACCCTACGGGGGGTCTGCCCAGGATTCTTTAAGTACAGCAAGATATCGTTGGCGTACAGCGTAATAATCTCAAGCTTACCCTCCCGCAGCACTCTGTATTTGCCATATCGAGCCCTGAGTATCTGCCAGGGGTTCTATCACTAGAGCGAATAAAAGGGGGGACAGTGGACAGCCTTGACGGGTGCCCCCTAGTAGTTCCAGTAGCTCCGATAGTGTGCCGTTTATAGTTATCCTAGCATAGGGGTGTGTGTAAAGAACCTTGACCCATTTAATAAAGTTAGGGCCGAACCCATAATTCTGTAGGACCCTGAATAAAAAAGGTCAGTATACCGTGTCGAAGGCCTTTTGCATATTTAATGAATCTGCCACTGCTTGTAGTTCTTCGGGTATTGCTGTTAGTATCTTGTGACAGCGTCTAATATTTGTTGCCGAGGATCTGCCCGTTATGAATTCCAAAAATCTTAGCATCAGTGTTTATTAATGATAGGGGCCTGTGGGAGCCACAGTTTTCGGGGGTTTTCCCTGGCTTGAGCATCAGAGTGATGACCGCTTCTCTGGTGGTTTCAGGTAGCTCCCCTTTTTCTAGGGCTTCTGTCCAGACGGCGAGTAGTTTGGAAATGAGGAGTTGGGAGAACTCTTTGTAGAATTCTGCACCAAGGCCATCGGTGCCTGGCGCTTTCCCATTGGGTAGTGCCTTAATGGCTTCAGATATCTCTGCTTCAGTAATCAGGGTTTCTAAGGCCTCCCATGTGGCATCTGATAGAAGTGTCATTGGTATCTGGGTTAAGTATTGATCTATCTCTTGATCCGTGGCGATGCCCTGTGGTAAGTGTAGGTGTTAATAAAAGTCATCGAATGCCCCCTCAATCTCTAATCGGTCCGTGGTCACGGTTCCATCACTCTGTGTTATACATGGAATACTCATTGGCCCGCGTTTCCCTCGTACCATCCTGGCCAGAAGCCTACCCGGGCATTCTCGCTCTCCATATCGCCGTGCTGCTGCAGGCCGATCAAAGTAGCGGATTTCGCACTCAGCTGCTTCTCTAAATTCATTGGCTGGCGTGTTGGCAGTGAGATATTGGCTTCAACGAAGCTTGCCGCCTCTTCAGGGAATGTAAAGAAGTAGGTCTTATTTTGGTATTGCAGCCTCAACCTCGCTGGGTACAGCATTGCAAAGGGAATGTTACTCTCACTCAGTATTTTCTTGACCCCAGTGAATGAGCGTCGTTCTTGCTGTACTGCCAGCGTGTAATCAGGGAATATGCAGACAGTGTTGGCCTCCCATCTAAATTCTTGTTTTTCTCTGGTTGTTTTCAGTACCAAGTCTCTGTCTCTATAGTTCATCATACGTGCTATGATGGGCCTCGGGAAGGCTCCTGGCTTGAGTCTAGGTGCCAGTGATCTGTTTGCTCGTTCCACTATGCAAATGGGTGACCAACCAGGGTCACACAGAAGGTCTTGTTGTAGTTTCTCTACAGCGAGCTCCGTGGGTCCCTTCGAGGCTTCCTCTGGCATACCAATTATGCGTATGTTATTGCGTCGGGATCTGGCTTCCAAATCCTCACACTTTATTTTGACCGTTCCCAATTCTTTTGCAATCGTTGTCACTGTCTTTTTTAGTGCTTCCAGTGTGTCCTCTGTGTTGCTGATTCATGATTTGGGTCACGGCTTCCATGATACAGCTTGTAGTCTTGTCTAGTTGTGTCTTGATGGAGTATACGTTGGCTGTTATCCCATCCAATTTCTCGTTAAGAGAGGAGAACCCCTGCTCCATAGCCGCAAAGACTGCCTGCGGGTCCATTTCGCTAGTTCTTGCGGCTGGGAATGTTTGTGGTGTTGGTTCTGTTGACATAGTGGTCTCAGTCACTTTCTTTGTCGCCGTGGTGAACCTTTCCATAGCGCCTTTCCCCTTTTTTGGACCTGGGCCCTTGGGCATCATCCTGTAATAGCTCTGGGTTTGGTATTGTGCCTGTCCCTCTTCGTAGTGGTCAGTTGTGCAATGCCGGGGTCATGTTGGCTATCTTGCGACTATTCACTCATTAGATGAGATGGGGTGTTGGTGTCAAGGAGTCATCCTTGCCCATTCCTCGTGGGATGGTTCTGTCGCTAACATTGTCCAAGCTGCATAAAGGTTGTATTCTCCTTCTTGCCAGCCGCGTTCACCCTCCGTTGTGCTGTAGTCTAGTGTGATATAGTACGTGTTATGACCACCGTCGTGAAGGTTATGGTTGTAACGTGCAGAATTCCCACAAAAGACTATGCAAGCTGTCCACTATTCAATCTTGGTTGTAGTGTAAGTGTGTCTGGGCTCAAATGGTCTAGGTTATGATTAATTACGCCCTGTTGATCTCCGGTTCCCCCTTCTCTGTGATCTATCCTGAAGATGTAACTAAAAGATATCGGGGGGGGGGTGGCTTCAGGCTTCCCTGCTCCACTGATGTGGATTTGGTTGATTAGCTCTTGGCGATGTTGTGTCAAGTCTGGAGGGGCCGTCCGGCGCGCTTTGTTGTGCAGGATTATCTTTATGGTGTGATCTGGTAGAGAGTCGTGGATTTATATTTAGAACACCTCTTCGTTATGGCCCTAAGCATCCTCGTGGGGCCCCATGGAGCACCAGGTGAGGGCCATTACTGTGGTGCTTTAGGCTGCCATATTGTCAATGGTACGGATCAGCTGCCGCTGAGTTGCGTAGTTGGCAGCAACGCTGTAGATGTTGTGTTGGAGTGTAGTGTAGGTGTGTGGTGCCCGGCACACTCTTATTCTGTGGAACCTGGGCTGCTGCAGTGTTCACCACACGTGGTTGCAGAGCATTCGGGTTGTCGGACTATGCTTTCAAAAGTTCTCGTGTTGGGCGTATTTTGTTTGCCAGGGCCCTTGGTTATTATTGTAGTGGCACCCCTCCAATGCCACGTGTGTTGCACCATCCGTGACACTCGTCAGTGTGCCTGGGCCAGTGTTCACGATTGATGGGCCGAGGGGGGCGGACAGCAGTCCTTCGCATAGCACGGGATGATTCAGGGCCGGGCCGATGCCTTTCGCCACCGCCGCCCTCTCTCCTTACTGTTGTCCGGATCGCTCAAAGCACCGGAGAGCTGCGATCCTCGTCTCCGTGTGATGGGTGAGCACGATGGGTCAGCAGGCGCTCTACGTAGGACAGGGTGCCCGCGACCCTCCCGTATGTTGTGGCCCTGGCCTCAGAGTTCAGTACGCCTCATTTACGGCTCGCCTGTAGATGGGATCCTCATCCTGTACAGGGGCAAGAAAGGGCGGGTTGGCCTCGCTGGTCTTAGACAAATGTTTGAGACGGTGTAACTTCCAAAACAAGGCGTGAACACACTCCAAACTTGCATGGTCTATTCTCGGATTCTTGATGAGTGCCTCCACCAGTTTCGGGGCAGAACCAACATGTTTTAGCAGATTTTTGGGCAATTCAGCCTGGAATGTCACAGGAGCTCACACAGGAGCAGCCAATCTTGCTCTGTGAGCAACAGCGCCCCCGTCTTGGCTTTCTTTAAGGCCTCCTCTATTTTCCGTGTCATACAGGATTGTAACTCTTTTTCCAAAGCTGTCACTTCTGCCTCTAATTTCGCTGCCTCCATTCTCGAAAGCCGGCTCCACTCTGTTCCTGCACTGATAAATCTGCCTTTCATTACTGCCTTCATTGCGTCCCAGATAGTGGCTACTGCTATGTTGGGTGTGGTGTTTTCAGTGAAATAGTTAGTGAGCGATTCCCCGATTTTTCTCCTGACACAGTCGTCCAAAAGGATGGGTTCATATTGTTTCCAAAACCGTTGGGGGGATTGAGTTGAGCCCAATATGCTAAGGGTTCCAGATACTGGGGCATGGTCCGAGATTGTTCGAGTGTGAATCTCTACACTGTCCATGCACGGGTAAATGTCACTTGAGATGAGTAGCAGGTCTATATGCGAAAATCCCCTATGTGCGTATGAGTAGTGAGTGTAGCCCCTCGCCCCAGCGTTGAACAATCTCCATGCATCTACTGTTTTCGTTTCTCTAAGGAGCGTAGCGAAAGACAGAGCTAGGGTCTAGTCTGATTTAGTCAATGGGGGAAAATTTTATCCAGTAGAGGATCCGGGACCAGGTTAAAATTGCCACCTAAAATGAGAACCCCCTTGGCGAAAGCAAGGATGGTCGGAATCAGGTCGGATATGAACTTGTCCTGGGCAGAGTTAGGACAGTAGATTGTAGCTATAGTAAAAGGGCGTTCCACCAACAGTCCCTTCACTAAAAGGTATCTCCCATTGGGGTCTCTTCTGACTGTGATTCTAGATAGGGGTACCCTTTCACTCAATAGGATAGCTACTCTCCTTTTCTTTGACCCGGAAGCAGCAAAAAATGCCTTTGTTAAGACTATAATATTTTTAAGCGCACTATTCCTTTAATGCAAGAGGACCGAGGTGCAGCCCCAGATGATCGGCTAGATTTGGGGTTGATATACCGAAGTGGAAATGTTCGAGGGAGAAAGACTGAAGATAATTTTTTTGAAATAATCTTTGGTCTTTTCTCCCCTGAACATTACCGAGTTACACAAACCCCTACTCCCACCCTCACCCACACCCCAACGCACCCCCCAACACACCCCTACCCACTCCCCCACCCCCTTACTTACCTTGCATTCCATCTCGCTCTGTCCCTGCAACGCCTGTGCTCTTTCACTTCACTTCACTTCTGTGATCAGGAACCGGCGCAGCAGGGTCCTTTCCTTTTTTGTTTTTGTCAGGTCTGCTGCGGTGGTGTCTCCCGTAACACCCACTCACTATGCTGTATAGTGTATACTTTATAGTATAGTGAGCAGGGGTTGCGGGGGACAGCCCCTGCAGCCTTTAAAAAAAAATGTTTGGGGGACTGCAGGACAGCTGCGGGTGACATCCGTGCACTCCCCACTCACAGTATAGTGAGCAGGGGTCACGGGAGACACCCACACAGACCCCACAGCCCTAGACCAAATTAAAAAAACCTACCCAACCAAAAGTCGACCTTTTAGAAAGTAGAAAATGTGGTAGTACCTTCGTTAGGACTTTTGGTTGGGTAGGTCTTTTCAACTCAATCTTTTTGGCCAAAACCGATCGGCTAGCCACACCCCCTGTGCATTTCAGCCCAACGTTCATCCAGCAGCAGTGAAGCCTGTAGCAGGGCAAGGGTGTGGTGTTTGGCGCTGTGCTCGCCTCCGCACTTACTGGTTCCTGGATCCTGCTGGCCACGCCCTCTGTGCATTTCAGCCCAGCCTTCACCCCGCAGCAGTGAAGCCCGCAGCGGGGTAAGAGCACATGTTTGGCGCTACGTGGTGTCCAGCACTTTGGGGTTTAAAGCTAAAACTTGGGATAGCTTGGACAGCCAGAAGACCTGAGGTGAGCCTAATTTGTCTGCAATGAAGTTGGGTGCAGGAGAGCGCAGCACCCATGCTGGAGTGGCCACAGAGCACTGTCCAACCTCTCCTTTCCAGCACTTCTCTTTTGTACTCAATTGGTGGCCCAAGACCCTCCGATATCTATATCCCAGCACAAGACTCTGACTGTGAGAAGACAGTGGCAGCCAAGATCTCTGACTCTGTTTTTGAGGCCACCAGGGTACTTGCTACTGATTCTGTGGGCCCTTTGCTAGAGGTTCATCTAGTCCTGGGGCAGTATAAAGATGCCATGGGCGCCTCAACTGTTTGCATCCAGCCTTGGATGTATTATAATCTGGTTGGCCTGTTTGATGCGCTTCAGGGAGTAGGAAGCAATGTAATCACCCAAGAAACTTTGGCCACAAATTGGAGTGTGTTGACCAATGGAGGGAACGCCCCGTGTTGTGATTTCACCATTAATAATGCAAAAGATCAGAGTGGAAAGACTGATCTTGATCCCCATCTTCCTGTTGATGTCCTTCTGCATCACAAGCCCACCCTGACTTGTGCCCCTCTTGTGTCTATTAGCCCTTTGCAACCTGTCACTATGCCCTTAGTGGCAAACTGAGGTGTCAGTGGGACGGCTACCCTTGGCGGTGTTCAACATTTGCCATAAACTCTCCCCATGACCTACAGTTGTGTTTTTATTCCACTATTCCTACGGTGGCCTCTCGTATTAACCCTTCCCAGTTTTCACCTGCCCCATCTTGTTTGGTCATAGGGGACGCAGAATCCCACAACACCCCAGATGAAAAACCTCCCTTCAGGTCCCCAAGTAGCGCCTGGAGTGACAATCCGTCGTCTATGAGCTTGGGAGCTAGCTCCTTTCTCCACCTGATGTCACTTTGGACAACAAAGCCTCCAAAGCCCTTTGACCTTGCCACCTATCCACATGACCATAGATCCACCAAGTGAGGTCATACATCCACTTGGGGGGGGGGTGCAGATGTAACCAAGTCCTTGTCGAGCTGGCAGACATTAGGAAATTGCTCCAACAATTGCTTCAAGCCCGCTGGAGGGTAGTGGGGAGACAACATGAAAATGCCCCAGTCACTAGACCTGTTGATAAGGGGCATAAAACCCAGCCTCTGGAATGCCCCCCCCCAGCCCAGGGCATCCTGTCCATAGCTACCAGAGAAGAGAATGTTGTTCATCACAATCTGGTGCCGGGAAGACCAAGTACCACCAATCCTACCTGGGATACAAAAGTCAAGACATGCGAGAACCGCCAGGTTGTAAACTCTAGGCCATCTATTTCTCTACTGGCAGAGCAGGGCTCCACTCCTACGGTCATGCATGGCCCAGAAGGGGAAGAGTCTGGGGCATATAGCACCTGCGAAAGAGGGAGCTTGGCTAAGTACCATATCCAGGGAAGGCACCTACGAGCCTCAGTGTATCTTCATGGAGTCCCCAAGTTGACAGCTAATAAGCGAGAGCCACGGGATGCTGTCTACATTGGCTGTGGCCCACCAGTGTTTGCGCGTTTGTCTCTAGGAAAACCACAGCGGATTGTCGCAGAATGCTAAGCGTGGACAAAACCCATTATGACTCTGTAAAGCTGGACTTTTAGGACCGAAGGGTGGCTAATGGGGTCCTAAGGAGTAGTGTGTGGGAGGGCCGGGCTGCCATGACTGGGATTACAATCAGTTCATACCCCCTGCCTGTATCAGATGACGCTTGTGGAAATGCCACTATCATCCCTCTCCTAACTGGTGCAGACCTTACGACCCAGGGTCAATGTCAATTGGGGCAAAAGCCACGCGACGCATAGAGTTTACGGTAGCCTGAAAAAAGGAATGTGGCATTTAAAATGCGTTTATTTTCTTTTGTATTAACTGTGTTTGGACTTGCTTTGATGGCCCAAAGGCCGAATAAAGTTATGTTGACAATAATCGATTACAATGCTCAGCAACGATGACTGAGTGAAAACAATGCAGAGGGCAGCCAGATGGGTAGTGGGGAGCCAAAAGGTAACCTCTGTGGAGCTATTATTATTATTAGGTTTTTTTATTATTAATGAGCCAGCTCACCACTGTATCAGTTTCAAAGCATGTTAAGCCTTGCTGAATTAAGGTCACTAAGTCCCGCCCAGGGACAGCAGGACCTTAGCCTTCTTAGGATACAATGGGCCTCATTATGAGACCGGCAGTAGCCGTGCTGGTAAAACCGGCACGGCTGCCGCCGGTATCATTTTTTTTCCCATGCCCATGAATGGGCAATTACCGGGTCATTACGGCCCCGCTGGAAACGATAATTGCCTATTCACGAGCACCAGAATAAAATGCTCCCCATTCCCAATTGAGCCCTATAGGGCTCAATGGAAATGAGGAGGTCAGATGCACCGGCACCATTCGTGAAAGGTACCGGTGTATTTAACATGCTCTTCTCACAGGTGCCTGTATGCCCGCCAGGTCAGACCTGGTGGGCAGGAAGGCACCCGCGAGCAGAACTCGAGTTTGCCCATCTGGTAACAACAGTACCGGCAAGCTTACTGGTACCGCTGTTACTTGACCGGCAAACTTATAATGAGGCACAATGACCGGAAAATTGTGTGGTATAAGAAGAACGATGTGATGAAGTAACATCTGTTGCAGAGCATGAGAAGGTGTGTAACCTGGTGATAAACAGGTGGAGGATGCTATATTGTAAATATCTATGTAAAGCCTGAGTGCGTGAGGGGCTCTCGATGTGGTTTAGCTATGCTAAGTATATTGAGGGCATCTTTATCACAATTAAAAAGATCAGATAGCACCATACATGGATTCACAAAATGCCTCCCAGCAATACAGATGTCTCTGCTTGGCAGATGATTACTCCTCCTCTTTACAGATGGCAGTTCTTTGTATGTTGGTATGAATATGGATTTAGATAGCAGAAGCCTAGCAGGCAAGCAATAGAGCACTGTATGAGGGCTGGCCAGATGAAGATGGTAAGGTTCTCCAGATGTTTTGGATTGCAATCCACATATCCATCGCAGCCTGCATAATCAATGGTGAGGGATCATGGGAGTTGCCGTCCAAAACATCTGGAGAGCTGCAGGTTTCAGACCTCTGGAATAGAATATAAGTTGTGGTTTTCAAATCAACACTGAGAGAGAAATGTTTGTATTTCTTGGCATTGTGAACTGCCTCTGAAGTACTACTACACAATTCAATTAATAGGAAGTGTGCACTCATTTTCTCACAATGTGTGAAACATTGATGTCTGCAATGAAAGCTGATTCAAACAAATGGGAAATAGAACTAAATGTTATAGAGTATTCAATTGTTTAAGCCCATGATCATACCACATACCACATAACAGAGCTTTTGACTTAGTCAACCACAATACCCTCAGCCATCACCTCAACACTGTCACCCACTTCTCCCCTGAAGCAACCAAATGGGTAGAGTCATTCCTAGCAGACAGAACAGCGAGTGTCTATGCAAGAACAGCACCAGCCACCCCCACACCCATACCGTGTGTGGTCCCAAAAGGCTCATGTGTCTCCACCACCCTTTACAATATATACACGAAGCCCCTCTTTGACCACATGGATGCCCTTGGGATAGCCTACACCAACTATGGCGACCACACTCAAAATGCTCCTCCCAATCTCAGACGACCACATACAAGTCACTTGGCCTCATTAGGAGTTTGCTGGTCCGGAAACAAGGGTGCCAGTAAGCACACCAGCACCCTTGTTTCCGGATCGGCAAACTCTGAGTCTGCGTGCCGTGGCTACTCTGCCTGGCAGATCTGACCCTGCTGGGCGCAGAGGCCATGGTAGGCAGAGCAGTCACGGAAGCACCGGCATTGTGAGCAACGGTGCCCGTGCTCCCATGTCCCCACTCCCACAGATTCCCATAGGACTCTATGGGAATGGGGACTTACAATTTACAGGCGCCTGACTTGCCAGGCCATCAGACTCATAATGAGCCGGTGGCACTGGGAAAGTCAGGGGCCGGTAAATTATTATGGGTTCGTCAGCAAGCCGCCAGTAGCACCGAACACTGCACTTCCTTACCTTTCATCTAGAATCACCAGACACTCCTCAAGACCAACAAGAACAGACAACAGCACCCATCTGATCATCCCTCCCTTCATGCACATGAAGGCTGGAGGAATGAGCTTCCCAACCACTGCTGCATGACTTTGGAATGCCCTACCACCCCAACTAAGGGCTGAAACTGCTTACTGGTCATTCAGAAAACAACATAAAACCGGACTATTCAACTGATTTGGTACTCCCCCTGCTTCCTGATGCCCCCCAATCCTGTAACTAGTGTCTGGATGCCTGTCACAGTTTATTGGGTGGTCACACTCAGCTCAGGGAGTCCCCCTCAAGCAAGGTGGCGCACAACAAAGGACTATTTCTTTCAAATTCTCTTTGGTGAGGCCTCCAACCCGTCTCGGGCCCACCCAACAAATACCCTGTGTATCCAATGGACTAGGAACCAGGCTGGTGTATAGTAAGAATATTTATTTATTTATTTAAAGTTTGACATCAAAGACTATCAGTCAACATCAGCCACCAATATTGTGGCAACACCCAATATCACAACAATAACTCGGTTATTAAAACAACAGAGGTACAATTTTGAAACATGTACTCACAACTTACGACACATTTTATTTCAATTTAACCAATAGAAAACATTCACAATACAATGGAAAATAGCTTTGCAGCACACATTCAAAGGACAGGCAATGCTTGGGGATTCTGATTTTGGGAGGCAAGGGCATCAATGAAAAATGCATTTATAGGCTTTCATTTGAAAGGCACAGTTGGGAAAAGGAACTCGAGGGAAATCATATTTCAACACACATGAAAATGAGAAGCAATGCCTGACAATTCTGGTCAGAGAAAATGAGAACAAAGGGGACATTTTGTTTTGGCAGCACACATACAGATGAGATGCAATGCTTTGTAATTCTGAATTAAAATGAATGGGGATGAATGGGAGATTTACTTTTGCAACCCATATACAGATAAGATGCAATGCTTTGTAATTCTGATTTAAAATGAATGGGGTTGAATGAGAAATGTCGTTTTGCACCCTCCACACTGGCTTAAAAGGCAGTGTTTTATGGATTGCTTCTTTTCTGATTCAGGACACCCCCTTCCCTTCTGTACAGGAGTCAGGGGTTCAGACAACAGTCAACCACGTCTCTACAGCCTATACCGGCTCTAACACACTAGGCATGACATTTTTTACTTTCAAACTCTTAACAAAACTCATCCAGTGATTTTCTATATGGGAATTCATTGATTTACTTTAGTCAAATGTGCTAAGGGTCTACACAGTGTCTACCCCTTCCCACAATTTAATGAAAAGGATTAAGGCAGGGAGTTCCCAACCCAAATCAATATCAACAGAGATGTTGGTTTTCTATGGGGAAATAATTTGAATGAGATTTAATAAATTGTGCGAAGGGCCTTCCCAGTTTCACTCCCCCCCTTACCCACTAATGGAGCGGGATAAAGGCAGGTAGCTCCAACACAATGGATGGCTTTTGGGATGGTTCTACTTACATTGGGATCTTGGCACTTTGTGGATCTCTGCTCTTTGCTCAGGAAGCCAGCCTGATTTTTAGGACCCTCTTTTAGTAGGCAGCTCACACCAGGCCACTCAACCACAAGGTCCCTTCAGACAGGCCTCTCTCAGATAGGGCTCCCAGGTTTCCAGGCAAGGTTTACTCTGCCTGGAACTCCAGAGCCCAGCAGCAGGCTATCTCCCTCAGTAAAGTCAGCCAAAAGCCCTGTTCTGATGCAAACATACCCTGTTATAGCACAGATGACACTCCAACCTTGTCATAATTCTGACATTCAGGATTGGCTAGCTCCTCCCATCACCTCCCCCCACTGCACGTCCTGCCTGCTGATAGGACCAGGAATTGAGAGGAGTGTATGATGTAGGCTGAGGGAGGAGAAAAGGTACATCATTTCAAATTGACAGGAATTTTCACATTTTGTGTTCTGAAAAATCTCATAAGGTGACAACTGACTCGCTCTTTCAGATAATCACATGAATATAGTTATTTTAGAATGTTATATTTTATGGCAAGCCGGACCATAGTAATTTTATTTTGGCACACCCTTCCTGGGTCGGAGTAGCTGTTTTTTGTGGTTTGCTGCTGCGCCGAATAGCTAAAAATGGCACCATGTCCAATTTAAACCTAAATTTCATGATCTATTCCTTTGCCAACTTTTCCATTTCTCAGGTGTATGTAAATGGCAAAATCATAATTTTTCCCATAACTGGGTTTGTGTAAATCACACACGTTTGGTTTTTACAGGGTCCTGCCTGGCTTTTTATCCCCTTTAATGTAAATTTGGGGTGGGCTCGATAAGAACCACAATGCTCTTTCATTTAGGAAAAACTATATTCAATGTTTAATCGATGACAGGGCATTACATGACCCCTAGTTTCAAATTCAGATCAGCCACAAGCAGTTTCCATTCCACTTAAAACATGTGACCAGCCATCTGGTTTATCCATGTTTATCTTAACCTTTTCCCTCCTTGACTTCAAAGCACTGTTATGGGAAGGCCTGACCCTAAGGTCACTTTTGCAGGACATTTTATCAGCAACTGTAATTTCAATGTACTTCTTTGCATATCTTAGCATCTAGTTTGACAGCCAGATCTGTTTCCTTGGTGGGCCCAGCAAATGGTCTTGAGTTCAGATTTTCAAAGGGTCTTTGTTCAGAGCTAAAGCACTTTTTATGTGAAACCTTACCTTAAAAGTCATTTCTGTTGGTCATATTACCAGCAATTCACCACAATTTAGATCTCTTTCTCTGTATATTTAAACATTTACTTGAAATCAGTCCTGTATCCCTGGTATTCATCAAACCAAATGGCTGTGAGGTCAGGAACCAGATACACTATTCAGTTCACAGTAGTTCAGTGGAGGTTTCAGCTCAAAGAGAATAACAAGTTGCAGTTTACCATTCTGGAAGGCTAGCATATTACATTTGCCCACCGTGTATCTGTAACTTTCAATGCTGCACCGGGGGCTGTTGTCCATAAATACAAACTTCCTTTATACAATATTAGAACAGAGGTCAATGAAACAATCTCCTGCATACAGAATAGGCCATAGTTAGCACAGGGAATCAGGGTTCCTGAGAGAAGAGAAATAGGCCTTTCTCTTGCAAATGTCATTTTAATAGGCTTAAATCAAGTCTCTTCTTACTGGAAAAAGCAGTCCGCCATTTGACTTTATTTCTGAATTGAAAATGCATTATTCCTCCTTTTTAGCTTCCAAATGCACAACTATTTCCTTTCATCCCATGTGCACCACTGCAGTTTTTGAATCTGCCCATGTGTAATGTCTTTGAAATAACATGAGTGTCCCAATGCTCCAAGTAGGCCTTTCCAAAATGTCAGTTCATTTGTGAAAAGTAAGTGTCTTTCTCCCCTTGCGCCCTTGTCCATTTTAGGAGAGTTTAACTATGCCCATTTCTTTCCATGTAACTTGGCTCTCCGTCAGAAAAAGAAGTGTTTTGGACTGGCCTGCATTTTCCAATGGATAGCACAAGCCAGCTTAACTCTTAAATCCTGGCCTGGCATGGCCTCTTTATTCCTGACATTCAGGGGCTATATTTTACCCCACAAATCCTCCACTTTGCTGTTAGATTCAGGTGACTCAGAGAAAAGAGCAAGGAGTGAGTGGTGTTTTTGATTCCTTTTGGCTTTGGTTCAGTCCATGAATTTACTCGTCGGAGCACGTCCACTCTTTTCCCTGTCCTAAGGGAGTGGTACTCTGGTCTGAACACAACTCTTTTCAGATTTTGGGGTTTTGGTCCTGGACCCCTCCCTTTCCGGTAGCTCCACCTCCGGGCTGTAGAGGCAAGGAGTTATTTAATCTGCCGAGAGTAAAAGAGAGGTTAAGTATTTTAACAGTATGAATTTCCCTGGTATTATAAACATACAAATTGACTACAAAACAACCAGTTATACACTGCTTTTCACTTGACATATACAATTCACAACCCTCACTAATTTTGATACGTTCCAAGTATGAATTGTGTTACTCCCTGTAAATGCGTGATATTCGCCAACCCGGTTTCCATTCTTTCCATTCCTTCTTTTTATAGTTCCTGTGTTCTACCATGACTGGGCTCTTCAATCAGTCGTACTGCTTGGCTGGTCTGTCAGCTCTTCAACTGAATGATAAGGACCATTTTGCTTCCATCTGTTCTCCTTTAGGGATGCATATTTTATAGGCGACAGGTGAGATTTTATCAACAATTTCAAAGCGCTGTGCCAAAAGGGGAGGAGCTTCTGCTTTTTGCTCTGTTTCCTTGGGAAGTTGTACAGGTAGACTCTGTCTCCTACTTTGTGCTCCTTCTTGGTAGTCTTTAGGTCGTAGTGGCTTTTCATCCCCTCGGTTGACCTTTCTAAATTGCGCTGTTCATAAGCAAAAGCACTCTGAAGGTTTTTTCGTAAATTTTCAATGTACTCATGGGTTGTGGACACGTTGATCAGGGTCTGCGCTTGAGGTCTGTAGAGCAAATGCTTAGGCAGCACCATTTTTCATCCAGTCATCAAATGGAGACATGTTTGTTGTAGAAGATGTTGTAGGCCTAATGGCCATCAGGTCAAGCAGTAATCGGTTGTCCCAACTAGGTCCAGGGTCTGCCACAAACTTCTTCAAGATTCCCACAATTGTTTTATTGTGCCTCTCAACTCCCCCGCTCGAGGCTAGATGGTAGACAATGTGGAGTTTTCTCTTTACCCCTAGTATCTCTCACATCTTGGTCATCACCTTGCTGGTAAAATCCTTTGGGGAAGGCCGAAATGAGACAAGATGTGATTTATCATTAGTACGGCAGCTGTCTCCGCCTTACAATTTCGAGAGGAGCGAATCACTGGCACGATGAAATTGACTTGCAACTCTGACCAAGGCAGTATCATTCCCCTTTTCTGTAGGGGAGCTCTGTGTGTGAGATAACTCGGCTGAAAATGAGCACACACAACACACCCTTTTTGATAGATGTTGAGGTCCTGGCCCATATGTGGCCAATATGTGACCTTGTATATGACCTCGTGCAAGACCTCATGCAAGATGTCTAATGTAGAATTAAACCCCCTATGACCGGCAGTGGCTGCATCATGGGTGTGACTTAATATCAGGATTTGGAATGAGGTAGGTACCACCCGTACCACCCACAGGTCACGTCCAGATATGGATCTCGGTACCAACAAACAGTCTTGGATTTGGAAAATTTTGGAAAACATCATCAACACCCAGAGATACTCCATCCTGATATAATCAGATTGTGTCAAAGGAAAATTCACTGGGTTTTCAATATGTTGATAACGTTTCCCAATAATCAGGTCCACTTTTTGTGCAGTAATCAAATCTGCATCTGGGGTTTCTTTACTCCACTGGGCAGATGAGAGCTCATTTTTGGCATTGGTTTGGGACATGGTGACAGCAGCAATCTGGATTTCCGCCAACAGGGATTCGGTTTCTAGGAGATCCCTGTGAATGACTCCAGTTTTGGCCAAATGGTCAGCCAGGTCATTTCCAGTTTTGTCTGGTCCCTCTATTTTGGAGTGACCTCTAATCTTTTTCCAATAGATGGTCATCTCATTAGAGATTACCAGATCATCAATTGGTTGGATTCATTTCATGTGCTTGAGCGGTTTGTTATTTGCACAGAGCTGCCTCGATTTTTCCAACTAATCAGGTGTTCCACAAACCAATTCCTGACATAATCTGAATCTGTGATTAGACCAGTTTTTTTAGTTGGTGTTGCACGGCAGTGAGGATGACTTGATGTTCCACCATCAACTCTGCCACCTGACTACTTCGGGGACCTATTTTTGTACCCAGCAGAGTGTTCTGGGGCATCATTCAACCAGGCATTCCCAATGCCAGCCACTAGTTCCTTTTCGCTTGATTGTCAACATGGTGCTAGCACCCATCCATATAAACTGTGGGTATCCCCTGACACCTGTTTTCCTCATACACTTTGTGCGGGGATGTAAGGTACACCTACAGATTGTCATTGGTCCTTAGATGTTCATCCTCGAGACAGTTTTCTTGAGCACAGTCATGCAAGTCAGCCAATCCTTTCGCTAGAGGACTCTTCTTGTTTTGTCCATATCTGACCTCCACAGGAAAGCCTTGCAAGGACAGAATCCAGGAGGTAATTCTGGAAATGTCCAAGTTCCTTGTTTGGATTTTGTCACTCTGGAGATAGTTAAGTTTGGTGGATTGTCTCCACGATGATGTGCTCCCACTGGATGAATGGGCAGTCATTTTTCAATGCCCATACCATTGCCAGGAGTGCCTTTTTCGCAATCATTGAATTTTTCCTCCACAGAGGAAAAAGCCTTGCTCGCGTACGAGATTATTTTGTTGACCTTGTCATGCTTTTTGTATAATACTGCCATTAAGCAATATCTGAGAACCCTGTCTACAAGAAGAACTGCTAGTTCTTTATGGGATAAGCCAACCAAGGGGTTAGGGAGAGGCTTCTCTTTAGTTGTTTTACTGCCTCGGATTGTTCTGGACCCCACTCCCACTTGACCCCAGCCTTTAATAAATGAACCAAGGGCTGTGTGACCTCTGCATAGTCTTCAAAAAACTTTTGACTGTAATTAGTGAGTCCAAGAAGGCTTCTTAGTTCTCGCAGAGTAGTAGGGTCTTTCAGTTTCAATAACACTTCCACCTTTTTTGCCTGGGGCCTGAGACCCTCAGGGGTGATTTCATGCCCTAAGAAGTTCACAGGGGTCTTACACCACTGTGCTTTCTGGAAGGACAGTTTTGCTCTTGCTTTCTGCAACTAGGTTAGAACATAGCGTATTTCAGCCATGTGTTCCTCCACAGTTGAGCTCTTGATTATGACATCATCTACATAGGCCAGGTTTCCCCTTTCGCCCAAGTCGGGCATGGCCTTATGTAGGAAGATATTAAATTCATTGCCAGAGTTTATGTATCCCAAAGGGTTTCGGGTCCATGTGTATAGTTTCCCCCCGAAGGTAAAGGCAAGCTTGTACTTTTTTTCCCTAGTCACGGATAATGTCCAGTAACCATTGGTCAGGCCAATTGTGGTATACAGTTTGGCCCCTGGATCTGGGCAAGTCCCTGATCAATGTAGGGAAGGGGCCATCTTGACATGTGGACTCATTTATTTAACTCCTTAAGGTCCTTGCATAGTCTCCATTGGCCATTAGATTTGAGTAGCTCCAGTTCCGGGTTGTTAAAGGTACTGTGGATTGGACAAATGATCCCACGTGATTCTACAGTTTAAATCATCTCTGTGAGTTACTCCATAGACACGAGAGGCAACCGGAATTGCTTCAAAAATACTGGAGCCATCTCGGGTCCAAAGGTATGGTGGTTGAATGTATCTCTGTGCATCCACAATCATAAGAATCCCCGGCAAAGATATCCTGAAAATCCCAAAACACCTGTTTCAGCTTCTGCTTTTGCTCCTCGGTCTCACAGGCATCAGCGAGATTGATTTGTTCTTTGACCATCAGCTTAAAGCCTGGAAAGACCTTGGGCTTGGCAATTTCGGCAGTATCCTCCAGTTGGGTAGAGAGATCAAGTGTTATGGTGTTGGCCTCGACGTGAGGTTTCAAGGATGGGAGGTAGTCACTTTTGACTCAGAATTCAACCTCATCCTGCCTGATGTCACAGGTAACCTCTTCCCCACCATAAAGGCAGGAAGAGTACACCAGGAAATTCCCCCCTTGCCTGGTGAAAATGTTTTCCGGAGGGATATCGTCGTTAAAATTGTAGCAGTCATTTGGAATTGGACCGATGATCTTGTTACCTAAATCAATAGAATAATGTTGGACATTAACCGCCATTCCAATAAAAGGGTATGCGCTCAAAGTGATACTTCGAGGGTCGCTGTTATCCACCAATATTCAAATGGCGTCATGTTCTAGGTCAACTAGGGGTGTCCGATGTAAATACAAACCTTGCTGTTGGAGAAGATAATTCAGATATATATAGGCGCCCTTGTTTTTGAGGTTCTGTCCTCGCGTAATTTTTAGGGAATTGTAAATTGTCGCACCTGTCCTGGAATGGTAGCCTCTTCTTTCACTTGAACTTGAACCACATACAGCCGCAATTGAGCTGACCAAAATGCTTTCTCTGTGTTGTCAAAGTCCTTGGGGTTACCTCCCAGTTGGGACCAGGCCTTCTGATTAATTGAGTCCAAATTGAGAATGTAACTAATAGGCAGAGAGGACATCTCTCACAACCCAACAATGATGTCCTATACTTTTGTCACCAATGGAAATTTTTAGCATGCACCGTCTAGGCAGGTGTTGTTTGGAATTTGGAGTTTCCAGGCCCATTTCCAACTTATCAATCAATTTAAACGTGGGAATGGTCTGATCTTTTGGGAGTTTCCTGAAATAATGCTTAGCTGATGAAGCTTCTTCCGTTATTCAGGCATGCTCTGGGGAGAACATGCCCCTCCCCCTAATTTACCTTTAATGGGGAAAAACAGCTGTTTACTCTTTATCTGGATGTCGATCGAACTTTGAGCTGTTTGTTCATCATCTTTTGTCTTGGGATTTGGGTTTTCTTCTGATTGTGGATTGGTAACATTTCAGAGTGTTTCCTTCCAGTGTGGAATGCCATTTAAAACAGGGAGAGAGGTTAATTTTCAAAAACGGAGAAAGGTTCCCATCACCAGTTTGTTCTCCTACAGATATAACAGTGATGCCTGGGACTTGATTGTTCCTAAAATGGAATTCTATTTTGTCGGACTGTTGTTCAATCATGTGGCATGTGCCATTCAAACTCACATAATTTGTACTTTGTTTTAATTTGATTGGCCGGTTAGTCTGAGACCAGAGGACCTTGTTCACGGAGCCAATCAGGGATGATAATCACTGAAGGAGGTCATTCCCCAGTAGACAAGTTGTGCCCTCTGGAGTGACAACTATCACCGGATGTTTCACCCTATGTCGCCCAATTTTGATCTGTAGATCCTCAGTCCCGTGGACAGAAATATCATTCCCATCGAAGTTTTGGAGCTGTCCAGGAAGAGGTGTGGAGAGAATTTGGTGACTCTCCACCTTCCTGAATTTAGTTGATCAAAGGTCTTTTGGACAGGAGAGTGGCTTGGGCTCCAGTATCCACCAGCGCTGATAATGCACACTGACCCTGTTCCTTGGAGGAGGGATACAATCTTCCTTCTCTCTCTTCAAGGGGACAAAGAAAGTGTACATTCTGTGCCAGCTTGGCAGTTAATTATTTTATTTTGAGCTTGGACACTGTGTGATCTTGGACAGTTTTCTGTGTCAGATTCCGGGAATGTGTAAAAATTATTTTGCACACATTAACAAGTGGGATTGGGAAGTCCCCTTTTTCCCCTGATTCTTTGCTGTCCCCCTTTTCCTGGAGACAGTTACCCGAACCTGTTTGGGGGGAGGACACCTCACTGCTTTCAGGGTCATCTGGGTGACATGTTTGGGATTTACATATTTGTTGCTTTGGGTCAGTCTCCATACTTACCCAGTCTAAATGGCTCCCACCATCCCTGAAAGATAAGGTTTTCTTCCCTGAATCCTCCAGGGATTCTTTTCCTTCGAAAGGTATGATGCAGACTTCCTCCACAAAGTTGGTTACCTGTTTCTTTCGATTTCTTCTACTTACCCTCTGTTCCCTAGGTTGCAGCTTTTCAGGGATAGAAGATTTATGTTCAGGTTCAGAGGTTTCCAGGGGTTTTGTTCTGGTGGGAAAGGAAGCTTACTCTAGGTCTTTGCATCTCCCTTCCACCCAGGCCTCCTCCTCTGGAACCTGTGGGTTGTCAGAGGTTTCTTCCCATCATTGCTCTGGGGTGCCAGACCCGGATGTTGAATTATTCTGGCCAGCAGTTTCCAGTTGAGAGTTTCCTGTTAGGCCTGTCGCTCCAGTTGTGACATATTCTCTGGTTGGTAGGGAGGTCTGGATTCATACCTTTACTGCTCCTGGAAAGGGTAGCTGTCCTACTCCCAGAGTAGCTCGGGTATTATGAGTTTCCCTGATAACCTTCCATTCTTGGTCTCTCTTGTCGCTTATTTGGGAATCTATTGTCCTAAAAGCAGGGAGAGAGAGGAGGATTGTTCTGGAAATTGGGGTTTGAAGGGTGTCTGGGAAAAAAACATAGATTGGCGGTGGAGTATTTCTTCCCTCCTGAGGGAAGTTCTGAGGGAGGTTTTGAGGGGAGTTTCCTGGGGCAGTACTTACCTGATTGGGGCCCCCCTTGTGCTGGGGGAGACCATACATACCCCAGGATGGGTCTGTTGCCCTTGTATCTTGGAATGATATAGGTGGCAGTTTCAGATGTAGGGTTGGTCTGATACCCTGACTGACTATCACCTGATTGGGTTAGTGGGAGGTGTATTCTTAGGCCCCTCCATTTGCAAGTCCAATATGGGAGTACTTTTCACCTCTGCTACCTTTACAGCGGTGGGTGTGTTTGATGGTTTGGGGTTTTAGGGTTGTTTTTGTTTTCAGAGGGCTTTTGGACCTCATAAATCTGGGTGGCCTGTTCTATCACCCAATCCAGGGTCCTACGCACATGCAAATCCCATACTAGTTGGGTCATAATGTATTTCGGAAGCGGATGGAAGTATGTGTTGATGAACTCCCGGCTAATGATGTTCACCCGCCTAGAGGTCTGTGCAAATGCTTGCTTCAGCTCTTGCACAAACTCTCTAGGCTCTTGGTCTTCCCCACACGGCACATTGTAGGTCACCTTCCAGGCCTCCTGCGAGTTCCTGTAAATGGAGAAATGTTTTAAGATAGCCGCCTTGTAGGTGGACCATTTTTGGCGATCTTAGTCCTCCAGCCCGGCAAAGAAGCTGGAGTATTCAGGGGAAAATGTCCATTTGACAAACTCCATGGAGTTTCTATCATCCTTGATACCAAAGGAAGTCATCATTTGGTCATAAAGCTCTAAATGCTCCCATACTGAATATTTGGCGTTCATGGTAGAGAGTCATCAAGCTCTTTATGGCCTTTATCTGCTGAATTGGGTCTTTTACAAGAGCTCTCTTCTGTTTGGCAGACTTTCTTTTCCGCTGCACCTGAGTCCACACACCCTCTGACTCAGAGCTGCTGCTATTGGTGGTCCATTCACTGTGCTCTCGGCACTTCCTACCTCTATAAAATTGGGAATCTGGCCCAGAATGACAGGCCTGGCTTCTTCTCCCCTCTGGTGCTGTGGGCTCTCGGGGTCATTTCCCTTGTACTCCTCTTTTTACATGAGGGAGTAGTCATCCTCCTCATCCCCCCTTCTGGGTATAGTGGGGAATTCCCCCCACCTCCCTGAATCTGTTGAGGTTTTGAAAATACTCTTTTAAGGCCTAAACTCTGGTTCTTCTCTGTCTGCAAAATGGAGCAGGTGGTCAATTTGTAACTTCATTTTCTGCCAGTCCAGCTCCCTGATCTTTTCATCATAGGAGCCCTCCTGGTCAGAAGTATATGCTAGGGTATTTTCTAAATTCCCAGAGCCCTCTGGTCTAGCCACCTTCCCTTATACTGGGTAGGGTTGAATATTCATCAATATCTGATAACGACTGGCCTTCTGGCTTAGTTGGACTATGCCTGGTTGAGTCCAGCTGCCTCATGTTTCCCTGTTCCTGAAAACTGGCAGGTATGAAGTTAGCTTCACCATGTACATATGAGGAGGTGGCGAGTTGGCTTGAGGTCCCTGGTAGAGAGGTCATCACTCCGTGATCGGAGGGTGCTTTTCCATACTCTGACTGGTCGGGGTACCTCAAAGCCTGTTTATATTTGGCTATTTTGTTTTCCAACCTCTCACCTTTGTTTTTCTCAGCCCATATCCGTTGGTGATATACAGAGGCATGAGTCTTCATTTCTGACAATAGTGCTTGTGTAGCTACTAACACTTTTCTTTTTGGCATTATGCAGTCTTTGAGTTCTTTGATCTCTTCACAATGGGATTCATTATCCTTCTCTAAGGCTTGTATTGTCTGGGCATATTCAGACTGATTCTTTTTCAGGACAGTAATCTCCTCCCCCTGTGCAATTTTGGCCTGTGTTGCCTCCACTGTGTCAACCTCTGCTTGCCTCACATGTTCCATTCATTTTTTATTTTCTAGTCTCATGCCAGTCAGTTCCTGAGAACATAACTCACTTTTCTCCACATCCGTCCTTAACTGATGCACTTCCTGAAACAGGGCACTATTTTCTTGACAGAATTTGTTATTTTCTTCCCTTAACTGCTCTCTCTGCTGTGTCAAAGTGTTCAGATCTTGGAGCATCTGATCAAATTCACCCTGAGAATAAACATCCCTAATAACTAACTGGCCGTTTTCAGCTTTTGGTTGTTTAATCTGTGCTTGAAATGTGAAAATGTCCTCTAAGTAGGGTCTATTGTGAACAACCTGTTCATTTACTTTGTGTTGACTTGCGCTCAGGTTTTCAGCACAGTCTTGATACTCCCCTTGCAGTGCCAAAACTGTAGCCTCTCGCTCTGCATTCACTTGCTGTTGTGTCGCTAACTGATCTTTTAGGTGCTGAATCATATTTTCTAATTTGGACTCTGAATTGTGGCTTTGTTGTGCTTTTTCTTCTAATTGTTCTGACTCTCTCTGGGCTTGATTCAAAAACTCAGACTGGTTTGCACAGAGGCCACACTCTCCTGTATCTTTCTTCCATGATCATCATATGGAAGTACTTATATGCTGTGAGCTGAGCCATTTTAATTTGCTCATTTTTGCTGGTCTGTGTCATGTAAAGGTTTGTCAGGGCCTGATGTAACAGCTCATTATCTTGCCACATATCAATATTTGCAGAGGTAACCTCCTGTGTCATTCTAGCTTGCCAAATTTCATGTTCTTGTTCTACCCATTCCCCTTTAATAAAGAATTTGAATAGGATTTGCTTCCTGGCCATATTGATTACTACGGTGCTCATTCTGAAATGTGTTCTGCACCTAATATACTCTCTATACAAGGGCAAAAAATCTCAACCCTGGTCCTGCTTAATCCACTTACAATGACAACTCAAAATCAACACTGTTTTATCTATACACCACCGTGGAACTCAGGGTATAGATCTGAATGGCACCTAAACAATGCAATACCACTTTCTATCCACTGCAATGCAATTACACCCAGATGAATAGTCTGCTGCTACTGCACTGACACAAGCAAAGACTCTGGACCTATCCCGGATGAGCCCCCAGCTTTGTTGCTGTGTATTGGGCGATCACACTCAACTTAGGGAGTTCCTTGCCCCTCCCCAAGCAAGGTGGCGCACAGCAAAGAGCAATTTCTTTCGGATTCACTTTGGTGAGGCCTCCAACCTGTCTCGCACACACCCCAACAAATACCCTGTCTATCCAATGGACTAGGAACCAGGCTGGTGAATAGTAAAGATATGTATTTAAGTTTTGACAACAAAGACTATTAGTCAATATCAGCCACCAATTCTGTGGCAACACCCAATTTTACAACAGTACCTCGGTTATTAAAACAACACAGGTACAATTTTGAAACATGCACTTACAAATTACGACAAATTTAATTTCAATTTAACCAATAGAAAACATTCACCATACAATGGAAAAATAGCTTTGCAACACACATTCAAAGGACAGGCAATGCTTTAGGATTCTGGTTTTGGGAGGCAAGGGCATCAATGGGAACATTTGTTTTTAGGCTTTCATTTGAAAGGCACAATTGGCAAAAGGTATTCAAAGGGAAATCGTTTTTCAACACACGTGGAAATGACAAGCAATGCCTGACAATTCTGGTCAGAGAAAATTAGAACAAAGGGGACATTTCATTTTGGCAACACACATACAGTTGAGATGCAATGCTTTGCTTTGTAATTCTGATTTAAAATGAATGGGGATGAATGGGAGATTTCATTTTGCAAAACATATACAGATGAGATGCAATGCTTTGTAATTCTGATTTAAAATGAATGGGGATGAATGGGAAATTTCATTTTGCATTCTCCACACTGACTTGAAAGGTAGTGTTTTATGGATTACTTATTTTGGGATTCAGGACCCCCCACCCACCCTCTTCTGTACAGGAGTCATGTGTTCAGACAACAGACAACCAAGTCTTTATGGGCTATACTGGCTCTAACACACTAGGAATGAACTTTGCTGATTTCGAACTCTAACAAAACTCTTCCCGTGATTTTCTATATGGGAATGAATTGATTAGCTTTAGCCAAATGTACTAAGGCTAAGGGTCTACACAGTGTCTCCCCATTCCACAATTTAATAAAAAGGATCAAGGGAGGGAGTTCCCAACCCAATTCAATTTCAACAGAGATAGTGGTTTTCTATGGGGAAACAATTTGAATTAGATTTAATAAATTATGCAAAGGGGCTAACCAGTTTCGCCCCCCTCTTTACCCACTTATGGAGAGGGATAAAGGCAGGTTGCTCCCACACAATGGATGCTTTTAGGGATAGGTCTACTTGCATGGGGATCTCTGCTCTTTGCTCACGAAGCCAGGCCGATTTTTAGGACCCTCTTTTGGTAGGCAGCTCACACCAGGCCTCTCCCACAGCAAGGTCCCTCCAGAAAGGCCTCTCTCAGATAGGGCTCCCAGGTCTCCAGGCAAGGTTCACCATGATGGACTTGGTAGTTCTCCTTGACTCTCTGCTAGTTGTTCCACACAATAGTCCAGCAGCAGGCTATCTCCCGGAATAAAGTTAGTCAAAAAGCCCTGTTCTGATGCAAACATACCCTCTGATAGCACAGATGACAGTCCAACCTTGTCTTAATTCTCACGGTCACGATTAGCTAGCTCGCTCCTTTCACCTCCTCCCCACCACACCCGTTGCCTGCTGATAGGACCAGGAAGGATGTAGGCTGAGGGAGGAAGAAAGATACTTCACTTTGATTTGAACAGGGATTTTCACATTTTGTGTTCAGAAAAATCTCATAAGGTGACAACTTCCTTGGTCTTTCAGATAATCACCTGAATATAGGTATTTTTAAATTCTATTTTTTATGGTGAGCCGGACCATACTAACTTATTTCGGCACGCCCTTCCTGGGAGGAGGTACAATTTTTTGCAGTTTGCTGCTGTGCCGAAATTGCTAAAAATGAGACCATTTCCAATTTATACCTTAATTTCATGATTTATCCCTGTGCCAACTTTTTCATTTAGCAGGTGTATAAAAATGGCAGAATCATAATTTTTCCCATATCTGAGTATGTGTACATCACACACATTTTGTTTTTACAGGGTCCTGGCTGGATTTTCAACCCCTTTGATTTGAACAAGGGGTGGGCTCCGTAGGACACACAATGTTCCTTTTATTTAGGAAAAACAGTATTCAATGTTCAATCAATGGCAGGGCATGACATGGCCCCTAGTTTCACATTTAGATCAGCCACAAGCAGTTTCCATTCCCCTTAAAACATGTGACCAGTCATCTGATGTATCCATGTTTATCTTAACCTTTTCCCTCCTTGGCTTCAAAGCACTGTTTATGGGAAGGTCTGACCCCAAGGTCACTTCTCAGGACATGTTATCAGCAACTCCCATAATTTCAATGTACTACTTCATGTATCTTAGCATCTGGCAGCCAGACCTGTTTCCTTGGTGGGCCCAGTCAAAGGTCTTGAGTTCAGATTTTCAAAGGGTCTTTGTTCAGAGCGAATGCACTTTTTATGTGAAAGCTGACCTTAAGTGTCATTTCTGTTGGTCATGTTACAAGAAAATTCACCACAATTTTGATCTCTTTCTCTGTATATTTAAGCATTTACGTGAAAGCAGCCCTCTGTCCCTGGTATTCATCAAACCAAAGGGCTGCGAGGTCAGGATCCAGATACGATATTCAGTTCACAGTTCCGTGGGGGGTTTCACCTCAAAGAGAATGAGTTGCATTTTACCATTCTGGAAGGCTAGCATATTACATTTGCCCACCATATATCTTTAACTTGCAATACTGCACCAGCACCTGTTGTCCATAAATACAATATTTCTTTATAAAATATTAGAACAGAGGTCAATGAAGCAATCTCCTGCACACAAAATAGGACATGGTTAGCACAGGGAATCAGGGATGCTTTATGAAAGTGAAATAGGCCTTTCTCTTGCAAATGTCATTTTAATAGGCTGAAATAAAGTCTCTTATTACTGGATAAAAGCAGTCCACCATTCACTTTTATTTATGAATTGAAAATGCATGTTTCCTTCTTTTTAGCTTCCAAATGTCCAACTCTTTCTTTTCATCCCAACTGCAGTTTGTTAATTTGTCCATGTGTAATGTCTTTCTTTAATATAACAGTTGAAATAATATGGGTATCCCAATTCTCCAAGTAGGCCTTTCCAAAACCCCCCCAAAAAAATATATATAAAGGGGTTTACCTGCAACAAGATCCCTGGTCCTTCGGGTAAGATACAAGGTACAGAGCAAAGGGTGGACCAGTGGATCAGGATGACACCAATAGTTATTTCAATTAATACACATTTTATTAAATACTTCATTACATAAACATATAACTATATGTCCCAACTAAAACAATACTTCCATGTATACAGACAAAATCACAATTCTTTCACATCTCAGGCATCAATACTCTCAATCCCTCATTCTCTCATTTTTACATACATACATAAAACCATTACGGCCTACTATACCATGTGTAGTCATACTGCAATAGTACACCAATATTTACAGACATTTCTAGCATCTATTTATGACCCAGTCCTTAGTTTAGGGTGTTATATATAATCTGGTTATGATTCCCAGACTGTTCATGTGGTCATCGACATGTGTTTCGGTCTAATTTTCTTAAGACCTTCTTCAGGACGTAAGGCAAAATAAAGATATCCTACCCTTCATGGATTGGAATAAGCCATTTTCAAATCCCCATATCACCAATCTGGAGATGAAGACAGATGTATTGGACTAAATCCTTGGACTAAATCCTTCACTGGCACCTATAAACCCGTTTGAATAGGCCAATTCTCAGTAGCCTCTGGACAACTGGTCATCTCTCCCACTTCCTCCTGATCATTGCCACTATCTACTGGCTACCTGGCGCTACTACCCGGTTTCTCTCTGAATGGGCTGATTTCTCCTCCTCTCTCCTCTCATCTACCTCTAAACTACTTCTCCTGGGTGACTTCAACATCCACCTTCACTCCTCAATCATGGCAACTACTCTGTTCTGTGACCTCTGCACCTCGCTCTCCCTCTCCATTCTCCCCTCTGGCCCTACCCACTCGGCTGGGGACACTCTCAATGCCATCATTCACACTGATCTCTTGCTCTCCTCCCGAATCAGCACCCACTCTCCCGGTCAGACCATTCTCTTCTCTCACCTGGGCCCTCTCTGCTGTCTGAACTGCACCTCCCCCAGCCCTGTCAACCTCATTCATTAACATCTGTCCCATGAAACGAGTGTCAGCTGCTGCCTTCGCATCCGCCTTCACCCTCCCTCTTCTTCCACTGCAGACTCTACCTCTGACTCCGCTCTCAGCTAACCTCCATCTTGCCGTCGCTAACACTCTTGACATTCCTGCCCCTGTCTTGAGGATCAGCCTGAAACATGCCCCCAAGTGTGACACCTGGTACGACTCTGAACTTGCAGCCTAAAACGCAAGTGTAGAGCTGCAGAACAGAATTGGCAGACATCAGGCTCACCCTCTGACAAACTCGCCTGTCGCCTGCTCCAAAGGCAATACTGACCCTACTTTCGCTCCAAGAAAAGGGCCCACATCCAGGCTTGTGTCTCTGGTGCATGCAACAACATGGCTGAACTCTTCAAAATCTGCAAGAAACTATCCAACCCTTCTGCAGTGTCCACCTTACCTCATCCCTCCCAGGCCCTCTGCAATGCACTGGCCACACACTCCAATGCAAAATCTCAGGACATCCTGAGCCCCCTTGCTTTTCTTGCCCCCTTCCATTACCGTGCTCTCCTGCCACCTACGATGTCCTGTCCCCTTCTGCTTTTCTCTCCTCCTTCTGTCCTATCACATCTGACAAGGTCAATAGAGTGGTCCACTCTATGAAGGTCTCCTCCAAACAGGTCTCCCCCTGTTCTTCCAGAACTATTAAGGACAATATTGGTTCTCTTGCCCCTGCACGTGTTGATTTCTGCAATCACTTCTTTGCTACAGGGTCTTTCCCCTCTCCCCTCAAGCCCTCTCTTGTGTGCCCCCTCCTGCCAAAATCTTCTGCAGACCCGTCCTGTCTGACTAACTACTGCCCCATCTCTATCACCTTTAGGAAACTCTTGGAAAAGCTGGTCTTCTCCAACTGGCCCAGCATACTGAGCTTGTTGGTTGCCTACACGACCTTCAATCTGGATTCTCGACCACTCCATCCTCATGAAAGGGCTCCACAATACCCTTAGTATCTCAGAGCAGACACTGGACAGTCTGACCTCCTTCCTCAAAGACCATCCCTCCCAGGGTATCCTGGGCTCCCACCTCTATATCCACCTGCGGCATCCCCCAGGGCTCCAACCTTTCTCCCTGGCTCTTTAACATCTACCTTGCCCTACTTGCATACCTAATATCCACCTACTCCCCTCACTTCCAGTGTTATGCAGATGACAGACAACTCTTCTTCAAACTTGCCTCCGATTCTCTCATTACCGCCTCCATCATTCCTGACTGCCTATCTTCCATCCTGTCCTGGTGTGCCTCAAATGATCTCTGTCTCAATGTCAACAAGACTGAGATCCTTCCCATTGGAACTTCTGCTCCCTCTTTCTTCCCCTTACTCTGGCCACCCTCTTTGGGTTCTCCCCTTCACCTCCATCTGAATCCAAAAACCTTGGAGTCATCTTCGACTCCTCTCTTTCCTTTCTCCCTCCCATTCAAGAGCTTGCCAAGAAGACCACTTTCAACTCTACCTCCTCAAAGAATCCTTCCTTTTCTCACTTTTCCCCACAGCTCTGGTTCTCTCTAGGCTTGACTACTGCAATAACCTCTTCCTTAATCTACCCTCTTCCTTTCTACGCCCCCTCCAGCTAATCCGGATAGGGCTGCAAGCCAGGGACCACATCTCTCCAGCCCTAAAAACTCTCCACTTGCTCCCGGTTGCTGCAAGAATTAAATTCAAATCCCTCTGCATCATCCATAAGACTGTCTGGGGCCTGGGATCACGCTATCTACAACTTTAAATACACTCCCTCCAGATCTTTACGTTCCTCTGGCACCAACTCTCTGCGTGTCAAGTGATTTGCTAAACAGCGAGCTGTTGTTTTTCCTTGGCTGGCTCCCTCTTATAGACCAGCCTCTCCCTGCCTCTTCGTCTTGAGCCGGATCCCCTAAAATTCTGGAAGCTCCTCAAGACTTTCCTTTTCACCTCCTCCTTCCCCCCTCCCTCCTTTGCTAAACCCCACAGTCGCTGAGATTTGTGAGCAAGTCCCTTATGTATCCATCTCGGTCCTGGCCTCGCACTCCCAATCACCTTCAGCCTCTATCCACTGTCAGCCCTTGCCTTAGGTGCCCACTGACCTGTGCCATCACAGGCCTGCACTTATTTACTGAAAGTTGAGCACTCCCACCAAGTGATCTCTGGCAGTCACTTAACAGTTTGCAACTTACTTCTCAGCACTTCCCTTCTTGTTATTGTTAGCACTTAACCCCTCAACCCCTGCCTCCATCTCTCCTCTCTCTCTCTCTCTCTGCACTTGCACGCTCTGAATGCTCACAAGGCCTCGTAGGATCGCCTCTCTCTTTCATTCTTATATTTGCCACTCATTCCCATGTTCCCTCCCTGGTTCTATATGCACAATGCATCCAGAGCCTGTGTTGCAATGAGACAATTTTAGGCCCCCGCAGAGAGTGATCACCAGGGGCTTGCACATTGCCCCTATAAGCATCAAATGTGGCCCCACTGCAAGGGAGGCATAATCCAAATGGCCCCTGACCTGAGACGTCATAAAACCTTGCCACGGCTATGTCAGTCTTCCTCTTGATCAGAGCTGTGTCCAAGGCTCGTCCAGGCACTCTCATACATTTGAGTAGAGGCTCCTTCTGCTAGCCACACCTCATAGAAGTCCATCAGTGTAGTAAAGTAATGCAATGCACTAGGCATGTAAAGTGTACCCCACATCGGTGGTCTCCTGGAGATGAGGCTTGCAGAGGGGATATTGCATAGTGTGCCAACGCCTGGGTTTGCAGGCCTAAGTGTGTGGTGGGAAGATGAGAGGGTGGGTTGAAAGGGAGTTGGAGAAAGTGGGAGCAGGAAGTACACAGTAGGAGGTAGGTGAGAAAAGGCAGTGACGAGGTGGAGTGGGGATGTATTTGTTTAATGCTGAGTGAGAGACTTCACTCATTCAAAATGAGAGGAAGTGGAGTACTTAGTGGTGTGGGGCTGAGAAGCCGATAACTCATGAAATTGTTGCTGAAGCTGCCTCTGCTTCTTTACATGTCCAGAAACGGTGAACAAAATGCAGGCAAGCCCCTGCGAAGCCACCAAGCGGTGCAGGTCAGTCAGGAGGAATGATTGTGCTGCATTTCCAGTCACGTTTTGGGAAAAGATGCGATTTTAACAGAAATTGATTTGTTTTTTTATAGGGGTGTTTGTGTCGACACGCTGCATCGTGAAATCCAATTAGGTTTTCAGTATAGAAACAATGATATGCATTTAATTGGATGACATTTTGCTGATGTTATTCATTTTGAAAGACTAAAACAAAACACAAGGGACTGTTTTGGGGTTGCCAACTGTGAGTTGCCCAATGTCGTGGTCACACAAAAAACACACATCTTATCGAGAGAGATCAACTTAAGAGATGCCAGAGTCTCTGACTGGGTATTACAACCTCGTCTGGTATGCACTGTGACGTGCTAAAAGGCACATGTTCCACCTTGGTCACAACATGTGTCTGCTGCCTTGCAGATGAATGACAAAGTAATTTTTAATAGGTTTTTTCTGTGTTGGCAGGTGCAGGTTTTTCTAAAAACAGGGAAGAAAACGTTCTTCTATAGGTTCCTCTCATGAGGTTTTCCTTATGATGGGATCCCTGGTGTGTAAGTGTAGGGATCCTCTCCAGGAACAAGTTGAAACCGGTTTCTGTGGTACTAAGTTGGTAGGCCACATTCCTCAGGGCTAAAACCTCACCAACTGCAACAGCTGCAATGTGATCTACATCATCACATGTCCATGCAACAAACGCTACGTGGGAATGACAACACGCCCAATCAAAACACGACTTGCAGAACATAGATCATGCATACGCACAAAGAAAATCGCAGCACCTATGGTGGAACATTTTGTATCACTGAAGCATACCCCATCTGACTTTACTTGGACAATTATCGAAAGAATGACAATATCCAAAAGGGGAGGAAACATCCACGACCTGCTGTACAGACGAGAACAGCTTTGGATCTTCCGTCTCAAGATAGACAAGACGGGGCTCAATGAACCGACTGGCTGGCAAACCCTTGCCACCCTGTGAATACACCAGGACTAGGCACTTGGAGATCAGCCCAATCAAACTGTGCCCACCCGCATGTCATATACCAGACATGCTTGAACCCACCTTTTCATTGTTATGTGTGGTGGGGGGACCCTGGATCTATGAAAATAAATCTCCAGTTTACTGCAGGTGGTGTGTTTCAGCACCCTTGTACCCCTGTACCCCTGCACCACAGTGCCGGCCACCTTGCAACCAGCACTTGACATCATCATGGAGGATGGCGGCCCCTAGGGGCACCCACCCCGTGTCCTCATGACTTCGAGGAGTATGTTAATAATTATTTTCACGGACCCTAAATCATGCAGTAATCCACATCTTGCTAGTGCAGACCCATCCCTGCACAATCCTATAGAGTTGGGCCTGACTCCAAGATGGCCGCTGCATCCCCACACAGGACCGCCATCTTGGAGACCTTGCCACGTGATGTGTGACACCATGGCAACTACAATACACAGCGTGGTCTGGCGAGCCGCAGCATAGAGAACCCTCAAGCGTGGACCGCCAGACCACACTGACTTCTGCAGGAGGTAAGCGCACAAAATGTACCCGGCTCACGCACAGTGACTCCCCCGAAAGCGGGGTTGAGAGACGCGCACTCGGGCGTAGCACTGAGAGCGATTGCAGGGACAGGACCGTCCCGAACCCGCATTTAAGTATACTTGTGTTCTGAGCTGACGCGCTAGGCGCGCTCAGCTAACAGCATATATGGCACAATTTGGTTACAAGTTATTTAATTCACACGAAATGATTTGTTTTACCTGACCCTTTGTATGTGTGCACATAACACACAGTAAAGTAAAAACCTTTTTTGGCTCCTAGGTTGCAGGCCGCCATACCCCCGTGCTAAAAGCTACCACACCACTTGGAGAGGGTAAGCTATTCCTTCCCCCCTGAAATTGTGATTTGACATTGCAGTGTTTTCAGTGTTTTTAGTAATATGCCTACCATAGAGGTTGAAATTTGGAAAATGATCCAGTGTCCCATCTCTCTCTCCCCCTCCCTCCTGTCTTCCTTCCAGGTAGAGGAGAAAAACCATCTCAGACTACTCTGCCCATCAAACTAAGAAGGCGCACACGGCGGTGCCCTTATTTTAGCCCTGAGGAATGTGGCCTACCAACCTAGTACCACAGAAACCGGTCGGCTGTAGAACAAACTGATCTAGTGCCAAATACTACCTGCACAGTTTCAGCTTGTTCCTGGAGAGGATCCCTACACGTACACACCAGGGATCCCATCATAAGGAAAACCTCATGAGAGGAACCTATAGAAGAACGTTTTCTTCCCTGTTTTTAGAAAAACCTGCACCTGCCAACACAGAGAAAACCTAATAAAAATTACTTTGTCATTCATCTGCAAGGCAGCAGACACATTTTGTGACCAAGGTGGTCCAACATGTGCCTTTTAGCACGTCACAGTGCATACCAGACGAGGTTGTAAAACCCAGTCAGAGACTCTGGCGTCTCTTAAGTTGATCTCACTCGATAAACTGTGCATTCATTTTGAAAGCCCAGTTAGACTGTACTCTACAGCGGGGCGAACAATCATGGGCCTTTTCTTTTTTTGTTTAAATCTGTTTTTATGTCCTGGCTGAAAATTCTTTGCAAACTAGGCCTCCTTATGCAGCAGAAATTAGCAAAAGTTTTGACAAAAGTGTGTTTCACTTTTAAGCAGACTAGTGTTTCAGGCTCTAAGTAACACACCAAAGTAGTTGTAGGTAAAATAGACGTATGACAAGGTTTGAAGCGGGTTTCACTGTGAGATTCGGACAGTTTGTGGCAGATTCTTGATGAGGCTCTCAACTCAATGAGATGGGGATCAGTTAAAATATTGATGTGGAACTCTATGATAAGAATATGGTCCACCGTAAAGTAATTGTATAATCTTGTGAAAATTACGTGGGCCTGATTTATAAAAGAAAATGTAACATGGGAAAGTCCCATTGAAAACGTGTGTAAATCGGGCACTTTACCTCCCAGTACCAATACCGCGAGCGCCTAGAACAGGCTAAACGCCAGCATCAAGCACTACTTGAAGACCTGCACTTTCGCAGTTTGTTAAATTGGCTTCCCGAGAGACCTGATTCATGGATTATTTGCGCCGAAAAAAACGGTATTTGTGTGCCATTCTGCCCGCAAATCCCCATTTGTTAAACAGGGATTTGCGTGCAGAATGGCGCACAAGTCACGTTTTTTTCGGCGCAAATAATCCATGAATCAGGCGACTCATCCACAAATGACGCATAATTGCATTAATTTCCAATTTTTGTCAGAACATGATGAATTGCGCTACCATGTAACCTAGTTAAGCACTTAAATTCTGATAGAGTATTTGTTCACCGTGAAATTCAGAGAAAACCATTTGAAGCTCTGCCCAACCTCTCACTGAAGACATCCGCAGAAAGATGGCATAATCCACAAGGTGAGTTGTGAAAAGAAGCACCTTTGGCACTACCTTGCTTTACAAAGTAATGCTTTGGTTTGCCAACAGTGGTTGATCCTTTGCGTCCCTGAGCCTGTGCAGCATAGCCGTCTGCAAGCATTGCAGTTTCGCATGCTAGCCAGGGCCTCTGGGCCATTCTCAAGTGTGCAAAATATTTTTGTGCCAGACGGCGATCTTCCTGTGGGAAGTGGGGAAACGTTAATGGAGAAGGTGTTACATCTCTTGGGGCAAGGGGATGTTCCTCGACAAAACAAGCATTGGCAATGCCAACAGTTTTGGCTTTTGTGTAGGTATGAGGAAGGCATTTGCCAGACACTATCTTAGTGTTATTAACTTGCCATCAATGGTAGCAGCTACAAAATGGTGCAAGTACCTGGGCATATAATATCAGTGCCTGGCAAATGCCTAATACTTATAGACAAGCCAAAACTGCTGGTTTTGCCACTGCCTGTTTTTAATAGGACTTCAGTGAATGCTGCACATAGTGCTTAGAAATCGAACAGCTGACAGGGCTGTCAGAAGACACAATGGGGATACATTTCAGAATAATGTCTGGGGGCCACCTTGCCTTTCAGCTCGGAAAACAGATCTACATATGTTACTTGCGAAAGTGCATTCATGCAGGGGTGGTTTATGTTTTTTAAATGAAAAAAAGACACATGGAAAATGGCATATATGATTTGGGTGCACATGCAGCTTCAATTGGTGACAATTTTGTAACTCCAATGCACTTATCAACATATCATATTACACGGTCTGAGATCAACATAATGGTATTAAGCTTTCTCTGCCATTGCACCAGCTCCCACGATGCATTTCAGTTGAAAATGTCGAAAGGCCCTGGAAAAGTGACTGGCTGCAATAGATGGGAGAATTGAAATCAGATTGTGGAATTCAAAATGTAGGTGAAAATCAGAGCCTTTGGCAAATAAATGCTGAGTATTTCCCCCCCAACAATGTTTCACCTACCCATAAGCCGCTGGTGACTTTCACTGCACATCCAATCACAGCACTAACTGCACAGCCAAACAGGTGCTCCTTACATCAAAAACAGTTAACCAATCGCCCACAAGTCACTAGATGTACATTTTCACAGCCCTTTTAAACACAAAGAAAGCTATTACAGTACCTTTTTTTTATTTTTAATAAACAATACTGTAAAATGTGTGGCATAACTTGAAAGCTGAAGTAGATATATTTTAAAGCATCAATCAAGTCACGTAACTTTAAAGTATAATTAACAGATGGCGGCCACCATTTTGGAAATAAAGACGGCTGACAAATTCACCACACAGTACAAAATCAGCCAAAGAGTGTAAAAAGAGGTGTGTTGTGGGAAGGAATGGGTGGGAATGGGAGGGAATCCATATAGATTTCACTCAGCAATGGGCGTTAAATGGGTGGGACACATAGACAAACTACATAATATCCATCCTCCTTTGTCAACCTGCATTGAAAAGCATTACAACAAACCTGTATTCAAAGCCCCTATGTCAAGCTCTCATGTTAAAGCTCCTATTTTAATGACAATAGTTTCAGCTTGATCTGTAACGCTTTCAGCACTACCTAATAGCCAAAACTAAAAAGAGACTTAGGGCTGCATTATGAGTATACTTCTAAACACAGATTCAATTGAACAGGTCAAAAGAAGGAACACCTTCACACTCTCCTGTGTACCCTGCGATCTAAAATAAATAAACACAGACACTCAAGTAATGGTATGTTACTCAAAAGATTGTTTGGACTGTATTATATCACACATCGTGAATGGGATTGATTGATGCGTCAACAAATCTTTTCACCAAACATTGCTTTTTATAACACACATATAGACCATGGAAGCAGACACCAGTGATGCCGCTGAATGCTTGTGTAACAGAACCGAGGACAATTCAGTAATCGTCACAACATAGTGAACAGCATATTAACAAGTACAAAACGGAAAAACATAGTGTTCTTGATACAAACAGTGATGTTACACTGTAGGTAAGAGGTGCGTCTACACCAAGGTGTTTCTGCTAGTCTCAGGAGGCTAGATGGGCCTGGTGTCTACTACGGCATTCATCAGGACGTGGTCTGTGTGGGGGTGCTGTAGACAAGGAAAGGGAATATTGTTTAGGAGAGAGTTCAAGTGAAATGATTTAAAAGTCAACTTAAGGGTTGGCTGTACCATGTATATAATATCATGGAGGGAAGACAGCTTACCTGAGTGGAAGACATTCGTGTGTGGGGCTGTCGCTGGAAAAAGCCAGTCAGGGCTCCTAGAGCAAGAAAACAGAGGTATTAGTCTCCTCAGACATGATCATGCGTGAAAAGTCAACACGTGCAGCACTGGGTGGTTGTGCAGCATGTTGCATTAGTGAAATAAAATCTTACCTCACGTGCAGGACTGGGATCCGCGAGGATGCACAGTCCTGCAAGAGGTCACTAAGTCAGTACCATGTTGTAAATACAAGAACCATTATCTAGGAGGACAAAATCGCGGCCCCGTAAGAGTACCTGGCTCCTAAAGGAGCCCGAATTTATAAATGCATTATGAGTATGACATGAAAATACCACTTGTTTATAAAATATCTCCTAGTTATGAGTTGGGATTGCATGGGACATTTACCTCATGGGATACATAAAAAGTGCTGCATGAGGTCAATATGGGTTATTTACCCAACAAGCCACTTGAGCTGGGTGTTCTCTCAGACAGCCCTTTAAAATGAGTAGCAATACCCTGGAGATGGATGGGGATGCAGATTGTATTCATACATCAATAATCAAGATGACACAAATAGTTTGGCAAAGTTAGTCTGTTTTAATGTCAAGTATCTAAAACAGGGAGTACAATGAATATCAGCAATCGCTCGATCCTCTTACTCTACTTACTTCATCAAAAAACTGGGATCTTATACCCAAAATTGGTCATCATTGACATTTTGACCTGCGTCATTGCCAACATCATCCTACGTGGCAAACTACAAAAACCTAACGGAGGGTGTGATTGGGTCTTAGTGTATTTCTAAGTATAGGCTCTATATCTGTATAGACCTGTGGAGGAAGGTGATATGAAACTTAACCTCAGGTGGGGCAAATAAGCCCTCCCCTCAAAATGGCCACTATGAACGTCACTAAATGTACAAGTACAAAGTCCCATTGGCCACACAAGCTATAGGACCCTTAATTATGTGGTCCCCTATAATTGAATAGCCTCTAACCCCTGTCAGTACTTTTCCACCTACATCTAGCAGCATGCAGACTGAACAACCAGGTGTGGTGAGCTTGTCGTAGCACAGGCTTCCCACCAATTAGCATATCATCTATCATCACCTCAATGATCCAGTGTCAATTAATGCTATGATGTTGACCTTGAGTTTGTACTGTGTTCTGAGAATTTTTAAGGAGTATGGGCACAGCCAGCCTTCGTGCGTAGGTGTGACCATTTTGCTCGTCCAACTTCCCTCTATCATGTGACTGGATACCATGAAATCGAGCCTTTTAGTGTATTTGATTTTATTCTCCAATAGTCCTCTGACGGCTTTTGTTCTGCTTGACCTTTCTGAACATGAGTTTCTGTTCCTTCACGTTAATTGTATGCAATGTCAGCCAATTCCAGTTTGATAAGACCTTGGCTCTCTTGGCTCTGTAAACTCCTTTAACTGATATTCATGTTGTGCATTCAATTGCTTTATTAACTGTGACACACTGAAAATGGAGGCCTTCTTGCTTTGTTCAGTACTGCTTATCTGCGTAGTGGAAACATTCACCCTTTACTTGTCCATATGTATCTATATATGTATATGTTGGTGCTTGCCGTGGTCTAACTATTCAAAGGCATGTAGCTAGATTCATGATTGCTTTGCTGCTTGCGTTTCATTGGATCTGTACACGTTTAAACTTCCTACGTATCTTCATCAGGTATGTGGCATATGTTTATTCACCTTAATCCCAAGATATCATTTATCCTTGGTATTTTCTTGATGGTTTATAAATCGTCTGCATCCTTTGGTCTATTTATATCTTCTATGGGTGTCAATTCGATTTTGTGTGACGTCGCCATTCATATTTGCCATTTAGTTTCTCTGCTTCTTCAGGAATCTCGTTCAAATGGCCATCATATTGCCTTGTATGTAGGTATGGTTTCCTCAATGGTTTCTTTACCTCCCATATTCTCATAGGTATAGGTATTCTTATGGGTAATGCACAGAGTCCACGCTCTTCTCTTTGCTGCTTTAACTGTTTTGTATATGTCACATACTTTGGCTCATTTTTTCCAGGTAATATAGGTGGGGCAGTTGGAGTGGGGGTACTTGGCTCCTCCTTTACACTCCCCCCTCTGGGTGATTCATCGACCACTCTCACATCATCCTTTACATCTAGACATCCTGGTCTAAAGAAATGCTTCTTAGGGATCCCTATTTTTATGACTCCCTTCAGACATCCAGCTGATTTCTCATGCTCATCCTTGTTCCATGTCATGAGCATGCACTGTCCACTTGGACTGCAATAGATCCATCTTCCCACATACTTCTTATGGTCCTTTGGATACCGGAACTTAGTTCCCTCAGGTGCATGGATACTGGCCTTCACAAAGTCTCTGTTTTCTTTATCAGTCAGATCTTTAGACTTCCACCATCCTGGTTCAACATCAATCATCATTTTCATCCCTATGGCTTTCTTTGCTGTTTTCTTGCACTATGAGGTTATTATCTTGATCACACAGAATCCAAGCATCACTAACAATAACAGGGCTCCATGGAATTTGAACATGTCTGCTATCCATTGTGGAACCCAAGAGAAGAGTGATCCAAACCAGCTGTCATCAGCAATGTCTTCTACTTCGTCTATCATCTGGCCATGGAGTTTCATCAGCTAGTCTATGGCCTCTGTCAAGGTTCCATTCTCGTCCTCATCAGAAGGTATGAAGGTGCAACATGATTCTCCAATTTTTGCATAAACACCTCCGTCCATAGCTGTGATCATATCCAGGACATATCCGTTCTGGAGAGTCATCAGTTTTATGGCTCTCAGTTCTTCTCTGATTGCTTTGAATCCCTTTATGGTAGTATTAATTGTCTGCAGTAATTCCCATCTGGTGATCTGAAGCCACTTGGTATTTGCTCCAACCTGGATCCTTGACATGAAGATCAACGTGAACACTGAAGAGGTGTGGCTGAACAGTCTGTGTTCATATGGGATAGAGTCAAAAGCTTCTATTGATTTGGCTGAAAAGTAGTTCTCTCTCTTCATCCTCTTTATCAGCTCCACAGATTTCTTCTTCCCCAGGTGAGCATCTGCTTTTGGGAAACTGTCAAGGTTCAAATCACTTTTAGGAATCACCAACGCAGTAACATGGACATTTACTAATGTGCAGATTCCTCCCCAATCTTTAGTCAGTCTGATGTAGGCCTTGGATCCACAAGCCCAATAAAGATCCATGATTACTGCTGTTCCATGCACCATTCCTGATGTATCAAAGACACGATCGCACTTCTGATTTTCTCCAACTTTTCTTGTACCATCCCCTCTGAAACACAACTTTGAGCTTTCCAAAGGCACTATTTGCAGGGGTCCTCCTCTGTCTTCGACCCATGTCAATAGTTTAGAAAGTCTTGGCCACAAGGGTTTGCATATCTCCTGTACATTCAAAATAGTGGATTCAAGATGATTAGTGACCATCCATGCTCTGCAGACCACCACTCCTTTTTCCGATCCATCTGGTGATAATACTGATCTCCAGATCTGCATCTGACCTCTGTTCTTCCATATTTGAATATCATCTGCAGATATTCCTGCAGTCTCCAGTTTTTTATTCACTTCTCTTCTGATTTCTGCTCCTTTAACTCCTGGTTTCTCGTATCTGAACACGATAGTCCTTGTTTTGCATTGTTTCTTGTCTTTATATCATGGATATAGTCATCTTCATCTGGATCTGTCTTTTCAGTTGCCCATGTGAGAGAAGCACCGCTTCCCATGAACTGGCCTCTTGTTTTGCAAAGTGCTATGTGTGAAAGACAATGTGCTGTCTGGACGTCTATTTCAATAGCTATAAAAAATTGTGATTTTCCCGTACTGTATGGCAGGAGTGCACATACGAAGCATTCTTCCTTTAACCTCCTTCTTCCAACTTCTTGCATATGTTGGTACCATATGTTGTTTCCCAAATGTGCTGTGCTGTCCAGATAATCATTCAGTTCATAATTATCTTCTTGGGTGCTTCTTTTGGTTCTCAAACTCTTCATGTATTTTTCTATGACTATGGGCCTCATTACACGGTAGGCGGTAACCATGGCGCTATTAGCGCCATGGTTGCCGCCGGTATTTTACCGTGTCCGCCTTGGTAGATGGCAGAATTACCGCCCTACTCCAAGGTGAGCGGGGGTGGTATTTCCCCATTCACCAAGGCTCTTCCCCATTCCCATTTTTGCCCCCATAGGGCATAATGGGAATGGGGAAGGTGCTAATTACGGTACCGCAAATTGCGGTACCGTAATTAGCTCCGAGTTCCCTTTGCAGCACCCTACTTTAACAGCTGGTAAAACCAGCCGTTAAAGTCGGGTCCCACAAAGGGAACTCGCAGTAAGGCGGTAGGGGTTTACCGGTACCGGTGCCCTTACCGGTACCGGTAAACCCCTACCGCCTACCGTGTAATGAGGCCCTATGTCTCTAAATGCATCAACATAGCTCCTTCTGGTTGGCATAATTATAGGAACATCCGTCCGGGTTCCCTGTGTAGAAGAAAGTTCAGCAAGTCTTTTCCTCGCTGCAAGTATTATTCTCTAAGCGAGTCCTTTAGGTATAAAAATGTCTCTCATAATCTCCATCTGGGATTTTCCTTTGGGACTTGTTCTTGGGTCACTTGTCACTGGACCAGGTGTGTTGGCATGTATTAATTGGGTAGGCCCAACCTCTATTAACCCCTTACTTTGCCTGATCTGCCGACCCTGTCTCCGGTGTTTAAAAGTATTCTCTGAAACAAGTGTTGTGTGTCACTGATTACTAACAACATCCATTTCAAGCTCAGGTATCCTTCCATCTTTTCTTGGGACAGAAATAACTATGTAGGGTCTAGGCTGCCTTGTAGTTACCACACACACATATTCCTCATTCTCAGGAAGATACACAGGAGTCTTAGCTCCATTTGCACCTATGTAAAATTCAGTTCTCACGGTCAGTGAATGCAAGTATAAACACAATGCAGGTGTAGATGACACAAAGGTATGTTGCCTTACAACGTTTACTTCTTAGACAACATTTGTGTCTGTCCTCGTGGGGCAACACAACGTTGCTATTAAAATTCCCCATCTTGATAATTTGATTCTAAGGAAGAAAAAACATATTTTAATGGTTCTGCATTGTAGATTGCTTCTGGAAGCTGCTGTCTTGATCCAGTAACTCCTCCTTGATCAACTGTCTGCTTACTGGATGCTAAGAATGACTTTATCTGTATGTATGGAACCAGTTTTTTTCACCAATAGAGATGTAAATGTTCCTTTATCGTGGAGAAAAATGACCTCTGCAAGTCTATACGAGCTCTACTACATAGATCAGCTCCCAATCGATGCCTCGAATCTGCTTCAGTCCAGACGACATGTTGCTTCCCTGTTAACATGAACAAAGTTTGTCTTTTATACACTTTCTCGATCTGTCCCTCGGAGGAAAGTTTCTACATCGCTCAGAATATATGCTCACTTGAATGATGATTCCCTCCAAGATTACATTCAAATCTGTAGTGTTTCTTGGATCTCTCAGAAAGGTTACCACATCAGTGTGTCTTCCAACAAGATGCGGGTAGTCCTCAACTAGACGAAAGAACACCACACTGACTTATCTTTGTGCTGCGTTGGCTGATAAGGGCATTTGTATTCTCCTCACTGTACTCAGGTAACTTCAAGAATTGTTCACTAATGATTATAAGCAATCTTCTTAGAATGTTCTCATTGTCAGGATCTCGAATGAAAGCTGGAATGCGGCAAGTTCTCCCCACCAGTGAAGAATAAGAATGCAACACCAACTCAAAATATGTAAGTATGTTCCTAGAAAGGTCATCACTGGGTAACACATAAGTAGATCCAAACAAGAACTCAGTGTGGAAAGAATCGGGGTATTGTACCCTCTTCCAATTGCTGTGTCCACGATCCGAGTCTGGCATACTTCTCTTCTTATCAAGGCTTTTAAATATGCCTCAGTCCAAAGTCAATAAGCTACTGTGGGGGCGTGGCCAGCGGGCTCGGCATGCAGACGTGATCTCTGCAAGCTCCCGGGCCGCCAGCAAAATCCTACATTATCCTGATGAGAAACACGATGAAATGAGCATACACCTGCCTTAAATCGAAGTGTATGACCCCAGCCGAAAACCAGACGTGTTTTCGGGATGTAGCCGCGCCCGGAATACCAAGAAATCTGCTGCGAGAAAGTAAGGAGACCGGCGCCGGAGCAGATCCAAGATGGCCGGCGGGCACTGAAACGGAGGGATTGCCGCGCACACCAGTGACTCTGTGGGCAGACGGCACTGAAACGGAGCCTGTGGTGAAGGGCCGAGTGGAGAGGGTGTGGCGTGGCTTCCCTGCGTCGCTCCACTCTGCCCCTGTGAGAGAGACCGCCACGAAGCTGGAGCGGGGACCCCCGCCTAGCGACCTGGCGTTGCGGAGACGAGCAGCACGGGAAACAGGCGTTGGTCTCCGACCGTGGACCCGAGGACCCTGAGACCCAAGACAGGGGTGTGTTCCAGCTCACACCCGTAGGAGAAGAACGAAAGGCGGAGCGACTCTGGAGAAGCGGGATTGTTGCTGAGGGCGCGGGAGAACCCAGACTGCTGGTCCCCTGCTCGGTCGGGAGCGAGCCACCGCGGGGGCTTCGTTTAACGTAGAGCACCTGCCGAAGACCCGTGGGCTGTGACGGTGCGGATTTCCATCCGACGCGGCGGAGGAAAAGGCCGGTAAGGAGGGGGAGGAACTGGGTGCACGCAACACGAACAGAAGGGAAAGGGGGAAAACGGCCCCATCCCACCCTAAACGCCACGACTTGGAAACATGTCACATTTGCAATCCCCAAATTTACAGATCCTCGCATCGCATCTACGTGGCCCCTCGCTAAAAACCCCCTTGGAGCGCAAGACATCCCGGGTCTGTCACGATACTGATCCAGCATGGGAAAGGATAGACCAAGAAAGACATCCACACAGAGCAGGATGGAGCAATACGCAACAACACCCATGCCCCGCTCACCGGAACGTCCGGCATCAATGGATCCTGACAACATGGAGAATGACATTTCCCATAGAGATGTGAAGAGTGCTATCTCCACCTCCAGAACATCGATGGAGAAGAAGATGGACATTATTGGGGCTGATGTGTCCCTGCTGAGACACGACTTGCAGAAACTGACCTCTCGCACTGGAGAGGCCGAGGCCCGCATCTCGGAAACAGAAGACAGCCTTCGAGGGGTTAATAGATGCATGTCTGGAATGTTGGACCGAATAAAAACCCTGGAGGCGAGAATCGACGACAATGAAGGGAGATCCAGGCGCAACAATGTTCGCATAATCGGCCTCCCCGAAAAGGCCGAAGGGGAAAGCATGGAGCTGTTCCTCGAGGAATGGCTCACAGATATATACGATGCAAAATCCTTTTCCAAGTTCTTCTCCATAGAACGTGCACACCGTATCCCAACTGGCAGGATAACACCGGGGCCACTCCCACGAGCGATCATCGCAAGATTCCTAAACTATAGGGACAGGGATGCTGTGCTTCAGATGGCGAGGTCGAAAGGGGCCATCACCTACAATGGATCGAAAATCGCTTTCTTCCCAGACTTCACCAGGGAAGTGCAAAATGCGCGCCAATCATTTGAGCCACTCAAAAAACGGCTGCAGGCATTGGGAACAAAGTATGGTCTAATCTTTCCCGCCCAATTTAAGATATTCCACAATGGAACCACGGTCCATTTCACAGATCCAAAAGAAGCGTGGAACTGGGCCGAGAGACACATAGCAGGCGACTGGTCTGTTAAAAAGAAAACAGGAGGCGAAAGGAATGGGCTGCATCCTGAGAGATGACCAGAGGACAGACCCCAGCAACAGCAGGAAGAAATACCGCCATAATGCAACACGCAATAATCTGTTGTCAACCAGAGCTGGCCCTATCACCGCACAATGAGATGAAAAGAAGCTCTTACCACAAACGGTAAATAAGTAGCCATGAACACACAACGGCTGGCGGCCACACGAGAGCCACCCCCCTAATAAAGAAGAAACCACAGAATACTCAATCAGTTCAGTTTGGACTAAGTTACTAAGTTATGAAAGGGCGACAGATACTTCAGTTGGGGACGAAGTGTGGGGAGGGGGGCGTTGGATGCAAACTTAGAAAATGGGAAAGCTCAAAAGAATACCAAAGCATACAGACATTAGAAAATAATCAAATATCGGCTGATGATTCTCCGCCACAAGATGGATATAGGTAACACCATTATGCCAGGAAGACGTGATGGCACCCAGGATTGTGAGCACTGAAATACCGCTGCAGGTTGACAAAATTCGTACTCTAAAACTTCTTACCTGGAATGTGAACGGGCTAGGTAACAGCCTAAAAAGGCGACTGGTGCGACAGCTGTTGAACAGGCATGGCCCAGACATAGTCTTCCTAACAGAAACTCACTTAGCAGGCACTTCCAACGCACTGTTTGATCGCTCAAACTACCGTACAGCAGCACAGGCAGGCTTCACGATGGGGGCCCGAGGAGTACTGATACTTGTACATAAAAGATTGCCACTCACCCTTACAAAAATAACGCAGGATACCGGGGGCAGATTTGCACACGTCACAGGCACATTATGGAATAAATCGCTATCCCTACTGGCGATCTATGCTCCGCCCGCACTGCAGGCAATCCTGCTTGAGGACATAACACCTCTGATGTCCGACGATGCCTCCGATGTCCTGATCCTTGGAGGGGACTTTAACGATGTCATAAGTAACACAGAGGATCGCACACATCTTTGCAGCAGAGACCCCACCCGGCGAACCAACCTGGCTTCATTTGCGGAGGCACTTGGCGTCAGGGATGTGTGGCGCGACCTGCATCCTGGGGAGAGACAGTACTCCTATCATTCCGGGGTACATGCATCGTTATCGCGCCTAGACTACTTCTTTGTACCCGCAGCTATAATACACACAGCAACACAAGCTGAATACCTCCCAACAGGGATTTCGGACCACTCCCCTCTACTCATATCAATAACAACATGCAAACCAAAACCCCCGCCTGTGTGGAGACTGAACAATTATCACCTAGGCTCTCCTGAATTGGTAGAACGCCTGCAAGAAGCTAGCATGACATACTTTGAGCTAAACAAAGGATCGGTAGACTGTCCTATCACACTATGGGAGGCCTATAAACTAGTGATACGAGGAGAAATTATCTCCTGGACTACAGCACAAAAGAAACAACATCTAGAATCAATAAAGAAGGCGGACGCAAATGTAGAGCAAGCAGAGGCAGAGCATCTACGCCAAGACTGTGCTGACACGAACAGGGCACTAACCCTGGCACAGAAAAAACTTCAAAACATTGCACTGGACAATGCAAAACAAGCACACAATGCAATGAAAGCCAGAATCTACGAAACGGGTGACAAAGCAGGGAAGATGCTTGCCTGGCTCGAACGGAGAGATGAGGGACACAGCCAAGTGAGAATGATCACATCCCAACAAGCGGAACCATGCCTAACAGATGCGGAGATAGCTGAAAAGTTTGCAAGGTACTACGAGGACCTATATAAAGCACCAGCGCCTGCCCCTGAGACCTCCATGTTGGAACAGATCTCTCTCACCTCCTTAAATGCTGAACAAACTACTTAGAAACAGAAATTACCGAAGATGAAATCATAACTGCCATGATGTAACTCCAACCCGGGAAAACACCCGGGCCGAATGGCTTTCCCATTGAAACATGGAAGAAGATAGTAGGTGATGAACTGGCTCCTCATCTACTCAAAATGTACCAGCAGGCCCGAACCACAGGCAGCCTACCGGCAGACCTCAGAAAGGCCACCATAATTGTAATAGCCAAAGCAAATAAGCCGCCAAATAAGTGCAGTTCATACAGACCAATCTCCCTTATAAACACTGAGGCGAAGATACTGGCCAAACTGTTAGCTACACGCCTGCAACGGGTCATAACATCTCTGATTCACCCAGACCAGTGTGGCTTTATGCCTGGCAGGTCTACGAGAATGAATATCCGAAGATTACACTTAGCCATTGAACACGCCCAGACCCTAAACATCCCCCTAGGAGTTCTTGCAATTGACTTTGAAAAAGCATTCGACTCTGTCCACTGGGAGTCACTCTAGGAGATCATGCGCAAAATGGTGTTCGGGGAAAAATTCTTATCCTGAGTCCAACTACTATACAACGCACTGATGGCGGAGGTCCGAGTGAATGGTTGGACATCTCGCTCCTTCCCCTTAGGAACAAGGACGCGACAAGGCTGTCCTCTATCAGCCCTCCTCTTTGCACTGGCCATGGAACCACTTGCCCAACTCCTGAGGGATGCACCCACATGGAGAGGGATCCCGGGCGGACTAGACTGGGAAGATAGGGTGTCATTATACGCAGACGACCTGTTGACATATATGCGTGATCCCAGGTCATCATGCTCAGTGGTGATGCAACTACTCCAGAAATATGGGGCCTTCAGTGGCCTGAGGGTGAACTGGTCCAAATCTACAATATTTGCATTAAACCAGCTAGGCATGGAACCCCTAGAGCCCTGCCCATATAGAATGCCCCCGGATCACTTTCAGTACCTGGGTATCAAGATCACAAGGACCCTTAAGGAATACGCGTCCAATAATTTACAACCCATTACAGTCCGGTTTGAGGGGGATGTGCAACATTGGAAGTCTCTGCCATTGACCCTGTTAGGTCGCGCAGCACTATTTAAAAAGCTAACACTCCCTCGATACCTATACATCCTCCAAAACGCCCCTCTCTACATACCAGGGAAAACGTTCCAGAAAATAGATTGTATACTCAGAACACTTCTATGGGGAAGTGGACGACCAAGAATAGCTCTCCAGACACTGCAAAGATCGATATGGGAGGGTGGCATTGGCCTACCAAGGCTGCAATCCTACTACTGGGCCGGCCAAATGTTGGTGATTAACGACGCACTGCATGCAGAACCCACGCTACCACACGTGAGGGCATCACCCCCCCTGAGGTTATATGCTGCAACACCCAGAGTAGATCCCGGAGACATGGCTACGCAGGCACCTCGCATCTGGAGGGAGTCACACGCTTTTATAGGATGGGACAACAAGGTCACACCGTTACAGCCCCTATGGCACAATAGGAACCTCCCCGAGATAACCAAACTGCCAGAATGGCCCACATGGATGCGGTGTGATATAGGAAAAGTGGGAGACATCGTAGAAAACAACAACATTAGACCTTATGAAGATCTGGCTTTGTCCTTCAGCCTCCCAGAGTCAGAACGATATCACTATACACAGCTGCGACATGCACTACAACAACATCTCCCTACTCTTTCCAACATGCCGGATAGTACCCCACTAGAACGCAACATAATTGAAGATCGAATCCAAGCAAAGGTCACAACAGTGACAGTAATCATGCCAGAAGACTGGGTCCAAATTCTCATGCACCCCCGTGAAACCGCCATCTCAACTAGGCTAAGATTGGTACAGCTTAAAATACTCCACAGAGTCTATTACCCGAGAGTAGCCCTGTACAGTTAGGGCAAAATAACGGAACCTAATTGCCTGCGCTGTCGTGAAGAAGTAGGAACTTTCTTTCACATACTGTGGGAATGCCTGCATATTAGTCACTACTGGCAACAGTGCTGCGATATCCTCACAAAGGTACTGCGACAAACAATCCCCAGAGATCCTAAACTGATGCTACTAGGAGCAGACAGCGAAATAGATCTGCCCAGATATGAGAAACTATGTTTTATGACCACAACTGCAATAATCAAAAGAAATGTAGCCCAGCTCTGGGGTGCAGCACAAACACCACAGGTGAACCAGTGGATCACAGACGTACAAATCTGCATAGCCATTGAAAAAAGTATATAGAGCCAGGGGATGTCCCGAAAAGGCAGAAAAGATCTGGCAACGCTGGGAGGACAATGTATGAACTCTTGAACCATACAACCTGTTAACAGGAGCTACGAAGACATGTAGTGGAGATCTCAGCATGTGAAATAATATGCAATGTATGCAATCTATATGAGCACATATACCATTGAATGGTAATGTTGTTATAATGTTATGTGCTGGCCTGACTAGGACCAGCATTTTTTGTGTTGTAAAACCAATAAAATATGTTATTAAAAAAAAGAAATAAGCTACTGTGGCTTTAAGAATGCAGATCTTTCCTTTACTCTGCAACTAGGATGTTTTCTTTGACCCTTTTATGAATAGCTCAAAAGGGAGTGGCCAAAGCCAAGCCACAGTCCAACTAAAAAGCTCTTTAATCGTTCCACTTTTCAGTTTATGCGTCCATCTTCCTCGTCATAGATCTCGTCTGCACGTGCTGTGGTTCTTCCCCGATGATTGTGGCTTCTTCATGGAGGTGTGTAGGCAGAGGAGTTTCTCCAGAGTAGATCTTTATGTACCCCAGGAATATCCAAGCGCGCCTACCCTGCAATTTGAGAGCAGATTGCGTTACGTTCTCAACGACAATAGGACCGTTGAAACGAGGGTCGTCCTACTTTTCCCTTGTGTGGTTAAGTACTATTAACGCATCTCCAGGGTATTGTTGGGGAAGACAAAATTCCTGAGGTTGGATTGTTGAAGCATCTCCTTCTATGTTCTGTACTGCCCTACACCCTCGTCTCTACAACTGTCCCCAAATGACAGAAAAGCTGGAAGTCATACAGTTCAAATATTCATGCAATTCCAATCCGAGTACTTCTGATGTCGGCTGTGCATCACTCCTAACTCTGGATGGAGGCATTAGGGGTGTTCTAATTCGCCTTCCTGTCATGATTCCGTGAAGTGTAAAATGGTGGTCAGAACCTGGTTGGTTCCTCAAAGCATATAATGCCAGTGGTAGGCAATGCAACCACCCTTTCTTCAGAGTAAGCTTCAACTTGGCTATCCTTTCCTTTAACAGGCGGTTGAGCCTCTAACAGAGCCCATTTCCTTGCGGATGATAAGCCAAAGAAAACTTGTGCTTTATACCAAGCAAAAAGCTGATCTGTTCGAAAACTATATTGACAAAATGAGGACCATTATCCGACCTCATCACCTCACATACTCCCCATCTAGGAAATACTTCTCACACTAAAAATTTGGCTGCACAGGTAGAGTGTGGGTATGTGCATGAACCTGCCTCTATCCATCTTGAGAAAGGACACACCACAACAAGCAAATATCTATATCCATTGCATACTTGTATCATGTCGATATTGTCGATATTGTCGATATGTAAGTGCTGGAAAGGGACATTGAGTATCAGAATGACTACCCCAACTGTGTGCAGTGTATGCCCAGCTGTGAATTGTTGGCACACAATACAGTTTACCACAAAAAATGCAACATGTTCCATTAGGTTTGGTAAAAACCATTCCTCAGCAATAGTTACAGCAAGATTTTCCCTAGTTGTATGTGCAGGGTAGTGTAGCTGTTTACCAGCGCTGTCTTCTCGCCACAATGCTTCAGAGGGGTTTAAAGAACACCCTCTTTGTGTCCATAAATTATTTTCCTCTTGAGGTTCCTCCCCTTGGAGCTCCATTATCTGTGTTTTGGACATATGATTATATCCTTCAATTATAGTCATCATTACATTCATCCTTTCATTCACATCAAGGGTCTCAACATTCATCATTCCTATCTCTGTATTTGCTATGCGTTTGGCCTCAGCGTCTGCTGCTTGATTTCCGTGCGAGATAAAATCTGTCCCTTTGGTGTGAGCTGCGCATTTAACGACTGCTATGCCCACTGGGAATTGTAGTATTGTAGTGCCTTTATAAGCCTGTCCAATAAGGCTGCATGCTGCACTGGCATGCCATCTGCTTGGAGGTAGCCCCTGCTTTCCCAACGTGCTAATCCTGCGTGCACCGTCGACGTCACATAGGCAGAGTCGCTGTGCACTGTTATTTCCTGGTCTGCGTGGTTCTCGATTGCGAATATCAACACCAATAATTCTGCAGCCTGTGCTGAATAATGGGATGGCAATCGAGTACTAACGAGCACCCGAAATTCTCCATTAGCCGTGTGCTTTAATACAGCGGCACCTGTATATCATTGTCTATCATTTTGATCGATCCTTGAAGACCCGTCAATAAACACAATCTCTCCCCCAACTAGTGCATTCTCCTTTACTCTAGGGATTTCATCAAAGAACTCTTCATAGTTTGCGCAATCATGTATGGGCTCTCCTTCTCTGATTGGCTCAGCTATAAACATAGCTGGATTCACTTTTTTACATCAAACTATTTTGATTGCTGGATTTGATATAACTACCTCATAGGCAGAAGCCCTGTGAGAGGTTAACGTACCTTTTGGTTTTTCTAAAATGGCGCATAATGCGTGCACAACAAATAACGTCATAGAGCATCCCATCACTATCCTTGTAGCCTTTTCTATGGCGAACACGGTGGCTGCCAAACTTTGTTCGCATGGGAAATGACCTCTCATTATGGGGTCTAAGATTCCACTGTAATATGCAAGGGGCTTGTACCCCAACGTTGTTCTCTGTGTGAGTACTGCTGTCATAAAAGTGCCATCTGTATGCAAGAATAAAAATAATTCCTCTGGATAATTGGGGATCCCTAAAACTGGGGCTGTGCATACTGCTTTTTTCAATTCATCAAACCCTTCTTCCATTGCCTCAGTCCACACAATTTTTTCTTGCGTTGCCTGTGCTTTCTTCAAGGCCTGTAAGAGAGGCCGTGTATATGAGCTGTAGTCAAATACCCATGCTCTGACATAATTACATAGTCCCAAAAAACTTTGCATCTGTTTTATTGTGTGTGACTTAGCTGTTTTTAAAATGGCCTCATCTCTTTCAGGGGTGACCTTTTTTCCCTCATGTGAAATCAATTGGCCTATGACAATACTTCTTGTGGACAATATTGTAATTTTTCCTTGTCACCCTTATATCCTTTGTCAGCAAGTATAATCATCAGCTGAACAGAATCGCGTCTGCACTCTTCCTCTGTGGTGCTGCAGACTAAAATGTCATCTACGTATTGCAGCACAACACTTTCTAAGACAATATTGCTCAAGTACATCTGGAGGACTCTGTTGCAAACTGATGGAGACTCACAGTACCCCTGGGGAAACCGAGTGCTTTTCAAGCGCACTTGTCTGAAAGTAAACAATGTCAAATCTTGTCAGCCTTTGTGCAATGGGATTGAGAAAAACGCATTTTTCAAGTCAATCGCCGTGAAATATCGTGCAACAACAGGTATATTACATAGAATTGTAGACGGGTTCGGGACTAAAGGGAACTCAACCTCCACAATTTGCTTTATTGGGCGAAGGTCTTGGATTAAATGCCATGACCCCACCCTTAGATTTTTTGATAGGATACACTGACGTATTACATGGTGACGTCACTAAGATACCTTGGTTCATCATGGTGGAAATCGTCTTGAAAATGCCTTCATCTGCCTCTCGAGACATGGGATATTGTCATGCTCGGGATAAAATTGCTCCTGGTTTTACTTTAATCTTCACTTCCGCAACCCCCTTTAGTAAGCCTACCTCATAGGGGCCAGTGGTCCATAATGAAACTGGTACTTTCGCCATATCTTCATCAAAATATTCAGGACGATTCTGTGCTAACATCATTTTCTGCGTAACTTCTCTCTTAAATGCCTTTACCCAATAGGTAATGCTCATCTCAAATACCACAAAATCATCAGATAAATAATCTCCAAACAATACCTCATCAGTGACATCAGTCACTCTGCAGCCCTCCTCGATGGCAATTATTGTGCTCCATCGTCCACCTTATCATCATTTCCATCAAGTAAAGCCATATTTCCTAGACTATGGCTGCTCCTATGTCTAAAGGAAATATTCGCCCTTCCTCTTCATCCTTGGGTATGTGAGGCCTAAATAGAAACTCACCTGGTATCCTCATGGTTCTACCCACTAAACCTGGTAGCCAGGTTAGCAGAATGCGTATCCCATAGTAGAAAACCTTGGCTTCAATCGGTATCGCTCTTGGAGCTATCTGCCCTGTGAATGCCATGATCATTTCGCACACATTTAAATAATGCTTTCCCGGTGTTGAGCACACTATGCCTTCGTCAGTAAATGAAATGGTCATATTCAATTTCGTCATTAAATCTTATCCCAGTATATCAACATATATATACACCTTGAATATAGCAATGGCACCTTCATGTCGCATTCTCCCATAGAGACTGGTAATTCTTCGGTGAAAGGAACTCAATTTGTTGCTCCTGTAAAACCATGAGTATTCATTGCATTGCCAGACATTAAAAATGTGCCCTCTCGTATACATAAGCATGTTCCACCAGTGTCCAGTAAGAATGAAAAAGCTTTGCCACCTATATTTACACCTATCCGAGGTTCCTCATGAGGATTCAGCATTATAGATAGGACTGAGCACATCAGGTCTCCCAGTGAGCTGTCCTATTGTGGGTACTTTCTCACTGTGTCACTTGTGAATGGATTCCCTCCATCAACAGTGACACCTCCTATTCTATGAGTCATTGGCGGTTCTGTGTTTGTGTTCTGCTGAAGTTGCATAGGGGATTGCTGCGATTGTCCTTGCGGTTGATTACCTATCATTTGCTGTGGTTGCAAGCTTTGCTGAACTCTCGGCGCTTGCTGCTGCACTGTTTGATTTTGCGCAACTCCATCCCCACCCTGCTGCGAGTATACAGGTGGATTTGTCATCCCCTCTTAAAAACTGGTCATTATGCACCATCCCTTGGCTTGTACACATATGAGCCAAGTGCCCTGTCATTTCACATGTCCAACATATAGATGGTGGTCTCCACATCTGCCCATATTGCCTATTCTGATTACCATTTTGCATATTCTGAAAACCTCCCTGATTATTCTGCCAATTCCCTTGATTACCTTGCCAACCTCTTCCTCGATATCCCCTTCCTCGTGGAGCATATCCACTATTTGTCTGATCAAACTGTCTTTGGTTATTCACCTGTGGCATTTTCACTGTTGTTGTGAATTTGATCCGCCTACGCTAGTTAGAATTGCCCTTTCAATGGCGTACTTGGACCGTTTTTTATGTACCAATTTTGCTTCCTTGCCTTTTCGCGGATCGTCTTTTTTTGATTATTTTCCTGCAGGAGTCTGCAGTAATGTGCAAAGGTTAACTGGATTTCTGACCACGGTTTGGCTTCTATACCCACTTATTTCTTGAGCTGCTTCCGTACTTGCTCTGGCAACCCTGGGCACGATGTATGATAGACTACAGGTATAGATTTACCCCAAACCTCACGAGTCTCGAGCGTCCAGGCATCTTGGAAATTTTGAATGTAAACTAACAGATCATCTCCTTCCTTTATCTTTTTTGTCATTATAGCTCCCATATCAGATGTGTCCAGATATAGTACTCGTAGCATTTTCCAAACTGCTGTTCTGCAGTTATTGAATGGTGCTCCATCATGCACAGTGTTGACTGTAGTCACACCAGGGTAGCCTGCCCGTGTCCATACGTCATCAGCTCTCTCACCAAGTATGGCGATTAGAAGAACTTTAATATCCCCTATAGCCACCATATTCCCTCCTTTCATTTTTTCTAATTCATGTTTCCATTTTCCAGCCCTGGAAGTTAAACTCAGGAGTTTGCACCTTAAATTATCTCAATCCATTTGACGCCACGGTATATAATGCGGCCTGGCCCCTCCTTTTTCTAACAAAGGAAATTTTGACGCCCCAAATTCATTATCGTCTCTCATCAGTTGTCTATCTATTGCCGGGGTAATATTCCCACATCATCGTCTACCTGGCAATACTCTCAACCTGCTTACATAAGGCGGAGACTCCCCCCTCTGACCATGGGGTTGCCCCTTATGTCGGTCTGACTGTGTTAGTGGCTCTGGTACCTTAGACACACGTATTTTTAAATCTGACTATCTTACTCCCTTATCCATGGGCGAACACCCCTCTGGACCACATACATTATTTTTCTCTTCCCCCTGGAAGGTTTCCCTTTCTTCAGCTGACATTTCCTGTGCCCAACTCGTGCAACTTCTCTCTTCTTCATTTCTATTCAGAGTCAGTCTGTTTAAATACAGCTCCTCTTGTCTCGTACTACATGAGGCTTCCTCTGTGTCATACAACTGAGTGCTCTCAAGACGATAATTTTTCCCTTCCATTGTGATTCTTTCTGGGCTTGCATTTCATGATATACTTTATCGATCGCTTCCCCAATACTCCTTGAGTCAAACTCGTCTTCTAGATTTGCTCTAGATGTACCAGGTAATGACTCGGATTCTGGAACAAATTCCTCTATGTCTTCCCATGCTACCCGTGGATTGGGATTTCTTACTTCCCTTTTCAAATAATCGAGATCGCGTGCTCTCTGTCTTCTTTTACGTTCCATATCCTCATAAAATTATCTACATTTTCTCGCTTCCTCTCTCACTCTGTCTTCCTCTTTCTTTTTCATATCCCTTCGTTCATATGCCCTTCGTATCTCCTCATCCCTTCGTCTCTGTATTCTTTTCTATCTCATCCTTTGTTCTTCTACTTCTATACTTTTCCTTTCTTGCCTTTCCTGTTCATCAGCTGTTCTTTGTCCATTGTCACGTTTTCGTGGCTCTTCTGCCCTCTCCTGTTCTTTAGCTTGCGCATCTTTATATAACTGTTCTCGTCTTTGTCTTTCTTTTCTTTTCGCTCCTTCATCTTTCAATTATTCCTCACTTTCTTTGTCTTTTCTGTCTTGTTCATCTTGCTCTCCCCTTTGTCTTACATCCTTGATGCCTTTACCATCGAGTTTAAGTCAAATCTGACCTCCCATCCATTTGTTCTGTAAGAGCGCTATCTCATCAGTTTTATCCTTGTCTCCCTTCCATCTCTTGTTTCTCTCCTTATATCTAGAGATGTGCTTGCTCAATCACTTCTCTCCATATTGCATCTCTCCTTGACCCTTGGGACTTTGGAGGTTATATCTTTCTCGGTATCTTTCTCTGGGCCCTCGTCACTACTTTGCGTAGGTGACTCATATGATGGATTGCTATATCCCGTTGCTGCTTTTAGTTCCCTTAATGTGTATAAACCATTGTATTTCTTAGTTTCGTCTTTTGCTTCAGACGGTGCAGGTGGAGCAGAAGTCTTTTCATCCCCCTCTTTGCATACATTGAGTATCCAATCTAAAGGAGGCTCCTCCACCTTTTCTTATTGATACATTTTCCAAAGCTCTATACTCACTAGCTGCTTTTCTAGCGTTTTACCTGTGTACGTTGCACGTAAATATGTCATCATGTGCTGCAGGACTACCTTTGATAATAATCCGCCTTGTGGCCGTGGCATTCACATTTTATCTGTGGTTCCTTTAACCCATTCTGCACTGTATTGTTTAAGATTAAGCACATGTTTCGGCAGCTGTTTGCAAAGATGCACTAATGGAGTAACCTCTTGCATTCTTAACCTTTCACTTTTCTTTTTGCTAACACCCGCTTAATTTTCAATCAAAGGTTTTTTAAATATGGCTCAATCAAAATATAATATGAGTGAGCACCAATCGTCGCAAGCTCCAATCCCGTCACACATTTTTTTCTTTTCTTTAATCTTGCTAAAAAACAACCATCAAAATAAAGTTTTAAAACAATCAATTTCCGTGTTCTCAACTTCACGCTTCTTTATTACAAAAATGTTCTTTCAGTTATGACGTCATCTCACCTCTCACTCACATAAAACAAATGGACAGACTTAACCGGCTACATGTACTATTTACGATATTTTCCTTAAGACTCGTCTTGCCCTCTAAATGTTGCTCCGATTGGAACTAAAACCTATTCCTTTAGGACCGTCTTTAACAGTTCCCGTCTCCTACATGTCCCACTGAGGGGCTCTGAATTAAGGTTTCTGCTAACACTCTTTAAAGCTTAGGGACAAGGCGTATCCTCTTATCGTGGCCTCACTCACGACTATTCTTCTTTATATATTGCTCGGCCACACTCAAGTCAATATCTTGTTTCCCGTATACATATATATTACATTCTTACTCTTACGTTATATTTTATTCCACCGCCCTCCGTTACTCTCTATTATTTACTATACATGTATTCCTTTGCCACACTCTTTGGTCTATTTACTCACCGTTTGCATGTTTTTCTTCTTCGGACCCTCGGGATCACTGCCTTTGTTACCGCCTCTTCGAGCTGCTTTTCGATCTGCTTCTCGTAGATGTGGGAAGGGTTCCTATTCAAACTAAGGGTCCCGTCAACCATCCTTGCAAGGCTTTGGAATGTATACTATCCACTACCTACGGGGAGCTTCACGTCCTGTCAGCCGAATGGCAAAGGTCATGCGATATTGCCAAGACTCTAAAGTTACTTATGTCGACGGCCGATGGTGATCTTATCTAACCATCCTATCTCTGCTACCAAGTGAGCTGGGTGTTATCTCAGACAGCCCTTTAAGATGAGTAGCAATACCCTGGAGATGGATGTGGATCTAGATTTTTTTCATACATCAATAATCAAGATGACTCAAATAGTTTGGCAAAGTTCGTCTGTTTTAATGTCAAATATCTAAAACAGGGAGTACAACGAACATCAGCAATCGCTCGATCCTCTGACTCTACTTACTTCATAAAAATACTGGGCTCTTATACCTAAAATTGGTCATCATGGACATTTTGACCTGCGTCATTACCAACGTCATCCTACGTGGCAAACTACAAAAACCTAACGGAGGGTGTGAGTGGGTCTAAGTGTATTTCTAAGTAGGGGCTCTATATCTGTATAGAGCAGTGGAGGCAGGTGATCAGATACTTAACATCAGGTGGGCAACTAAGCCCTCCCCTCAAAATGGCCACTATGAATGTCACTAAATGTACGATGTCCCATTGGCCAAACAAGCTATAGGACCCTTAATTACTCAGTCCCCTACAATTGGTTAGCTTCTAACCCCCGTCAGTACTTTTCCACCTACACTTAGCAGCATGCAGACTGAACGACCAGGTGTGGGTGAGCTTGTCTTAGCACCAGCTTCCCACCAATTAGCATATCATCTATCATCACCTCAATGGTCCAGTGTCAATTAGTGCTCTGAAGTTGGTCTTGAGTTTGTACTATGCTCTGAGAATTTTTAAGGAGTATGGGCACAACCAGCCTTCGTGCGTAGGTGTGACCATCTTGCTCATCCAACTTCCCTCTATCACGTGACTGGATACCATGAAATCGAGCCTTTTAGTGTATTTGATTTTGTTCTCCAATAGTCCTCTGACATCTTTTGTTCTGCTTGACTTTTCTGAACCAGAGTTTCTGTTCCTTCACATTAATTGTATCCAACGTCAGCCAATTCCAGTTTGATAAGACCTTGACTCTCTTGGCTCTGTAAACTCCTTTAACTGAGATTCATGTTGTGCATTCAATTGCTTTATTAACTGTGACACACTGAAAATGGAGGCCTTCTTGCTTTGTTCAGTACTGATTATATGCGTAGTGGAACATCCATCCTTTACTTGTCCATATGTATCTATATATGTATATGTTGGTGCTTGCCGCGGTCTAACTATTCAAAAGCATGTGGCTAGCCTCATGATTGCTTTGTTGCTTGCGTTTCATTGCATCTGTACACGTTGAAACTACCTAAGCATCTTCATCAGGTTGGTGGCTTAAGTTTCTTCACCTTGATCCCAAGAAATCACTTATCCTTGGTACTTTATTGATGGTTTATAAATTGTCTGCATCCTTTGGTCTGTTCATCTCTTCTATGGGTGTCAATTCGATTTTGTGTGACGTCACCATTCATCTTTGCCATTCAGTTTCTCTGCTTCTTCAGGAATCTTGTTCAAATGGCCATCATATTGCCTTGTATGTAGGTATGGTTTCCTCAATGGGTTCTTTATCTCTCATATTCTCATAGGTATAGGTATTCTTATGGGTACTGCAGAGAGTCCACGCTCTTCTCTTTGCTGCTTTAACTGTTCTGCATACGTCACACACTTTGGTAAATTGTTTCCAGGTAATGTAGGTAGGACAGTTGGAGTGAGGGTACTTGGCTCCTTCTTTGCACACTGTTTTTTTTAATATTAATGTTCAGCCTTTGATCACACTCATCAACGTCTATGAACTTAACATTTACACCTCCACCAATAACACACAGAGCCTCCTCAGGATGTCAGGTAATCTGGGAGACATAAAAACACAGGGCCTGATTCATGGAAAAGTGCGCAGAATACCTGCAATGGCCATGCGTCGAGAATGTCACTGTGCAAGCTTGAATGCAGACGTTTTTCTGTGCGCTCTGCGTATTCATGTATTTGTTCATGCAAAGTAACCGTATATGTAAGTCACGGCCGGAATGCCCCCGACAAGGCCCCATGCAAACCAAAAACAGCCAGAAACAGCCACCTTGTGTGCTTCCCGGGCACAAATACATGCACCCTCAAAACAGTGCATGGGGTCCCTCGAAGCAGGCCTGCGCCTTGTGGAGCCTGTGCAGACAACTGTTACCAGCACCCCGACAACATGAGTGCGATTTATCATTACTCAGGTAAAACTCAGAAAATCTGCATGCGAACTCCAGTAAACCATTCCTTCACCCTGCTATACTGCATACGCGCACCCCTACGTTAGATCGGAACCCTGACTGCATACATGCACCCCTAAATCCGACACCTGATCTTACCTCTGCGCAGTAAATCCTATGCACAAGTGTCTGTTCGCCTGCCTTCAGGTGGCAGATAGTATGAGAGCTTCACGTGGCCATTTCCCTGCCGAGAGGTTGCACGGTCGTATCCAGGAATCCATATCGTTCTGTGCAAAGGTGGGCGTGTTATGGACTGACTGTGACCCGTCGCTCGTAACACCCAAATGTTCCCTTGATCTTCCCCATTTTCTGTGTTCCGCTCCTTTCCCAGTCCTCTGCACAAGCAAAGTCCACACTCTACGTGGTGTCTTGCCCAAGGCACTCGGCTGCTCACAGGTGCATGCCGGGATGCCGTGAAATTCACGCAAGTCCCAGGAAAATCCTGTGCCTTCGATTCCATGAATCGACAAACTGGATTTTGTGCGCAGTTTGGCGCGCAGGTTCCCTATTTCCTACGCAAATGATTCCATGAATCGGGCCCACAGATTTTGCACAGGAACAAGCGGCTATAGTGATGCATGGCTCATGACAAAGGTGTCTGAATTTGGATTCCAGAATACCTGATGTTGGGAAGTTGACCTGAGCTATGGTCTCCTTGATTGTGTGCCTGTCTTCAGGGATCAAGGTACATTGTTTTGCATTTATTCCACACTCTGAGCTCACCTTGCACATTCCAGAGCAACGTGGCTCCCTCACCCTATATTCGACATCTCAGTGTGGTCAATAATCTTACCACTACTTACACCTTGTTCTCTAAATTCATATGATAGAGCAATTACTTCATCCAACCATTTATTCTGGAGTGCCAAATGACCTTGCTTGGCAGATGCAAATGATCCGCAATGCATCAGTCTGATCGATAACTCGCGGATTGGGATCCAGAGAAGGGACAACACTTGGACTCACTTACTAGCACGTTATTGCCTCTACAGGATTCAGGTTAAGGCTCTCTGCCTGGCCCATCGGGCACAACACCGCTTTACACCCGTATTTCACAATAAACAAAAGTGTGTCTTGCCATCCAGACTGTGATTTGCGGTCAGCCATTGTTCATACTCTTGTGGTTCAGTGGTAGTCAGGAGGCCATTCTTCTGCAGTGCTGGCACCAACTTTGCGGAACTCAGTGTCTCCTTCCCCTCAACCTACTGTAGATCTTTTGACCCTCATAAGAGCTAAACAGTGGCTTTTCTCTTTGAATGCTCAAGAGGATGTAAGACAGTTTACAGGGCAATTCAGCCTTTTTACCACTGAAATGTCACTGCAGATTTTTTTACCAGACTTCTTTTTTAACCTATTTTTTTCTGCCAAATGTGGAGGGCGTGGGTGGGTGAGCCAAAATGTGATGAGGTGTGAATGGAGTGAGTGGGCAGTGGGGCGGTGATATCCCCCCATATTTTGAAGCAAACCAATCAGTAAAATATATGACGTAAAAAGCAGACCAATCAGTAAAAAATATGCCGTAAAAAGAACACGTGGAAAAATGTACGGTAAAAATACATGGAACCTTCACAACTCCCGCTCCCCTCACAGCACGAACAGACTCAATGGCAATTTTTAAGGAAACATACATATATGAAGGTAAACCATGAAACCCAAGGCTGAGTGTTTGAGTTTGCCAGAATCACTGACACAGAATCCATTATGTGTTTTATCTTATAATATGCATGAAATATACTATAGGCTTCCTTTGGATGGAGATGCTTTGTTCACATGAATTACCTCATAGCTCTAAATGATGGCCTATCATGCATGTGATGCCAACCATTTATTCTGGAGTGCCAAATGACCTTGCTTGGCAGATGCAAATGATCCGCAATGCATCAGTCTGATCGATAACTCGCGGATTGGGATCCAGAGAAGGGACAACACTTGGACTCACTTACTAGCACGTTATTGCCTCTACAGGATTCAGGTTAAGGCTGTTTGTGAAAGAGCTATAGCCAAAGTGCCGTACAAATATCTGTACTAAAAAACGTGGAGGGCATTTTTTTTCTATCTGTAAGAAACAGTAGATTTAGATACAACTAAAAGGTATCTGGTCATTGCATCGACAGCGAAACCGTTGAATGCCATACCATTGAAAAAAATGCATCGAAAAAAAAGCATTGAATGGGTTTAGTTTAATAAAAATGGGTGCAGCTGAGGGACCGCTCCTGGGTTGGCTAGTGTGGTGCGGAACCAAGGTTTCTCCTTGAGTGCAGTAACAAAGCTATGCATGGGCAATTAGCCATGTAAGGCAGGGGCATTTTCCTTCCCCAGCCTTGACTGTCCCACTGACCATGCTGGCTGGGCTACTGCACCCTCAAAATGACTAGGGGCAGGGGGGGTGGTTGCACCTCCCATTGCATTAGGAGAGCGTGGGGCAGCCAGTCCCTTTCGCTCACCCTTCCTCTCCAGCACCAGAAAGCAAGGAGTGGTGTTTGATTGACAGCTCTCCCTGCTTCCTGTCGGGAGCGTTTGTAGTGGGGGGGGGGGGGGAGCTTCCAGAGCAGCTGAGCTGGAGCCTGGAGCCGAGCTGAGGACCAGGTAAGGATTTTTTTATAAGTGTTTACTTATGCGTGTGTGCATGTATGTGAGTGATTTTGTGAATGTGTGGCAGAGGGCATAGTGCTTGAATGTGAGTGTGAATGGCTGCAGGTGATTGTTGACTGTGCGGGTGAATGAATGCTGCTGCTAAAACCTTCTACCCACCTGAAAACAAGGTGACAAGAACAACTGAGATGAAACATGTATTGGAACAGCGCCTTGATGCCTGCCTGTTTTGCGCACTTTATAAATGTAATAAATAAATATGTTGTGTGATTGTATAAATGGAGAATGTATGTGAGTGAATGAATGCTGCTGACTGTGTGAGTATGGAGTGAATTTTCATTTTTTCAATCAGAGTGCATGTTTGAATGTGTGCAAGTGAGGGACTGTATGGGTGCTTAGCTGCTTATGTGATGAATACACCATTACTCACACATATACATACTGCACTCTGAATACAGTGTCTATATGTGTGAATAAGGGTGTAATGATTTTGACTATGTGCATGAATGAATTCAGATTGTTGCTGAATTTGCAAATGAATAAATAAATGAATGCTGTTGATTGTTTGAATGTGTGGATGGAGAATGTGGGAGTGAACGCATGGGTTACTTACCAGTAATCTTCATTACTCCTAGTCTTACTCTTCCTTATCACAGTACTTATTTGAGGTCACCTACCTCACAAGTACGTACTGGGAAGAGGAAGAGGAGCATAGAGGTAATGAATTCTGGTAAATATGAGAGTGTGAGTGTATGAATGGGGAATGCACAATGGAAGTCAATGGTGAACAGGAGAGTGAATTAATACTGCCGATTGCGTGAGGGTATAAATGGAGTGTATGTGAGTGAATTTTCTTTTTTTAAATCAGAATTAATATTTGAATATGTGCATGCAAAGGATGTATAGGTGCATGGTTGCTTGTGTGATGAATGGGCATGAATAGGTGTGAGTGTGAATGTATGAAGAGTGTGTGTGTGTGTGTGTGTGTGTGTGTGTGTGTGTGTGTGTGTGTGTGTGTGTGTGTGTGTGTGTGTGTGTGTGTGTGTGTGTGTGTGTGTGTGTGTGAGTGTGTGTGTGTGGGCTTGTGGTTGCTTACCTGGGGGCACCGATTTTGATGAGGTGAGGTGGGAGGGGAGTAAATGGTGGGCAGCGTTTTTTTCACTAGGCATCTATGATGAAGCAAGCATGAGAAGTGATGTTACATGGCCAGTCTAGCCATTTCAACTCTGGCATGCCATTTCTTTTGGAACGTCTATGATAAAGCAAGCATGATGAGTGTTATTACGTGGATAGACTGGCAGTTTATTGCGGCCAGTCTAGCCATTTGTTATTGTAGCTTGGGATTTTCTACTCGGCATTTATGCTCAAATAAGTTGGGAAATGTTCTTGTGCATTGTTGGAGACTTGCATCTATTGGATTTTTTCATGAGTTACCCTAAGAAACTGATTGCAAATTGTGAATTTACACCCAGCTTTTCATAGAAAGTGTGCTTTTTAATGCATCATTTTGACCCATTACTCAGAACATTTTGTCTGGGGGAGAAGCACCCCAAAACCCTCCTTGGACAGTTGCAGCAGTCTTGGAATGCTTGGTCGTTCTTGCATATTTGCGGCAAATATTTACACACCACCAATTCCAAAAAACTCCCCAGCCGCTCCTCGAAAATATGCCTATGAATCTCCGAAATGTGCATGAAGAAGGCCCTTTTTTCTTGAAAGTATTAGATCATCAACACACATTATAAATGAAGTGAAATTTACAATAATGCTGACCAAGTCTAGAGTGTACTGCACAAACAGAATTTTCCCTGGAGGCCTGCATTTTAGGTGTTGTGACTTTGCAGTACAGGCACCAATTTAATTGAATTCTGCCACCCCGATAGATCTCTGAGTCAGGTGCACAACATACAGCGCTATAGAGCCAGGTGCCCAGTGTTCTCTTGTCATCATATGTTACCTGTTCAGTCTGAATCTCCTGCCTGGGAGTGACTGTCTATCAACATAGCTCCCAGCACTTCCCCTCCTCGATACTAAACACAGCAGCATACACGTCACCAGCTTGGCAAACAGTCTCGCTAGGCCTCAGCACACATTGATTGTGTTCCAGATCAATACTGACGTGTCAGGGTGATATTTCGAGTGTTACATTTTGTCAGCCATGGTGCTTTAGCCCATTCAAAGGGTTGAAACCCCCACCACCAACACCCCCGCCCCCAGAGTTGATATGAAATGCAGAAGACAGAACTCTGTTTACGCGTTTCGTAGCTAACCTCGTTCACATCTGTGTCCAAAATGACATGTGCAGAGCTTTGCATGTAGAAACCGGGTTTGAAGGAACTTGGTTAGGTAAGGGGCAACGCCCAGATTCGCGATTAAGCCAGGACATTACCTCAGTGGGTTCAGCGCTTGCTGCTGCTGCAGGTTTTGTACCCCAGTGGGCTCAATCAGCCTTTCTTTCTTCTGAGGTTAATAAAACGAGTACTGATTTTTACTGGCTAAGAAAAATGATTTCTCACATAGTAAAAATCTATGTAAACAGCATATTATTATGGTTTCTATCAGTGCCGTTCACAGATTTGTCCAAGTCTCCTTACGAGTATAGAACTAAAGCACTCACATTTTTTTCAGTGCAAAATCTTTGCGTCCTGACAGTATGGCCATCCGGAAAACCCCCTGTGCTGGCTGGTACCCGCAGGGATGGATGGCACCACGCCATGAAGAAATCCTGGGCCTGATGCACGTGCCTCGTGCTTGTATCCCAGGCTGCTCAGCTGCAGAATGATGTATTTTATTTATGTTTGCACTTATTTGCAGCGCACATAACCCGGAGGTATCCAGGCGATAGTTACATTGTGGAAGAGCAGGTTATTTATAACGTGCTTGTTTTTTTGTTTTTTTTTCCATTTTTTTTCAAGCGCGGGTCCGGGATTCAAACCTTTGTTTTGTTCAGTGTGGTATTGCTTCCAACACCCGCACATTGCCACAGAGCTATGCTCCAGTCCCAGCTGTGAAAATTAGCGCACCATTTGGAGTGCAATCTTGTGATGCTATTAATTAACAACATTTGTCGACTGCTGTAAATATCTTTTTGTAACCTGCAGTTATTTTATGGTATGTTATTTTGTGTTATGTCATGTTATATTACTGGGTATTGTTATGTAGTAACTTTTGCCATTGGCGTGGCGTCTAGCCACATTTTTGAAGACTCAGCATTTCATCATTTATTATAGACTTATAGATTGAGGGAGGGGTCATTATCGTGGCATAATGACCTGCCACCAAGTTATGGCCTGAGGGGAAGCCATAGGTTAGGGAAGAGTCATTATCCCAGGCGTTAAGGATTCCTCTCTCAGTCTAAACGGCTATTAGCACCTGATGGTAGCAGCAATACATGTTTTGGAGTTTTAGTGGTGAAGGAAAAAATTGTGCTTTAAAAGCGAGTGAAGTAAATAGATAAACTTTGTAAATTAAATATTTTTTTTATTTTGTAGTACTTTAATAACTTGGTTGTCTTCATATGTTAAGCCTTTTAATTGCAACTTGGTTGAACTGGACCCAATGTTTTCTCTTTCTCTTTCACGTGTTAAATAGCATATTGCAGCAAAAAATTGTCCTCCTAGCGAGGAAATTTCTCGAAACAAAACCTTGCCTGGAAATGGTATTGTTGTTTCCCTGCCTAGACAGGGGCCTGATTTACAAAGCATTTTCCAATCAGGATTTCCATTCGAAAACGCTTTTGTAACTCAGGCCTACACTGCTCATAATTCAGTCAAGGCCAGTAGTTATTGACTGCACTATAAACATTCTGATTGGCTGAGAGCAGGTCAGTAACGATTTCCATATGCTAATATTATTTAATCATCAAAAAGCCAGTCCTATTGTGTTTTTTGTTACCTGAATTGACATTTTTATTGTAATTATATTATTTGTATTAGTCGTAACATTATTATTTTATTATTACTTTTTTGGCTAGCCCCATTGGCTGCCATATAGGGTCTTCCTGTTCAGGGTACACAGCTGCTTGAGACATGGTGGGCAACTGTAATTGGAAAAAAACAGCAAAAGGAAAAAATAAGAAAGGTGTGTGGAAGTCGGAATCTTAAATGGAAAGTGTGTCGGAAAATATGTTGTTACTCATAGTAACCCTGACTTACTCGTGACCTACTCCTGGGGAGTGACTATTCGATTTCCAAAGAGATTACCAGCAGTAACCCTAACTTTCTCCTGGCAAGAGGAGGGTATGTCAGGATTAAGCAGGAGTAATTCCTGGCAATTTCTTGGTGATTCAACTGTTTTAGGCGCAGGTATCAAGTTCGATTCGCCCCCCACCCCCCAGCCGCGCCCCTTCACCAAGGAACACAGTATGAGAGCCTGCTAGCCTGCTTTTTTTAAGTGAAGTGGCCCCATTAATTTGCATAAATAAAAACACAATTGCATGCAAACAAAACACATTCATAATTAATATTTCTGGATCTAACTCCAATTCAGTGGCTAATTTATAAAGTGCGATTAAGGGCCTGATTTACAAACATGTTGTCAGTGGGACTTTCCCATATTCAACCATGTGTGTACATCCGGCCCGTAGTGTGAAACAAATTAAACCTCGGGCCCCCTCTCTCGCTCTCTCTGGGCAGACAGCCTTTTCTTCGGTGCGTGTTTTGTGATATCGCAGACACCTCTAATGCTCCCGGGCTCTGCTTGGCTCACCATGTACTCGTAACATTCCGTCCAAAGCCACTGGAAGCTCCTTCTCTGTGGAACAGGGCGCTCTAAAAATACTGCTTACCAGCCAAACGCGCCACAATGATGTCGAGATCCATTTAAATCTCTTGGGGGCAGGAGATCTACCCGAAAAATCGCGTCCATTAATCCAATTTATGGCAACCCCTTCCTGAATTCCAACTCTCCCTAGTTAGGAGGAAGATGCGTATTTTCAGGCAATTGTGTGCAGTGCGATTGTTGACTTATGTAATATGGACTAACAGTACCCGCTGACACTCTGAACGTCTACTCTCAAATGCACAATACGCGGCCCGACTAAGGAATTCACACACAGGGCAATTTAATATCCCTCCCACCAGACTTAACAAACAATGACGCGTTATCTCTGCAACCAACTTACATATCATAGTGCAAGCCCAGGCATCCTAGCACCAAGGGCACAGGAAGCTCCCCCTCTGAGGAGAAAACACCCTCCACACAGAACAGCCAGCAGAGCTCAGGGTACTTCCGGTGTGCGGCCGTCAACCAGCCTTGCTGCAGTTTCCCTCTCGCCACACGAAACTCCACCCACACCCTCTCTTACAGACCCACGCGCGTGGAGTCCATGCAGGTGGCAGCGTTGCAGACCATGCACATTGCCGCGGTGAGCAGTATAACTCCTTGCACATTAAGATAACAAATATATTTTTTAATTCGGTCTGCCATATAACACAAAATCGTACATAAGACAAAGAGCTAATTAAATGTTCCAAACGCCCGTCTCAAAAGGTCACTCGTTGGCGTTCACAAAAGCCCGGGCTACTCCACCCAAAGGTACCTGCGTGGGTTTGAAAGCTAAGCACTCTGCTGTGTCCGCCAAACCAATGACACCACTTCCAACATACGCTTATTTTTATTTTGAAGGTGTGCTGAGAGTACTGCGTATGGTTCCTCGTTGTGCCCCCGGCCCCCTCATACGAACGTTGAAATGGAGCCCGGCGGCGTCGGGAGAACGCAGTGTCGTCGACGTGTGTGGAAAAAAGAAGTGCGCATTTTCATATTTCCCTGAGAAATCCTCGCGCAGGAATTCGAAGGCGGGAGTTCAAAGGCGGGCATCTGACAGTTGTTGCAGGCACTCTCCTCGGTGTTTACATCTCGGGCTCGGTTCAAACCCCTATTAGATCTTCGGGCCAGTCAGCCTTTAACTGCCGGAAGAGGCCAGAATGTTCTAATGAAGCCAGGCTGCCAATATCCCTGGGAAAGTCACCGAGCTGCGGCTCGCTCAGACAGCGCCTTCCCCGCGCCAAAAGTGTCCGCTGAAAAGGCGGCTTTTTTCAGAAGCAAAAAAAAATGGAGCGTTGTGAAATCAAGTTTTTCCACAGAGGTTGTGGGTGGTTGGGATGACTGGGTTGTGATGACGCTTGATGCACCCTTCTCTTTTGGAGCTGGGATGCTAGTTCAATGGGTTAATCAGGGGAGTATCCAGCATTGCATGAGTGGGGGTGAGCCACGAAAACATTCCTGTTACCCCCCCCCCAACGTAGTGCGCGCAATTCCATACGGACTCATTCGCGCCCCCAAGCTGCCTGCCTCTGCCCCATTCTACTTTTTTGGTAACATTAGTGGCAGATGGCATTTTAACACATAACAAAATAAAACTGCAGAATCATTGCAGATGCAGGAAATTCGTGTATTAGAGCTCTGGCAAGGCGTTTTGGGGCAAAATACACGCAAACCTCCCCATTTGCATATGGATTGCACCAACAGAAAGGACTTCACAGAAAAGACATCTCACGGAGCATCATCAGTCTTTGATACTTGGCAGTGCCTTAGAATAAGTTGCCATAATAAACCAAGTGGCAAATAACTTTGTGCTGCAAAATACCTAAATTGCACTATTATATATGGAACAACTCTATAGCCATTAGGCTTTTTTTTTAAATAACAGCATGATACATTAACATAAGCTATGAAGTGAATCAGAATCACTTACAGAGCTGCAGATAAGACACAGTGTGATTAAATGATCTGCCCAGGATCACACAGTTTCGTTAAATTGTGAAACCGGGATGTGGACAATTTAAGCAACTGAGCACATGTTCCCAGGGTCAGTTGATATATATATTAAGGTTTTGCTTTGTATTTCATGTGCTTAAACAATAATTAATTTATAGCAATGCTTTGGAAGCAAACCACATTACCCAATAAAGTACCCTTTCCTATAAACGAATTGTTTGCCACATTTTTTACTGCCAGCAGGACATCTTTCCCATTGGGCAGCCTCTTTGTCCTTGTCTGGCTCCCCAAAGAGCCTCGGAGGGGGGGGGCAGCATGCCCCCTTCACCCCCGCCCCCCGCGTACTAGGTACTCCACTGGGGTTAATGCTTCTGCGTCTGAGGTGTGAGTAGCCAGCACAGTGCACATATGAGCCATTGGATGACAGGCTCATCTTTCTAATTTTGACGAAATAGGTACCCTGGGGCTGGGGGGGCAAATAAAGGTAACCCCTGCTCGTAATGCATTCTGCACACCCTCCAGTTTCTGTGCGTGCTGAAACAAGAATAACATTTGAATGTGTCGAATGTGCCGCAACATTTCTAAAATCCCAGTAAGTCAGTACACGTCGCCATGTTTCCTTTGAAACACTCATTTGAACTAGTCTGATGGGCAAGCCAATGCCATCCGCCGATATCGAAGGGCCGCGGCATTATTTGAGAAAGACGACTTCTTCAGGGAGAGCCTTTTTTCAGTCAGGGGCGCACACAACGCACACGAGCAAAGGAACTCTAGCTGCCCCTGTGTCAATGTTGCATAAATGCAGCAACAATTATACAGCTTTGTGCCGCAAGACTGCCCCTTTCCCCTGAGACATCAGAACCAGCATATATGCTCAGGAGTTTTGACTTCAAAGCCGCAAGACTGTATCGGCACGCGCTCGCTGCATGAAAAAGCCAGGTAAACACGGCCACGTCGTGTAAAGGAGCGTGACGTGCATTTAGCGCGTGCGTAGCCTGGGGCCCGCGTGCGTCTTGGCGAATGTGACCGTTGGATTGGGTGTCCGTGTATCTGCGTCTGCCTTAGACTGCGTCTTCTGCAGCGTTTGAATGCTCTTCTCTTGACTGTGTGTAGTTTTGTGTTTCCCGGCCAATGTTTTTCTACCCGTGCGTGTGTTTTCTTACCTTATCTGATATGTTCTCTTTTTGTATCTATACATTTATTCTTGCCTGAATGTATACACACTTGTAGTTTCTGGATTCTTTTGCATTTGAATTTGTCTGGGACTGCATATTTGTATAAATATATTTTAAAAAATTATATATATATATCTGTGTATGCCCGTGGGTTGCCTTTTTTGTTTACTCCTTTGTTTGCATTTGAGTACTTGAAAACATTATATTTGTTCTTTTGCGTATTTTGTCCATCTTTCTGCAACATGTGTTTCTGGGTCTGCGTTGCTATTTGTGTGGCTGCATATGTTTATATCCGTGTCTACGTGTTTAGGGGGGGGGGGGGGCGGTCTTATCTACGAGCCTTTGGGTCTGATTCACGGAGCGCTTTTCGTTGAGAAAATCACATTAAAAACGCTTTACGAATGAGTGTTTCTTTCTTCCCATTTGATTATAATTGCGCATGTGTGTTCCTGTGCGATTTCATACGTGCTAGTGTCTGCATGTGTCTGCCTTTGAATTTACATATGTAGGTTTCGACATGGATATGGGAGTTCTTTCATGTTTGATTCTGAATGTGTTTATAACATGTGGTTTGAGTACTTTTCGTCTTCGGTGTTTGCACGTCTATCTCACCTTGAATCTGAGTACCTGTGTTGGCATGTGTGTTGCAGTGTCGTCCATACTTGTGCCTGTTTTTGTTGTGGTTTCGTGATTTTTGTGTGTTTTTACGTGTCTGTTTTTTAATCGTGTGCTTCCTTTGACTTTCACTGTGTTTACCTCTGCGTTTGTGTCTGGTTCTTTAGGTGTTCGTCTTTGTGATGGATTCTACACTATTTTTATATGTTCGTACATATTTGGGCTAAAATGCTTCCCTGGTTTAGCCGTTGTAACTTTATGTTTGTTTGTTATGCAACTGTCCTTTTTATTTGTGTGTATCCGCGTTGGTGTTCGCGCCTGTGTTTGCATCAGTTGGTCTGATTTGCAAAGGGGTTTTCAATGTTGCCGTGGCGCAAACCCATTGAAAGCCGACAAGTAAATCAGACCTATTCGATTTTCATGTGTATGTGCGCGTGTTTTATGGCTGTTTTTGCACTCCGTTTTTACTAAGTACCTGTGATTTCATGTATAAGACGAAGATATGCATTGGAAATCCTAGGAGTGAATGGTTTTTGAAGCAACTGACTGAAATCATAGATGCGGATTTGCACGTGCGCATCCGCCATGCGCGCAGGTAGCCGCGGAGATTTATGCCGCATGAAGTCAATGCGGTACATGCAAGTTCACAGAGCCTGGGGCCCCCCGGTGCTGAACTCTGCTAATCGCCGCATCTCGGCCCATCTCCCCGTGCAGTGCGGGGCTCTGGGGAGGGGGATGGGGGGGGGGGGCTGGACAGGGCTGCGTGGCGTGCGCAGTGCCGCTCTTCTGTGGAGGGAGGGAGAGCCACGCGTGTCTCCAATGCAGGACACAGGAGAATCGCACCCGACGCGCAGGCACGAGCGCAGAAGGGTCTGCGAAACCAAAGTCACGTCCAAGCTCGTAGCTTAATGCCCGCCTCCCTTGGTTCGGTGAAGCAAGACCCATTCAAGGTAAACCCGAACTCCTAAAATGATGAATAGCTTCTCTTTGTTTGTTTAAGGAGCCTTTGAAAAATTGGTGATTTAAAAATCGCACACAACTTTCAATATCACGGGGTATTGCTAATTTCATTCGCATACATCCTGGTGTAGGCTGCCAAAATAAGGTTGTCTTACGTTTGGTTGAAGTCATGTTTTTATGCGGAAAGAGGAGGAACAGCATATTTGTAACATCATGTTTTGTGGTAAGCGGCGTGACCTCGCAGTATCAGTTAGAGGCACCGACCGGTCCATCATTCCAGCCTCATTGCACGTAGCACGTAATAGTGGTTTGGCCAGTGTGTGTGTGCGGGTTTCCCCGGTCCTTAGCCTGTCAGTCTTATCGTATTTCATTACACAATTGACTGTGGGATATCACCCCGGCCCTACAGTGTGACATGCCATCAAAAAGATGCCAGTTAGTGTAAATATTTTATTCACAGGGGTAGGACATTACGAAAGAACATTTTAACAAGTAAGACTATTTAATTTGCATTTCAAATATTGATGTGTCTTTGTACAGATATGTATTCTTATATAACACGACGAGTCCAGCTTTTTTGATTCAGGTGCGCGCGTACGTTTGTCCGTGCAATGAATACATGACAGAGTGCCACTTACCCAAAGTGATTTGTATTTACAGAGTGCCTTTTGGTATCAGTGTTATCAGCTGACACGTGTTTCGCTTTCATGGCTCTTCCTCGGGGTTCATAGCATTTATGATCATTATATCAGGTATGGATTTTGACTAAGAACACGCATATTGCCTAGAGATGCTAGCAGGTTAGGTTGCTGTGCTGTGAGGTTGGTGCGCTGAACAAACTATGGGCCTGATTCATGGAATTTTTTGCCCGGTGCAAAGTGACTTTGCAGTGCCAACACACAGCCTGATTCATGGAACTGTGCAAAGTATATTTGTTCAGGGCAAAGACAGTGCAAAGTGCACGACCCACCTGCCATACAACACAAAAAAGTTAAATGAACTACAGGGATTCATCAGGAAATTCCCAAACAGATCAGCGCGAAACATTCTCCTAAGAGCCTGGCTAAACCTCTTGCAAACCCATGAAATCCTAGACATAAGAGGCTATCTCCAACAAGTGACTGCCGACTATGCAACATCGAACACGAAAAAGAGACAATTCACCATTTGCTTCTGTCATGTCCTGGTACTGTTTCGATGAGATCTCCTCATATGAAACCCTTTTCCATAGACCCTCTATTAAGGGACGAAGAGACATGATGGCTCAGGATGATCGGCGGTGAAAAGTGCACTTGGCTCACTGCTACGCCCAAAATCCTGCAACAAGTTATGACAACCATGAGTAATCTGCCTACGTCTACCCACTAGAAGTCGGGGGCATACCCAAGGTCAACATGGAAAGACTAGGCAACATAGAGTTATGCCTTAACTAGACCAGACTGCGACTTTTCTGTTGTTAAAAATCATATTTTCTTTTGATTAAAACGATAATAATTTTTTTAAAGTTCATTGTGTGCTGCAAAATGACGTTGCACTGACTTTGCACTGAAAAAGTACATTTTGCACAGTTCCATGAACCTGGGTTTGTGTCGGTAGTGCAAAGTCACTTTTCAACAGTGAAAATTCACTTTGAACGGTGCAAATATTGCATGAATCGGGCCCAATATGTGTATTAAGTCCTCTCTCTCACACACACTCCTCCCACTTCTTCCCTGTCTGTCTCTCCATCACTCCCTCCACCTCATTATATTCACAAATTACCTCTAACACTACATGTACAAAACACATGCAGAGTGTTCGTGGGTAGAGCTCAGCAAATCCAAAGGCCGCTGCCATGCCAGTGAACTACTTTCTACGAATCAAAGCAATGCCATCACTTCCTTGAATTGTGATTGCAAACCAATGAGAAGCCTAGATGTATTATTTGTTTGTTTTTGTTAAATGATTTTGTTTTAAATTAAAAGTAGTGCAATACAATTCATAAGGCACCATAGGATGAATTCACAGAATCCCATGAGACAATCTGCATGTGTCACCAGGCATGCAAGCTAAAAAACCAACAATACAAAAGTATGCCTTCGGGAGGCCCATCACTAACTCTGTTATGCGTTCACCACTAACTCCTCAGTACATGCAGGCCCAGCCCACTCCCCACTGCCCCTTGTCAACACATAGCTCTAAGAAACATGCAACATGTGCTGAAATATGAACCTGCAGCGTATCATCACATATCAGAATATGAGCTGGAGGCCAGCGGAGCAGACTGGCCATCCATTCATTTTGATACATTGACGCAAGGGGTATCGGGGGCTCTGTAGCCCAACGCGTCCAGCTCGGAGTTCTGGGGACATTTACCAACATCTGGGCCTGCGGCCTAGTGAAGGGATCTGTAACTAAACCTCTGGGGCGCAGAAGCGCACACGCGCAGACAGGCAGACACAGTGAAACAACGGATTGTTGCATTTCCATCAGAATAGGACCATTCCAGGTGTCTTCCCACATAAACAATAGGCATTAATGCAAAGAGCGCATCTAGAGTCGGATGCTCAATTAGTAACTTCTGTTTTCCCTTCTGTATAAAACAAAAATCGACATATGTTAATTGTTTGCCTTTTGGTTTGAAAAATTACCATTAAGAAAAAAATTGTAAGATAAGCGCCATGAAACCCATGGATCATAGCTACGCTTTACACATTCATAAATAAATAAATGTTCTATCTGCCAGCCTTTCATTTACAGAGAGTGTTCGGCGGGTTATATGTGTGTTCCCCACCAACTAAAGAATTAGTTTGCTGTGTTAAAAGGGTTTGCATTTGCCTGAATTTCTAGCTCCCCTCTGCCCTCTATGTTTTGGTACCACCTGCGCAGGCCCAGAGTTGGGCGTTACACTGGCCTGTGGTAGCACGAGCCCTGTATGTAACTTGCTCGGGAGTGGGGGGTTAGGGTGGGCTTCCATTTTTCCAAAATCTTTTTGTATTAAACCACCCTGACCGATAGTACACACTAAGCAGAGCCAGCAGTGCACAATGATACTGCATGTCAGCAGCGAGGTACACACATGGCAATTGGCACGATACAGGCGGCGAAACCTTGATCGGCTGAAGGCCCGGAGTAGGCCCTGCAGAAGGAGGGACAGCAGAGGACGCAGTTACCTAGACACTCGGGGTCAGAGCTCCACACCGAGCGGCAGCCCATCGGTGTCCTCCCCAGGCATTGCTCGGCCGCTGGGGCATCGCCTCTTCCCAGTCTTTGCCCCGAGTCCAACCTTTAAACCGTCTACCCACATTGAGACTAGAATCCCCTGCTGGAAAAGCAGCCAGCACCGTTTAGTAAGAAGGAAGGCCAGGAAAAGGAAGCCGAGTTCCACGGTGGCCCACTCCGCAGAAGCCCTAATTCTTTAGAGGCGCCCCCTGCACCCTGAGCCGTCTGACTGGGGACACTGCTTTCCTAGCAAGTCCCGCGCTGGCGCGTGACTGGCAACGGCGAATATGAATAATCATGACAGTAGGGTAGTCTGCCCAGGCCCTGGTGGGCGACACTTGGGCAGCCACCTTCCCTGATGTTCGAAGCATAGGGGCCCAATTCTTAGGGCTCTCCATGGCTTGGGACCTGACCAGGCCCGGGGCCTTGATCCGGGACGGAGGTGAGGTACCCAGGCACCGACTTCCTTGCCAATGACAGGTTTCCCCTCCCCATGGCCCTCAGCCCCTCCACAGTACCCAAGCAGGGGCTTAGCACGCGATGCAGCTGCAGGGCACTCAGTGGCAGGCTAATTCCAGCCTGTGCCCATTCCAAAGAGACAGTAACATACTGTTTGGAATACTGTGCCAGGCAGATAAAAAGCGCAACTTGGTTTAAAAAAATAGTTTAAAAAAAAAATACTTTGAGGCCCGATTCATGGAATATTTGTCCGGTGCAAAGTGACTTTGTTGCTGCTGAAAAGTGACTTTGCACTACTGACACAAACCCTGATTCATGGAACCGTGCAAAGGCCAGGCGAAGTCATTCTGTACTGCAAAAATGACTATGCGCTGACTTTTCACTGCCAAAATACACTTCGCACGGTTCCATGAATCAGGGTTTGTGTCGCAGGGCCAGGTCCCTTTGGACTGGGCAAATATGCCATGGTTCGGGCCCTTGATCTTTCCGAGGTACGTCCTATCAATGGGCGGTTCTGTGTTAGGCAACTGTCTGAGGAGGGGATCCGCCATTCGCGCAATCGTTAGCGCAAAGCCCGGATCACACCTGTGATCATTTCGGAAGCCAAATCTGCATTATTACTATTGAATTCGCGTTAAAGGCACGGCCCTGTGTCTATCCGCAGAGATACGCGTGCTTCGAGGGGCACTGCATTGCCATTATCCCGAGTGCTGGAAGGATCCACTCCCTCTTTCTTGTGGCAGTGGAGAGAGTGCTCACAATGTTATCATGGCCACGTCTCCTACCACTGCCGCCGCGACGGCGTATTTACTCTTCGGGAGTTTTGATCCATATCGCAGCCTCGAGGTCATGCATACTGTCCACTGTTTCATTTAAAGCAACACTGCTCGGTCTGTTCTCGCGCGGCACTGCCTCCATCGCACATGTAAATATTGCCGACAGGCTGCGATTTAGATCAGTTACACAAACTCGAGTTCTTCCCCAAATCTCTCTCTGCCTCTGCTTTCCCCGTGCCCCAAACACCCCACACTCCCCGGCACCCTCACTGCTACACCCTACCCACAAAGCGGGTCTCACCACACCCCCACCATTCAACTGTTCTAGTGTTTTTTAAATGACATTTTTTTAGACGGGGTGTGTGCCCAAAACATATTTTGTGTTGTACGTGTTTGATGCGGTCGTTATTGCGCAGTGAACACACTGGGCCGCTTCCGCTCCTTGCCCCAGTTCACCCTCGCCTCAACTTGCGCGTGAAAAATTAACTCTTAGCCTGTGAGATATTCTGAGTGGCTGAAGGGGGGTTGGGGGGTGTGGGGGCATACGAGACATTCACTCTCTCGCTCCCACAAATACATACAAAAGTAGTCTACACATGCTCTCCATTTCATTTATCCCACTCAATCTAATCATACAGACAGTTGTATACATGTACACATTTTCACACATGCAGGTGCACACACACACGCACACCACTGTATATACGTGCATGTTACCGTGCATACTATGTATAGACACGTTACGCACGCACGCACGCACGCACACTCACACACCCCCACCCCCCCCACTGTATATACTTGTATGTTACCTTGCATAATATGTATAGACACGTTACACATACACACACACACGCGCGCGCGCACACACGCACACCACTGTATATACTTGTATGTTACCGTGCATAATATGTATAGACACGTTACACACGCACGCACGCACACACACACACACACACCCACCACCCCCCCACTGTATATACTTGTATGTTACCGTGCATAATATGTATAGACACGTTACACATACACAACACACACACACACACGCGCGCGCACACACGTACACCACTGTATATACTTGTATGTTACCGTGCATACTATGTATAGACACGTCACACACACACACACACACACACGCGCGCGCGCGCGCGCACACCACTGTATATACTTGTATTTTACCGTGCATACTATGTATAGACACGTTACACACGCACGCACGCGAACACGCACACACACACACACGCGCGCACACACGCACACCACTGTATATACTTGTATGTTACCGTGCATAATATGTATAGACACGTTACACACGCACGCCCGCACGCGAACACACGCACACACACACACGCACACACACACCCCATGTTACCGTGAGAGAGAGAGAGGAGGGGTGGGTGCTCTGAAGTATTACAACGCATCAATACATTCCAGAGTGGGCATCAGTGCTCCTGTCGTTATGGTTGAGACCTACTTCCTGCGGGAAGAGCACTGCACCTTTCTCGCCCCCCAAGAAATACTCAGCAACTGACAGGTTTTCAGCGGCCCAAATCTGAAATACTTGTGTGCGCGTCCGCGCGTCCGCGTGCCTATATACAGAAGGACCGATATGTTTACGGTGTACATATATATAAATATATATATATGCCACGCACGCACACGCACAGAACAGCGTTCCCAGGCGCCCCAACTTGTCGACTTTCGTAGGAGAGTGCTCTGTTAATGCATTTGCTATCACGCGCTTGTGCAGAGCTTGGAGGGGGCGGGGGGGCTGGTAGTTCGCTGGAGGCCCCTGTCCTGAGGACCGTGGCTTCTCCTGAGAGGGCAACCTGGCCATTTCACGCTTAATAGGAAGTGTGTGGGGGATCAGGACCATGTACCCACACAGGAAACAGTGCTACCGCAGAGCCACTCAGACCAAGAGGGGGCCTGGGATCGCCACCTGCGCCAAACGGACACACGCTTCCTCGTGCATTCCGCATCATTCCTGGAATCCTGTCCCACGGAAAAACGAGAAAGCAAAGCAGAATAGACTCCAATAGCCTGATTCATGGAATTATCTGCGCGTAAACGCGCCATTCTGACTGAAAATCCCTGTTTGAGGTATGGGGACTTTCGGGGTTTTACGCACAAATAATTCCACGAATCAGGTGCTAAATGGATGCCAACGCAGCCCGACTGCAGCTGCTCATCCCAACGCGTTTACAAAGCAGCGCAGCAACGCAGAGTAACCCTTTCCCGCCAAAAAGTGAAACTACACCAGCCCTTAAACGCGAAGGCTCGTTTCTAATGCCGCGCTAAACAGCGCGCTTTGCTTTGCAAGGAGGCCCTTCGCCTATCAGGCCTCCCATCGCTGGCAGTTTCTGCCTTTTATGTGGACACCCACCCCCCCCTCTTCACCCCCACCCTCCATTAATAAATGTCATTACCAGAGTCCTACAGATACATGTCGTGTAGTCTCGGGCAGGTCCTTACCAGAGCCGGGGCAGGCTTCTGCTGCGTGGCGCTCCCGCTTTCTCCCCATTTCTGCCTCTTCACATATATTATAATATTCTTTTTTTTTTTTCTTTTTTTTTGCTGAAGGAAAATTGCTTCATTACGAGGCTGACCCCAGCGCGCTCCAAGCGGCTCCTGCGCCCAGGTTCTGCACCACGTGACCGGGGGAGCCAGGCTGGGATTAAAGGGTATTTTCACATTCAAGCTGATAAAAGTCCTAGGCCCGCGTCAGGGACAGGGGTTTTATAGCCCTGTCTCTCCCTGCCCGAGGCATGCCAGGGGCAACAGTCTGAAGTTTGGGGAGCACCGAAGGAGAGCACCCCCCGCCCCAACCGGTAAGATGGAGCCGTCACAGCTAACGCCTTCCGTTCACTGTCGCCTACTTTATGAAGGACGACTTTAAATGAGATTTCTGAACTTGTTTTCCAAAGTTATGACAGGGATGTATTTCTAGACCAACGTGTGTGTGTATTTGTGTGTGTATACTTGTGCTATATGTTTTTCTAGGCAATGGGTAGCGTGTCAAGAAGCCCCTACAATGTCAAACGATGTCCCTTACAAGTGACTTTACCTGAGCAGCCGCCACAACACAGTGAGAGTAATTAAGGATGTACATACACCCTCTCTGCATGTTATAGTGACACCTATTCCCCAATTATCGGCATATACGTTTATGCCAGGCAACATTGTGCACATGATATATTTCATTATATGTGTTTATGTTACTTGAAGCTGATTTATAGCGCGCACCTCGGCCATTTTCATGGTCACCAGGCGCATGTTCATATATATATATATATATATATATATATATATATATATATATATATATATATATATATATATATATATATATATATATATATATATATATATATATATATATATATATATATATATATATATATATATATATATATATATATATATATATATATATATATATATATATATTCAAACCCTCGTTCTCGTTCGCGCGCGCACACACGCGCAATCATTGCATTTCTTTCTAGAACTCTCTTGTCATCATTATATGCGTGGAGTGAGCGACTTTTGCCCGGATATTTCGGGATATGGACGAAGGCGCGCGACGGAAGCTGCTGGCTGTTGGTCGAATGATGGCGCCAATCTGCCCGCTTGTTTTGATTCGGCAGATGGGGCGACACGCAGATGCGTGCACGCATTCACGCACAGCCATGCGTTCCGGGGAGGCCTGGGTGCGCGCGTCGGCGCACAGGTGTCCCGTGGCTGCCGGGGGTGCTTCACTGAGGGCGGCTGAAGCCGAGCAGGGATCCGCAGGGGCACCGCGGCGGTGGGACCCGCCCGCCGCCCCCGGTTCTGGGCTAGCCGGAAGCACCGCACACAGGGCGACAGTGGCCCGCAGTGCCATTTTGCCGTCAGTGGGCATTACAGAGACTGTTTTTGTTTCGGATAGGGTAACTGTTAGGATTCACCGTGCTGAGAAAGGGGCGCACGAGGTCATCATTAATCTGCTCATACACTTGGGGGGCCAGCACGTCTTTTTCCAGTTACGTGTGCGTGCTGCGGGCCGGTTGCACGTGATGATGAATATTGCTAGTACATACGATGCCACCCGGCTGCACAGCACGCGCTCCTGTCCCTAGGAGCAGTGCTATGTGCCAGGTCCAAGTTTTGGAAGTGGTTTACTGTACAGACCAGCAAGGATGAGTCCGCTAAATACATGCACCAAAGGGTGTCTGCTCACCCAGGGGTGGCGCACAGCGGAGGAGTCCAACTAGGGTGGGCACCAGTGGGCAGAAGCAGCTGAGAAATACAAATCCCTGAGGCTTTGCCAGCAGCTGTTTTGCAGGCGTGTGTGGCTGGCCTGGTGCGTATTTGATGCCTGCATGTATGTGTGCGTGGGGCGGGTGTATAACATCCACGTGGGTTTTAATACTTCATTCGGATTTCCGTGATCTGTAGAAATTATGTCTTTACTGAGCGCGCACGCCCGCACGCACGCAAACGCACACACACCTCCTCCCCCCACAACACACACTATTATAGTCTACCATGGCATCGATTTTGTTCATCTGCAAAGTGCACAAACACACACACACTAGAATAGAGTCTACAATGGCATTGATTTTGTTCATCTGCAAAGTGTGCACAGTGTGTGTGTGTGTATGTGTGTTTCCCTCTTTAATAATATAATCAGCGGTAGCAACGCTCTAGTTATGGTTAAGTTGGACCCCGTAGGAAGAACACTTTTTTAATATGCTAATATATATATCACTATGAAGAAGGGGAAACATGTCAAATAGGCATGGTGGCCGTGGCAAAATATTTTTGAAAATAAGGGGGGTGAAAACTTTGTCCGGAGCATTTATTTTTTATTTTTGGAGTGCAGACTGGTAGGGCAGTCAAGTAAAACGTCAGACATCTTGCACGCACTAAATGGGCCTAATACACAAAACAAGCACTAAGTCTGGTGCACACTTAGTGTTTTTTTTTGTGAATTAGGTCCTTTTAGCTTGGTGCAACAAGTACTTTTGCAGTACAAAGTGACTTTGCTCCGCTCTGTGAATTAGACCCGGTGCAAAGTGTTTTTTTGCAGTGCAAAGTCCCTTTCCTCCGCTCTGTGAAATAGGCCTGGTGCAAAGTGCATTTTTGCAGTGCAAAGTAACTTTGCTTCGCTCTGTGAATTAGGTCTGATGCAAAGTGTATTTTTGCAGTGCAATGTCCCTTTGCTCCGCTCTGTGAATTAGGCCCGGTGCAAAGTGCATTTTTGCAGTGCAATGTCCCTTTGCTCCGCTCTGTGAATTAAGCCCGGTGCAAAGTGCATTTTTGCAGTGCAAAGTCTCTTTGCTCCGCTCTGTGAATTAGGCCTGGTGCAAAGTGTTTTTTTGCAGTGCAAAGTCACTTTGCTCCACTCTGTGAATTAGGCCCGGTGCAAAGTGCATTTTTACAGTGCAAAGTCCCTTTGCTCCGCGAATTAGGCCCAGTGCAAAGTGTATTTTTGCAGTGCAAAGTCCCTTTGCTCCACGCTAAACAGTCTGTGAATTAGGCGCTTGGTATTCGGTTATTTCTGATTTATGTTCTGTAAATAAGCACCTCGTGTACAAATGCACACGTTGGTGGTAGCACTCACGGTCGGAGGAGCCGTGCCTGATATGCCATACACTAAGTCCACGTAGAACCTTGGCAGCCCATTAGCTATGTTTTCCCCCTGCGATGAGACATGTAAATCAGAGGCAGAGGCAATAAAGCCAGGGATGGAGGCTTAAACAGCAGGAAGGATTTGAAGGGAGGCAGACACTGGCTGACCTCTGTGGCCAGACTGATTTAATGAAGGCACTAGTGCAGAAGTCTCTGGCAGTTTTCAAGTAATCGGAATCGGTACCTTTTTTTCAAAATCGAAATTTATATGAAAACACTGTTCCAAAATGTGGAGGCGAACTGATGCTCATTGGTCCTTTCATTTAACATGACCATGCTCTGTGCACATATTGGGCCTGCTTTACACAAGCGGTTTACAATGGCACAATCCCATTGAAAAACTATTAGGAAATCAGGGCCATTGTGTATTGGATTATTGTATCGTTGTTTACCTGCTGGAACATCCTGACAGCTTGTACTGACATTTTGCAAACAATCTTTGCAAAAAGGGGCAAAAAAAACCATAATAGAAAAAACAACTGCGGATGAACAAAAAACGTGTGCTTTTTGTTCCGCGGCATGTCTACTGATTTTTTAAAAGCTATTTAATTTCTTGTAGCTAATCTGTTACAGGCTTCTTGCAAGCAAATTACATATTTTTAAACTAATTGAAAAAGCACTTACACATTTGACTCAACTACCCCAGGATTTAGGAAACCGCTGTTTAATTGAGAAAATCCGCCACAAGCCAACTAACGTCTTCTGTAAGGGAGCCATTACTGAATGGAGCTTGGGCTGGCCCTGGGAGGCTCAGAGATACGTTTCAATTGGAAAAGTTGCGCCGCTCGGCGCCCCGCGCAAAGTCATATATTTCCGTAACAATACCCGTCACATTCATATTCCGCGCAGTTATTATAATGCTTATCCTGTCCTATTTGAGGCTTAGTTTTGTATGAATCATAGTCAAAAGTTTTTAAAGTACGAATATAGCAATATCCACTTGTGTGACATTTCACAGATTTTCCAAAATACGTATTTATTGCTGTCTACATGCCTCGGCGCGCTTGGCCCGGGCTGAATAACTGCCTTTGTCTGATAATATATGAGCCACTGGCACATAAAAGGTTCCCTCATTGTTCAGACAAGAATACAAAGCCATATTTTCAATTTGAGGCATTAACCTTTCTGCCCTCAAACTAAAAATAAAGAGTTGGGTTTTAGTTCATTTTTATTGAAAAATACCCACCTGACTATTCTTACATTTGGAGTTCAGGCTTTCACAACTGAGGCTAATTAAAACTTTGGGGATGTGTGAAACTGCTCTCCCCATTTCCAGCCGCAGACTCAGTGGCCCTGATTTTCAAACGAGTTTTCAATGGGAAAACACCATTGAAAAATGCAGTGTAAATTAGGCCCACACGCTTTAGTCTTGCCACCAAATACCCAGGCTTGAGACATCTCATTTTGTGACTTTTAGTAAAAAAGCGTATACGCAGTCTTGAACTACTAATCTCAGACCATGGTCCAATCAATCAACGGAGAGGGTCACCGACAAGTCATAGGTCCTTGGACTTTGTGAACACTGGGAAAATCCCATTGGAAAATGCTTTGTAAATCAGGGCTACTATGGGCACATATAGCATTGACGTAGCTGGGGCCACTAAAGGGAAATGTACTGTTGATGTGGTCTACCTCATCACCATTAATTTGTGAAAATGCAGGGCCTCATGCGTGGCACGCCTTCCTATTTTACTCCCTTACACACGGCTAAAACTCCCTGCATGGACGTGCATGTGTCTGAGCCGTTATACGACTGGCACGGCTTAGGTGATATGGTCAGGCAACTGGTATGACCAGTGCCTTCCACAAAGCGGATCTTTGATATAGCGTTGCCTGGTGTGAAGACGGCCTCAAGGTTAAACATGCACCTTTTCATTTGGGAATTGCTGGCCACAGAGAAAGTTTGGCTTACAATCTTCAAAACTACAATATGTTTTCATTGGCCCAAAAATATGCCAGTCAGGAAAGAGAACTACAGTTTTACTCCCTAAAAATCATTTTACTCTCAATTTACCAAAAGAAGGGCAGAAATGCTGTTACATCAAGAAACAACGCTACATTGTTTTAGGAGTTGAGGCACCTGCAATCATAAATCCATTAATGGCAACTCCAGAAGGGCAGGCATCACACGCTGGTGTTGTCTGATTGCCAGGCACGTGAACAATCTTCTAAGATTCATTCTGGGTAGACCCTAGTTATTGACTATGACTGTCATCACCCACCTTTACCCTTTCAATGTAATTGCCTTTGCATATGACCACACTGCATTGCCCCATGCACGCCGTGTCAAACTCTTTGGATCACACTTGACACCACGCCATATTTGCCCACTGCCGGCTGCAATACAAAATAGCAGTCCCTTCACCGACACTACATACACATGATCAGGGGTGTTGCTAGGTCTGGAAAAAACCTGGGGCTACGCTAATGCCGGGACTGTGGTTACTCTGGGCTCGCTAAGCTTTTGTTTGTAGCCCCTGAGTGTCTATCCGGGGCAACAACCAAAAGACGGGGGGCTATAGCCCTCTCAGCCCCCCCCGCCCTCCAAGCAACACCTCTACACATGATTGCATACACCTGACTCTGGGAAACTCCTGGCATGGGCATGAAAGCATTCGACACATCCTCTGGTTTAATATTCGTTCAATCGGACACATACTTAACCCAGACACGTATTCAAGGCCAGCAAGAAACACACTCAGGCAGGCATACAAGTAGGTACAACACAGTTTACACAGCTAACTACCAGCACCCCCTAGCACATCTCTGCCTGACAAAACTTTAAGCCACCAACCACTCCTGAGCATTACAGGAAAAGATACTACTACTTGCAATACCTAACCGACGGCTATCCCAGAGCATGGTATGGTCATCACAAAACCTCAGAGCTATGTGGGAACACACATGCTAGACAGCTAATGCACTACAGTGCCACACCAATGGAACAAGAGTGCTGTACTAGTACTGGTGACATGACGTAATATAGTTTATATGTCAGACCCCAACATCTGGTTCATGCCATTTGATGTCTGTGCTTTGGCTCCGGTTGTGGACTGTGCGAACTGTAGTAAGAAACCAAGCAATAGCAGGGAAGTATAACAAATGGATATGCCCATGGTTGTCAAGAAATACACAAACTTGGATGTTGAAAACAGAGTTATTACCCAAATTGGTCAGATAAAAATTGTTGTATAAAAAGTTGGACCCAATTTGGTTAATTCGATTTAACGGAAACCCAAAATACTGAATATGACGAGCAGGAGTTGTGGGGGCGACCCCCCGCTCCCCATGTTTGGTATTATGGGTTTAGGGGGCTGGAGGGGTGACCGCTGCTTTTTTGACAATGGAAGCGGGGTTTCCCCCCCAAAAAAAACAGCAACAAAAAAAATTAAAAGGGGACCCTATGGCGTCAGATCCGACCCACGTTACAGGGATGGAACTGACGTCGCAGGGGTATAGGAGAAGCGGCTGTGGCGCCCAGTGAAAAGTTAAGTAGGGGGGGGTTGAGGTTTTATTTAGGGTATAAAATGTGGGTTATTTTGCTGAAGTACAAACAGAATTGCGCCGAAATCGACTATGGTCAATTCCGCCGTGATTCTTTTGACTTCGGTAAATCAACCGAAATCCGCAAACGGATGCATGCGAAGGACAAAATATGCACATTCCATTGATCCCTAAAAATCTGGACCAGGGTGCTTCATGGCTGGTTGCAATACTGTACAGAAGAGCACTTTCCAGTCTACGGAATAGCAGCAACCTACAAGTGACCGTAAAATGATATAACACAACAAAGAAAAACGTGGTGATGTCATAGGCTAACCTGTATTTTTGTCTGCTAGTTTTCAAGACCATAGAAGCCACTCCCTCTGGTAACCTGCCTCTGTAAGATAGGTCCTAGCTATCATTTCCTATTTTCCTGTCCTTTCCATTATAATCTATGAAACAGTTGGTCTTCAAGAATAACAACGTAAGAACTGTCTCTGAAGCACGAGAGCGTATTTCCACTTGAATGTCACCCGTGCAATGTGCAATGTGCAGCCACGAAGTATGTTCATCAAACCGAATGCAACAGAACAACACAGAGAATCATATGTGACTGGGACTGAGGAAAGTGATGAGATTCAGCATATAGTTATAATATGACAATCACCCCAGCGACGCAGGGTGGGCATGGCTGGGAACGGCCCCCAGCGCTCAGGCCTCAGTGAGCATTATAGGCCGTTACTGCCCATGTCCAGCACCCCCAACAAGGGGGCGATAGCCATTCACACCCCGCAGTTCATCCAGAGTGCGAATGGTTGATTTTTTTTTTCGGAGGTGGGCACCGTTCATATTGCGCATGCACATTTTCCCGGAAAAAAAAGAAGAAAAAAACATGGACAGAGCCATAGCCAAAGGGACTTAGTCCTTTTTCCATTTCTATGGTGGCGACCGCCGGTGGGAGGAGAGCCTGGACCAGAGCCCAAAGCTATGGTCCGCAAGGTAAGTAGGGAGGTAGGGAGAAGGTGGGGAATGGGTAAGATTTGTTTCTGTGGGTGCGGGCTGGGGAAGCAACAGGGAGACGCTCCTTGTTGCCTCTCCACAATGAAGATGGTGCCACCATGGAAGGGTCTCGGGTGGCTGGAAACAGCGGGTGGTGTACAGTGCATTCTCAGACGGAGTTCCAGCCACCTGATTAGCTGGGCACCCTTCCCCGGGTGCAAATAATCTTTATTTATATGTATTTTATGTATGTCTTTTTAATGTATTTTATGGATACTTATGTCAAAAATAATGATAAACATTAAATGGATCAACTCAGACAGATCGATAAAAAAAAAGTATGTACTATTTCTTTGGCTAATCGGTACTCCAACAACCTTCTGAAACAATACTATGAAGCCTGATTATACGTGACATAGGTGTTATCTTCTTGCCTTACAGTTTAGCCCAATTACTTGCAAGCCCAACAGACGAATTGGCGCCATGACTGCATTCATTTCCAATTGGTTGTCAACTTGGCTGTGCCGTGAACATTTGCCCCTTGTGTTTTTAAATACCTTTAATTAGATATTGTTTTAAGCAACATAAATATTGAAATGTAAAGATTTTTTTATTTGTATAAGGGGCTCATTTTAAAATGACATCTGTTCCTATTGATTCCTCATCAGTCATAATCTGCAATGGCTGATATAGAAGATCCCGTCCTACGAAGCAATGTTGCGTGTGGGCCTTTTCTGGCTAACACGTGTTTTGACGTTGCAAGCAATGTAATGCTGAACATTCGAGACTAAGATGCCGTTTTTATATTGCACGTAATTAAATGGTGATTACAAACAATTAAGAAACAATTAAGATAGCGGATGTGTACAGCGTGGAATGACTTCATACGCATGGGCTGCTGCTCCCTTAATTGTTGGTCTGTATGGAATATTCGTGACAGTGTTTCGTTTTTTATTTTGTAAGGGAAACCACTATACATGTAAACCTAGAGTGGATATTGCAGTATGTGTGAGTGTCATGGCCAATTGTTATCCTCTTTTGTCTTGCCTTATTTTATATATTAACTCTCTTCGAGCCAAGCTACATTCTCCAAAGGATTTGATTCCTCTCTTAACTTTGGATCCTATTTGAGGAACCATGTTTAGTAAATAGGTGAGCTTTATGATCAAGGATAATTTCATTCCTTTTTGCAATAATTGGATAAATAACATTACCTGGATCTTGCTGTTATAGTTTTGATTTGTTTAGTTCTATTGCAGAATATCCTTTGGCAGAACACCACTTTGGATCTTAACAGATGCAAAATGAGGAAATGTCCTCTACCTTTTCACAAAATCTCATTAGTGGTCTTGCAGTGAGTTTCATATGATTTATACAAAGGCCACTTTCGATTTCATTTTTACAGAAAGATTATTAAAATAACTGTACCTTACCTATTCTCCACAGATCTACTATTTGCTCTTGGGCTTTTCATTTTTTGGGGCTAATATGACGTACACCCGAAATATCAGTAAGTTAACTCTTATCATTTAGTGAATTAGGGGACAGCAACGCTAAATGATTTATTATTTTTCATGTAATTAATTTATGCTTGCATATTTTTTGTTTTTATATACACATTCAGAAAGGTTGCTATTGGTCCACCAGAAGTTCATATTGCATGGATATTTTTCCCTGATGAAGGTGTTTAAATTAAGAAATGTAGAAACATTGCATGTTGAACGTTGGTACGTCGCACGTCGACCTCACCAGCAATATGATGGTGTGATTCTTCTTAATTTATTCTGTGGTTAATGTATTTTTATTTTATGTTTATTAAGAACTGTGAATGGTTAACATGTTTTCTATTTTTGTTTCTTGAATGTGTGATTGATTTACCTATTTTTCCTTATTTAGTCCATATATTATTGTCACTTGATTATTACAAACATTTTGTAGTTTTGTATTAATATGTGTATATGTCACCCCCTGGTAATTTATGTTTTTCATAACACAGTAAACAATGTTTCTTGATTTAAATGATGACATGAAGAGAGTATTGAAATAGTTTATATTCAATTTTTATTGTGCACATATATTGCAGTTGGAGCATTTTTATTGTTGATACTTCTAGTATAACACAGACGATCATAAAATAGAACAATCTTAGCTTGAATAGAACAATACCAAGACACCAGAAGGCTGTGTAATTGGCAAAGGTGCACTTTACAAATCCCAATGAGCACAAAATAACCTCATAGATTAACACTACATAGAACAACAGAGTGTACAATAAAATGGGATTATGAGATAGTTTACTAGATGCATCCCATTGCATAGCCGACTAGATGGGTTAGTATATGGGTTGGTGACTTGTGGGCCTATGAGTGGCTGGATGGATTAGAACATGAATGGCTTGTCTATAGTGGAGGTGTTGGAGGGAATGATGGCTAGTGAAACGGCTGGATACATAGCTATACAAGTCAGAGCACTGGCGGGCCTTCGAGAGATCATTGTGAGCATATATGGAAAGATAGCGGCTTAGAATGAGAGAGATAGATGCGCAGAGTGTGAGATAGCCAAAACACCCTGGATCCTCAGAGGAACATCAGCTTTGACAATAAAAGTACTGGAAACCATTGTGAGTCTTTTCTGAGATTTGTAGAATTGTCTTAAATGTAACACTTGGGAGACTATGCATTTGGGGCATGACACACTGGAGTAGCAACATTGAAAAGAAGGTCTAACACATTCTCCCCAGAACCAGTGTTGACATGAGCAAGTCCATTAAACAAAATGTGGTGTATTGTCTATCTTTGATTCACAATCTCGGCATTGTGAATACTCAAATTCACATCTTTTATGTCAATTGTATTTGTGGATCTGGTGCCGGTGGAATACAATCTTTGTATATTGCTCTGGTGCTTCATCATTTAGCCACTGTGCTTGCTTAAAAAATTTCTCTCCCACTTAGTTACATTTCTTCTACTGGTTTCGTATTGTAGGAATTTTAGAGCTTTGACGGTATTAAATGAACCTATAATCTGAAGGTGCTTGGTATTTTTATAGTACCAGTGAAAACGACATGCTAAGAAAATGTGTTGAGTGGCTTCATCCACCTCTTGTTTGGGGGTCATCAAGGAGTATATACATATAACTAAAAAGATATTTATTTTGTATAGACTTTTACTTAATTGCCTGTTTTTAGATGTAGGTGTAGATAGCTTTCAATTTCTGGGAGGGATTTCTTGTTTTTATGAAAAATAGTTTTAGAATGTCTGTACTTTGTAATATTTCATACTTCTGCATGGGTTCCAGCATTTGAGCTTGCCCTGTAGTCCTGGTTGTGAGTTGCATGAGGCAATCCTGGAAATAACATTGTGCCTGAGCCCATGCTGTGGTTTGTAGAATATCTGCTCCTCTTCAGTCAGTTTCCATCCGTGGGACTTTGGATTTTTTTACTGTGGCTTCGAAGACGAGTTTAGGGATTCTCTGCTCAAGAAAGTTCTGAACAAATGGGTCCCAAAAATTGAATTTCGAAGCACATTTGTCCCCATACAGGCATTAGAAAATAGTTAAACATACATAACAAACTATATAAAAAATATGTTAAGATTTAGGAATAACATACTAGAAGATTTATAACACATTCTTTGCTTCAAAGGGATGGGTGGGATGAGAAGAGATGGAAGTAAAGGGGTTTGGTGACTGGGAGAAAGGGTAACAGGAGTAGAAAACTAGGGTACCCACACAAAAGAGGCCCATGGGATAAGGGCCCACTGGGATACCTCCAGAGTTCCCTGGAGACCAGTCCACCTCTGGGCTGCTGTCATCGTTTCGGGAGTGGTGCAACCACCTCATAGAAATCCCAGGGCCATCATTGGAAGTGGGACCCCTTTTATCTGGGTTGTGGAGCACAAGTGTTGTCTTCCCGATGCTGTGACCTGTTATTTTACAGAGTTCTATGCATGAGGGCCCCTGGCTCTCACCTGCGACTGGAATATCCATTTGTCTTCCCTATTCATTTGTGCTCCTGTATTGCCAGGGGTAGTTTAAGCAGCGTATCCCGGTGTACTCTTATGGCGCTGAGATGAGTATGACCTCTTGGCAATGGCAGCCACCCCAGGAGCATGTGCAATCATTTCTAGATCCACACTCAGCAAATGGAGCTGCCTGGAGGTGGTTGCAATGGTATGCGTATACATGATCGAATACAAAAAAGTCGAGGACAAAATGACTGCAATTAATAACCTATTTAAAAAAAAATATTGGGTTGTTTTTATAAAAATATAGGCGTGGGATGGGGCAAGGGTATTAGTCGGGGTGGAGGGGGACTACTGGGGGGAATTCGGTAGTTTCTCCTTTCGATTTTTTTAATTCGATTATTTCATGGTAAACCACTGCAATCACGTAGACTAGAATGCTCATTAACGGCCTGATTGGGTAGGAGGAACAGGTGAAATTGTGCTTGGTGGGTGAAACACATTTCCCAACTCTGTTCACCAATATGCCTGCTCCTGCAATGGGTTTATCGGTTGGATGGTGAGCTAGGGTAGGAGTCCAAGCATGTCTCCTGGCAACATAAATATACGGGTGTCAGACATTGCTTCAATGTTTATAAAGAAATGTGTGTAGCACATGCTGGGGTTATCTAAGCACTGCACAAAGATGCATACATGGTTTGTATATTAGCTCGGTAAGGACAGCACAAAACATAGCTACACTTGCGAGCAACTCATCACCAGGACTTGTAGGGGAAAAGAGCATTACCAAAAATAAACACTAAATAAATGAGCTTTCAATTGTTCCCAGAAATCCATTTCGTCTGTGAGTAGGAAAGGGAATGAGACAAGCGAGGGCACTCAGGAATAGATATTAGACCGTTTTTTTTTGCAGTGATACAAATCAGTGGATCTGCTGGCCAAGCAGCTGATTTTAAAACCAAAACCAAACTCATGATTTTTGGCAAGCAATGTAAACCCCGCAGCTGGAATATAAAAGGAGTAGCAATAGAGGTAGTAGAATACTACTTGTATCTAGGCCTAATGGTTTCTGGGAATGGCCGATGGGCCACACATATAAAATATCAGGATAAAAGATCGGCCCTTAAATTAAAGGGGCTTATGAGATGCTACCATCCATATGGGGCGAGGAGGTTGGACACGTGCATGGATGTGTACATGCTGAAAGTATCATCATTAATGCTCTAGCGAGGTGATGTGTGGGGGCACCAGACTTGCACTCCCCTGGAGGTAGTACCGAGAAGGTTTTTAAGACTGAGGCCCTTATAAGTTTGCTGGTCTGGAATTAAGGTACTGATAACAACATTACCGGCACCTTTTCTGGACCGGCAAACTACAAGTCTGCCCCAGCAGATTTTACACTGAAGCACCGGCACCGTTACCAACAGTGCCGGTGCTTCAGTGTTCCCATTCCCGTGGAGTCCAACGAGAATCCACGGAAATGGAAACTTACCGTTACTCTGCCGCACATAATACAGTAAGCCGAGGTTGCTGGAAGGTCGTTGATGACAAGTGTTGATGACAGTGACGTTACCAACATTGAAAAAGGACTTCGAGGACACCAGCACTGCACGGCGCCGGGCTGCACTGTAAAGGTACCTTTCTTTTTTTTCAAATAATGAAAGTAAAAAAAGACTCCATTAGCACCCGTGTAGGGACCTGCACGGGTGCTATGGTGAAGGGGAAGTGGGAGAGGGGAAGGGAAAGGGGGGGGTCGCAGGCAATCCATGGTGCTCAGAACATGGGCTTGTGCCTTAGAACACAGCCCATGTTCTGAGCATCCTGATTGGTCAGCACCCCCTTCCAGGGTGCTAATGATGAAGGGCTGAGTTCGCCTGAATGGGGTGTTGTACAAATGTCTCATGGCATGTTCCTGTTCCCAAGGCAACTGTGTTGTGCTTGAGGTATCCACCGAACTGTAACGCTTGGGGCTTCAATCACAATTGTAGAAACTTCCACACGATGCATAGATTTCGAAGGTGGACCTGAATACTCACAGTAGAATCTAATAGAATGAAGGAACCTCGTGTGATCTTTGAGTTGAGGCCCAATGTCTTTAGTGGCAAATTCTGCCAACCATTGCTGTGGAGTAAAGAGAGGGACGCCGTCTTCTGTGGACAAAACCTTCACCTGTTGGTAGACATCCAGTCTTTTGTTGCTCGGAAAAAGCCACCCGAGTGACTGTCGTCTTTGGAGACAAAACCTGTGGATGCAATTGGGTGTTACCTGCTTACCCTGTGCCCCAACCTCTATGGAGCTGAGAAGTACACACATTGGCCCCACATGTAAATTGTTCAGGCCGGAAACAAATGTGATCGCTGAGGTAACACCGAATAGGCCAAGGGCTGATGAAGAGCAAGGACCATCCATCTCCATCAGCGGTGAACGACTACCGTGAAAAGAAAAGAAAAGAATCGGCTGAGAACCACAGCCCTGCACTCCATGCAACGTTCTAGACTATCTAGAGGAGCACTGGGATCAATAGTACGGAAGGCAGCCAAAAGGTCCTGCAGCACCCCCAGATTGGGGTGGGGGGTGTCACTCCGGCATGGGCAGGATGTCACCAGGAGCTTGCATGATGGCTGCCCCAGCAACACAAGCACACGCCAACCTCTATAGGACAACAGAAGCAGAAAGCGTATCGTGCCTCTGGCATTGTGGGTTATTTGTGAATCACTAATACACTTAAACCCTGGCACCAGCTCCATGTATACACCCCCTCGGCGCAACCATCCACATGGTAATGGCATTTATGTCAGAGGCTTTGACCTGCCAGCAATTCTTCCCCTTCCCCCTCTCTTCTAGGATAAATCGTTAATATTAATGTTTACCTTTTTCTTAGTGCCATTTTGCAAGAAAATGTAAAACTCAGTGTGGTTCACGTGGTCACTAGTAATCAGCATATCCCGTGGCATGCCGGGAGAGAGCTACATGCCACATGCCCGTCACCAGAAGCGCGTTCATATTATTGACAAGTTATGTTATGTTAAAGGTACTTATATAGCGCACCGTCACCAACGGAATTGGTTCCCAGGCGCTCTGACGGATCTGTAAACAGGAGGAGGGCGGGTAGAGTTAGTTGGGAGGACAGGAGTAGGAGAGTGGGAGAGGTGGTGTGCGGTTGGCAGCTTCGGCTCGGTGTACACCGAATGCTGGGCTTTGGTGCAAGTATCGGATCGGCCTTTTGTGCTGTAGGTGCTGTCTATATGTTGATGCGGTGTGGTAAATTGCATGCGGATTTCTGGGAGAGAAGTGGTTGTGTGAGTTTTGTGTGGCTTGAGTATGCAGAAAATTGAGGGTTGGGTTAGTGGGGTCTGTATCCTGGTTCGGGTACTTCTGGTTCTGTTTGAGCTGTATCCCTGTGGGTGGGGCTGTTGCTGGTTCCTTATGGGAACTCGCTGTGGTGGTGCTGTGCGTATCCAGCTGTGTCAAGGTGAGTCTTGTATGGGGTGGTAGGTGTGTCTGAACCGTTTCTTCGGGTGTGGAACCGGGTAGGTGCTATCTATTCTCTTATTATCTAGTGTGACATTGGTCGGTGGAAGCTATGAATGGTTCAGGGTCAGAATGCTGTTGATGAGGCATCCTAGTGCTTCCGTCTTGGTCATCCTGTGTATTCCATCGTTTGTGTCCTCCTATCATGACATCTTTCCGTTAGTTCTTTGGTTTTCGTAGGGTGACTTCCTTAGGGGTATAGTCAAGTTGTATTTTGTGTGTGATGGCGCATTGTGCTTCCTGCTATATCTGGGTGAGCACTGTGTCAAGTTGGTGCTTATTCTGTTTCTCACCCTCTGGATTGGGCTAATGGTCCAGGGTTTCCTATTCTCTAAATGTCTGCTGTGGTTAAGTCTAGTGGGAATGGCTATAGTTTAGGGTAAGGGTCCTATTGACGAGTTGTGCTGATGTTTCTGTCTTCATCTTGCTGTGTATTCCGTCTCTGGTCCTATTACGGCTGTCTCTCGGTTAGTCGTTTGGTATGTCTTGGGATTCTTTCTTAGGGTTTTTCTGTAGATTGCTTGGTGTGGATCCGGGTCTGTCTCTTTGTTCATCGTTGTTTTAGTTGTGAGTGTGCCCCTGAGGCCACTCTATCTAGTTATGACGTGAAGAGCCAAGTTTTGAGTAATTTCCTGAATAGTAGGTGGTTTCTTGTGTTACATATGTGCTTTGGAAGGCCGTTCCAGGTTTTTGGCGCTTGGTGAGAGAACGAAGATCCTCCGAGTTTTCTTTTGTTGTAGGGTTTGCACAAGTGCATTAGAAACATTTTCCAGGCCTTTTCTCTGAAGTCCACATGCTAGGCATCCTGTCATTTTCTTTTCTGAGTTTTTGGCTAGAAGGCAAAGTGATTTTTTCCATGGCTGCTTCACAGCTTTGCCATTCCTTCGAGATACAGAATGCAGATATTCCTGAGAAAAGTTAAATAAACTTCGTAGCGGGTAGCGCTACACACAGCGTGTATGTGTCTGATAGCAATGAGCTGCCACTGGGACATGGGTTTCATATTCCTCCCAACTCATGCCTTCATGCTTCCGAGGTTGTTACCAGGTCATTACAATAATACATGGCCTCAGTGGTTTAAAAAGTCAGTGTTTTGGAGATAGAGCACAATTAAGAGGTTTATTGCTGCAAAAGCTGTAGACTCGAGTTCCAATGCCAACTTAATGACTTGAGCAAACTGTGTGCTCCTGGGCAGAATATACTGTGGCCCATTCCCCAAAATGATTCCTTTGCTTCGTGCATGCACGGTAAATAGAAGTCAAGAAGAGGCTTGCATTTTACAGGTGTGCTGATTAAGAAAAAGTGAATATGCGCTTCCATGTGGCTGTGCGCATGCATGTTCACTGCTTCAATACAGAATGCCCATAGAATGTGGGTATAGTCGTGCTTAGGGAGGGACTGGCAACCCTGATTTACAGTGGGATGGGTTTGCTACTCTTGCAACTATGCCAGTCCCTGTGCTCATCCCCCTGCAGCTTGTCTACTTGTGTCTTATTGACTCTTGTCCTGCAGAAGTACAAGGATGAGTAGAGGCTAAAGTGCCTACTCAACCCCCACACTTCTACCAAACAGGAGTTGATCCAATCATAAAGTTAAAACAGGCACAGTTAAGAGATATACCTCCTTTGCCTTTTGTGTTAGCACTGGTCGATGGTACGGGTCGACGAAGGCTATACTCTCAAGAGGGGTGTGAATGTGAAAGAGTAGCAATCCAAACAGCAAAGAATAACAGTCCAAAATAAAAGAATGTCCAATGAAGGTTCTATAAAAATATATATACTTTAATTAATCAAATAGCATACACTACAAAAACCCACCCGTGTATGAAGAAAACAGAATATGCAAGATAGCAAGATACAACACTGTGGGTAATGAGACATGGGGAAAAAGCAGATATAAAACATAGAGGGCCTCATTACGAGGTCGATTTTAACCCGGTGGTACGACCAGTGGGTTGCCGCCGACCATGTAAAAGCGGATCTTCCACCTGGCTTCCCTGTGCCACCGGGACATGACAAGTCCCGGCGGCGTGGGAAGTCAGGCGGCAGATCTTTTAAGTCCCATTCCCATGGAGTCACAGGACTCCATGAGAATGGGGACTCAGAAGCACCAGCACATTCACTGACGGTGCCTCCATGGCAACGCTGCATGCCGCGGCTGCTGCGTCTGGCAGGGTCAGACGCACCGGGCGAAGCAGCACCACAGACAGACTTGTAGTGTGGCGGTCCGGAAACAAAGGATCTGGTAAGCTTACCAACACCCTTGTTTCCGGCCCGCCACACTTGTAATGAGGTCCAATGTTCTTGTAATTGATATGTTCTTGAAGAGCAATAGGGATTAAAGTGACATAGTCAGTTTCTAGTGCCTAAAATGGACATTGGGGGCAGTTATGAGGCAATAATGCCTTTGCAGTGCCTTGGCAGGTCAACAATGGCGAACCAGGCTTCTATGTGCTGTTCAATTTGGTTTGAAAAGCAGCAGCCGTGGTAGTCTAGGGTAAGCAGATGTTGAGTCGGGGTCAAGAGGAAGGGTGCTGTAGTTCAAAGTGTTACTCGAGCGATGCAAATCATGGAGCACGCCATGTTTGGTTCGACGGTCGTGGTATGATGACGAACGATGGGATGCACAGTCAAGTTGGTTTGATGCTGTGACTGAAGGATGTGGTTTAATCCCGGCTATTATGCAAGTCTATGCAAAAAGGACAAGCATACTCGTCCTTGGCACTTAAGGGGCGTACAACAGGATAAATTCTACCGTTAACTGGATTGATGAAGAAGAGGCGGGTGGTTTGAATGGCGGTTCGAGCATTTCAGCTGCAGTGGTTCTTCTTTGTTTGAGGCAAGGCAATGACGTCTTCAGATGACAGAGTGTGTCGGCTAACATGTTCAAATTTCCCGGGTAGTGGTTTTGAAGATTAGTGATTGCTAAGGCAGCTACTGGAGGGTCCTATTGGTTTGAACTGGGCTAAACTAGCTCAAATCATAAAGGTAACACATTGGTTCCACAACAAAATTTCACAAATCCTGACTGTCTTGGGTCTCAGATGATGTGAGTCCCACTCTAAAGTCTCAAGGGCAAGAGTAGTCCTTTTCCTGAGCTCCCAAAATGGGGGAGGCTGGCAGGGGTCCTTCAGCCTGGTGAGGTCCTGGGTACCAGTGTTGCTGGCGGGGTGCCCTGGGGATGGTTAGGGAACAAAGAGTGCCTCTGCCATGGACTGCCTTTATTCACCTCACAGCTGGAGGGCTTTGTAAGGGCTGCTCTCCAAGCAGGGTCCAAACATAATCTTCTTCAAGGGCTGAAGACCAGAAATGATTCAAAGGCAAAAGTCTACAGGTGATCGGACAAAAGCAAGCCCATATTAAGAGCCAATCCCTGTTCTTGGAACAAGTGGACTTTGCAGTCTGATATCATGTTGAGAAGGAAATGGTGCAATCCTACCCCCTAACCCTTCCAGCGGTAAAGAGATGACGTGTAAGCCAAGGGTGGGAGACACCCCCAACCCCATGGCACATCCCCTTATAATACAACATAGAGATTTATGTAGCTAACGCTGCTCGTAGGCCCGCAAATAGACGCCATTTTGCAGACTCAACTCTCCCATCCCCAGCACCTCGCACAGAGAGCCCAAGACACGGCCACCCCCCTTTGCCAGCTCCGCGCGAGCCTTGTTTTCACAGAAGTCAAATGATTTATTGTTGCAATTGCTTAGCATCACTTCCCCAGAATGTGTGATCCGCAGTACGTGAGATCGAAGCAAGCCCTAGCACAAGTCCCCAATCCATCTCCACAAAACCGCCCATGCCCTCTCAACCCCCACCACGCCAAGCCAGGGCCCACCAGTCCCCGACCCTCCATTCTCTTTTATGTTGATACCAATCTGACCTCCTCATACTGACCATTCTAGAACACCCACCATAGACTTTATCCTGCGTTGTAGTATATTCTCTCCAAATCGAAACTTGTCTGTTAGTATCATGAGGCATCAGGGAACATAAATAGTAGATCAAACCCCCAGGTGGAGACACTTGGGAGCAGGGCCCCGGTATCAATGAAGGTCTGAATGCAGAGGTCGGAATGCTGATATATGAACCCATTTTCTCTAAGTACCCCCATTCATGCAAGGATTTTAGGGTTGCCATTATTCTCTTATTATCAGTTCCTGTTGTGTAGCATAGACAGTTAGGGATGTTTCATATTTGTCCCGACCTTCACCGCAGAGATGAGCCCAGCTGACCCACGTGCATCATAATCGAAGAAGCAACAGCCAATGGTGCCGAGGCATCCTATATGGAACTGGGATTAGTATATGTCTCCAACCAACCAAAGATGCTGAAATGTTACCTATACATGATGTCACACATGACGCTTTGTGCCTTTTTAATGTGCTGCCCATGTACTTTTTAACAGAGCGCTCTCGGGACGCAGAGTTCTTTGCTTGCATACTTTATTTTATATCAAGTTTGTTATCCTTGCAACTTATTTCCTGGTCTCATTCCCTAATGACGGTTGTTATCAGTATTTTTGCATACTGAGAGGAAGCGTGTTGGGTGGCCACCTTCATTTGGTAACCCCTTAGCACGATTTCCTCGAGACCCCCATACCTGCGGCGGGATCCAGGGCTTCTCCGGCAAGGCTTCCCCCACATACGGCTGACCAGCTCCCAAAAATGAGCACACAGAAGAAAAAGTTTCTTGTGGGTTCTGGCTTTGGGAAAACCCTGATGCTCGCCTGAGCCGGGTGCGGCCCCATGGAGAGGCCCTGACATTGTGGATAGACTGCGAACGGAGGCTCTTGGAAGAACACGGGCATGTGCTACGCTTGGTACCTCATGTACAGCCCCACCCCCTCCATATGACCCATCTTCCATCACCCCCACTCACCCTGGAGTAAGTACTCAAGACCTCGAAATGGCATTAACCACTACCCGAATGAAATTGGCTCGATTATGAGGTGTATGTGAAGCAGCGCAAGGTTCTGAGGGAGGACCCCAACACCCGCGAGGCACCCCTCCCATCCCTGAAGTTAAATGGAAATCGGGAGACTTCCTCTTCATAGTAGACAGTGCGACCATACGGGCTGTACGAATAGAATGAGAAGGGGAGACTGATAGTTTGGGGTATGACACAGGGGTCTCGGTGAGGGACAAAGAGTATCTGAGCAATTTTGATGAGTCAGAAGAAGGTGCCGTGGGAGGGATACATCAGGTGCAATGATCCTATCTTAGAGTGAGCGAGGCATGGGAGGGAAGGCTCCGAAATAGAATGGGAAGGATGGCTTTAGCAAAGAAGAAAGGAACCAAGGTGAGCAACGGGAAGGTAAAGTCAAAACTACAAATGCCTCTTATCCATAAGGGATCAGGGCGGCCCCATTATGTACCTTCGGCACAGATGGACAAAAATAATCTGCTCAAGTCCCCCCACCACTCACAGTAGGTGCGGGGAAATGGATCTATGCCTTTTAGAAAAAGACAGTAGGCGTCCCACTGGCTATAGAAGATATTAAGAGCCTCCTGGTATTAGCAATAGGAGATCAAGCTGACACTGTGTGGGTGAAAGCGGGATTCCCAGGGTGACAATAAGTAACAACACTCACAATGGGGCATCATTCAATAATGTTCGAGCACAGGTATGGGATGCCCTGCGGAGAATCTTCCCTGACACCCCTGATGTACATTCCATAATGCAGTGCACCATGGGGGATGAGGAAGATGCTGCACAGTTTAGTAACCCCCATGATGTAAGGCTATTGATGGAAGCGAGCCCTGTAAAGATTATCCTAAAGCCAGGAGAAATATTGCCCAGGATCAAGCAGTGCCGGCTGTCCAGGGAAGCAGAGGAAGGATTCAAGAAACACTGAGTGCACCACTTCAGCAAGGGATAATTGTCCCCTCAAATTCACCATGCAACATGGCTGTGTATTCCATTAAGAAAGTGACAGGGGGGTCCTGATCCAAGACCTTCACCCACTTAATAATATAGTCCAAAAGGAGTTCCCTCTTGTCCCGAACCCCGCTTCCATTTCGTGTAGCATTCCAAAACAGGTCACTCACTTTACTGTAATTAATTTGAAAAATGTGTTCTTTTCAGTATCCCTTGATCCAGACTCCCAATACCTCACAGCATTTACGCTGGGTGGGAGAATGTATGAACACCGTCGACTGCCCCAAGGGTACTGCGAGAGCCCCAGTATATTCAACAGGATATTGCACGAAGATCTCGGAAATATTCAAGTACCGAGTACCATTATTCAGTACGTAGACGACCTCCTAGTCTGCAGTGAAAGTGGAGAAAGTTGTCGAAGAGACTCTATTGTTCTCCTCCAGTTACCTGTCAAAAAGGTTGTAAGGTAGACAAGAAAAAACTGCAGTACTGTCTGTCTGAGGTCCTGTACTTGGGCCAACTGATCTAAAAAATGTTTAGAGAATAATAACTGATCGGGCGGCAACAGTGCGAGCCTCAGCAAGACCCCACACAGTTAAGGATATGCAGAAGTTCCTCGGGATCTGCAATTACTGAAGTGCCTAGAAACTAGACTATGCAGCGTACACAATGCCTCTTTTGCAAGGTCTAAAAGAAACACAGAAATACAAGACACACATAAAGTGGACAGCAGAAATGCAGACAGCAATTGAGAGCCTAAAATAATTGATCAGCGCGGCCTCAGTCTTAGCCACACCTGATTACGAGCGGGAATTTGACCTGTTCTTGCACTCCAATGAGACCCTAATGACCGCTGTGTTAACACAAAAAACTTCCATGGGCCACAAACCACTGAAATATTACAGTGGCACACTCGACTCACTAATGCAAGGTCACTTTGCGTGCGAACAGGCTCTTGCAGCTGCCGCCTTTGCTTTCGAAAAGAGCTCAACAATTGTCATGGGGTGCTCCGTCCCCTTGTATTTTGAACACTCCCTATTTGCCATACTCGAAATGTCAAAATCCACCCTCACCACACAAATGGCATCAGCCTATGAAATAATTCTGTCAAGCCCTAATATTCATGTGGTGCGCTGCAAAACAGTGAACCCAGCCACTTTCCTTACAGAGCCATGCATCGTGAAAGATATGCAAGCGCATGATTGCACCATGTATGAGGGAGAAGGAGATGACATTCCTAAAGCTAGGGAAAATGCATTGCAGAAAGGAGAAGTGGTCTTCGGAGATGGATCAGCATCCATTTGCCAGGAAATAGGTGCAAAATATGTCAGAGCCACAGTAGTGAGATTGGAAGATGAGGAATATGAGTTGCTGGTTAAGAAACATTTGCCCATGCATTATTCCACTCAAGCCACCTAGTTAGTGGCATTGATTGAAGCACTCCATGCAGCAAAGGGGTGTGCAGTAACCATATATTTGCATTTGGCATACGTAACCCCTACGGTACATGCTAAACTATCCAGATGGAAAAGGATTGGGTTCAGGAGAGCAGATGGGTCCCCAGTGCAACATGTAGAATTATTGAATACATAAATTGAGGCACTTGCAGAACCCTCTGTAGTGTCCCTTGTGAAATTCCAAGCACATCCACACAATGATGACGAAATCTCTTTGGGAAATTCAGCCACGGACGCAGTTGCCAAAGAAGCAGCATATCTGCCCATACCTATGGCCACAGAGTGCATATTTATAAACAGACAAGGAGAATACAAGGCAGAAGGATACAACTCATTACCCATTGCTCGAATCATAGAGTTACAGAAGAGAGCCCCACCCACAGAGCAAGAGTTATGGACCAAACAAAGGTACACACAGTCACCAAATGATTTACTGTGGTGACAGGAGACAACAGCGAAAGTGGTTATGCCTGTAGAATTATTGGGTGTGGCATACAAACAATTGTACTTTCCAGGACACACTTCCAAACAGCAGATTGCTGCTGATCTCCAGGAAGATTGGTTTATCCCAAACCTCCAGGAATACCTTAACAAAATGGTAATAGAATGTACAACTTGCCAGGTATTCCATTCAGGGATGACTCTTAGAACACTCACAGGGACATTACCCCACCCTGTAGGATCCTACCGTGAGCTGCATATTGACTATGCAGACATGGGAGAAAGATGCAAAGGAGCCAGATATTTAATTGTGGTGGTGTGTCCCTTTTTGCGATGGGTGGAAGCAGGGCCCTGTGCCCACCCGGACGCGAAGTGTGCTGCTAAATTCCTCATTAGAGAGGTTTTCCCCCGGTGGGAGATATGCAATGTTATTTGTCCCGACGATGGAACACATTTTGTAAATGATTTGTTCAAAGAAGTGACCTCATTATTGGGAATAAAACACAAAATGTGCTTGACTTACAACCAGAAAGCAAACGGAGTGGTTGAGAAAATCAATGGCCTCCTTAAAAGTAGGTCATACAAACTGTGCCACTGCCTAAAAAAGAACTGGTTATACTGCCACCCTTGGTCCTTTTCCAGCTGCGCACACAATCCATCAAGGGCCACCACCTGCCTGCCCATGAAATAGTGACTGGTCGACTCGTGCAAACGCCTCTGTCACTAGTGAGGAAAATGCCTGATGCACATAGGACAGCAACTGTTTTAGGGGAAGAATTTAAAGAATATCTCACCCAGATCACACGGCAGTAAGATGTATTGCCAAACAAATTGCACCACCATTTATAAGAGAAAGCAAAACTGACACAACAACCACATTGGCAGACAGCCCTGCACAACCCTTAATGCCTGGTGAATTGGTTTATGTGCGGAACCTTGTGAGAAAATGGAACTCCCTGAGAATCCATGGACCTTAAGAGATGATTTACTCTACCCCCCCTGGCTGTAAAAGTGAAAGGGCTACGGTACTGGATACACCTCGCAGACGTCAGGAAAGCAGACCACAGCATAGAACCTGACACATTGGATAACAATCAAATGAACGCTGCAGTACCTTAAAAGGGTGTTGGAAATGGAAAATACAGAACAAACACGTACAAATTAAAAGTGATACAGAGTACAGAAAAGCAGCATATATATATATATATATATCTTTCTCTCACTAACCACTATATCTCGTCCTGTCTAAAACTCTATTAATACCCACCGTGTTTTAATTATCTCTTTAGGTGCCATGATGATGGAGTCAACGCCAACCACTAATGCACAGCCAGATAGCAGTAGGAATAGGATAAGCGCTACACATGCATATAACTATGAATGTGGCATTAATTTTGTTGCAATTGTTTTCACAATAATTATATTGGTTTTGGGAACGTACTGGGCGGCATCTTTTATCTGGGACCCCATATAAAAGAAGGGGTGGTGGGAGGGGGCGATATGGAAATGTGGCAGCAATATATCCCAGTTTAACCACTGTATATAAGAATTTCACCAAACTAATCTCGCAAATGGAATGGTTTTTGGACAATGAAACTGAAAGCATGTTGAAGGTCTTAAATCTTATGCTGCCACCTCCCACCATGTTTACAGTTTGACAAGGTAACTCACAACCTGCCATAGTATCTACCTCATTGCTTAGTGAAATCTATAATGTGTTCCACACTGAAGTCTTTAATACAAAATCTGTTTCCTCTTCTGCCCCTGTGGTGTACAAACAAGACACAGCAGGTACTAATACAAATGTAAATGTTGGTATCTTCCCAATGTAAAGTCAGCAACCCGCAAACATCCAAGGGGCACTATGTACTAATGGTAGAATATGTAAAATATTTACATGGCAACAACAATCTCCCGTACATAATAGAAGGAGTAAAAGACAGGCCCGTCAACATAGATACGATGTCTACAATGGGTTGGGATTAGACACTGTTGAGGATCTTCGCCACCCTGGGCAATCTAACAGTGGTACTCCGCTATGAGTGCAACCGGAAAAAGAGCGACCAATGGCAGTTGCTACATGTGTTCCTTGGTACCCCATGCCTTGGGTACACCTAAGGTTTTAGTGGCCCAAGAAGCTTCCTTAGTAGAAGCCCAATGTCTCATCCACCTCGCACTACGCAGAATACAAAGATCCTTCCAGGTACACACAGTAAAATTGAAACCCCTCCCGCCAGACAAAAAGCTCTGCAAGGAAGGATCACAAGGTCTGAAATGTTTTAAAAAACCAATCCTGGCAATCGAGGGCACAAGCTTAGCGGAAAACAAACGGCTAGAGTCAACCTACATGTGCAAGGCTGAAGGACTGGCTTGTCAGATCAAAGGCTGGAATGGATGAACCAAACATGTGCACAAATATGGACAGAGCACATCACAAAACTGACATGGTTCACAGCCCTCGAAAAAATCAATCAAGGCCCAACAGGAAGAAAATTACAAACTTTGATTCTATGGAGAAGGCAAGGTGTCCATGGGTTCCAACACACACTGTAACAGAACCCTCACCATTCCTGATCTTTGAAAAGGCACTGCTGCCTTAATGGACTACTATTGGGTGTGCAGCAAACAGGCATACTTGCACCTCCCACTATCATGGAGGGGTTATTGTACGCTTGCAACACTGCACTCGGCACTGCTCGTGATACCAGAAGAGCATGTAAAGGGGGGAGCGGTGCCTCAAGAGCAACCAAGGGCACCTTGACCGACTGAATTGCAACACTCATCTTTCGAATATTTCCTGAGGAAGAGCAGCATGATCACCTGTCCCGCAAGAAGCATGCATCTAACTACCTGTCTCAAGAATCCTCTCACCTCCTTGCTCAAATCCCAGATGAAAACAAACACTTTAGCTCAGCTGAGACATTCTTTGCATCACTTGTGTCCAGTGTCCAGACAAGAGCAAATGCAGAATGGCTCCCGATAGTTCGGTGGGGGCTCATCCAGCTGTTGAATGACACTGAAGAGGGGTTTAATGTCATCAAGGTGGAACTACAAGCGCTCCGACTCATGAGGATGCATAATCGTTATGTGCTGGACCTTCTCACAGCTATGGGAGGCAGTGTTTGCAAGAAAATCGGTTTGCACATTCACACCTTCTTCAGATGCTAAAAATGTGACATTTTCACATGTGATTACAGCAGTAGATGAACTGGGCGTGAAAATGAGAAAAGAGGAAGGAATACAAAACAATGACTGGTTCAGTATGGCATTCAGCTAGGTACCTTCCTGGCTTGGAACTATCATGAAGATGTTGGGGCCCATCATTGTGTTCTTCCTGCTGATCTTCTGCGTGTGCCAGTTAGGACTCAGGTGCTGCAGAAAAGCAGTGCCAAATAGTGTGATGATGATGGTGACAATCAGCAATAGAAATGTAAATAATAAGGTGCCTCATGATACTAGGGAAGCCCTAGTGCAAACTGTCGAAAATGATGAGCCCAAATACTGCATGGTGGTGATATACCATACAGAGGATGAGGTAGACAACTATTATCACACTACTATCAAACAGCCCAAGATCTTGAGAATTATAAGGAGGTGTAGGTTGACCTGGATGGGGGATGTATTTACATGACATGCACTCCTGAAGAATATGCACAGCATGGGGAGAGTTTGAGAAGTGTGTGTAGAGCATGGATGACCATTAAAGGTATGCCCGCATGGGATGAAGCAGTAAAACGGGCTGAGGAACGTAGAAATACTGAGGGAGGGTATTATTTACTTTAGGAGTAACAAAAGGGGGGAATGTTGAGAAGCAAATAGTACAATCCCACCCTCATGCCCTTCCTGTGGTAAAAAGATGGCGTGTAAACCAGGGGGGAGACACCCCCACCCCCATGGCACATCCCCTTAAAATACAACATAGAGATTTATATAGATAACGCTGCTCACAGGCCCGAAAATAGACAACATTCCAAAAATAGACGCCATTTTGCATTAGCGTAGACACCATCTTTTTACTAGGCCCTAAAACTATCCCTCTGCAAATTCAACTCTCCCATCCCCAGCCCCTGCCACAGAGAGTCCAAGACACTGCACCTCCCGTTTGCCAGCTCCGCACGAGCCTTGTTCTCATGGAAGTCCACTCATTTATTGTTGCAATTGCTTAGCATCACTTCCCCAGAATGTGCTCTCCACAGAGCGTTTGATCGAAGCAAGCCCTAGCACAAGTGCCCAATACATATCCACAAAACTGCCCATGCCACCTCAACCCCCACCCTGCCAGGCCAGGGCCCACCAGTCCCCGACCCTCCATTCACTTTCATGTTGATACCCATCTGACATCCTAATTCTGACCATTCCAGAAAACCCACCATATACTTAATCCTACGTAGTAGTATATTCTCTCCAAATTAAAACATGTCTGTTAGTGTCACGAATACAGAGGTCGGAAGGCCAATATATGAACCCATTTTCTCTAAGTAACCCCATTCTTGCAAGTCATTTATGGTTGCCATTATTCTCTTATTATCAGTTCCTGTTGTTTAGTGTAGACAGTTAGGGATGTTTCATATTTGTCCCGACCTTCACTGCAGAGATGAGCCCAGCTGACCCACGTGCATCATGATTGACTGAGAAGCAACAGCCAATGGAGCCCAGGCATCCTATATGGAGCTGGGTTTAGTATATGTCTCCAACCAACCAAAGATGCTGAAATGTTACCTATACATGATGCCACACATGACGCTTGGTGCCTTTTTAATGTGCTTCCCATGTACTTTTTAGCAGAGCGCTGTCGGGCAGCAGATTTCTATGCTTTCATACTTTATTTTATATAAAGTTTGTTATCCTTGCAACTTGTTTCCTGGTCTCAATCCCTAACGGGGTGTGTTATCCTTACTTTTGCATACTGAGAGGAAGCGTGTTGGGTGCCCACCTTCATGCACACCCAATGTGCTTTGTGTTAAAGGAAGTGGAGGGGAAATGAAGGAAGATAGATAAAGATAGAAAACAAGATGGTGGAACCTTCCTTCAGATGGTCTTAGTTCCCTTTGTCTACACTAACCACGTCCCCTTCCTTTGCCAAAAGAATCAAATGCCTTTTTAGAATGCACCACCCTGGTGTGAGGTTAGTCCTTTTGTGAAGGGGGTGCTCTATTATTCCTGTTCCCATGACAGATTCCTGTGTAGTGGCTGTCTCACTGGAGAAGGTGTTGCCTTCCCTCACAAAGGATCAAAGAGAGGCAACCTGCAGACCTAAAGTCTTGCTGGGAGCAGCAGAGACAGCCTGGTTGGGGGATGCACATAACCCCTCCACAGCTGAGATGGGCTCACAGGGATGAAACATGTGCGATAGCAATTTGTTGTGGCTTGAATATTTATGAGAGGTACTAGCCAGCATACCTTAGACTCAGGCATGGCTAATATTTACAGTTTAACAAACTGCCAGGATAGCAACTCTCATAGGTATGTCATTTTTCGGAACAGATGTGCATATTGTAAATGCAGCCCCCTTGCAGTGCAGTGGCTTGGCTGTCACCGCGGATGTCAAGAGGGTATTTGTGACCTGAACCTGCTCTGTACCACTGAAGTGCAGGTGTTGTAAATTAGGCTACATGGAGCTTATAAGAGGAGGAGCTGGTCAGCAGATTTCCCGTTCTGAAATGGATTTACTAACATCATTTTATTCACTAATAAAAAGTCAAAAAAAAAGCCAGGGCTTCTTCACCCTTGCCAGATGCCAATTCACTGCTCAGTTGCAAACACTGCACAGGCACCTAGCAGAATTTATTGGGCAAAAATAGAAAAGGCCATAAATTGAACCTACAAGCACTGAGATATTTTCATAATTAAGATATTTATAAATTTAGTTTTTTATGTTCTGGATTATAACAATAATGTTCTTACTGACCTACTATGTCGTCCAACTTTACGCCAAAGAGTTTAAAATGTAGGCATCATTTCAACTGGAGTAAATTCCTGTAAAGTATTAATGACATCCACATGAAAATGTGTAACAAAAATATTATTACATTGATTTCAAGGGCAGTTATTTGCATATGGGTCATTGTAAATGCAGGATTAACAGGATTATTTTATTTGGTTTGTAAACTGGTGCAGCCCTACATTTTCATTACTAAAAAGATATGGGGTCATTACAACTTAGCTGTAAAAACTCCAGTAATTGTGTGGTGCAGGAATTACCATTTACGCAGACAAACCGCCAGAATTACCAGCACATTACATGTCCACAGGCGCCACAGAATTACTGGCGCCGACAGAAAAGTGCTGGTGTTTCTGACATACATGTTCCAGAAATAGCGATAACAGCACCCAAACTGCCGGAATCACCGGCGCCGGATATTGCATCATCGCAGGAACAAGAAGCACGACAACAGCCATTCATTAAAAAAATCAATACACTTAAAATCGCCTGCTTCCTGCTGCCATCCTGGGAATGGCATATCGAGAGTCACAGAGGTGTGGCTTCACAAGCCAAAGTTTGCAGAGGCGAAGCTGGCTGCACTGGTGGACACTGTGGTCATGAATGCAGAGGCCCTCTTCTGGACAAGCCAGAGAAAGAAGACGGCTATCTGACGGGAGGTGGACGACAAGGTCACAGCCATGGGGACTGTCCATCGCGCACCATGGGACTGCCACAAGCGGTGGGACGACTTACGGCTGAGGGTCCGAAACAACCTGGCCCCCTATAGGAGGGAATCTGCTGCCACAGAAGGAGGTATGGTGGCACCCCTTACTCTCATGCCCTGGGAGAAAATGTGCAGATCCATCTTGCACATGGAGGGCATCGAGGGAGTCGGGTCAGCAGAGGTGAGAGCTGGGACCCAAGGCGATGGTGATAAGTACAACAAACCCCATGTAAAAGCAAATGTTGAGTCAAACACATACATCCCCAGGAAGATAAACACCAAATTCGCAAGGAAACCGTTGTAATACGTGTCAGTCAAAGCAAATGGCCCAATCACACACACATGCTAGGAGATGCAGGCAGATGTAGCCATGCACAAGCACCATAGCCAAAATGCTCAGGCCACACATGGAGACACGATGAGTGCTCAGATGTGCCATGGGAGAGCAGGACTGAATCATAGGTCCACCCCACACACAACAACATGCCACGATGGCAGACCAACAGTCAATATGCACTCCCACTACCCACATGTAGAAGCACACATCGGAGCAAACAGCAAAAGAAACAGCATGACAAGAGCAGGACACACACAAGGTAGCATGAGAGTAATGCAAGCCTGCAGATGCGACTCCCAGAAAACTAACACCATGCTCATCTCACACCAGCAGAAACATCCTCTGACAGCGATGTGCCTGGACGCGGGTCAGGCCTAGCACATGCTGGCAGACCTGGGAAGGCTGCACCACCTCCTGCTGCACAACCAGCACCACCACCTTCTGATCTGCCACCACCAGCTGCGCAACCAACACTACCACCGCCTGTGCCAACTGTGCTACCACCACCACCATCAATTCCACCTCCTGCTGTGCCAGCTGTGCCACCCCCCAGCCAGCTGCTGCCAGCACCACACCTGTGGTCAGTGGCCCCACCGTCCCTCCCGTGCCCTCCACAAAACCATGGGCACACCAGCCACTGGCCTATTGTGGCAAGTACAGGACAGAGGAGGAGGAGGAAGATGGCCCCACCACCTATCCGACCCCGTCTTTCTGCCCAGCAAAACAGCCCCCCTCCTCCACCCATGCCCTTCATCCAGGACATGGATGCTTGACTATGTGCCATGGAGGACAGGCATGGGGCAATGACGATACTTGTGGAGCAGCAGCTCAATGAATTGAGACTGCTGCGTGAGTGCATCCAGGCCAGCAGCCGCAGGAGTGCATGGGCACAAAGCCGTATTACTGCTGCACTACTCATCCTGGCCCAAAGGGTCAGTGAGGGGATTGAGGGGATCTCAGGCATATCTGAGTCCCTCTTGCTCACCCTGCAAGCCACTCTTGAGCATTTGCCAGCCAAGAGCCCTGTTATGAAATGGTAATACAAATGACACTTGGTGTAACACTTTGATACACGTTGTGACTATGGGTTCTTTGCATGTTTGGGGAGGGGGAGTTTGAGCTGCTGGTGGAGGGTGTGTGTGGGAAGGGGGGTGCATGGGAAGCTGGGGTGGAGGAGTGTGGGGAGGTGTGTGTGGGAAGGGGTGTGTGTGGAGAGTGGGGTGTGTGGGGAGGGTTGTGTGCGGGCAGGGTGATGTGTGGGGAAGGGAGATTGTGGGGGAAGGGTGTGTGTGTGGGAAAGGGGTGTGTGCGTGCAGGGGGGAACAGGGTGGTGGATTTTGAATGTATTCTTTAATACATATAGTTTTCACTAGAAGCAATGAGTGGACATTCCTTATTTTGGTACATCTATTGATTTTGTGTGTGCATCATGTGCAGTAAGGTGCAAGGGAAGTCGGAGTGTAAGGGGTACTCAGAATAAGTTATCCATGAGTTCTTTATGGGCCATGCACCCGTTCTGGGCCTCCATGCGCACATGCATGGGCCTGGCTGACACTGCATCATCATCATCCTCTGGCAGAGGAATGTCCAGATCTGGGGGTGGGGTATGTTACGTCTGACACAGATATTATGCATCATTGCACTGGAAAGGAATATCTGCCCCACCTTTTCTGGCCTGTACATCAGCGCACCACCAGATCAGTGTAGGCATCTGAAACATGCCTTCAAGAGCCCAAAGGTCCACTCAATGGTCACCCCTTTCTGTACCATTTCCCAGTCAGTTTATGTGAGCCAGACACTCAGAACCTGATTCACAATAGGTTTTTCAATCAGATTTTAGGATCAGGCCCTCCGTCTCTTTTATCTGTCATTTACAAAGAATTGTAGATACCCACTGCCCGCGCCACAATAAAATAAATAGATTCACAAGTTGAAGTTAATGGAAATATTTGCAGCAAGGCTTACTTGTGACCTTTGGTGCACCTGGGAAATCAACCTCACACTCATGCTCCATCTAAATACCCCCCTTCAAACATCCCATGTCCCAAAGACATCCTAGATGGTATGCTGTCGTGAAGGGGCAGCTCATCCATAATGGAAGAGGGTGCGCCGACCCACTCGTACCATTGTCCATTATGGAGGAATCACAGCTTAAATTGTCAAATGCAAACGATTCTTCACTTTGAAAGGTTTGTGTTCCCCAGTGCACATGTGCAATGGCCCATACACGCCTGTGGTGCATGGGGGGTTACTTCCTCAGCCATGCATTGCCCATTGGGATGAAGTCTGGGGAACTGCACATCTGAATGTGCAACAGGGCACTCCTGTGCCTCCCTGCAAATTGAGACTAAATGGGGGGCTGAGAATGTGGCGCTCCAGCTCCTGTGCGTATGTGCAGGAACCAGGAAGCGTTCTGTGTTTCCTCCTCTTGTGCACGGGAGCCAGAGGGTCTTGTAATGGGAGGGGTGTCGCTGAGAGAAGCAGAGTCAGGACTGTAGCTAAGGTAGGTGTAGGATTTAATTTTGTATGTATGATGTGTATGTTGTAATGTCTATGTGTGTGTGCATGTGTGAATGAGCGAGTATATGATGTACAGGTGGTTGGATGTGTGTGTGAATGCTGTGTGAATGCTGTGTGAATGCTGTTTGAATGTTGTGTGAATGGTCAAGTGAATGCTATGGCGTGAATGTGTGTTTGAAGGAGCGAGTGAATTAGCAAGTAAATGCTGTTTGAAATGTGAATGAGCGACTGAATGCTGAGTTAATGCGTGATTGAATGAGCGAGTTAATGCTGTTTGAAATTAATGCTCTGTGAAAGCTGCATGAATGTGTTTTTGAATGAGTGAGTGAATGCTGAGTGAATGTTGTTTGAAATTAATGACGTGTGAACGAGCAAGTGAATGCTGTGTGAATGTGTGTTTGAATGAGCTAATAAATGAGCAAGTGAATATGCATGTGCTTGTATTGGGTTTGTGCCAGACTGGGAGGCTGAGTTGGGCTGGGGGAGAATGTTTTACTGGGCATCTTTGATAAAGCAAGCATGATAAGTTTTATAATCTGGCTAGACTGGCATTTTGGTGCGGCCAGTCTAGCCATTTCTCACTGTAGCATAAACATTTTTACTGGACTTTTACGATAGAGTAGCTATAATATCTTACTGTGGTATGGCATATTTTCTGGACATCTATGATGAAGCAAACATGTTAAGTGCTATTATGCATCTAGACTGGCCTACATTGGAGCCGTTAATTTAAACATGTTTTCTTTTTGGGCATGGCATTTTTAATGGCAAAGCCAACAGGAGTATGCTCTTAGGTGCGGGTGCCGGTATATATTGGCAGAGCCATTTTGAACATGGTTTCTTATAGTATCATTACTAAGGTTCCTGGTTTTATGGTACTTATTTTTCCATAATTTCGTCTGTATGTATTGATTTTTTGCCAATTGTTTTGTATTTATTCACATTTATTGTTTGTCATGTAAAAGGGTAACTGGCAACACATATTTTCTGTATTTATTCTTGAGTAAAAAATGCATTTACTAAAATACATACTCAGCCATACCGAACACAAATGGAACCCAGTTATTCCACAACAATGTGGGCCTCATTGGTTTCATAATAACACATGGTTGCTCCTGTTATTGTTGCTTACCTAAGTTACATGGTGTCATCAATTTGAAGAACTTTAATACTATCTTTTATACAATGATTACATACCCCCTTACACCAGTCGGCAATACGATTGGCCTGCGATAGATGACTGACAGCACAGGGAATCAAGCAGAAATGCCTGTTTTTCAGTTTTTTTCAATTTTATAAATAAAAAGAGACAGAAGCAGATTGATTTCCGTCTGTATTTATGTGTAAAAAAACAGTAAAAACAGAAAACAGGGAGCCTTAGTCATTACTGGCACTATATGAAAAGTAAACAAGAATATGTTCTTATATGGGAATACTGGCATATATAGGTGCAGCCAGCATGGAAATGTATGGGCACAGCCAGCGTGAAAATGTTTTTGATACTGGCAAATATTGTGGGGAAAGCTTTGGGCTGCTCTGTTGCTGACTTACATCTATTGGATTTTTTCATGAATTACCCTACAAAACCCAGAGCATACTGTATGGCTTTGTCCCTGATTTTGAATAAACGTCTACGTGAAATGGACCATTTTAACTCATTATACACAAAATGTTGTCAGGAGTACAATTGTGCCTGTTACCAAACTCTCCTTGGTTGGTTTGGGCTCTTCCGCTATGTTTGGTTGCTATCGCATATTTGAGGCAAATATTTACACCCCTCCAATAAAAAGAATTCACCGGCGGCCACTATTGTCGTGACACTTAAACCTTAGTGCTGGGACTTAAAACTTCAGCATGAGATCAGTTAATGTTCTTGCAGGTCTGTTTTATTCTATGGTACTGAAGGCCGATATTCAGTTTGGTAAACAGACACAGCCATACTTCACTAGGTCATGCTATCTTCACTACAGCACCCCATTGCACTACACTGGGCCTCAAAACATTATATGTGGACTTAACTACAAAGCTCAATAATGCCACAATAGTGTTCACTGTTATCACATGCAGAGTTGATGTTATCACATTAAAGCTAAATGATGACATAATTGGGCTCAATTACATCGCAATAGGGTCTATTACAAAAACGAATACGTAAACTCAAAAAGCGCCAGGAGCTATTGTTGCACTGAATCATAACACAAATGGAGGGCGTAAAAGACTTGAGTAAGACTTTAACACCTTCCATTCATGCTACGGCTCATTTTCAGTCATTTTTATGGCAGAGAGGAGGGGTAGAACACAACTTGCATTTCCACCACCTGCCTTCCTCTCCGCCATACAAATGCCCCAGCATTTGCGCCCGGCATGGATTTTCCTGCTGGCGCAAATGTTGGAGATATGGAGTCGGCCAGCTTCAGGCGGAACCCATAGGAATCCATTGTACACGCTGTCTGCCAGGCTCGCACAGACACGTTCTCTCTCTCTCTCACACACACACAAACACACACACTTCTCAAAAGATGCAATCCTGAAAAAAAAGAACAACCATAACAATGAGCAAATGTGTCCCCTGGCATAACCATCTCTTGAAACATAAAGTCGACCCCTTTTAAAAATACTCATCAATGTCACTTGCATTCCCTTCAGGTGGGCAAATTATTAAAACTACCATGGGAGGAACTAATATATTAGTCGCAGAAACTTCTTAAAACTCACCTTTCGGCAGGTAACTTTTTCCGCACACCAGCACCATCAAGAGATCGCATTTGGAACTAATCAACAAAAATACTTGGATAGCAACGGGTTTATGCTCTGTACAAATAAACCAAATGCGATACTGTACAGTCCCAATAATAGTACAATATTTTGTTGTTTTAAGGTACCAACAAGTTATGTGACGTCATAGAGGACAAGACCGCAGGAAAGGTCCTAGGTGATGTTGCAAAATGTCTTGATACAACCCTTTCCTGAAAGTGTCTCCTCACCATTGGAGGAAGAAAACTAACCATATACATTTCTTTCCAGAGAGCAGTATCACAATTGCACATTGGGCTCATAATGAATTTGGCAGTAATTTTATTGGAATTACTGCCACACCCGTCTACCATTACCAAAATTCAATCCCACGGATTTACTGCATGATTACGAGTAGCAGCATGGTGGTGTTAACCCCCATTCTTGCAGTCAGTAGGACTCCATGAGTATTTTGTTGGATTGATAATGAGCAGTTATTCAGATGCAATACATTCAGCGAAGTCGAGGATTCTCAACTTCACCTCCAATCTCGAAATTCGGTTGTGCAGTAAAATTGATGGTAATTCCCTTACTGCCAAAAAAGTGGCAGTTATGCAATTACCACAAAAAATATGCTTCACCGCCAAACTCATGCCCAAGCCTAATCGAGCCTAATCTTTATGGATATGACTTGACTACTGTAACTGCCACCACTACCAACTTAATAGATTTTTTTCGGGAGGATCATGAGCTGCCCGGTATTGCATCAAAAAAATCTCGAGTGGGAAAACCAGTAGACTTCAAAACCTGATCCAAATCAGTGACGGCTGTGTCCCAGTGGTGGCCATGTGCGCAGTCTTGTGAGATCATCAGAGATTTGGTCATAGCCTTCCACTCCTGGCAGCCAAGGAGTGCATGAAATGGGAGGATTAAGCAGAAGATTGCCTAACCTTCACCAGCTAATTTTTAGACCATCACAAACCAATATTAACAGTTCAAATTCTTTGTTAAGTAAGGGATTAGGTTCACCATTGTAATTCGGTTGATTACCCTCTCTCAATGTAAAAAATGATACCTTTTTATTGATTGTTGCACTTAAATATTGTATGTATGGGCATTTAGCCAACACATTTCTTTTAGAAGTGAGAGGTGTAATTGCCACATGGTACTGGCATAGTTACCACAGCATTTGAACTGTCTGCATCAGTTGATAGTGGTCTCAAAATGTTGAAAGACACATCATGTTCTTTAAGGACAGGCAAAGTCAAGGATCCTCACGCTCGTAATTGAATGAAGGCCCTAAAGAAGCACACTTTGTGTACCACATTGGATCCACTATAGTGTGAAACAAGGGTTGTCTTCAAGTATCATTAGGGACCATTTTATATGTGAATAAATTCAGTTCCGAAGAATATTATGGACACGTATATGTAACGTGACTATTGAATGTGGCGTTTTCGTTGGGTAATAAAAAAAGAACAATTTTACCCATGTGACCTGGAAGAACCCATGGACATGTGGCTCCGTTAGCTAATTGTTGATTGGATTTTGTTATTTAGCATTAAGTAATTGGTTCTTCTCAGGATTGGTTGGTATAAACAATACAAGTAGCTATACCAATATCCACGTGTACCCCTCTTGAAGGCTGGTTAGAGTGAGAGACACCTCACCTCTCCTTCAAGACACACATAGGTAAGAAAACCTGCAGGGGGAAAAGGGTGCAAGTGTTTGCACCCGAGGGTGAGTCTTTCCTTGCTGCCACAAGTTTGCTTAGGCCCGTGAACCAAAAACTGCAGAATCCCACCACGTTGGCGAAGCCCACAGGGGATAAAGTGTGCGGGTGTTTGCACCCAAGGGTGTTCACACCTGGGGCTACCTTGAAGGTTGCTGTCTGTTCCCTGGAAGGTTCTTGGAGCAACTGACTCCTACACAGGCTACTTGTGCAGACGTTTATTGGGAGGGAGAGCCGGAGTGAGGATCTGCAGGGCTGCATGGAAAACAGGTGAGAGTCACCACACCTATCTTGCCATTCCTTTTGATATTGGGCCAGCGGACTCTGGGTCAACCGATTTATGCAGGAAACCAAGTGAGAACTGAGGAGAGCGGCCCTGCGCTTCGCACATCTTTTTGTCCATTCTAAATAGAAGGCCTAGTGAACTCAACATGGATAGGCCAATCCTCAACATCCCTGATGTGCAAGCAAACCCTGCACTTGAGTCTGCATCCATATTAAAACAGATAATCTTATTCGTTAATAGGAAACTCCCAGTGCCAGATGAACTGATAACAGCATGCACCAAAGAGCCAAGGATAGCAATAGCAAATGTCAAAAGCCCTTTTGGTGAAGCCCATTCCCTAATTACTGAAATTAATAATTGTCTGGGCTCGTATGTCCCCGCAACCAGCCTCCCAACTAGTCTGGATTTGCAGGGAGGGAGAACTGTTGTCCAAAACATTGTTGATTCTGCAGACCTTGGCGAACCTGAAAATGCTGGATGCCCGCGCTCGCACCCCGCAAATAAAGGCATGGGCTCTGTGTTATTGACAACACCTATGGATGTTCCCCTCAGGACGGCCGCAGGGGGAGTCATTGCCTTTGATCTTTTTCTTAATCCTGGGAAGTCCACCTCTACCAGCTGCATAATGATTGCAATGCTTGCAGCTCCAGACGCACCGGATCCTCGACTTCCCCTGGTCCCTGTATTTCAACAACTGCGATAGGAGGAAACATAACGCCCAAGATACCCGAATCTGATGAATTCCCTCGCCCTCCCTGCAAAACTCTCCAATGTAATTACATGGTTGCAGGGGTCCCCTAAAGGGCCACTGGTGGGCAAAGAAGCATCTGGGTCTGCGAGCAGAGGGACTGTAGGAATGGGGACACAGGCGGCAATAGCGGGGGCCACCTGTGTCTTGCCGTCAGACAAAATACAATGTGGTTTTCCCTTTTTCCTGTGAGAGAGTGGTCAACGATATATCAGCTCAGTCAGATGGGAGGAGACCAGCGCCTAGTGTTTTTTCCAGTGTAACACTGTCTTGGCTGAAACCTCCCAACTTAAGTAACTAGTTCTCCATTTGATTGAATTGGTGGGCAGTGGTATGAGTAAGGAGGGGTTCTCGACCAGGCAGGGGCCAAAGGAGGGGACCGAGTGAATCAAGCGGATGATGGTGCACCTGTGACTGTGTCTGAAATTAGACCTGACGTCACTGACACTAATCAGACCAAAGAGGGCTCACCAATAGGCCCAAAATAAATATCCATTCCTCAACAGGTCCGGCAGGAGCGGATGTATTGCCTAAGGTAGATCTAAATAACTTTGTCCATAGCGGGACTGGCCATTGTTCCTTCCAGCCCTCATTGTTGCACCCCTACTGGCCCACATGCAGTTAGGGCACACAGGGTAAATAATCTACCAGGAAGGGCAACAGCTCGGCTGGGTCATGCTTTAGACAGATTAACTGATAATTAGAGTAGGCGGATGTCACCATGGGTAGGGGTGTCACTCTATCTCCACAAGGTCACCAAGCTTGCCCCAAACCACCATGAGCCCAGAGATGTCCTTTTAAATAAATGTCTTTACTGGATCCGGGTGGTGAGGGGCTGTTCATTTGTCAATCAGGAGCAAATCACACGCTGTACCAGGATTCATCGACAGGGAGCCAATGCATATGACTCTAGTAGCATTGACCTTAGAGACTATTACTTAGTTGAGGGTGTGTTAACTCTTAACAAGTCATGTGGACCGCTGTCAAATTCCCTAATAGTACTCAGCCATTTGTCCTGTGATAATATTCCTTACGGGTCTGTGCTCACAGTAGCAAACCCTGCTTCGTTGGGGAATAGGCCCCCAAGCAAGGACCCTTTATTCAAACCATCAAGGTTCATGGCCCATTGATAATATTCAGTTACTTTTCCGCCCTAACATAGGCCGTTGGCACGAGCTTGGCTATTTATGTTATTACCAAGCAACATTCAGTTTATTTTTTAACTCAATGCTGCCTTTATCCTCTCTGTATACTCATGGGAACACCTGTGTGTGATGTTTTGTATGTGTACATTGCTGAATGTTGTATTTGTAAAACTTGTATGGCTTTCAGCCTAATATAGAGACATTTATTTATTTATTTATTCATATTTGTAGAGCGCACAACAGCCCGTGAGCATCGTGGCGCTTGTTACAGAAAGTGAACATACTTAGTTACAGTGTTAGCAGATATACAATTTTTTTTAAAAATTACAAAACAAATTACATAGTACATGAAGGTGCACAGAGGAGAGAGGGAAAGAGGGGCATAGTGTTAGTTGGGAACTATGAAGGGGTAATGTTAGTTGAAGAGGGAGGTTTTCAGATTTTTCCGAAAGGCAAGGAGCAAGGTTTCAGCTCTGAGGGTAGTAGGGAGCGCATTCCAAAGGTTGGGGGTTAAAAACGGGGAGCCTATCCCTCCTGCTTTGGCCCTATTGATGTGCGGGATGGTGAGCTGATTAGTGTATTGTGTTCTGGTGGGCCGGACTGAGATCGTTCTGGTTAATGTTTCTGATAGGTGGGAGGGTGCAGTAAGGTTGAGACACTTGTGTGTGGGAATGAGGATTTTAAAGGTGATGCATTCATTGACCAGGAGCCAGTGACTGCCTGTCTAGCTTGGGAGATGTGGTCTCTTCTCAGGATGCTTAAAACTGCTCTTAGTGAATTATTTTGGGTGATTTGGAGCCGGTTTATGTTTTTCATGGAGGTACCTGCTAGGAGAGCTTTGCAATAGTCTAATTTAGCACCTATGGTGGCTCTGGCTATTGAGAGGCAGTTAGACTTGGTTAGAAAAGGTTTAATTGCATTGATGAGTTTGGTGCTTAAGGCGGAGGCCGAGACAATGGCTATAGCTTGCTTGTTCATAAATAGTGTGACATCAATGTGAACCCCTAAAGTCTTTACAGAAGATAAGATAGGAATGATGCAGTTATCTATGCTGAAATTGGAGTAGAGGCGGTCTAGCTTGGCCAGTGTAGTCTTATGTTCGAGAATAAGAATCTCTGCCTTATCCCCATTGAGGCATAAGCCATTTTCGGCCACCCAGGCTTGGATGGTGACATAAATCTGGCATAGTACTATTGCGTCTTGGTCGCATGAGCCTGTTAGCGGTAGAAGTACTTGAGTATCATCAGCATAGTTTGTATATGCAATCCCAAGTGAATCAAGCTTGTCAAAAAGAGGCTTGGTAAAGATATTGTATAAAGTTGGTAGAGTGCATGATCCTTGAGGGACTCCACAGTGAATGATAGTGGGCGCTGCAGTTGCTATGTTTGAGAAAACTTTCATTGCTCTACCTTCTAAGAAGGAAGTGATCCAAGAAGATGCTTCATTGGCGAAATGTGCTGCTTGCGTAAGGTGGGCGGTCAGGGTTTTATGATCTACAAGATCAAAGGCCGCCGAGAGGTGTAAGACGAGGAGGGCAGGCTTGCCTTTGTCCAAGATTTTAGTGATTTGGTTATTTAGGTCTAGTAGGGCGGTTTCGGTGCCGTGCCCTTTGCGGAACCCCGACTGTCTATTTCCTAATATGGAAATTGTTTCCAGGTATAGTTGGATCTGGCTATGAGCCGCTTCGTCCAGAATTTTGAGAAGAAACGGGATGGTGGTTATAAGCCGGTAGTTGTTAGGCTGGGCAGGATCTAGCATAGTTTTTTTCAGGAGGGGGCGCACCCATGCCTCTTTGATGCCTGATTTAAATGAGGAGTTGATAAAAGCCGCCAGGAGCGGGGCAAGGGCCTCTGCACAATCCTTAATGATCTTAGGGGGGCATATATCGCCCTTGCATAACAATGATATAAGGTGTTTGAGAAGGTCTTTAACTTCAGATTCTGAGATGTCATTAAAGGCAAATTTGGGGAGATTGGGTACTTTGTGGTTAGGCCGGATCTGTGAGGATCAGATTTGGTCAATTAAGGCTTTATAGTGATCTTGGATTTTGTTTTGAAGGAGGTCTATTTTATTGAGCATTGCAGCTTGTATGCTTGAGCACCAAGCGTCATCTTTAGTGATCTCGTCAGTGTTGGTAGGGGGTGTAGTGAGTTCATTGAAGATGGTGAATAGTTCCTTGGATTGGGAGTTGGCATTAGATATTCAGAGATTGAAAGAATTGGATTTACCAGTGAAGATGGCCTCTTTGTACTGCAAAGCAGCTGATTTGAAATTTTCTTTCGAAGCGTCACTGGGGTTAGTCTGACAACTTTTGAGAGCTTGTCGTTTGTTAGCTTGCAGGGTTTGGAGCTCTTCTGTGAACCAAGAGTTTGAGTGAAAAGACTTTTTCTCTTTCTTACATTCTAATGGGGCTATAGAGTTAACTGCATTGGTGAGGGTATCCTTAAATATATCCGCCAAGATGTTGGGGTTTTACGCGGTAAGCTTTTTGTACTTCTTGCTAGTGTAGCAGTGGATAGGCCATATTGGAAGTGATGGAAGAGGCACAATTGTGATCAACAATCCAATCAAGGGTGCTGCCTTTGGAGAGGGTGGGGCTTAGAATTCTTTGGGTAAATCCTAGGTCTGCAAAATCTTTGGTGAGTATGGTAGCAGCTTTGTGATTTTTGGTGACAGTGACAGTTTGGCAAATAGGATGTTTGCATTACCCTCCCAAGAGTGAGGTATGGGCCTGATGGATAGGGTATCTTTGTAGATTAGTGCAACCTCCCCTCCTATTTTGGATGGCCTGTCCTTTCTGAGGATCGTGTACCCTGCAGGCAAAGCTAGCGAGATGGCAGGGCCAGATGCCTCGTGCAGCCAAGTTTCAGTGATGCCTAGTATGTCTAAGTCTTGACTAAGTATGGGGTCATTTATTTCAAGAGCGTGAGCGGGGAGAGAGCCAACGTTGAGCAGTGCGCATTTGTAATACAAGGATTGTGAGTTTCTGTCCAAATGAAGATTAGGTAAGCATGCTTTAGGTGGAGAGTTGGAAGGCTTGGTAAGATTGAGAGAAGGCATGGTGACGTGTGTTTGGGTTTGTCTGGCTTTGGGTGTATGTAGGCAGGTGATATGAATGGGGTGTCTCACCGCGGTGCATGTTCCTAGTCTGCGGTTCCTGAGCATGGTAGGTGTGGGTAGCGTGATAGTGTGCATTGGTATGGTGCGTATTTTGAGTCTAGAGAGTATGGTAGCACAGTTGGGAGAGTGAGGAGGTGCTGGCATTGTGTTCCATGTAGCATGCGAGGACCTGAGTATGTTGGACTCACAGCACGAAATGAACGGCACTCTTCTTGGATGACCAAGAATATCTGCAAGGATTCAGTAAAATAGCTACCAAATGCAGCCGCGACCTAATGGCTCTGACCATTACCACTGCACAGAGGATTCATTCACAGATACTTAAAGATCTGAAAACAGAGGAAACTAAATTTCTAAACAATGACACTTTAACCAACGCACATGAAAAACTCAAAGAGATTGATAAAACGATGGACACATTTATGGCCTGCGCTCTTGAAAAAAAGCACAAAAAGCTTGCCAAAGATATCAAAAACTTTAAAATAGAACATGTCTACCCCTACCTTGTCGCCAATTACAAGGAAACCAAAGACAAAGAAAGGTTGGCGAGGCAAGGGGGCACTTCTAGAAATAGGCGTAGAGGTGTCTCATTTTCAGACACTACCAGTTCAGATTCATCTACGAATGACCAATCCCAACCCAGAGGCAGACAAACCAACTTTGGGCAATTCCAACCGTTCCAGCAACCACCTATGTTACCTTTTTTAGGCCAAGGGGGTCCCAGAGGAGGGTACTGGGGCCCTCCGAACAGCCCCAATTCCCTTTCTACAACTACCCCCAATGGGGCCAGCCGAACAGACAGCACAGAAACAATCAGAGGCGTTAGAAATAACCCCCATCTTCAACCTCTTCAACCTCATCTTCAACCTATCTGGGACTCCATTGACAAAAGATGAGACATCATTACTGGCCAAGGGACTTTCATTTGTTCCAACCAATCATACTGATTGGTTCCAACTGGACCTAGAATTGTCCGACTTCTTCAGAACAATCAGAAGGAAGGTCTTCTTTCTCGACAAGGATCTCCCACCACCACCAGAAGACACAGGCCTTAGGCCCAAATGTGACTTTAACCCAAGGGACACTGAAACACCGGCCTCCATTTTATCTTTTGAAAAATGCATTCGGCAAGAGATCTTGAAACTCCAGTCGACACCGGAACAGCACAGACAGAACTTAACGTCAGGGGAAAGGAAAGCTCTCAAATCCCTTGGCGAAAACAAATCTTTGGTGATTAAACCAGCCGATAAAGGCGGAGGCATTGTGGTACAAAACGCCACACAATACCACAAAATGGTGAACTATAAAATACTTTAAAAAGACCCCACATTAGAGATTAAAACTGGGATTCAAGAAGCCACCAGATATGCGCTGGAACAGGATTGGATCACTGACAAAGAGGAGGCCTTTCTGAATGCTTCAGAAGGTAGGACTCCGGCATTGTGTGTTCTCCCCAAAATACATAAGAACAGTACCCTACCCCCGGGGGGACCCATAGTCTCAGGATGTGGCTCAATTCTGGAACCCATCAGGAAATGTATAGATCACTTCCTGAAACCATTGAGCCAACGCACACCTACTTAGCTTAGAGATACCATGGACACGATTTCCAAATTTGAAAACCAGCCATTTGATCCATTGGAAGATGTTCTAGTCACACTTGATATCAAAAGCTTATACACCAGTATCCATCAAGAAATGGCAGTGGAATGTATAAGAAGCCACCTCACCTTACACATGACAAAAGAAGGGTGCCCATCAACTTCATAGTTAAGTTGCTTGAAATAACACTCACCAATAACTTTTTTGTATTTAATGACATATTTTATCTACAAACATGTGGCACAGCCATGGTGGCGGTTTTCGTGCCCAGCATGGCAAATATTTTTATGGCTGAATATGAACTGGCACATGTAATGAACACCTCCAATCCGTTCTCTGACTTAGTCACTTTATGGTTCAGATACATTGATGACATTAGGTTAATCTGGAAAGGAGACAGGAACACCCTCGACAGGCTCTTTGAATGGCTCAACACACGCACCCAGGAAATTCAATTCACTAACAGCAAAAGCAATTTGAAAATCAATTTTCTGGATCTGACTATTTCACCAAAGGACAGTAAACTGGAATGCTTCATTTACAAAAAGCCTACAGACAGGAACACCGTGCTTCATTACAACAGCCACCATCCGAAAAATCTACGGGATAATCTCCCCTACGGGCAGTTCCTTAGAATACGTCACAACTGTTCACAACTGCAAGAATTCCAGAAACACTCCAGCGCTCTGCAGCTCAAACTGGCATCCAGTGGGTACCTCAAAAAACGAATTAAAAACACACAATGAAGAGCTTGTTTCACACCTAGAGAAACCCTCCTGATACCCAAGCAACATGACAACACAGCGGACAACATCATGGCCTGTGTGTCCACATTTGATACAACCACCTATAACTTAAAGCACTCATTAGGAAGTTTTGGCCATTAGTCCAATTGAGCATGCCCGCTGAACCAAGACCCAGGATGGCACTCAAGAGGGCCAAAAATGTTAAGGATCTATTGACCAGTGCCAGAACCAGCAAAAAGACTGCACGCTCCACCTTATGGAATATGAGGGAGATTTGCGGTCATCACCCCTGCGGCTCATGCAGGCAGACATGCAAAATAAACTCCTTCCACATTTACGGCAAAGAATGGCAACTGAATAATTTCTCAAACTGCAAACCAGCAAATGTGATTTATGTGATCCAATGCCCCTGTGGCTACGATATGTAGGGCAAACCTCCAGACCTATTCAGAAACATATAGGAGAACACAGATCCAGGATACGATGTAAAAATTTGACCGCCCCCCTGGTTAACCATTTCAAAGAATTCCAGCATGGTCCTGACTCTTTCTCCTAGTGGGTTGTTGACAAAGTTCAAGACAAGGTCAACACTGCTAATACACTGAACTTCAAAGAGGCATGGTGGATGTTCAAACTTAAATCCACCATAAAAGGTCTGAATGAGGCACAACCATGACAATTTAGCACTCAATATGCCCCTTAGGGCTCCACTTATTCTACCATTTTCCCTTGAGGCTCCAGGCCCACCTAGACCCGGAGGGCTGCACCTATGGGCACCACGCAACCCCGGCTTTCTCTGACTGCATGCCACCAGCCTCCGGGTGCTGCAGTTGCTTCACCCTCCCCGGCCATCCTCCAAGGTTTACCCACAGGGGTTCCAACCCCATTCAGTACCCCTCCTTACCATGTACCACATAGGCCCCATCACAGCTCCCTGTCTCCTGCACATAAGTGGCCCCGTTCCAATTACAACTTTCCCTTAGCTGGCTTGGTTGCCATCAACCCTACGGGGATCATCAGGGACACCTACGTATTTGCACCCGCCGGATCTTGAGGGCTCCTTCAGATGCTCTTCAGTGATACCAATTGCTACACGAAATTCCTTCATTAAGTTTACCTGCAGCCATGTGTAATTCACTCTCAGTGTCTGTTAACTACTCTTCATATGCTAACGTCGATTTGCCTATAAGTTACGACTGTACTGCATGTGAATTCCATTCCTGTTAATAACTATGGTGTATTTACCTGACAGGTATCACTTCATCACACGCTTATATCAAGGATGCCACAATTGTTGTAAATAATAGTGTCACATACAGTCACATTTAAGTACTTGAGCCATTCCCATGTCTCCATACCACCATGCGATCCGAGTGCTGCAAGGTTTTATTTTTGGCCCATCAATGATGATGCACTTGAAACTATCTAAGTACCAGCCAATTACACAATTGCGCATGAGTCTTCCCTGGTTAGCCGCCTCCATACACGGCTCCTCGTGGCTCCACCAGTCAATGCATACTAGCTGCACGAACTCTATACACGCGGGCATATGCCTGATGTTGGGACACTTCTCCCAGGCGCATGCGCGCGTGTTCATGCTTCACAAAGCCTGCACAGTCGCAGCTCTTTGACAGAGCCAGCACAGGCTCCCGCGGAGGATGCCGGCCTCCACACTGAGCACCCGAATTTAGCAGGTAATCTAACTGCTGCCCTTTCCACCTGCCCCTTTCCACACGGGGCAGAGTTGGTTTCCACACCCTTGGTGATATACTCCCAAATCACTTACCTGCCCTTTCTTTTGACTTGCAGGGTGTGCCCGCTCCACTCTCTTCCTCAAACCACCCAGACTAACTTCTCCTGTCCTGCCTACCGATGCTCCAGACTTCTGCACCTTGCCTAATCTATGTATGGCACTGAGGTAATTATTTTGGCCTACTTTCCGGAGTAATATACTCAATTTGCCCCCACCACTCTGGGTACAGCATTGATTGTGATTGTTTCATCTTTTCGGGGATCCAGCCCCCAGCAACATCTCACTCTTTTTGAGACGTTCCGGAAGACCCCTGACTTTCCCAGGGCACCCCTCCCACATCAGGCCTTGCTCATACCTCAGCCTATAGTCTGCCCCTGGACTTCCACTGCACCACCCGCTACCCTGTCAAAGCTAACAACAAGTGGTGCTTCCCGTATTAGGTGAGTCTCCTTGGGTTCTGGAGGCACAGGCTCTGTTACCCTGTGTATATATTTACGACTTAACTCTTCAAGCACCCAGCTGCTTTTTTAACACACTGTTCATTCTTTTACTTGTCCCTTACACAGAGTGATCTGACTTTCATGGCCCCAGAAGAAGGCTCCCACCATCTCAGCCGAAACGTCTGCAGCACCTATGCCCACCTCCCTGGGCATTGATTAATGTCTGCACCTACAATTCTAACATCATATTTAGACGTAGAACTACCACGAGGTCATATTCCAGCCAGGCATAGGAGACCCTTAACCAAGGGCTCCCATTCTAAAAAACTCTTTTTTTAGACTCTGTGTTTACTGTTTAATGAATTTGCTTTCATGGTTCTATCACACCACTTGTCAGGCAACTTATGTATACCCACTGATGAGTTGTGTTTTTCAAGTATATGCTTAGTCACAATGCTTTGTAATTTTCATGTTTGGGTACCTTATTTTGGATACAACTGTTTATATGTCTAACTGTTCTCAAACAAGTTTAACAATCAGATAATAATAAAAAGCTCTGTCAATACACTTGAATGTGCATGAGTTTCCACAAGTAGCTTTGCAAAGGGACCAATGACTAACGCCCCATTTAGAAGTGCCTTCACAAGGGTTTAAATAATCTTGCACTCAATTATTGCAAAGATTTAAATTTCAGAGGGTAGGACTACCCCCCAGTTATAGTGTTGACAGTGTGGGCAGCAGCGAGCTCTGCAGTGGTGCGGGACGGAAGTGAACAAGTGTGGCTGGTGTTGGAAGGAATGGTGAGTTGGTGGGTCATGTCAATGACCAGGTGGAGGGCGAGAAGCAGGGAGAGGATGGTGAAGTGAGTAGCGAGCTAAGGAAGAAGAACTTTCTGCTTCATGATGTATAGGACCATAGGGTAGGTGGTGAGCATATTTATCTTAACAGATAAGGTCTGGTGCGCATGTAACGTTGGCTGCTTTGGAGTGAGGACAAAAGTATTGTTGAGAGTTGCAGCGCACAGTGCGGACTCTGTTAATAAGTAGGCTACTTAAGAGTGGGTCGCAGAGCGCCCAATAGGGGAGGTTAATAGCGAGGGTGATGGGATAAAAAGGGTGGCCCGGGGAGAGTTATACACTTGACCATAGACGCATGACAGTACAGTGGTGGTTGCACAGTGCGGCAGAACACGTTGCTGTATTATTTTGGGATCACGTATTATGCAAATTGCAGTACAGTTTTAAAAATCACGTATGAGGTTACAATAACACATATGAAGGCAAATTGCAATGTAGTTTTAAATCACGTATGAGGCCGCAAAATCACATGTGACGGCAGATTGCAGTACTGATTTAAGAATCATGAATGAGGCAGCAAAATCACATAACCGTCGGGGAAGACGCTTTATGAGTGTCACTCAGTAGTATGTAAAGGGCGGTACGCTAAAAATATCTGATGGTAATCAGCAAGGCTGTTACCGTGATGGAAACATCTCTGAGAGGGAGAAAAAGGCTAATACTTGATATATAAACATAAGTCATAACATAGGCAGACTAGATGGTGTTGGGCATATACATATGAGACAGGGCCTCGGGGCATGTAAATAGCAGTACTGGTTGCCACTTGCAGCAATGCGTACAATCAAGCATTTAATGTTAGTAGAGTCGGCCTGGCCTACTCGAGGAGGATGGTGATGAGGAGCACCCTGCACGCGATGTCGTGTTTAACGATGGGGATCAAGGCCTCGGAAGGCAAGGAGAAAGAGCACAATCGGGAGTAAACTGCTCAACGCACAACATCCAATTAGCTACGTTGTCTTGGCCTCATACGGCAGGGAGATACATGTAATGCAAACAGCGTTGAAACTAGGGAGCGCACAGTACAGTGGTACAAGTTAGAGACATTAGTCCTAGAAGTTCATGGCTCGATCAAATGTGCTTTGGTGTGTCTTACCCTGTGATTAGCGATCAGTAGTGGGGCGGGCAGCGTGGCTCGCCCCTCGGCTACGTCAGACCTAGACAGGCGCAGACAGGCACCTTTGTTGAGGTACCTTGGTCGGAGGTGCCTGATTGGTGCTATATGTGGCCTGCAAGCCAATCAGGTTGATCCCACGGGCTGCAATGAGTCAATGTGGGGGCTGGTAGGAGATGAGGAGAATCAGGCCGCCATTTTTGCGGGTGTATTGCCACATGTACAGCAATAGCAGTGGCTGCTAGATGCAGGGCTGAGGTTCCGCAGGGAACACCAGGCCAGATGAGCCCATGTAGTAAGTGCAAATGCGAAATTGCAAAATAGTAGAAGTCGGCAAAGACGGTCTGATGGGCAGTGTCGTCGGAAAGGCAGGGGGCTTGCAATTACCCCTGGGCTTACCTAGGAGGTAATGGGTCCCAGAAGGGGTGAGGAGCTGCTCCTGCAGTGGTCCTCTCCGGGCAGCCTTCCTGGGCTGAGGACTTCTGGAACTAGATATGATGGAACTGGATATGATGATGATGGCTAAGACAATTCAGACAGCTTGGTATCAGCTCTCCCTCCTGTGGAAAGTCACGCTCTTACTCCCTCCGGACAGCTTTAGATCCACGTTCAAGCACTGGTCCTATCCGACCTGGATAGGTGCAATGGCCTCATTGAAGGCCTCCCATCGTCCTCTCTTTTGCCCCAGAGAAGTGTCATATACTCGGCTGCATGCCTCATCAAGGGTCTACCCAGATACAAATACATCCCCGGCCCGAGCCCTTATCGACCTTCACTGGCTCCCACTGCATTCACAAACTCAGCATCTCCGGCGGATAGCGCACCACCACAAGACAGGAAATGTGCAGGCTTGAAATTCACCACTGCAAAAAGGAAAAAACAGAAAACAAGCCTTCTCTACCTACACCCCAAGACTTTGTAACCTCCTCCCCATCAGCATCAGACTCGTACCCACGCTCCTAAAATTCACGAAAGAACTCAAGACCCACCCATTTAATGAGTCTCTTCTCCTCAACACGTAGGCCATCACACTGACCCCCATGTCAAATGATTTTCTAGACGCCGTCCACCCCTCTCCGGCCCAGCCACCCTGTACAGATGTACCTATCCTTTGTGCCCCTCTGTACCATGCCCCCCACAGTATATCTGTTCTGTTGTTACCTCTGAAAAGTGCTCTATTATGCATCTGTACTGTTGTATACCTCTGTAAAGCGCTCTGGTGCTACTCAAAGCTAGGTATGTGGCTCAATAAGTAGCGTAACAATAATAAATAATAATAAGAGAGCTTTAGCTGTCTGCCAGAGGTCTTGGGCGAGAGTGCGGAGCAGTGGCAAGCAGCCTGCGGCCCACAAGATGTATTTTCCTGCCACTCCCGTCATTCATAGTCAGCATAGATCAATAGCGAGGACTCATGGGTGGTGGAGGCCAATCCATCAAGTAATCCACAGGTTGCTCATCACTATTGTAAATGAGCCATGGTGCTCATGAACTGTTTCCTGGTTTAGAAAGGGCTTCTGATTGGTCCAATGCATCATGTCTCCACTCGCCCTTCCCTAGCTTTTCATTGCCTCTGCATATTCTGATGGGTGACCCAGATCTCCAGCCTAATGATCGTGACTGAGAAAAGTACTTCATACAAAAAGGTGACCCCTCCTCCGCTTGTAACACCCTGGTGTGCGTTCTGACACCCCCCATAGTCCCTGTACTAAATGCAAAAGAAAATGCAACTTTTTTGTCTCCAAAAAGTATTTCTACAGTTTCAGATGTAAGTATTAAGATTTTTGCAAAGTAAGATTTTTTAGTCAATTCCATCTTTGGTCAACAAAACTGCTCAGAATCATCGATGACAGCGCCTAAAAATACAGAGAGCCCGTGACAGATCATTATTTTGCACAAAATAATATATAAATAATGGAAGTATTCAGCAAGGTTGTTTGTGTCATTTGTGTTTGCAACATCGACTTAAGAAAAAGATACAAGCTGCAAAAAATGTGTTATGCTTTTTTTCGACTAACAATAAGTAGTTACCCGTGCTCAGGTGTTATTTTTAGGGATTGTATTACAAGTCGAGCCATTGTTTTTTGGCTGTGTAAATCTACGGCCACCAAATTGGCCCGACACGTTTCACAATTCCGAGACATACCGCTTGTTCAGTGCCAAACAATGGTGTCACACACTTTTTGCAAAACCGATGATCAAGTCAAGTGCAAAATCAAGAGTTCCAAGAACATCAGCTGCCCGCCAGTAGAATTGAATGAGATGAACCCACTCGAGGGCAAGATTCTTCCCTCCCCCCTCTAAGACATGGACACAGGTCAACAATTATGTTTTTAATTTTAAGTACACGTGTGATAAATGTGCACTTTCTTTTTACTAATAATTAAGAAGTCCAACCGATCACAAACACATCCACCATTTTGAATGTACTGATATGCACTTATTGAGTAGTTTTTGATTCACCCAATAACACTAGCGCCTCAGGATCCAGAATAAAAGAAGCCTCCTTTACTGCCCGATGGAGGTGCTCCTCAGGGCGAGCTTGCTGATCTTGGAGCCTTAGACATGGGGTCAAACCCGGCTTCCATCGCTAATGTGTGTACTTGGACCTCCTGTATCCCTGTTTTTCTAGTTGTACACATGGCTGGTACTTACAAATCAGACCAAACAACAGCGTTCGGCTGTAACGTTTAATAACTGCAACATCAAAACGAGGAAATAGAAACCCGGAGCTTTCAGCTGGGCTAGGAGGCGCATTGTCACACATGACCATCGATGTGGACATCCTCTGGTTCCTTTTCCCACTGCATCTGCCACTGGCTGCACTTATGCATTCCTGCTGTATAACAGAGGCTCTCCATAGTACGACAACGTGACGCGCCCGCGCAGCAGGATAACCCTGTCCGACAGGGCTTCACATCTCCTTTAGTGTCCTTACCTGGTCCTGCAAGCACAACTGTGCAACCTACACCACGGTATACATTCTTCTGGGCCCGATTTACAGAAAGGGTTTTAGAATGGCGCAATCCCATTGAAGAACGCTCGGTAAATCAGGAGTTCTTTGATTTCCAAGTGCGGTCTCCAGTATCTGAGACTTTCGTGTGCTGTCTCCAATATCTGTAACAACTATCAGGGAATCTGGTTGTGGGTAATATAGTATCCTAAAGTGTTAGGTACCGTAATAGTTGTAACACATATGAACACCTTCTAGGAGCATACTCGAAATGCATTTAAAAAGAAACTGGTTTAGATATTCTCATTGAATGGGTTAGCTTCAAACTTCCCTAGGCAGAAGAACACCCTATCCCTATATGGTGTTGCTGTCCCTAGGTGGGAGGTGGTGCACCGCCTATCTAAAAGGACAGAAAGGAGTGCTACCCCTGTTTCTACAATGTTATCCGTTTTGATACAGCCGTGAGTGAGTAAATACATTGAACCCATTCCACTATGCCTCCATGTACATTCCCTGGAGGGTTATTTCTTAATCTGTATTCACCACCGCCCGGGGTGTGTGCACGAGGTGTGGACCTGATGGTAAATGAAGGTTCAACACAAAAGACAATACACTGCACTAGACATCCTAGGTTGTGCAGAACACATTTTGGTGCAAACTAAAAACCTGTTGATAGTTTCAGGTAAAGAGAAACCATGTGTGTGTGTGGGGTACTGTATATCGCATAAATTGTCATATGGTGATGTACCACCAAGAAGGGCGTGGTGTTCTTCTGCCTAGGGAAGTTTGCGTCTCCAATATCTGAACAGGGGTTCTCTCCTTGTATTTCTTGTGACAATAATGAGCAGTGTTGCATTTCAGCAACAACATGATACAGTCCATAAACTGTGCCTGTGCCGCAATGTAAACCTGTCATTGGGAAAATCCCACAGAAGAACACTTTTTAAATCAGGTCCTGTGTCCGCTATTCTGGTCCTTGCATTATACGATGTCTTTCTTTTTGGTTCAACCCAGATATTGCATGCAAAGGTTCTATGCAGACATGTTTAAGCAGTTATTTGTGTGTATTAGTACCCGGCAGGGGAGTGGGGGGGTTGGTTCCCAGCTAATGAGGAAGTTCAGAACTGGGTCTTTACCACACAGTAAAGACCCTATTCCAAGTATCCTCAGAGCTGGAGGCCGCCATCTTCCCTCTCCGGGAATCAGGTAAGTGCGCTCCCCATTGTCTCCATCCCTCCACACTTCTTTTTCCCATATTTAGCTCCCCCGCCCCTTCCCCACTTACCTTGTGATTCCTTGTTTCTTGCTGGTTCATCTCTGACTCTTGAATGGCCGCCATGGAAAGGAAGAAGTGACCGCATGTAGTTCCCTTCTCCCCAATCCATTGCGGCCATCTTTTTTTGTAGTTTTATCGCAAGCTGAGAAACGGCAAACACATAGTTTCTCAACTTGTGATTAAAACACTATTACTACCCCGGTAAGACGTGCCAGAGTACTAATGGCATTACAACCCTTGCAGGGGGCATGACCGTTCTGGTAATGCCCCCAGTCCTTACGTTAAAGCCCTTTCTTCGCTCAGGATTGTAACTAATACCCTGGGTTGAAACTAGACCAGTATTGCCCCTCTGCTCGGGTTATATTGCTTAAAGATGAATTACTTGCATGTTCAGGTGTTAAAAATGCTTTGCAGTCTGGGCAGTGTCAGATTTGTGTGCATGATTACTGCTAAACATGCAAACAATTGTAAAAGCTGACCACCATGTCCGAGCAAGATTGGGGGAATTTACATGGATTCCTATGGAATCCACTTGACGTTTGCAAGTGCACAAAAATGTGAATGGCGGAATCAGTCATTCAAACTCATAAAGTTCCTTTTAAGTAAACACATGCTTTTAATGCACCGTACGTATGCTCTGCCTGCATCAAAAAGGACTGGCTGTCTGTGTTCACTAAGCTCACACGAGGCAACCTGAAATTGACAATGCTGAATTCACGTGCAAAGGAGAAAACACAAGCAGCACGGTTCTGTGAAGATACTACCATTTTAAATGCCAGTATGACCTTGCCTTTATTCACAAGCATCACGTGATTCTACTTTCAAGAGCACATGGCTATTCGGTGAAAGGCTAAGAAATGGTCTTAGGGGATGAGACCTCTGCTACTCAAGTCTGACATCAAAACATTACCAGAAAATAAACACTACGGCAAATGCCAGGAAAGTCCCTGGTCTTCTAACACCTGGGACCTCCTTAAAAACCTCCCAAAAATTGAGTTTTTAGATCACAATGCTGGAGACCAGCCTCTAAACCCAGGACCAGTATTCAAACATGTGACCCTCTGTGCTGTCTTGCTTCCAAGACAATTGTGTTGTCCAGGAGCTATGCTCCCAACCTTAATGGAGCTTTGCACTGGTTCAGTTGCAGTTTTGCATAGTGTTAGCACTAAGGCAAAAATCACCCCAAGTGTTCAGAAATATTTTCTTTAAAGCACTTTTGCAACCTGCAATGTTTCCTCTAGTGGTTAAAATACAATGTTGCACATGCAGTGGTGCAAAACCTCTATAATGAGTCCCCAGATGAGTTTGTGCAAACAAGCCAAAGCCCCTTCTGTATAGCACTTCTAATATCCTCCTGCACACTCTGCCCCCGGCCGCCATTCTACAGAATCTAAAGAAGGAGTGATTTTAGACATAAATCTAGTGATAATAGATGCTGCGATATCGGTGCCTGGTATTTTCGTCTTTCAGGTCCAAGTGTAGAGGTCTGCTGACAAAAATACATCCTTACACACTGATCGTTATGAGCCATGTGTGGTTTTTTTAAGAACGTCCGGCTCATCCTATGAAACGGGTCGCACCGCCTAATTTCATCATTGCTGGGCATTGAACATCTTCCTTGCAATATTCTGAAAAAGCTTGAAAAGTATATCACCAAAGTTCTGGAGACCCTGGTACCCATTATCCTCAAACCATTGAAATAGTCGATCAAACCTCATAACCAAAGGTCGAAGTGAGCAGAAACGAAATGATATGATGTTCCCCTACATTTTGGGAAAACCCGCTATTGTGAAAATTGGTGGGCAAATAGGAAAATAGTTTGGTTTTGCTACTTGTTTTTGTACACTTTGATCACTGCTAAAAACAAATGGTATGGTGGTGAGCTGGCCATCCTCACAAATACCAAGAGGAAACTGGAATAGAAATGGCAAATATCCAAAGACGGAAAAGAAAAAATTGCATGCCTGCAACACCAAAGCGGATATCTCTACGCCATCACTCGGTGGACAAAGTCTTCTTTCAGAATTTCATTGCGTAGTCCAGCAACAAATCTTCTGAAATCTTGAGATCACGAAAAAAATGCAAACACCAACAAAATGCTGCTCAATTACACCGACCACCCAAAATCCCACAGAAGATCTTAAAGCCGCCTTCCAGGATAAGGTCATAGACAAAGCCAATCACACAGCCACACCGCGTAAATCTGGCTAACTGGTGGACACCATCAAGGCGTTCAACAATGCCTCCATCACTTTTAGACCAATCTCATCTGAAAATCAAGACCTAATCAGAACAGATCTAGCACTATGCTCATGTCAGCATCACCACCACTAAATTAGCCACACCACTCCCAAATCTCTGATCAAGAGTCACCAAGCTCACCTACTAGTACCTCTACAGCTTTCAACACTTCAACTATCTCCCGCTACTAAAAAAACAAACCACTACAGACCGGAATGTGCTGGGAAATGACTGCCTCACAATGAACAACCCCTTCATGTGCAAACGGTTAGAGGCAGTAGGAGCAAAACAATCCCTGACATCCAGAAACCTTCTACATTGCAACCAATCTGGTTTCTGCCCTTCCCACGGAACAAACACCACCCTATAATGTATATGAAGGAAGGCTTTCTGCCAATCTGGGCTGAAAACTCCCCTGCCCCCTCCAGTTCTGTTTCTTTTTCATCGCCCGGCAGCATTTGACGCCGATCATCGCCAGATCCAGTCGCAGAGACTTCAGTGCTCATTGAGCATACACTGCACTGCCTTAGAATGCATCACTTCCTTTCTTCAAGACAACATCAACACTGTCAGATCTGTCCCTTTCAGCTGTCAACCTTTCAATTTCAGGTGTGGTGTCCCCCAAGGCTCAGTAATATCCCCGTGTCTGTGTAACTCTTTCGTGAAATCCCTGGCAGGGATACTGGATTCTTTCTCCACTCTCTTTCATATATACAGCGACGAAAATCAAATTCCTTTAAAATAGCCGACCTGGCGGAAAATGCTCATAAAATGTCGTCCTGTCTGGAGATTTTATAAGACTGGATGATTGACAAAAACCTTTGTATGAGCGCGTTGAAAATGGAAGTCATCTGTATGTGACCCCCAACTTTCCCCTTAAACTGGCTGACCACAATGGGCTGCCCTACTATTCCTCCTGCTGAATGTAAGCAGCAGACGCAAACGTAACTAGAGCTTGTGTCCTGGTCAAGGCAACATTATTGCAACAGGCTGTGCTTGGGACTTCCTGATCACCAAATATTTAAGTTAAATGGACAGATATGTTGGTAAGATTATGCTGGATTTCGTTTTTGGCTACTGAATGCAATATGAAAAAACAAACTAAATTGAAAAAAAATCAGAGACAGTCGTTACAGGCTGTTAATACCTCCCTTTTTCCTAGAACCAAGTTTGGCGTGGTATCTTTCTTTACCAGGAGTTAAGCTCACACCCTGGGTAAAAGTGGACGTGTCTTGGCCAAAACAATCAAGTGACCCCAAACTAGAATCCTTCCTCGCTCAGATCTTTGGACACAAACATTGTCACTTGATAATCAAGTGACCCCATACCCGACAAGACCCACAGTCACATCACTGGGCACAAATATTGTGACCTGATGGGCAAGTGCCCCTAACCCCAAAGACCCCTTCAGCCATATCACTGGACACAAACATTGTCATCTGATGGGCAAGTGACTGCAACCCTGAAGCCCTCCACAGCCATATTGCTGGATACTAACATTGTCATCTGATGGGCAGGTAACTCCAACCCTTAAGCCCTCCACAGCCATATCGCTAGACACAAACATTGTCATCTGATAGGCAAGTGACTACAACCCTGAAGCCCCCCACACCCATATCGCTGGACACAAACATTGTCATCTGATGGGCAGGTGACTCCAACCCTGAAGGCCTCCACAGCCATATGGCTGGACACAATCATTGTCATCTGATTGGCAAGTGCCTCCAACCCTGAAGCCCTCCCCACCCCTATCGCTGGACACAAACATTGGGCCTCATTCCGAGTATGGCGGTAAGGGATAGCGGCCACCGCTAACGAGAGCGGTGGCGGTAATCCCTTACCGCCATACTCCGAGTTCCCTTAGCGCCATGGTGCTTTTAACACCTGCTTTTAGCAGGCGTTAAATACCATGGCGCTAAGGGACCTTGATGTTAATTACGCCACCGTAATTTACGGTGGCGTAATTGACGCCTTCCCCACTCCCATTATGCCCTATGGGGCAAGAATGGGAATGGGGAAGGGTAAATGGGGATTGGGGAATTACCGCCCCGCCAACCTTGGAATGGGGCGGTAATTCCGCCAACCACCAAGGCGCTGCCGGTCCGGGTACGGCGTCAACCAAGGCGTTAATAGCGCCATTGGTTAGCGCCGTACTCGGAATGAGGCCCATTGCCATCTGATGGGTAAGTGACTCCAACCCTGAAGCCCTGCACAGCCATATCGCTGCACACAAACATTGTCATCTGATGGGCAAGCGACTCCAACCCTGAAGACCTCCACGGCCATATTGCTGGACACAAACATTGTCATCTGATAGGCAAGTGACTCCAACCCTGAAGCCCTCCGCACCCATATCGCTGGATGCAAACAATGTCATCTGATGGGAAAGTGACTGCAACCCTGAAGCCCTCCACAGCCATATTGCTGGATACAAACATTGTCATCTGATGGGCAAGTAACTCCAACCCTTAAGCCCTCCACAGCCATCTGGCTGGACACAATCATTATCATCTGATTGGCAAGTGACTCCAACCCTGATGCCCTCTACACCCATATCGCTGGACACAAACATTGTCATCTGATGGGCAAGTGACTCTAACCTTGAAGCCCTCTGCTGCCATATCGCTGCACACAAACATTGTCATCTGATGGGCAAGCGACTGACTCCAGCCTTGAAGCCCTCCACAGTCATATCGCTGGATACAAACATTGTCATCTGATGGGCAAGTGACTCCAACGCGGAAGTGCTCAACAGCCATATAGTTGGACACAATCATTGTCATCTGATTGGCAAGTGACTCCAACCCTGAAGCCCTCCGCACCCATATCGCTGGACGCAAACATTGTCATCTGATGGGCAAGTGACCCCAACCTTTGAAGCCCTCCGCAGCCATATCGCTGGACACAAACATTGTCATCTGATGGGCAAGCGACTCCGGCCCTGAAGCCCTCCACACCCATATCGCTGGACAAAAACATTGTCATCTGATGGGCAAGCGACTCCAACCCTGAAGCCCTCCACAGCCATATCGCTGGACAGAAACATTGTCATCTGATGGGCAAGCGACTCCAACCCTGAAGCCCTCCACAGACATATCGCTGGACAGAAACATTGCCATCTGATGGGCAAGCGACTCCAACCTTGAAGCCCTCCGGAGCCATATCGCTGGACACAAACATTGTCATCTAATGGTCAAGCGACCCCAACCCTGAAGCCCTCCACACCCATATCGCTGGACACAAACATTGTCATCTGATGGGAAAGTGACACCAACCTTGAAGCCCTCCATAGCCATATCGCTGGACACAAAAATTGTCATCTGATGGGCAAGTGACTCCAACCTTGAAGTGCTCCATAGCCATATCGCTGGACACAAATATTGTCATCTAATGGTTAAGCGACTCCAACCCTGAAGCCCTCCACACCCATATCGCTGGACACAAACATTGTCTTCTGATGGGCAAGTGACTCCAACCTTGAAGCCCTACATAGCCATATCGCTGGATACAAACATTGTCATCTGATGGGTGATGGGCAAGTGACTCCAACCCTGAAGCCCTCCGCACCCATATCGCTGGATGCAAACATTGTCATCTGATGGGCAAGTGACTGCAACCCTGAAGCCCTCCACAGCCATATTGCTGGATACAAACATTGTCATCTGATGGGCAAGTAACTCCAACCCTTAAGCCCTCCACAGCCATATGGCTGGACACAATCATTGTCATCTGATTGGCAAGTGACTCCAACTCTGATGCCCTCTACACCCATATCGCTGGACACAAACATTGTCATCTGATGGGCAAGTGACTCTAACCTTGAAGCCCTCTGCTGCCATATCGCTGGACACAAACATTGTCATCTGATGGGCAAGCGACTGACTCCAGCCTTGAAGCCCTCCTCAGTCATATCGCTGGATACAAACATTGCCATCTGATCGGCAAGTGACTCCAACGCGGAAGCCCTCAACAGCCGTATGGTTGGACACAATCATTGTCATCTGATTGGCAAGTCACTCCAACCCTGAAGCCCTCCGCACCCATATCGCTGGACACAAACATTGTCATCTGATGGGCAAGTGACTCCAACCTTTGAAGCCCTCCGCAGCCATATCGCTGGACACAAACATTGTCATCTGATGGGCAAGTGACTCCGGCCCTGAAGCCCTTCACACCCATATCGCTGGACAAAAAATTGTCATCTGATGGGCAAGCGACTCCAACCCTGAAGCCCTCCACAGCCATATCGCTGGACAGAAACATTGCCATCTGATGGGCAAGCGACTCCAACCTTGAAGCCCTCCGGAGCCATATCGCTGGACACAAACATTGTCATCTAATGGTCAAGCGACCCCAACCCTGAAGCCCTCCACACCCATATCGCTGGACACAAACATTGTCATCTGATGGGCAAACAACACCAGCCTTGAAGCCCTCCATAGCCATATCGCTGGACACAAAAATTGTCATCTGATGGGCAAGTGACTCCAACCCTGAAGCGCTCCATAGCCATATCCCTGGACACAAATATTGTCATCTAATGGTTAAGCGACTCCAACCCTGAAGCCCTCCACACCCATATCGCTGGACACAAACATTGTCATCTGATGGGCAAGTGACTCCAACCTTGAAGCCCTACATAGCCATATCGCTGGATACAAACATTGTCATCTGATGGGTGATGGGCAAGTGACTCCAACCCTCAAGCCCTCTACACCCATATCGCTGGACATAAACATTGCGGCCGGATCGATCCAGAAAGGGCACTGACCCCATTATTGGAACCCCATTCCTTACTCTGGGGACAATGAAAGGCAAAGAGGTCAACGAGAATAAAGAATCATTTTTCTTGGAACTAGGAGTACTAAATGGTAGCAACGGAAGATTGAAAGCACGAATGGTGACTTTTACCTCTCGCAAAACAAAAATGCTAATTGCCAGAATACAATCCCTGAAATGATACACCTTGCAAAAGTGGCTGCTGGCAGGAAAAGAGGAGTAATGTCATTGCTGGGCTGGGTATCAGAGTTGGAAGAAATTAGGCACCACTTCAGACTGCACAGTAGGGTACCATTGCCCCAGCATTTCACCTCAATCCTGAGCTTTGCAGGACCACAACTGAAGAACAGCCAATTGCAGGCAGGCGCCAAGAACCTTCAACAACAGCTGTTGTACTGCAGCAAACCGGAAGCCTGCATGAAAATGCGTTGTTCCTAAGGTAAAGCCAAAGAACAGTTTCTTCATAGCTCTGTAAAGCACCCTTCAGCCAATATTGGAGGCCTTGCTCTATGGGGCTCTGAAGGAAAACAGGGTTTGGTAACTAGTGAGACAGTGGGAGAGGCAGATATCAAGCCTGTGGTGTTAATGGGTGCAGGTTGGAAGTACCTGGTTCCTATGTGGCGATCTGCTTTCTATGGGTTAGGTGGAGAGAACTGGGAGAATGTTATCAAAAGGGAAGAACCCAAGATCTGTTGGACAACAGTGGTTGAGATCTGATTAGGACTGAAGTGGGAAGAGTGTGATAAGGCCAAAGACGAGAGTTTAGTTGCATTTTGGTAAATGTTGATGTGCTAATGGCTAAGACAGTGGCAACCGTCTGCGGGGGGGGGGTTGTGGAGTGTAAGGTGATAAGAGATCTTAGCAGTGGGTCAATTAGGGGAAGGTGGGAGAAAGACTTACAGGCCAAAACCAAGAACACCTGCCCTTGGCCATTTCCAGACAGGTCCCGTTTCGCTAACTCACAATGCCACTTGTAAACCCCCTCTCTTACTCTCACTCTCTGTCTCAAATAGATACATTGTATCCCTTGAGGAACAAAGACAAGCATCTGCAAGTTGTCAGATGGGGAAAGGGGAAGTCTGGAAAATTCCAGACATTACCATGCGCTACCTCTCCTCTGCCTGTCTTCTTCTAGCTGATCGATTTTATTCATCAGCTGTGATTATTGGATAACGGGGCCTCATTACTCCATCTTCTCAGGTTGAGTATGCAGTCGTGGGTAAGGATTCTTCATGGTCTGTGTGGACTTGTCACAGTAGGGCTGGTTTCACAGGGTATTCGCTGTGATGGGACGCGGGAAGTGGTCGAAAGGGTTTGCAGTAGTGGCAGTGAAACTTCTGATCCAGTACTTGGCAGAGGTTCTTACTCAGCTTTGCTAGAGTTTCGTCCAACATCTCGATATCCAGTTCTCTGTGAAGGTCAGCTATCCTTGTGAAATGTGGAGCTCCTGACGATATGTGCAGGGCCTTGTTCTGGATTATCTGAAGACTCTTTCGGTGTTGCTCATGGCAGTTCATCCATGCTGGAAAGGCATGCATCAGGGTAGGTCTGATGATCGCCTTGTAGACATTGATATTTCTCCAGAGGGAGATGGACTTGGTCTTCAGGAGAGAGTGCAGCGCTGCCATCTTTCCTGTTAACTTCTGTTGAGTATTCTCAATATGGCAATGAACTGCCTGCTAAGGGTTATGGGTGGCAAGAACTTTTGTTCAGAAGAAGGGCTGTTTGAAGTTTGAGAGGCACAGTTACCAAATTCACCATCCTTAGTGTTTCTTGACAGGCTGAGAAATGCCTCAAAACTCAATATAACATGCTCAGGTGTTGCGCTGAGTGGCTGGCTGGGACTTCTCTTCAACGAGGACAGGGCCTGTTGAGGAAGGGCAGGGCATTCGTCAGGTATTGGTCAGGGAGGGGCCAGAATGCCTGCTTGGTTCTCCCACAGGTCTAGCTTGCTGTCTACCACAAGCCTTAAACTCTTCCCAAACAGTCAAACATGAAATTCCCACAGCTCTCAACAGACACAACTCACCAGGTTTTGATGCGGCACCAGGACTTCTGTGTCAGACTGATACTGCAACAATGGAGGGCATTATTCAAGATAAAATGAGGCACAGACAAGATAGGAAGCTCCTCAAGACTTTCCTCTTGACCTCCTACTTCCCCCTCTCTCGCCCGTGCTAAACCCCACAGTCGCTGAGATTGGTGGCCTAGGCCCTTATTTGTCCTTCTGGGTCCTGGCCTTCCTTCCAATCAACTTCAGCCTTTGCCCTCTCCCAGCACTTGCCTTTGGGCGCCCACTGGCCTGTGTTGTCCCACAGGCCCGGACTTATTTTAATGGCAGATTATCACTCTTTACCAAGATATCTCTGCCAGGCACTTACTTGATACCTGCAACTGACTCCCTGGTGCTTCCCGCTCTGGTAACCTCTAGCACTTACCCCCTTCCCTTGTCCCTTCTCTCTTTCTGCACTTGTACGTTCCGAAAGCTCACAAGACCTATTAGGACCGACTCTGTCTTGTTCATCAGTGTTGTTTCATTTGCCTATTTGTTCCCCTGTTCCCTCCCTTTCCTTTTGCCCTGTGGGCACTTTGAAACCCAATTTCTTCATGTATAAGCATCTTACAAATGCACAATAAAATTAAAATAAAAAAATAAACAGAAGTTGGGATGTGAATTCCTTAAAATGTGTGGCACGTTGTCCTAAACAAGGGAGGTCAGTGAAATCTGGGTGGTGACGAGCAGCATGTTGGCAGTGACAGAAAGGGGTGTTGGTTGGGGGATAGGATACATTAACTAATAACAATGTAATCTTGAATTTGCAGTCTTTCTGGCTACCAGCTAGGTAAGGGTCTCGGGGGGTTTCCTTAAAAAAGCTGTGTGCTACTTCCAAATGATGGAACCAGGCCCAAACAGCCATGTTCTTTATCCAGATTTTAATTGGTTGTCTTTCCAAGGGTAGGGGGCTGTCAGGGGTTAGCATATGTACATGGTGTGAGTTTTTTCCTACAGAGGGTCTCTTGGAGCCAAGGAAGGTACCGCCTCATCCATTAACAGCTATAGACACTACTGAAGAGAGGAAGGGGTGAGAGGCTACCTAACTGAAGTAAGTGGGCTTTGACTGAATTGTGCTCCTTCATTCACAAATACAACTATTGGTTCGTAAAATGTCTGAGGGAAATGTCAGGGGAGGCAGCACAGGTAACTCATGCTTGCCCCTAAACTGTTCAGATGCTTTGTGTATCCTCTGTGACCACAAAAGCAACGCAACATTTCCCTCTCCTGTCTCATGCTAAACCAACTGATAAAGTTAAATAGCGGAATTGCAATACAGAGAAGAAACTTGTGGCACCCTGAGAATTGAGTAAAGCGACATCTGTGTGGCTACGATCGGCCATTTTCTAAATGCCTGGGCTAATGTGTAAGCATGTTTATCATGCAGACAGAATGGGCCGGCAATAGTCAGCCAAGGTCACTCATGCAGGGCTTTCATTTCACAAGCAGGCAGACCTAGAAGGGTAAAGCTTAGACCACGTTCAGGCTGCCGTGTCAAGAAAAGTCAGGAAATATTCAGCTGGGATGGGTCCTCAAAAGTCGGGCAAGGGCAGGCTGCAGCCTATGCAGGGCCTGCATGTCATGAGAAGGCAGAAGAGGTGGGGGTAAAGCTGGAGACCACGTTGCGTGGCTGTGTAAAGAGGAGGCAGGAAATATGTAACGTTATGTAAGTCATCTTGCATAGCACCTTGTTTCCACCACTTGTGACTTGGCTGAAGGTGGCTCTGTGGGAAAAAAAGGAAGCAGGGAGGTATTTAGTGGGGCAGTGACAGAGGCATATGCCAAGCCTGTGGTGCTGAAGGGTTCAAGTCAGAAGTATCCAGTTCCTTTGTGTGAATCTGCTTTCTATGGGTTTGGCAGAGAAACGATATCTATACCAGCTCTAAAGTGGTCGGCTACGATTCCCAGCCACAAATGTACGGAGAAGTAATGGTTCAGGACACACGGGTAGGATTGATCTTGCAGTACACCTTGCATCCGTTGAAAACATGAACTTGCCTATTTTCAGTTTTAGCGGATTGGTGGTGCAGCTGCTCACTGCCAAATGTTGTCATGTACATGGTAGAGGAGATCAACTGGAGGGAACACTGCATTTCAACCAGTCATGGCATGTGATTCCATCTACATGCAGGGCAGTGCCTAGAGAAAGGACTCCCACACCCCAAATCCTGCGACGCGCATGCGCCCCAAAGAAGGGGGAGTTCAGCGTGTGCCCTTACAGCGTAGACTTGTTCACTTCCCATTCCGAGTTTCATGGCACTTGGCCAATGACATGAGAATGATGTTAACATTTGGCAAATGGTGTCTTCCCAGAAAATAGCTACAGATGGTTTATACAGAAGGCAAAACTGTTGTTTTGACAATGCTTGCCAGAAATGTGTGGAATGCTTAATATTTGCAGGACGCACTCCCACGTTTTTAAATTGGGAACTGACTCTCATTCTTTGCCCACCAGCGAACCGTATAGAGAAAGACGGTCGCTCTCCTCATTAGATGTTCATCCATTGGTCGCTCACCTTCGTGCTTCTCAGAATGTCTATGTTCAGGTCTCGGGATTGTGAAACGTTCCTACATCCAAATGTTTCTTAGCTCTGCTCCTGGCAGAGCCGGGGTTAAGCAAAGGTTAGACAGGAAAGGAAACATCAGTGAGGACAGGTCCATAGGTTGGGATTTTTTCTTGAAATGAGATAATTGGAGGTCAGGCAAAGCCCAAGCGGGATAGCATTCCATAGCTGAGGAGTGAACATTGGGAAAGGAGACCCTCCCAGGAGGTTGTGCTTGTAGAGAGCTCTTTGTGAGTCTTTGAGTAAGGGAGCATGGAGAGTGATGGGTGGGTATAACATTGGGTTTGGGGAGTCATGCTGTGATATGCCTTACGAACCATATAGATGAACTTGAACTGAAAGTGCTACCAATAAAAAGTCAGAAAAGGCAATACGAAATGGGGGAGCGGTGATGGAACTTGCAAGCACCAGCAAGAAACTCTGGGGCCGCATCCTTGATACCTAAAGCTGCTTAACAAGACAAGCAGAAGAGCCGGGATGAGAGAGTTGCCATCCTTTTGGTTAGAAGAAATGGTTACAGGCCGCACTGTTATTTGTTCTGAAGGAGAGTGGAACAGGAACATGTTTTTCATAATTTTCATTTTTAAAAGCAGGTACTTGCCAGTTTTAATTCCAAAGCTTTTTATCATAGAGATGCTGGAAGAGCGGGAGCCCATGGGAGAAAGCTTGACACTGGGCCTCACATATCATGTCCCACTCAGGCAAAAATCACCCATGTTTTATCCGAGTTCATCCAAGGGAGGTCAGGCCAATTCACTCACCCACTCCAACACTGCACCTCCACAAGTGCTCTGCCAATGGCACCGCATTCCCATCCATCAGGTGGGAAGATAGGGAGAAAGCTTCACTCTGGGGCTCTGGTATCATGGCCCACTCAGGAAAAACCACCCATGTTTTATTCGAGTTCATCAAAGGGAGGTCAGGCCAATTCACTCACCCACTCCAACACTGCACCTCCACAAGTGCTCTGCCAATGACACCGCATTCCCATCCATCAGGTGGGAAGATAGGGAGAAAGCTTAACACTGGGGCTCCAATATCATGGCCCACTCAGGAAAAACCACTGATGTTTTATTCGAGTTCATCCAAGGGAGGTCCGGCCAATACACTCACCCACTCCAACACTGCACCTCCACAAGTGCTCTGCCGATGACACTGTGTTCCCATCCATCAGGTGGAGAGATGGGTGTCATGGGAGTAGAATAGTGGGTCAAACAAGAAGATGTGGTTGGAAACAGGATACAAGGTTGGAGAGAATTGGGGACAGGGATGAACCCTGGACAACACTTCAAGAAATGTATAGGGAGCAAACCAAAAGGACAGGCTCGGAGTACTCCGACAGGGAGGACTGAAACTATGCCAACATTGACAGCCGCCCGGGTCTTGCCGGCAGAAGGGGGTGGTCGATATTGAGCGCTCCAGCTGGATCAGGCCATGCAAGGCTGTGAGGAGCACAGACTCAGGCCTCCTAGGGGGTGGAGTTCAGCCTCATGCACGTCCCTACATTGGAGTGCGGCTGCTCGTTACCCCCCATTAGCCAGAAAGGGGAGCAGTGAAATATTTTGAAAGTTGGCGGGGGGACAGGATCCCGTAAGTGACACCCCTACTCTGCTATGCTCGAATGCAGCTGGCACCTTACCCTACAAAAGGAGCGTGTTCATAGTTTCAGAAGGAAAAAGCAGAGGAATACTTTTTGTTCATGTTTGCCTGGGTTCCAGGTGTGACCCTCTCTTGATTTCTTCGGAGAGAAGACAGCCACTTCTTGGGCAAGGGGCTAGGAGGACCCGAGTCGCGTGAATGGGGCGGATGCGGGACTGGCTCGAGTGGAGACTTTAGACGATGTGTTCCCTAATTTCTGAGATTTTGTCTGCAAATAATGAAGAATTTCGCTTGAGCAGGGATTTTATGAACACCCTCTTTCTGAATAACATCTTCAAACATGGTTGCTTTTTACCAAATATATTTTTACATTTTGATCTTTTTGGGGAGGTGCCCCCACACCACCCTTTTTTTTTACCCCTTAACCCATTGGCCGTCCCTATTTGTTTAACCCGTTACTGCTTTCCCTTTGTCTCAATGTGTATTTCAGTCAACCTCATTTAAACACACGTTTTTCAATCAGTACACCTTATGATCGATGTGATTGTAAGATATATTTACTGACCGATCAGACCATAACGACAGCTGATCAGATCAGACTTCCCTTGGCAACGCCTGGCAGTGGGCAAGCGCCGCGGTCTGGGAGCGAAAGGGATGGAGAGAGAGAGGGTGGGGTGGTTGGGGGGTGCCGGACGCCCAAAGTGATTTGCAGCACTTCACTAAACGCCCATGAATATAAATCCGACACTCATTCGCCAATCTTGGCTCGCATCAAATAGACCTCAGGCCGAAAAATGTCTGTATAAATTAAACATTTTGCTTTTTTGTTGTGAAAAAATGAACAGAACAGTGCACGCTACTGAAGCTCCCACTTTGCTCCTGGGCTCCAGGGTTGCTGCACCTGGTCCGACTGACTGAAGCAAGCGTGCGCGCCTGCGCACAACATTCTGTTTTGCACATTCTGGATTCTGGCACAGTCTAAGTTACTGACGCGTCACCCATGAGGATTTTTCTGGTGTACAGATATGGGGGCAGACAAAATGAAGCGTTGCTGCTATGTTCGAAGCATTTCACTGGGAATGGGCGCCACGTCTATAGAAACATAGCCACAGATCCACTTTTTGTTTTGTATAAGGTATCCATCACTCTAAAATTCTAAATGTGTGGCGTTTTACTGCGACTGGCTTTCCTGCTGGGGCATTCCTGCACAATTGGACTTCGCAATTTTCCTTTTTTGTGGGGAGACATGCCTTGGCTTGGCTAGATCGGTTCTTGCGATCATTTGGGCTACTTACCTAGGAGCCGTCGATTCAGAAAGGGCCAGATTGACCGCGCGTTTTTCAATGGGATTGTACCATTCTAACAGGCTTCTTTGAATTGGGCCCTTAGTATCTTACAGGAAACACTGAATTTGGTGTTCGTGATGCACTGTTAGTTTGGGCTTGCCGCTGGTGGTTAGGTGTGGGGGACGGGAAGGCATGGAGTCAAGGCTTGGGCTTTGAGTGAAGGTGAGCGGAGCTGTGTAGACTGGCAGATAAGCTCCAGGTGGTCATTGTGAGCAGGGATGTTGATGGCCTGTTTTGGGGGAGTGGATCTCTACGTAACACGCCTGATAGGGCAAAGAAGCAAAAGACCTTTGCTGCCATAGCATGCCCCAGATCACAGAGGAAAGGTTTAGCACAAAGGGGGCGGATGAACTGCTAGAGGTAAAACCGGTGCTCGAGTTGCCAGCTGTTTGTTCCTCACGTCCTACCAAAGGGATGCATTCACAGTCTGGACAAATGCACAAAGAAAAGCAGCGGTTGCTCTTGGAGCCTGGTCACTGGCTGCCCTTTTGCTGAAGGAAGTCTTGTATTTCTGGGGTGCAGAGTCAGACAGATGTTAGCACTTCCGCTGTATAAGGCTTACCGAGAGCGCTCTCAAGTTGTCTCATTTAAGCCAGGAGTAGCTCTTCAGTACTGGTTTTTGCTTTGCATTTTGTGACTTGTCTTGCATTTATCATTTGGAAAGCAAAACTACAAGCCCCAGAATGCAAATAAAAGAACACAAATATCTGGGGCTACTCACAAACTCACAATAGCATTCAACCCCCTCAGAGCTCTGATAATACTGAGGATATAATAACCCTAACACTTACCTGAAATAAATATAATGCACATTGAATTTCGATTTCAGCGGATATAGTTACATTCCTCAGAGCGTGTTTAGCTGATTGCTCTATGCCACCCTGTGCATTCCTCGTTCTATGCAGGGACGCCTATTGAGGATAGCTCAGCTGCAACGTGATCACCTTGGAAAGAAAACGACACGCAGCAACATAGGTTCGATCCCCGGGTCCGCGATAAATAACCAATCATATAATATCATGGAAAGCAACAATATCGGGTAGTATATTGCAAGGCTTATTGGTTGGCAAATGTCTAAGACCACTAGGGTCCTAATGGAGTTGCAATTATATACCCACCAGCTGTACAAGTGCCACAGGCTGATTTTATTGTATCCTAAGTGGGCACGGATGGCACTTCTGGAATCCAAACCCTGCTGTCGGTTTCCTGAATGGTGAACGTTTGTGGTGGTGTCTGGCTGGGCACGGATCCAATACTTACAGTCTTTGCCGCAATGCAAACACTGTTGCCTGGCTGGTGTGACTCGTGTGCTTTACTTGGAAAGCTGATCACCCTGAATGGGTAAGTCCATAGCTGTACTTTTTGTTTTGTATATGTGTCACATGTTGGTTTTGTTTGTGTCGGTACATTCACTGTTATGAGTGTCAAACGCATCATGTCTGCAAAGATCTCCGCATGTCACACTAACATTGTGCATAGAGAGCATGCATTCTTGTATCATGTAATTATTATACACCGAGGGAGTGGGTCATTATAAGTATAATAGTCGCCCACAAGCTTTGCCTGGAGCAATAAGTTGGCTAAGGGCATTATTCCACGTGATAACGACCCCTCCCAAGCTGTATAATCCTGTTAGTGCCTGCCAGCCTAGCTTTGGCCATCTTTTGTATATCTATTGCGCTTGAAGTTGAAAAAGGAGAGTCCGAGACACGGGTAAAGAGGAGGAGCCAAGAAGGATGTCAGCATGAGAGGAGTAGTAAGTGCAGGGACGAGGAATGGAGCACAGGAAAACGATGCAGGGTCGCACGGCCGGCGGATTCAGAATGCTTACCATGCAGTCCATATGAGGACTTGAAGCCTGCATTCCAAGCATTCTGATTTGCTCAACCGTGGTCTGTTGTGACTGCTGCTGATAATGTATCATTATTGACAAGAGAGGCAGTCCAACAGCTAGTTATTGGCCCCCACCTGACTTAACGACCTGTACCACAGGTGTGAGCACAGAAGTAGGCCAAGTCAACAACATAGCATCACCGATTTCCCCAGTGGGCAGGGACGAGCAAGTTCTAATTGTTTTTTCAAAAGTTGATGTCGGTCAAAGTTAACAAGACATATTATTAGCCTGCAACATAATTTGGGATATATTAAAATCTTGATACACAAGTGGCATATTTAATGCCGCACTACAAAGATATTACTTTTGCAATTGCAAAATGTCATCTGAGCCTGCGTTTCTGGCTCCTGGCAAGCAGGTAGCCAAGAGAATGAAAGGATGTGTGTTCCTCCTCGATGCAGGACCATTCTGGCTTTCCAGTGACAGGGTTGGCGCAGTTATGGGAATAAAGCCAATAGGTTTGGCTGGGAAATGTACTTGGTATGTGTGCAGCTTTACAGGTAATGGTCAGATCACCTCTGCGGATAAGGTGATCTTGTTTTGCTCTTCACAGATGCCAAATTCACATGCCCTTTTTCACCCCATTTGCACATTTGCGCCGATGAGGGGGCGTTTCTGTGCATTTCAAAGCGCATCCTGAATCCGCAAATAGAATTATCTTTGAAATTAGCAGGACATAGTATATTTCCATGCTACTATTTGGCATATGTTCAATGATAGCTGCAATGCATGACATGGTAACTGCCTATCCTGTCATGCATTTTCTTTTAAATGGAAAAGCAGAAGTGTGACGCGTTGCGGTCCCACTTACATTTCCATCCCTAAACCATGGAGAGAAATGGTTCTTTTCAACATTTCACTATGTCATTGGAAATGGGGGATTCTGTTATACATTAGTGTATGTAGCACTATCCCAACACTAATGTATGTCGGGGGACTGGTCTGTGAACGGTGGATAGGACAGGTGCAACGCGCTGGTCTTGTAAGCAAAACCACTCAGAGCAACAGAGGTTCGAATACCTCCCCCATGGCAAGTCCACTCCAAAATCTACAGAAAGAAAGAAACTGTTTTTAAACTGGAAATTCTGTTTAATTTAAAATGATGAATCAAGAAATCAAAGGTGGTCGCCTAACTTTCAATGCTGTGGAAACTACCCACAATATTCCACATAAATACAGGCAGCTTGTCAACCTAAACAAAACAATCTTCCTGTTTCTTTAATGTTTACATTCTCAAGACACACACACATCCATGCAAACAAAATCAAATATGAATAACATTTCCAGACAAAAGAGTAAAATCATATTCTATATAAACATACACATTGTCATCGGTTGTCAGATTCACAAAGACAAAACCATTATTTAAAGAAACTTTACAACACAATACCTTTTCTCTGAAACCATTGACGTGTTGGCATCAGAACAAATATTGACGTAACTCATCTAGGGTGATTCAACCTTAACAGGTTAGACATTATTGGTTTCTAGCTTGGACACATATATAAGAATGGTTGGTAGGATTAACTTTTTTACACTTATTGTAAAGCCTTGAGTTCAGGGTCAAAGCTTTTATTTTGGAGAGAAAATATATTGATGCATTAAAGTGTCACCCAAGCATGAGATTAGAAAACTGAAATAAAACTGAAATTTAAGAGGAATCAATACCTTCATTTTAATTGGCATTAGAAGTCTACTGAAGACAGAATCCTTCAATGTGTTTGCAATATTATTTGGACACAATATGTTGATTATTTAAATTGACATTATGTTCATAGGAATGAAGGGAAGAAACTAGCCCCCTTTCTATTCCATTTTGAGGAATCGAAAACTCTCATTAGAATGTTTCGTTTATATTTTCTATGCTTCTCACTGGCCAAGAGGTTCAACAATCCCTTAAAATATGTGAGTCTTGTGTAACTCATGCTCACAAACCCAGATATAATTTGCACCTTTGAAAACGTGCGCAATTAATTAAACAATTGGTTGTCAGAGCAAATTTTCCAATCTATGTTAAACGTACTTTCACACATTTTCTGTTACAGGCTCAGTACCTGTGCCATCAATTAGGACTTTATATTCAGAATCACAGGAAAATTCTCACTTTAGAAACACCCTTCACTCTTCTATAGCTACAGGCATAACAGAGTTATTAAAATGCGTTAATTCATTAAAGATTCATATATTTTAATACATTCTTTGTATATGGATGTGCTTAGGGCTGCTCCTATGAATTCAAATATATTTTTGGTTTTCAAAATGAACGAATGGTTAAAAACTAAGAGCCAATAATTGATTTCATAATTTGTCACCTTAAATGCATTTCTTTAAATCACATTTTACTTGATAATTCAGATTAAATAAGGTGTATTGTGAGGGTCCTATTACCATACTATTACCATGAATCATACAATACACCCGTTGAGAGATAATATTCACGCTCAGAATTCTGCTGTCCAATGTACGTATTCTTTAAAATCCAAATTCCTATTGCTTATGACACAGGTATTTGAGATCTTCATTAAAAAAGTCCTGTTTATTCTATGTTATTTCATAAAACAAAAAAACAGCCGATGCGTGTTTCGACCCCTTGGGTCGTTCTCAAGGCTGATACATTAGTTACAGCCATGCAGTATATAGAAAATGAATACAGTTGTAAATAACAGAAAGAAACACAGAAATTTCAAAATGTGACACACAGAACAACAATACATATCAAAACAGAAATTTAAAAAAGCAAAAAAGAGAAGAGAAAAAATGTTCACATACCATATAAGGTGCTACATACGGAGGAAAACCACATCATGGAACAAACAGTGTTCAATAAGTGAAAGAGAATTGTATGTATTTAGAATATTGTGCTGGCATTTTGTCATATATCACAGTTGGCAAAAAGAAATTTTTTTCCATAAAGGTTTTAATATAGAAATATTAGATTTTGATGTTAATGTGCATCATATTCACCAGTTTATGGTTGTTAAATTTTACACACCAGCGTGTCAACAAATACCAATCCAACCCTGTGTTTATAGAAGTGCCCCCAAAGTCGGCATGCAGATATAATTTGTGCTCACAAATGTATGTGATGTGAATTGGCCGTGCGGTGTCAAAACACTTATAATATCGTGTTAGGTTTCTGTCCTTGCTAAATTCACCCTGTTGCGGTTAGCTGCGGGGGTGAAAACAGAGCCATTTATTTGCCCGTAAGGCTTACTCCGGAAACTTGAGATGACTTGATTAAATGTCTGTAATTAAGAGAGAGAATATTATGTAATTTCGTCTGTTAATAGTGAAAAAATGTCATACACTCGTGGTATAAGCATGTCCTTTAGAAAAATATTTTTGAACCTGGAAGTGTTATTCCCTTAATTATGGCTTCCTTGGAATCACTTCCCTTGAAATTACTAGAGATGATTCCTCGAAAATAGTCTGCCGTCCTGTGAAAATATTTCGAATAACGTGCTAAGTAATGCTGAGTTTCTGTGCAGCTTTTTGCATTAAAGAAGACTGTCCCAAAATTTTAAAGACTGCCGTCATGTCTACTTACACTGAGTTGAATACCTCTCAAAAATCCTTGCCTCCGATGGCACTCTGAATTCAAATGGCGGTCCTGGTGACTCTACAAGGTCCTGTTAGTATACCTTGAACGTCATTACGTGATGACGTCACGCATATGAATGCGCGTGACGTCATGGTGTAAAAAATAACAAGAAAACGTCATCGCATCGTGCCGGGGCGTCGGAAAGCAAATACAACTAGTGTGTTTATTATGAATATAATGAGCATTATATCAATTGCGTATTGGCATTAACACAGTATGTTTTAGGATCGGTCGATCTCTATGTATTATCTTGGCCTACTGAAGTCCTGTGGAGTTCCGTAATGATGCTAAATATGTCTGTATGAGCACGAGATTAAATTGAGTTCCGTGTGGTATTACAGTTATTATGTGTTTTAAATGTGTGTTCTTGTGAAATAAATAAATGGGTGCAATTGGAATTTGTAGCTTGAAATTTTGAAATTTTGCACATCAACTAGATTGAGTGATTTAAAAGAGGTATTAGACTAATTCTTTGTGAGCATGGTTGGATCAATAGTGTGTTTCCACTGGAGGTAAAATTCACACTTACTGTTGCTTGAGCCAATATACACGTATTGTTGAAACATAAAGAGGTAAAATCCACACTTGCGTTTGCTTGAGCCATTATACATGTGTTGTTGGCAAATTAGGACAACATATCTTTGTATTTACAGAAAAACAATACATTTCATGATCCGTGTTAAAGCCAAATTTACACCAAATTCTGTGCCCCGTAAGTAACAAATGAGTTTGGATTCCATTTGGCGTAATTTCAACTGTGTATTGCCTCCCCTTTTACTCTTCTTCACTTTCATCAGACCCACAAAGCGCAGGTCTTCACAGTTGTTCATCTGATGTACTCGTTGCCAATGTATGGCTAAAGGTAATTTAGGATCAGGGTTTGTTTTTTTAGACTGGCTATGTGTTCACGAATGGTAACCCTCAATTGGCTGATGGTCCTTCCAATATAGGTTTTCCCACATACACATATGATAGCATATACCAAAAAACTTGATTTACAATTGATGAATTCAGTGATTTTAATTTGTTTTCCTGTGTGATCTTTAAATATCCGACAATTGTCTAACACATATCTGCATTGGTTGGAGTTGCCACATTTGTGGAAACCACTACTTGTCTGTAGCCAATTAGTGTTCTGGTTCTTGACTGATAAATTTAAAAAGGAAGGCCATAATTTCTGCTTAAACCCTAGAGCTCTAGTAAAATTGAATTTCGGATGATCAGTCAAAAAGGGCGCCAGATCTTAGTCTAATTTAAGAATGTGCCAGTGTCTGGCTGCCAATTTGTAAAGTAAACTTGAATCAGAAGAGTATTGAGTGATGATGGATAATGGTTGTGGTTGAGTTGTGGCATTCTGTTTGTCCAGTATTAGCTCCGATTGTTTGACATGCAAAAATGTGTCCAATGCATTCTTAATTGCGTTCATGTGGTAACCCCTATCTAAAAAGTGCTGGGTCAATAGTTTACATTCTTTAACAAAATCTGAATCCCTACTGCAATTCCTTCTAGCCCGATAATATTCTCCCCCTGGAATATTATTGATGGTGCTCCGTTGGTGGCTGCTGGTGGCATGTAACACTGAATTCACCTCCGTAGGTTTACGGAAGGTTCTAGTATGTATTAAGCCTCCTTCAATGAAAATGCGGAGATCTAAGAAATCAATCTCCAGAGGACTCGCATGACCTGTTAATGTAATGCCAAATGTGTTGGCATTGACATATTGTAAGAAAATGTCAAATGATTCAAGTGTGCCTTTCCATATGATTATGATGTCATTGATAAATATTTTCCATTGTATTAAGTTGTCCTGAAAGCGTACTTGTAGGTAAATATGTTTGTCTTCATATTGGGACATGAACAGGCCACAGCATTTGGCTTTAACACGGATCATGAAATGTATGTTTTTCTGTAAATACAAAGATATGTTGTCCTAATTTGCCAACAACACGTGAATAATGGTTCAAGCAAATGCAAGTGTGGATTTTACCTCTTTATGTTTCAACAATACGTGTATAATGGCTCAAGCAACAGCAAGTGTGAATTTTACCTCCAGTGGAAACACACTATTGATCCAACCATGCTCACAAAGAATTAGTCTAATACCTCTTTTAAATCACTCAATCTAGTTGATGTGCAAAATTTAAAAATGTCAAGCTACAAAAGCCAATTGCACCCATTTATTTATTTCACAACAACACATGTTTAAAACACATGAACTGTAATACCACACAGAACTCAATTTAATCTTGTGCTCATACAGACATATTTAGCATCATTACAGAACTCCACAAGACTTCAGTAGGCCAAGATAATACATTGAGATCAACCGATCCTAAAACATACTTTGTTAATGCCAATGCGCAATTGATAGAATGCTCATTATGTTCATAATAAACACACTAGTTGTATTTGCTTTCCGACACCTCGGCACGATGCGATGACGTTTTTGTGCTATTGCTTAGACCATGACGTCATGCGCATTCATACGCGTGATGTCATTGCGTAATGACATTCAAGGTGTTCAAGGTATATTAACAGGACCTTGTAGAGTCACCAGGACCGCCATTTCAATTCAGAGCGCCATCGGAGGCAGAGATTTTTTGAGAGGTATTCAAACAGTGTAAGTAGACATGATGGCAGTCTTTAAAATTTTGGACATTCTTTCCCTATGGCAAAAAGCTGCACAGATACTCAGCACGTTATTCAAAATATTTTCACAGGACGGCAGACTATTTTCGTGGAATTATCTCTAGTAATTTCGAGGGAAGTGATTCCAATGAAGCCATAATTAATGGAATAACACATCCAGGTATCCAAATATTTTTCTAAAGGGCATGCTTATACCACGAGTGTATGACATTTTTCACTATTAACAGACAAAATTACATACTATTCTCTCTCTGAATTACAGACATTTAATCAAGTCCTCTCACGTTTTCGGGGTAAGCCTTACGGGCAAATAAATGGCTCTGTTTCACCCCCGCAGCTAACCGCAACAGGGTGAATTTAGCAAGGACAGAAACCTAACACGATATTATAAGTGTTTTGACACCGCACGGCCAATTCACATCACATATATTTGTGAGCACAGATTATATCTGCATGCCGACTTTGGGGGCACTTCTATAAACACAGGGTTGGATTGGTATTTGTTGACACGCTGGTGTGTAAAATTTAACAACCATAAACTGGTGAATATAATGCACTTTAACATCAAAATCTAATATTTCTATATTAAAACCTTTATGGAAAAAAACGTCTTTTTGCCAACTGTGATATATGACAAAATGCCAGCACAATATTCTAAATTCATACAATTCTCTTTCACTGATTGAACACTGTTTGTTCCATGATGTGGTTTTCCTCCGTATGTAGCACCTTATATGGTATGTGATAAAATGTTCACTTCTCTTTTTTCCTTTTTTTCATTTCCATTTTCAGATGTATTCTTGTTCTGACTGTGTGTCACATTTTGAAATTTCTGTATTTTTTTCTGTTATTGACAACTGTATTCATTTTCTATATACTGCATGCTTGTAACTAATGTATCAGCCTTGAGAACGACCCAAGGGGTCGAAACATATGTCGGCTGTTTTTTCGTTTTATGAAATAACATAGAATATAACAGGACTTTTTTATGAAGATCTCAAATACCTGTGTCATAAGCAATAGGAATTTGGATTTAAAAGAATACATACATTGGACAGCAGAATTCTGAGCGCGAATATTATCTCTCAACGGGTGTATTGTATGATTCATGGTATATGAACCCTTTGGGCAGGTTCATTGTTCAGAGATTTTTCGCTGCCAGTCTCTAGAATCTTGTATAATGGAGAATAGCACACAGTAACTCAGTATCCAAACTCATGTTCTATAGTTTACTGTTACCAACTAATATATCTGCTTTCTTAAATACAAAAGGATCTTTTCAATAAGTGCCTTAATGAAAAGATACTCATGTTACAAGTACCCTTACTGATCTGCCAGGCCCAGGTTCAGAAGCTATTAGAGGCATCTGTCATTTGAAGTTCCCATTACTGCCATTACTGTCTTAACAGACATCAGAACATTTTGACCTTGCGCTCTCCTTAAAATTACAAGTCCACCAAATTGAACTGAATCTAATATGTACGTCACACTTATTTTGTGTGATATTTTAAAACAAGGCCTTTGTCCTGGGTACAGATAGCTGTGCTCATCTCTTTTAATTACTTATTCACTCATTCATAATGAGGTCTGTTTTACAGAAAGATGACATTTGTATTCCTTGTCTCAAGAGTGCTGAGCCCTTAATAAACACACATTTTAGGTTTAACCAGAGTTCAAACTAAGTTTCCCATTTCAAGGTTACTTGTAAAAAGAACGCTCTGTGTGTAATTTGTACTGTTGATAACAATTTAATATAGTCTAGGCCTATCAACAAATGTAACTTAGACTATCAGATAACTTAGCAAAAACACATTCTACCATCTTCTTGCAGAATGCTAAAATATAATTTCTATAAATCTCCCAAGTTCTTCATGCAACATGGCTGCATAAATACATGAACTATTTTCCTTGGCTAATTTAGTTTTTGAAAGGCAACATGTATTCTTTTGTTTAACATTATTGATACTTACTGATTCTTACATGTAAAGTCAATTTAGATGCATGTTGTTGAACGAAAAGTGTTACATGCATTCAAATAGTTTTTACAGTTCAGCCTTTCAATGCAAGGGTTATTGTCTAATCATTAATTAGAGTGGCGCTAGTAGTGATATTATTATTAATGGTGATGACAGTATTAATAGTATGAACAGTGGTAGTTCTAATAGAAGTGGTAGCAGTACATGTAGGACTAGCAGGGTGTGTAGCATCACCCCATGTACTCTAGGAGTGGTATTTAAAGAAATAGTAGTATTGTATATTTTTCTGGTTGATTACATGTCACTTAATGCTGGACTTTTCCAGCTTCTAGGTGCCAGAAAGGGGACCAGTCCCATGTGGCACACCGTCATGCTGTTGCCACGTTGAGGGCATGCCCCTGAGCCATCCTCCCATTCCAGCTAGTTCTAGTAGCATTCCCAGCAGCATTAGCATTAGTTGTAGTATTGTCTGTTTCCATGGAACCCAGATGACAGCCATGCCATCATAGTCCATGAGCAGTCCAAGGAATAAGGCCAATGAGTAGTGTAGCCAGTGAAATACAAAAGACAGAAGTGATTTCTCCTGGAGAAAACTTGGCAGATTTCCAAGAATAAATAGGGCATATTAGATTATTTGTATGTTTTATTAGGAATTAAAGAAGCACTAAGTACAATATTAGATGAAAAATGGATGTCAAAGATGGCTACATAATAGGGGAAGAAGCACTAAGGGAAAATACCTTTACAAAACTGCACAAAGGCCTATAGTCAGCAAATGTAAAGAAGGTACATTTTGCTTATTACACCAATTGTATTATACACCCACAAGAGTATCAGGTTTATTGTGGGGGTTCATTATGAATAAATATGTCCGATGTAAGAAGGAACAGTGATATGTATCTTGATTACAAGCAGTAAGATTCGGAATTATGAGGAAGAAGTGTTTTGGAGAGTGTCTAACATTTCAAGGGCGGAAATCAAACGTACACCATGTGTAACGGATTGAAATGGAAAACAGGAAGGAAGAGGTGCTTTTTGACTACATTTCTATAATGTATACATTACTGACAGTTGTGAGCTATCGGAAACAGTTTGATTCACCCCAGGATCATTTTGGAGAAAGATATATATGCTGGGCAGCAGAGAGAATAAGACATTTGCAGGTTATGCCACAGGATCTTTGAATGGATCAATGTGCCTTTGTCGAACCTCATTCTCAATAGTGACCCCTCGCCAAATGCCACTCACAGATTCCAGTTCATGGTTCTGACTTCCCTTTGCTCCTTTCATAGCTCCATTCCTGCAAGTACTTTTCTGTGAGCTGGCTGTCACCTCCTTTCTCTCCTTCTATTGTTCATGGGAGGGCCCCCATCTCCAGCCGCACGTGACCCCTTCCCATACGCCCTCTCATTCTCCTTGCTCCTCTTTAAGAGAGAGTTCGATGCAATGCCACCCTGCTGCTACAATGCACTGCCCATCTAGCCGTCTCTCCCCTTGACCACCACCCCGCCCTCCTCTCCTCACCTTGTCAGCCTTCATCCACCAGCTTCCCTGCCATGGCTGGAGTGATGGAAGTTGCATTCAATTCCCATCAATTGGCCCTCATTTCTGGCATGAAAGCTATGGAAGGACTTCCCTGTCAAGTAGCCCGGCTTAACCACAACACGATTTTAACACCTGCCAATCGGTGAGTGGGTGTTTGGGAACGAGGGTAAAGACATTTCAGTATTGAAAAATTAAAAGTAGATATAGAGTAAATGGAGGTCTTTAGGAACAAAACGAGCATAAAATACCACTAAAAAGTGCTGAACACTGGACTGAACGAAGTGTATGTAGAGTAAGAGGGGAGTGGGGTGCAGGGAGGGGTGCAGAGAACTGCTGTTGTTATTTGTGTTGAAAGTGGGTGGTGATGATTCTGGCTCTGTGATTGGTGTTGGTGTGTGTGGTAATGGTGCGTGTTGGGATTGGGCATGGAGTATGCCACCTTTTTCCCGAGATAACATAAGTTAAAGACAGCATGCATGAGTTCCTTAACTTTGTGCTCAGCGCTTCATCATTGTCAGCGCTGGCCAATGGGCTGGCTCTTGCCCAGAGGCATATCCAGGATTGTCTAACAAGTGGGGGCTTAAGCAAATGTAGTTCGGCCCACCGCAGTGACAGTAACATCTGTAAATGCCCACACTGTGCTATTGAGTGGGCATTCACAGATTTAGGTTGGGCCTTGCCCGCTCAGGCCCTACCCTGTCTACGCCTCTGCTCTTGTCGGATCTGAGATCCGGCATCAGATGTGTAGCTAGATCTCAGGATCCAACCAGCCTGCCTGCCAAATAGTACATCACGAACTAAAGGGATTTTGAAAGAAAAGGAAAGAAAAAAGCAAAGCGCTTTGCGCGATAGAGTAGGGAGTGGGGGGCAGAGCACATTGACGCCAAAAGTGGTCTTCTGGCTCCGCCCCCTACCTACATCACAGGCAGCAGGAGCCAAGGCAGACTCTCGGCGACCATGTGCGCACAGTGCGCTCGCACAGAGCAGATTAGGTCACAGTGGCGAGCCCTTAGGAAGCGCACTGTGCGCACAAAGCAGAATCCATTTGGAAAACGTAATGATCACCGAGACCCCAGCTTAGCGAGCTTGGTGATTGCTGCCGTTCCCAAATGAATTCTGGTATTTGTAGTTTGGGATGTCAAAATACAATTTGACACGGACGGTGCATGCTGTGATGGCTTGAAAAGTACACAAACCATAACAAGGTAAGCTCACTCTGGTTTATATACTTTTCACGCAATGAAAGAAATTGCACCATTTTTAAACTATTCTTTTTAACATTTCCTTTGATCTGGGTTCAACTGGCAGCTCTGCCCCTTCTGAACTCTGCCTTCTCAGAATTCCGCCTCCTCCTCCAAACTCCGCCCCACACCGGCCCTTGTGCGATCCCGCTCCACATTTTTTCCATTTTCACCAATGATCATTGTGGGGAAGAAATGCAGGAGTGCTCGGATGAGAGCAAAGAATTGAATTCTAAATGAGTTGAGGCCAACGGGTGTCATTCCCCACAGATGTCATACGTTCCATTGCCCATGTTTCTCATGCATGCCGGCGCGTGTCACTCTTCAGAGCTTCCTCGTGGCTTAATGCGGGAGTGATGACATGGCAGCAGGGAATGATGTGAACGATTAAAGCAATACATGTCCATATATGTCTGACGACAGTACGCGTGAGTTCCATCAATCATAGTACTGAGAAATCTAGCCTTTGGATTGGGGAGCCTCCCACATGAAGCCGAAACATGGCCGATGCCTTCGCAGTTGGCCAACCGAATAGAGCCTAATAGTTGAAGCGCCCTAGCTCTCTGCACACGCCGCATGCAGTTAGTCAAAATGTATTAGCAGACTTGCATTCAGACATGCGTTGTCTTAAATACGGTTCTCTTGGCACACGAGCAGTACGGTGTAGTACAGCTGCACACAACTGTGAGAATCTCTGGCCAATACTGCACTTATATGTCATGGACCCGATTCATGGAATTTTTTGCACGGTGCAAAGTCACTTTGCACTGCCAACACCCACCCTGGATCGTGGCACTGTGGAAAGTGTATTTTTGCAGTGCAAAGTCAGTGCAAACTCACTTTGCACTGCAAAAATACACTTTGCACTGTTCCACGAATCAGGGTGACTGACCCAGTGCAAAGTAAGTGCAAAGTGATTTTTCCAGTATAAAGTAGGCGGTCAGATAGCACAGCGAACTGAGCGCTCATGTCTGATATCTGTGTGCAGCCTGCCGATACAGGTTCTAATCCCGGCCGTGCTAACTCAGAGGTCGATAAATTGAGTAACATGCAATACCACACTGTGGGATAGTAATATCAACTGTTATCTGAGCGCTCAGATGCTTGTAGCACTGTATAAAACTAGATATTATTACTATATTGCACTGCAAAAATACACTTTGCACAGTTGCATGAATCAGGGTGGGTTTTGGCAGTGAAAGGTGACTTTGCACCGTGCAAAATATTCCATGCTTCGGGCCCTATATGTTTACTTAAAGTACAGAGTCAGTGGTAGCTCCTCTGAAAAAAGACGTTCGCCTTTTTTTTCTAGCTTATTTAGGTGTTTTGTCGGGCACAGCATTTCACCTACAACTTAAAAGCACTTGTGGACAGTGTCAAAGTGGAAATCTGGCATTATTTTGAGGGGCCGCCCTGAATGTCTGATCGGCCAAGGGGTTCATTCTCGTGGAGTTAAAAAGTTGAGCGAATTTGTGAAGTGGGGTAGTGTCCCCGTGGGGACATTTTCCTGAAGGCCACAGAGAAAGATGATTGTGTTGGACTCAAACGGTATGTTTCTGTGTTGCACAGCAAGCACACGCCCAGCACCAGGAGAACAGATCAGATGTGGTGATCATGCCACTTAATGCAGGCGGATACACGTACACACAAACACACCCTCTCACTCTCTCTCTCTCTCTCTCTCTCTCTCTCTCTCTCGACATACATATCCCTGATGTATAGCAACACCACAGATGAGGGGACCTGCCATTTTTATAGGGAACTGAGAAAATATGTTCCTCTGTAACTGTACACCGCCTTCACAACGTTCTACAAAAACCCTGTCTGGATGCATTCTAACACACTTTGCAAATGTGATGACCTTTCAAAGGCGTTGCAATGTACAATCTCTTTTTTTGCATTTGGTTTTCCGAAGTCCCCCTCCCCCCCAAAATAAAAACTTTTGGGGCGTATGTGCCAAAACTTTCCACTTAGTTCTATGAGATTGTTGGCATTAACCGAGCATAGCTTGAATGTTGCTGCAGAAATAATTTCAAATATCAAATCATCCAAACTTGAAATGTTGAAATCCACAACTGATCACCAGTCCATGGTTCTCTTTGAGCATTGCGGGTCGGGACATGGCCGCCAATATGGATAGTGCCTACCCAGATACACAACCATGCACCGAATATGCCCAGGGTTATCAATCACCCCACCGCATAGTTCTGGATACGCCCGTGGATATGGAAAATGTATGCGCTAATACACTCAGACAACAACCAACGGAATGCCTCTGCAGATAGAATCACACATACACACACGAGGCAACTGCATAGCTCCTGACATATGTATAACGTATAAACACACACATGCACAGCACTCGCAAGCAAGCGCACACACAACCATACTCACAAATGCCTGTATTACTAAGAAACAAACGCACAAGCAACGGCATATATCCGCAGCAACAACACTGGGAAGCACAAAGACATACACACTCTTGTGCACACTATCCCATTGGTGACGGTCTCATGCACATATGCAGGCACGCAGGGGTTCACAGACCTTGTCCCTTCTACTGACATCTGCATATATAAACGGTGGCCCCTCTACGGCCCCTCCACGAATTTAGTTTCCCCACTGTATGCTCTCACAAACACACACAGGAAAACAAGTGGCAACACGTGCACATAATCCCCCCCCCCCCACACACACACACTCTCTCACACAGTTCAGCACAGTCAGGTGCTATTACTTGAAAAGAAAATGTGAAAAAGAAATAACATAAATAGGTATAAAAATGTAACAGCTACAAATATTGTGAAGGTCAAGCTAAGGTTCGTATCAACACTCCAAAACAACAGACAAGTAAAATGTACAACCTCTAGAAATGTTAATGCTACTAATAACAGTGAAAGAAAGCTCATCCTACTACAATGCAAAGCATCATTGACACTGCGCCACTTCTTCGCAAGGCTGGCTGTGAATATTAGCCAGCTGACACCAATACTCTAGTTGCAGCCAGTGTTCTGAAGTACTGCTCTAGTGAGATTTCATTTGTAGTGTGACTGACTGTTTATATTGAGCGGTGGTAGTAATCTCAAAATTGGCACTCAAATCGCTGGCATTCTCACATATGTATAGGTACTAACCTAAACTCTTTTGAAATATATATATATATATATATATATATATATATATATATATATATATATATACAAAAGACGTGCAATACCAAACTTTTCCCATTGGAATACAATAGGCAGCTTGGAACAGCATACACATGTGGATCTCTGTGGCACCGCGCAGAGGTATGCCTATACATATTTCTCGCTCTGTTTTGTTCTTCCCGTCTCCCTTTGAAAGGGAACTTGTGCTCACGCAATTGCGAATGATGACTTGACCTCCTAAAGTAATGCTTGGGTATTTTTCTTCTAACAAAGACCTCGGGCCTAATTCACAGAAGTGTTTTATAATGGCGCAATTCCATTGGAAATTGCTCGGTGAATTAGGTCCTTTATATGCACACCTATACGTGCAGACATGTCTAAAAAAACACTAACGTCAAACAACACCACATCAAAGACTAAACGCTACGTGCCCACCCCTCCCCTTTCTGCCCTGCTCTCCAGCTGTCTGGACTAGCAAGGAAAAGGTAATATGCAGATGTGTGCACGGATGAATAGACACAGACACACTTAGATACAGATATGCTGATGGACAGATTCGTAGGTGGACAGAGATAGGTGAAAGATAGGCTGATACATGACATATAGGCGGATACATGATAGATAGGCAGATATAGGATAGGCGGATACATGATAGATAGGCAGATACATGATAGATGGATACATGATAGATAGGCAGATATACGATAGGCGGATACATGATAGATAGGCAGATACATGATTGATAGGCGCATACATGATAGATAGGCAGATACATGATACATAGGCAGATACATGATAGGCAGATACATGATAGATAGGCAGATACATGATAGGCGGATAGATGATAGATGGGAGGATAGATGATTGCTAAGTGGGCAAATGATTGCTAGATTGGTAGCTACATATATAAGCAGATAGATGATTGATTGCTAGGTGGATAGATAGGCAGATAGATGATTGATAGGCGCATACATGAAAGATAGACGGATACATGATAGGCGGATACATGATAGATAGGCAGATACATGATAGATGATACATGATAGGCGGATAGATGATAGATGGGCGGATAGATGATTGCTAAGTGGGCAAATGATTGCTAGATTGGTAGATACATATATAAGCAGATAGATGAGTGATTGCTAGGTGGATAGATAGGCAGATAGATGATTTATTAATAACTAGATAGGTGAATGATAACTAAATATATAGACAGATAAATAGAAAGGCAAACTGTAGATTGATAGATAGACTGATAGATGATTGATAGGTGGCTAGAGGACAGGTAGATAGGCAGATGGATGATTGACAGATATCTAAATATTTAGATAATAGATAGTCATGTAGGTATGAGGCTAGATGTCAGGTGGATAGGTGGGTGGATGATTGATTGATTGATGGATGGATAGGCAGAGCAATGGTTGATAGACTGCTAAATACATAGATGAATAGAAAGATATAGGTAGGCAGCTAGATAATTGTTACATAGGTGGATAGATGATTGATAAATAGATAGGCAGATAGCTAGATTGATACGCTCATCGATGATTGATAGATAGATGGGTAGATGATAGGCAGATGGGTGACAAATCGATAGATGGATAGATAGGCAGATAGATAGAAAGATAGACAGTAAGATACATGGTTGACAGGTGGATAGATAATTGATAAATAACAAAACAGATAGATGATAAATAGATAGGCAGCTAGACAGATAGATGATATATAACGACAGAGGCAGATACATATATAGATACATAGATGGATAGATATAGACAGGCAGATGGATATAGTTAGGCGGATGGATAGAGATAGCGAGATGGATATAAACCAGCATATGGATATAGATAGGGAGATGGATAGAGACAGGCAGATGGATATAGACAGGCAGATGGATATAGAAAGGCAGATTGATATAGATAGGAAGATGGATATAGACGGGTAGATGGATATAGATAGGCAGATGGATATATTCCAGCATATGGATATAGATAGGGAGATAGATATAGACAGGCAGATGGATATAGACAGGAAGATGGATATAGATAGGCAGAGGAATATAGACAGGCAGATGAATATAGATAGGCGGATGGATATAGATAGGCAGATGGATAGAGATAGGGAGATAGATATGGACAGGCAGATAGATATAGATAGGGAGATGGATACAGACTAGCATATGGATATAGATAGGGAGATAGATATATACCAGCATATGGATATAGATAGTGAGATGGATGTAGACAGGCGGGTGGATATAGACAGGCAGATGATATAGACAGAACGATGGACATACCTGGATATAGATAGGCGGGTGGATATAGACAGGCTGATGGGCATAGATAGGGAGATGGATATAGATAGGCCGATGGATATAGACAGGCGGATGGATATAGATAGGGAGATGGATATAGACAGGCAGATGGATATAGATAGGCAGATGGATATAGACAGGTAGATCGATATAGACAGGCAGATGTTTAAACACTGATAGCAAGAATGTGGGAGATTACTAACAGTGGCAGACCCCCGATTCGTTATGTTCGTTGCTATAGGTGGTGCATGTACGCCCTCCCGCCCACCTCCCCTGTACTCGGGAACGATATCCGCATGGTGTATCCGTAGTCCCCCCGGCCTCCTCCCGCCAGCCAACACACATTCGCTATTCAAGCACCCCGAACCCCAGCAGCGACCCCGGCGCCTCCGACCAGCCATTCCCTGTACAGGAGCCACACGCGCACGCGAGCCCCGAACACACGCCTCGGCCTTTCAACGAGGGAGTGGGTTAGTAGTCTCTGTGGTCGATGTTGGGGGACATTTACAGACCCCTCTTTGTTTTCCCCCATTGCATGTTTTAAACCACACTCTCTTCCGAAGTTGAGAATTCATCCTCGGTAATTTACCCGTGCTGCCTGTTGCCTCGCTTTCATTGGAGTGCTCTCCCGAGGTATCCGGGTGCAGAGGGATCGTGTTGGCGCTTGATAAATGCATGCTACATATTTTGGAGGGTTTGTTGCTATTTCTGAATTTTCAGGCAGTTTTCTTTGTCCGGAACATTGTTTACATTGTCCCAGAAATGATGTGATAAGCTTATATCGGAAGGCATATGTAAAGATGAGTGATACAGCAAAATGGCTGAACCTACAGCATCAACCCGCTATGTGGGGATATGGCTGGAACTCAGGAAATCTTTCGGCTGCAAAGCAAACCTCCGCAAGCATGAAAGAAAATCACCCCAAAAAAAGCAGAATGGAGACCCGCTGCAGGGAGACGCCAAACTAAACTTCCTGAGGCCCCTCCAACCCGGACTGGGATCCGCGGACATCCCACCGAAGTTCGGGCGTCCGCCTGCACGCCTAATACAGATAAGACATGGCGCCCGCCATCTGAACACGCAAGCAGTCTCGCTCTATAAGTCAGGCGCCACAATGCTCAGAATCGCTGGAGATGGGACCTGCAGGGTAAAACCTGCAGAACAGCACCTGAGAATGGGAACGGTCAGCAAAATCAGCGAACAAAGAATGTATTTTAAAGAGGGACATACTCACGAGAACGTATTTTAGAAAGGGCATACACTACACGTATCAATGTACCGGGAAATCGCATGTAAACCGCAGTACGGAGTTGTGTTTGGCATCTGGGAAGGTTATCCCAGTCGGTTCCCTTTTCAGAGAATTAATTACATTTTCCTTTAAGATTTACTGAGAAGGGTGGTGGCACGAACGCTGACCCCCAACTCCCACCCCAACCCGTGAAATCAAAAATGAACACCGTTTAAAATGCCACAAGGAAACCTGGAAAGAGAGAGAAGGGCGTGGAGGTGGTATGGGGGGGGGGTGTAGAGAGGGACATTTGCAATATATTTTTGTCCTACGCCTGAACTGCAATCATTGCAATATTTTCTCTGTGGTCCCTGGAGCATTTGTGAAGCGCCGACCCGCCATAGCGCCGTGCATTGCTATGTACTGGACTACTGCCTCTGACTGGGTTTCCGATAGACTCTAGTAGCTGTGTTTATACACACGCAGTTTCTGTGAGAGTGTGTGCATCGTGCACCGTGTGTGTATATTACACTGCGACAGGCCATATCCGACGCCCGCGGGCCCAGCTGCTCCTTCCTGACGTGCCGCGGTGGTCGCCGCGGACTCCCCCTTTGTATACGGCACCCCTTCATGCCTCCAGACAACTGCTCGCTGCTGGCAACCGTTGTCGGGTTTGTGGAAAACGCAGTTTAATGTAATAACTTTGGCCTTAAAATTAAATAACCCAGATTACTTGTATTCAATATAAAATTGTCAAAGCCCATTGGCCTGGCCTGGCCCTGTAAATCCCTGCTCCCTCATTGCTGAAATGGTTTGGGCTGGGAGGGGCCTGGGTCTTTGGGCTGCAGTGTTTTTTTTTTTTCTTCATTATTAACAAAGCGCGTTATTTGCCGAGTTCGCCGCGAGTGTGGAGGCTGCATTGCTCTCCGGGTGCCGCCGCGTGCAGCTCGGGATCTCGCTAACCTGTGGCCCGTGCACACGCATGTTCCGGGTGCAACCCTTCAAGCACACCACAAGTACTCAAGCTGGCATGCACACATGGGCACACGCAGGCAGACACACGAGCACACGTGCGTACACACAGAAAAACAGGTATGCCACCACACACGGACAGATACGCGCATGCCATGCACACGTGTGCCCACACAAACACACATGCAAACGCATAGGCACACACACTAAATCATACCACACACAATTGGCCTGATGCACAAAACGCTTTTCAATGGGGGAATCCTATTGAAAAGCGCTTTGGGAATCAGGCCCAGCGTCTCTCCCACACACACACGTGCAAACACGTGACGAATCACAATCATATTGTATGTTCGAGATGCCAGTGCACGTTTCTCGACGTAACCGTTGGGATTTGCAGCAGGAAATAAAAACAAGTAGTGTGTGAAAGGGGGGTTGCGGGAGGAGGGGGAGCTCGCCATGCCGGTGAATTGGGGGGGAGTGGGGGGGCAGGGGGATATTATTCACACGCGTCTCTGTGTAAAGGGAGTGCGCGCATTCTCCTCGGAAACATATAACATGCATACCTTTTCGCAAATCTCTATAGTATTGCATGTATTACATGTGGGTGTTAATAGGTGTGTACACGCATGTTACTCCGGCACCCAGCAAAACCCAAAATGAATCACTCCAAAATCCGTAATCCGTGAAGGCAGGTGCTCCGTTCGCACAGCTGCTTTCTCGGACCTTGTCAGCCAAGGGGCATATAAGTAGTGTTGCTCCTATAGAGACATCAAGATGCCCGTTCCTGGATTAGGTGGCCCGACCAAAGCGTGCAAAGAAACGACTTCAACAGCCTACGGTGTCATCGTGCGTGCGTGCGTGCGTGCGTGTGGGTGCGTGCGTGTAGGCAGAGCACATTATAAATACACATTGAGAGGGAATGCACGCGTGTGCCTCTAGAACGGGGCAGTTAACATGTTTCACGGAGAAACCCTAGTCTTGCAGCCCCTCTCGTTTTGCATTCAACAGTGAAATGGTGTAATGTTATCCCCTCACCTGGCGCATGCGCCGAGATAGTAAAAATAAGCGTTATTGGAATGACTACACAAGTAGCGCCTGGATACCTGAGTGGTTTGTGCGCTGAAATAAATGCAAATAAATAATAACGCTATGATAATGACGTGTTTATTTATATAACACCTTAATCCAAAGCGCTTTACAGATCAGATACTTATACAATATCACCCAACCGGAATTGGTACTCATTGATCGACCTCAGAAGGACGAAAGGCTGAGTTGGCCTTGCGGGATCAAAACTTGCGACCTGCAGATCATGCCCTGACCGCAGCAGCGAGCGCTCAACCCGCTGAGCTATCTTACCGGTTATATTGGGGTACATGTATTCTCGGCTGTGTGGCCCATGTAGATGGAGGCATGGATAGCAGTGGGCATTGCAAGGTTGATACGTGATTTGGAATCTGCAAACGGGGACGGATTCAGCCAGTCTATCCCAGGAGTGTGTCCTGCCCAAGTATATATATATATATATAATAAATGTGCCTGTCGCGCTGTGCTGCCATTCCCTTGCCCCCTACCCCGAGGAGAGCCACCTGGCCGGCTGCTGCAGCGCAGACCCCGCTTTCCTCGCCATACTTAAAATGTACGAGTCTTAAGAACTCTCACTTCGCCCTCGGCCGAGGACATGCGCGGGGGTCAAAGTGCATGTCCAGGAACATCCCAGTGAGACAGCAGCAAGAGGGTCACGTGCTTACTCACACCTATTCTGCAGGAAAGAAACAAACGCTTCCAGATCCCTGTTGGGGGAAAAACATCCTTCTCTAGAGACATTGACGCTGGATTTATTTCTGTAATTCACGGATATGACGTCACTCCTGTAAATTATAGGGTCTGAAAAGACCGCTGTTCGTGCTTTAAGGACAGTAAAAAAAAGTTTCGCAAATGTAGAGTGTAGCACAAAGAGGATGTTGTGGACCCGAAGTAAACTAATACCGCCCGCCCGCATTAATAGAGCCGGTAGCGGTGTCCGCGTGCAGTTATGCATAGAATGCCGTGAGGGCTTCTGGGACATGCCCATAACTCAGGAGGGTCCCTGCTGTGTGAACCTACTCAAAACCCCTTCGTTGTATAATGTGCATGCAATACATAGGCGTGTTCGAATGTATGCGTTACAAAAGGGGCTCTCCCCCTACGCTGAAATCCTCGGCCCCCTGGAAAGACGTCATGCAGTGAACTGTGGAAGATAAATCAGGCCGACGACCTTCCTGGGACGGGACGTCATAGAGCCATTACTTGCCACGCCTGGGAGGGCGACCACTGGCCTCTGGGCCGCGGGTGAGGGCCAAGTGCAGGCCTCAGGTCACAGGAGCACCGCCGCCACGTGGCGCGTGTGCGTGCAGTGCCACACCTGAGCGGCCGACGACCAGTCAAGCAGCCCCAGCTAGGCCAGCCAGGCACGTCTGACCGCCAGCTCACACGTGATGTTATGGGCTGAAATCTATGATTGTATGATGTATGACGCTGGCCAAGGGCCGTCCTCCCACAAAAGACTTGGGTCTGGTCCTCCAAGATACCAACGGGTTTGAGGGTGTGAGGGGGGCTCTCCGTCTTCTGAGTGAGTCGAGGAAACTCTCCAGAGGACTGGAAGGCTCACCTCTTCCTCGGCACGTGTAGGCCTGTCTCCATCTTCCCATTAGCTCCCGCCCCCCCAGCATATTCAGCGCCTAGAAGCGGCCTACCAGCGGTGCGAGCGCCTATACAAAACAATAAATAAAACACCCATGCGTGCGTATAAAGAAAGATGTCTAGCATATTAGCCAAGCAAAATGATAAAATGTGAGTCGTAGGATGAAATTCCCCCAGCATAGACTGGAGCTGAGTAGAATCGTACATGCGAAGCGTCCTTTAGTATGCCCATCAGACATGTTTTAAACGTTTTTTGTGCATACACACACCCACCGATATGCATGTATATATTACAGAGTCAGTGGCAGCACCTGTGAAGTTATAGTGACACTCCTATTACAAATAAAAGCACCCACTGCGGCCACCACCATATTAACTGTGGTGCGGTTTGATGAACACGAACACACACACACACACATATCTACACATATCTATATGTGTGTGTGTGGGGGGGGGTGGCGGAGCGGATTCTCAAAGGTTTGGTCCCAATTCATCGATAACTCGCTCTCCCAGGCTCTCTCACGCCCCCCCCCAACCCCCCACACATACAGGGATGTGTGTGTGGGTACGCACAGTGTCTGTGAGGGGGTCTGTCTTGCTATGCACACAGCTGCACTGGCCAGCATGGGGTGGTGGCACCCGGCCCCTCCCTCTCTGGCATCTGCACGGAGGATGGTGGGGGACGGGGGGGGCAGTGTCTCTGACAGCGGGGGCAGGCTGCCTGCGCCGGTCCTTACAGTGTGCCTGTCCGTCTGTCCCGGGGCTCCTTAGACAGGCTCTGGCTGGAGCGCTGCATTTCTGGGGGTGATTGACAGCGGCAACGTCACCAGCAAAGGGGGGCGAGGGGCGGAGGATGGCGGGGAAAGGCCAAAAACTCTATCTGGATGCAACATTTTTTTCTCAAAGATCAAGGAAAAGTTTCGGTCGAACTGGCGGATCTCCCCTCGCTCTGACTCTGCGCCCCGCGTTGCAGCCCCCAGACGGTGCGCGCGGAGCTTCGGGCGGGAGCTGCCAGTGAGCCCCCGGGACCGAGCGGAAGCCCCGAGGAAAGCCGCCTGGAGCATCGTGGGAGCCCCGCGAGACTCCCCGGGACCCCGAGAGACTCTGGTCGCTGGCTCCGCTGGACCACGGGTCCTCGAGACATCCCCTGGAAAGTAGGGAGATTCCTTGGAAACCTGGATAGCCCGCGTCTGGGCGCTAGACGCCCCCAGGTCACCCGCGAGACCCCCCGGACCGTGTGAGATCTCTTGGACTCTTGCGAGATACACGGAGATCCTTGAAAAATGAGAGAACCGCGCGAGGCGCCTGGAACTCCGTGATAAGCCACTAGGCCCTCGCGAGACACCCCTCAAGCCAGAATTGTGCGTCTGTGGCAAGCAGGCCTCAGGGGGGGACGCCCCGAACTCCATGAGGGACACCCACAACTCAGGGAAAGACTATCCTGACTCAAGGAGCGGCACCCAGAAATCAACCAATGACATCTACACCCAAACCCAAGAAGAGACACCCCGAGAAGCACCCTGAGCCCAAGGAGCCCTCAGCAAGAGACAGACATCTGTAGCAGGAGAGACGCGGGTACTGGGGGCAGAGTGTCCCTCAAACAGCGACACCGAGGCCGGACGGAGAAGCACTGAAGGGGGGGGGCCTCACACCGGAGGAATGACACCCCAAGCCCTCCAGAAGTGAGGCCCTGCACCTGGGGGAGACACGCAACGCACACGGGATCTCGCCCGGCGAGAGATCCCAGAGCCTTCCACAGGAACACATCACGGAGGGGTTGGCCCCCAGCCGGTCGGGAGCCAGACCCCCACCCCAGAGGGACCCCCGCAGGCCTGGGAGATGCTGCATCGGGCGCCTCGGCCACCAGCAGAGCCCTGAAGAGCCGCTGCGGACACTGTAAGTTCCCTCCCCGGCATTGCGAGCAGTGGGGCGGCGTGGATAGGGGCCGTGACCCGCGGCCTCGCTGCATAGGAACCAGGCGGGGGCGGATGGGGGGCGGGGGTGTGCTCCCTTCCCTGCTCACCGCCAGAGGAACCGTTATGTGGGCACGTCCTCCTGCCCCGGCCCCTCTTCCGGGTGCATCCCTTCAGGCGCACGTCAGCTCTCTGCAGACAGGGCTCTCCCTCAGACAGGCGTGCAGGGAATCCCGAGGTCACCACACACACGGTGGGGGGGCAGCCTCCCACTTTATGCTACAAGAGGGAGCTTCCTGCGCTCAAGTGACGGCTTAATAGGGCCCAGTTCACGGAAGCGTTGTATAATGGCAAGCCCCCATTGGGGAAGGCTGTTGAATCAGGCCCCAGGCCGCTACTGCTACCAGTAACCGTCGCATCCCCAGTGCTGGCCACCAGCAATAGCAAAAGAAGACATCGGAATGGCGTTCCGTTATATGCAATAATGTTATTGTGTCCTTTGCATTAATCTGACACTCTGACCTCTATTATAAAGGTCATTTCATATTTAAGGCCGGGTATAAACCCCCAGGGTTTCCTACATATGAGTGGAGATGGTCTGGTTAGCGGGACTTCAGAGGGATTTTTCGCTTTGGCAAATGGACGTACAGCAGTCCTGCGTTATAGGCGGTTCGGCAGCCAGCCCCCCTCTATAGACTGGGATATGAGACTATGGGCGGGCTTTACAAAGCCTTTTTCAATGGGATCGGACCATCATGAAACGCTTCCATGAATCGGGTCTTATGGCGGTTGCAGACTTTCACCCTTCCTTCCCTGGCTACAATATTAATATTAATATTATTCTTTCTATTATTATTATTTGTTTTTTTTAGTACTGCGCCAGCTAACCACCTTAGTAGTCACAAAGTGCGCGAACCTCGTCCGAGTCAACATGTCCTTAGGGCACGAGTCATGGAATATTTGCCCGGTTCAACGTGACTTTGCACTGCTGAAAAGTGACTTTGCACTGCCGACAGAAACCCTGATTCGTGGAACTGTGCAAAGTATAGTTTTGCTGGGCAAAGTCATTTTTAACTGCAAAAATGACTATGCGCTGACTTTGCCCAGACGTTGCACGGCAAAAATGCACTTTGCACAGTTGCATGAATCAGGGTTTGTGTCGGTAGTGCAAAGTCACTTTGCACCGGGCAAGTATTCCATGAATCGGGCCCAGAGAGTCGCATCAGACCCATTGCTCTGTCTGCGGCTTGGTTTCCTCCATTGGGTATAGTATAATAATCTGACCTCTGTTGGCTCCTTCCATGGATGGAAACGAAGCCTGGGCACAGGATTAACATATCCCCCTTCTCTGACTGCAGGGTGATAAAAGTGCAGTCAGCGTATGCACGTGCGCACAGCAGACGCACTTCCATATTAAGGGCCCGATTCATGGAATTTTTTGCACGGTTCAAAGTGACTTTGCACTACCGACACAAACCCTTATTCATGGAACTGGTTTCTGCCATGCAAAGTCAGTGCAACTTCATTTTTGCAGTACAAAATGAACTTAGTACTGACTTTGCACGGCAAAAATACACTTTGCACAGTTGCATGAATCAGGGTTTGTGTCGGTAGTGCAAAGTCACTTTGAACCGTGCCAAAAATTCCATGAATCGGGTAGTCTATAAGCCTCACAGAGATGATTAAAATAAAAAACTCTTATTTTTCTGCGGTTTCCCATCACTGGACTCAGCAATGCTTTGATGGAAAGGTACCTAACCCTAGGGCCGAACCCTCTGCTTTGTAATTGACTATTTTGTAAGTCATTTCTGATTGAAGTGGCACAGGCTTCTTAAATAAGTCGAAGTACCAAACGACAATGCAGACTGGGGCGAGCAGTAATCCTACTGCCAGTATCTTGGACTAGGGTTGGGTGTTGCCTGTGAGCGGGGGTGCCCTGCACAGCACATCTGGCACGCAGCCCCAGCCCAGCGCTTAAAGCGCAGTGCTGTGTGCCACGCCTCCCCAGCTCACCGCCTTCTTTCATCTGGGCCCTGGCGTAAGTGGCTTTAGTTATTCTCAAAGCCTTGAAGTTCTAGGGCTCCCCCCCCCGCCCCCATCCGTAGCAGCAATGCGTAAAGTGCTTAGGGCGCGGGCAGGCACCCCCACATAACAGTGGTCCAGACCTCAAGGTCGTGGGGTCCAACGCGGGTCTAGGGGCGCGCCTCGAGTTATCCTTGAGACAGGCCCGCATTTCAGATCAGCAAAGCTGGACTATTGGACGAGTGGCAACTTTGCCCCTGTGACCTGGCATTCATGGCCGTTTGCCTGTTTAAGGGTACGGGGGAGGGCAGCGAGACCTACTAATATAAACCCTGATTCTATTGTGGGATTGGCAGATTCCATCGCAGGTTTTTCCATTAAGGGAGATATCATATTTTTTTCAAGGAATTTTTACTGAAAATGCACTTTGGGGGGCGGATAATAAAAAAGGTAGAGGAGGAGGGGAGGGGCTCCAGGGGTCTCCCCCACCTACATTTGTGGTAAAATGTTCTACAAAAATAAACATTCGATGAATTCTCCCTCGGTGAAAAAATCTCGAGGAAATAACATAGAACCTTCAACTGCAGCCTGACCAGAAGCAGAAAAAAGAAAGTGAACAATAATGAGAATGGGAGGTCCAACCATTGCCGGCCTTGCTGCCAGGCCGCCCCCGCATCCTTCCACTGCTTGGGCTCTGGCCATTGCTTGTAGGTCAACGTCACTGAACCCTCCCTCGACCTGCCGCAGCCCCCGAATTAATCATTTAAAATTAAGCAAAATCCAGGAGGGGACCAGATGCGGAAGCAATGGTGGCGCACGCATTCCGGACACGGACCGAATCACTTCCGGAGCAAGGAAGGCACTGCTCTCTGCCCATGTGTCCACACCACCGACCCACAGGGAGGAGCGCGGCCACAACCCACTGATCTCCACAGCCAGGCACCCATCACCTCACACGACTACATTTACAGTACCACGGTTTAAGTTGGCGTTTTGGGCGTTGTGTGTCTGCACCGGGACTTTATTTCATGTTTGAGATTCTCACGCCTGCACTTGGAGGAAACTGAATTGGTTGAAGCTATTTCAAAGCCTTGCAATAATCGCTGAGTAAAATCTAGATGACGATCGAGATTGCTCTCTGCGCTTCATAGATTCGTTTCCAGAATTCGTATACCCCCAGCCCCCCAGGCCCCCCTATCTCTCTCATGTTTTCTCCTCTCTATTTCTCACTTTATCTCTTTCCCTCTCTGTGCTTCTCACTCGCCCTCCCCTTCTTACTCTATTTCGAACTCTCTCTTCTTTCTTTGTCATTCTCTCTCCCTCTCTTTATTTCTCTCGCTCTCCCTCTAAGTTTTCTCCCCCTCTTTCTTTTTCTTTCTCACTATCTCCCATGTCTATTTGTCACTTTTTCTCCCTTGTCTCTGTCGCCCATTCTCCAACTCTCTCCTTTTTTATCTCTCCCCTCTCACTCCCTCCGCCTGCTTCTCACTTCTCCTTCTCTCTCTTTCATTCTGTCCCCTTCTTTTTCTCTGGCTTTCTCCCAGGAGATTGGCCAGTTAGTGGCCCGCCTGGACCTCCACTTTATTGTTGACAAGCACACGAGGCCATAACTTCCGTTTTAGACGCGTATTCCGGGAAACAATATCTAAACTAACGCAGGGCCGCCGCAATCACGTGACGCTTGCAAAAGCCCAAACGCTGCGACGGTTTCCTTTGAGAATAATAACAAATAATCATCATACAAATACAATTGTTATTTTTGAGTAGCGCTTGTACTGGAAGTAGAATGATTGTTGACTTATTGCAGAAAGCAGTCCTCGTGTGATTTTTGTCGCGTTGTTTTCAAAAGAGATGGAAAGGGCGCCCTTTCTGGACCCGCCCGTTTCTAGCGCATGAGGCGCTCCTCGGCGCAGTTTGCCGGTTCCTGTTCCTTGCATGTCGCCTTTCCCAGGTGACTTGCACGGGGCGATTTCTCGTGGTTTTTTCCGCTTGAGGAGCGCCTGCCAGATCTCTGGCCAGGTTCCGTGGCGGCGTGGTTTGCAGCAGCGCCCGGGTGCTGTCGGCGAAGCGGCGCTCGGTGTTTTCACTTTCTCCCTGCAAATCCCCCTCGTCGACTGCTTGCAGCCTTTCGCTCCCAATGAGATAGAATGGGGACCTTTGGGCGCTAAAAGCCAAAAGCAAGACGTGGTAAGGTGTAATAATAAAATAATTAGGAGGAAAGCACAAAGACACATGTCAATAAAATCATGAATGAAAGTAATACAATAAAGGCCGCAGAAGGGATGCAAACAATATCACTATTAAGGTGCCTTCAGCAACATTAGCAAGGATGCCAGTCTCTCCAGCATTGCCAGCAATGCACAGCGCCTGGTGCTGCCGGCTCCTGCTTCGGAGCGCATGAGGCCCGTCGCGGCCACGGCCAATGATTCTGGGGGGTTTTGCACCGAGCTGGCGTCTCGGGGGGGTCTTTCCAATGCCGTCCTTGGGTGCAGTGTGGAACGGGGCTCGGGATCGGGCAGGCCCAGTGTAATCAGCGCCCCCGTATTTCCCAAAGTCGCGAGTTTATTTCCCCATGGATCTCGCGGGGCCTGATTCACACAGTGTTGCCAGTGGGTTGTGAATCAGGCCCTCTGATTCCACAGCATGTGTCTGATGAGAGGGGCCACGTGGTTGTCTTTAAACACAATCAGTGCTCTAGGTGTTTTCGATACAGAACATAGGCCTGGAAACTGGATTTATGTGTGCGCCAATGAGCTCAATGCACTTTCACGTTCTTTGGTCGTGCTCGTGCTCTAAAATGTGCATTGTCCCTTCCTCCAATTGCCCCGATGCTCACCGGGTCCGGTCTGTATACAAACAAGCTCCTGGTCCGATAAAGGACAGGTACATATGCAAAGGAGACTGCCGTCTTTCACGCGCGCATTACTGGAAAAGTCTCGCTGGCGAATCACGCACACGCGCACGTATTGCGCGCGCGGGTACGATGCACCCACGCGCGTGTAGATGGATCGAGAGGTGGGTGGGCAGCCAGGCAGATAGAAAGACGTATAGAAAGCAGACGTAGGCGTTGGAAGATATATAGATGACTATAGACGGTTTTCTTTGTGTTTCGGTTCCACGGAACCATTCACAAATATCAAAACAAGAAAACGCCAATACAATTAAATTATACAAACACAAATGAAAATATGTCCCCATAACTCATAAAACATGAATAGACTGTTAGGTTGACAGATACACAGCGAGAGCGTGTGGGCGTGCGTGTGCCTGCGTGCGTGATGTATGCACCTCGTAGAAGATTGACGTGTAGCAAGCAAGGCAGATAGATCGATGCATGGATGGATCGATAGGCGCACAGAGGGGCGTATAGAAAAGCAGATATATACTTTGAAAGATGTATAGATGAATATAGACTGTCAGTCAGACAGATTGACGGACAACTTCATGGTGAATGTGTGTGTGTGATGTATACACGTCCGATTGAGCTCTAGAGTGTGAGTGCGGTGTGTGTGTATGGTGTATACACCTCTTAAAAGAATTATAGATAGATATATTAATACATAGCTGGCTGTATTGATGGCTAGACAGATAAGTAGCCAGACAGGCAGATATGCGCGTACAGCCCGGCACTAGTGAATGGCGCATGCAATATTCGGGAAGTATAAATGACCTTTGCAATGGTGCAAATCAAATGGCATGAGTGTTCCCTGCTTCGAAATCTTAATAACAGAAGCGCGTGTGTGGATGTGCGTGATCCACTCAGAGTGAGATAAGAACGGGCAGTGCTGTGAATAGTTTATTTGTAGTAAACGCTTAGAAGTTACCATACCCATTTCGATTTCAAAGACTCCCATAATGAGATGGTGTTCGTCAGCAACTCGTGCCCAGCCATGTGCACCCGGAAGTGCACATTCCTCTTGCTGAGGCTTCCGGGCTCCTCATATAATAGTGGGAACATCTTCCTTGTTGAAAGATTCCGAGACAGCGAACACAGTGCACCCACAAGTCTTCTAATCAGTACTATTCCAAAATCGCCAATGCAACGTGTTCAAACCCAGTGGGGCTGCCAGGGCCACTTTGAGGCGGGAACCCGTGGAGAGCAAAAGAGAAACAGTGCGGCTCCTGCAGGGAGCGTGCATGCACGTGCAGCGACTGGGCGTGGCCTGCAGCAGGAGCTGGAATCGTGACTTTCCGTATAGTTGCGGCTTAACAAATACAAGTGCAAATACGGCATCAGGCCCACCACCGTGCAGGGCTCAGAACCAGCTGATCACTGGTCAGTAAAGAGCCCCAAATCAAGTGGCTTTGTGATGCAACTGCGCCGTGCCCAGATGATGCCAGTATGTGGTCTGCAGCTCTGCACGCGCCTATGTATCCGGCGAGGCTGGCACGAGCCTCTTAAGGGCAGTGAAGCCAAGAGAGACGGCCGGCTTGGCTCTGGCACGTCTCCAAACCTAAAGTGTTCAGCTCACGCCTGCCATTCCGACCTCACTGGGCTGCTATTCCGTGCGTTGCTCCAAACAGGATTACAATGTGTGACTTGCAGGAATGGCTGCAAATGCCAGGCCCTGGGATACTACTGAACGAGTCACTATTCTCACCCAGGCAGGCCCCGCTATAAGGGGTGAGGCATTCCTACTTAGTGGGAGTGAATATATCCAATAAACCAAATGAAGGTCTCACAGCACAATTCAATTATGTACCCTCTCTAGTCCACGTGACGCTCTGAAACACAACCCTGAAACTAATATAGGTCGATAGCAAAGGATCAAACTGATGTCACACACAAAGACATTTGTCCATTTTATTTACTAATAAATCAAATTACGGGTGTAGCCACCTGTTATTTCACATAGAAATCATTTGTTAAAAACGTCTACATTTAACAGTGTACAACTTCTGATTGTGTGATAATGAATGCTCCAGTTAGTACAAACGTGATAATACACTGTGTCCGCGATTGGCGCATGGAAAAGCAAGTCCCTATGAACTGAATATTCATAGTGTTGGTTTAATGCGCCCAGTTCTCAGACTATGATTGTCTTTGCCCAAAATATGTTGTGTGTACAGATGAATGCATATGTTTTAAAAAATATATTTCTATGTGAAATAACAGGTGGCTACGCCCGTGATTTGATGTATTATTAAATAAAATTGACAAATATTTTTGTATGTAACATCAGTTTGATCCTTTGATATCGACCTATATTAGTTTCAATGAGTATTGGGGTCTTGAGAAATCAACTTAGGGTGCCCGGCGCTTATGAGAGTGTGGCGTGCTGGTGAAGTTACGGAGAAAACCCCTTGCTCCCTGATAATTCTACCAAAGAAAAGGGAAAAGGCCTCCTTCTTCACTTTTTTTGTAGCGCCACAATAATTCATTCACACACTGATTGATTATAGTTTTGCTCTGTGCATCCTAATATTAATTAGGTAAGTTGTCACTTTCCTTAGTAATGTGTTCTAATTGTCCCAAGTGAGGCACGTGTTTCGGCAAATTCTATGCCTTTTCCAATCAGGGCCAGTCATGCTTTCAATGTGAGTGGCTGGAGTGATGCTATTCGCATATAGTTTGCCGGTTACATCCCACCTGTGGGTTCATCTGACAGACTCCTCACGTCCGCCGAATAGCATCACTCGAGCCACTCACATTGAAAGCATGACTGGCCCTGATTGAAAAAGGCATAGAATTTGCCGAAACACGTGCCTCACTTGGGGCAATTAGAACACATTACTAAGGAATGTGACAATTTACCTAATTAATATTAGGATGCACAGAGCAAAACTATAATCAATCAGTGTGTGAATGAATTATTGTGGCGCTACAAAAAAAGTAAAGAAGGAGGCCTTTTTCCTTTTCTTTGCTATATTAGTTTCAAGGTTGTGTTTCAGAGCGTCATGAGGACTAGATGGGGTAGATATTTTAATTGCGTTTTGAGACCTTCATTTGTTTTATTGTATACTAATGTACAAACCATCACCCTAGAAATGGCATGTTATATTGAGGAATGACATATTTGAAACTAACATTGAATGTGTGGCAAAATAACACAATTTATCAGATAGAAACTGACAGGATTATGTGCGTTCTGTTCACAACCCGTACTACCGGGGGAAAAAAATCAAATATTCTTTTACAATTTCACTTAATTTTAATGCGACAAACACAGAAAATATAGCATTCTGATTGTGTACAAAGCACGTGATTGTTATGTGCGAATGGAACGCACACCCCAGATCAAAGCTGCAAAGCTGTCATGTGGAACGTTGATGAGAGCTAGAAAGAGGACTAACGGGAGAAAGGACAACACAAGCACAGGCAGGGTCGGACTGGGGCATAACATTGTCTTGGGCACCAATGAAAAAGTGTCCCACGCTTGCAAATGGCACTTCCTTCCTTTTGTGACAGACTCTTCGAGTAGTAGCCAAGGGGGAGGTTTTTGATGAAATGTGATGCAAGTTGGGCATTTGAAAGAAAATGTATTGAGTAACACTGGTCAAAACTACTAGCTTCTAGTGAAGTAACTTATCAAGCTTGTCCACATGGGCCAATAAAGTGGCCCACTTTGCCATTTCACGTTTTTGGTTCTGGCATTGCCCTCTAGGCCATTCCGAGGCTGAACACAGGGACCCCCGAAACGCGCGTCCCACATCATCCAATCTTTGTGACTTTTCACTACTACAACATGACTAGCAGAGAACCCGAGGGCAAATATTTTTGAAAAATGCAAAGCCACCTATTTGAGTCCCAAAACTATCAGTTGCAGAGTGCACCAACTAATGAAAACTTGCCTGTGTTGGCCCATCGCACCAGGCCCTTGAGGCCTAACCCTCAACCTGTGCCCTGAACCTCAGCACCTCCTACACTGTGAGGCCTAAGCTTCCACCTCTGCCCTGCACCTCAGTCCCTCCTACACTATGAGGCCTAAGCTTCCACCTCTGCCCTGCACCTCAGTCCCTCCTACACTATGAGGCCTAAGCTTCCACCTGTGTCCTAGACCTCAGTCCCTCCTACACTGTGAGGTCTAAGCTTCCACCTCTGCCCTGCACCTCAGTCCCTCCTACACTATGAGGCCTAAGCTTCCACCTGTGTCCTAGACCTCAGTCCCTCCTACACTGTGAGGTCTAAGCTTCCACCTGTGTCCTAGACCTCAGTCCCTCCTACACTGTGAGGTCTAAGCTTCGACCTCTGCCCTGCACCTCAGTCCCTCCTACACTGTGAGGCCTAAGCTTCCACCTGTGTCCTGGACCTCAGTCCCTCCTACACTGTGAGGCCTAAGCTTCGACCTCTGCCCTGCACATCAGTCCCTCCTACACTGTGAGGCCTAAGCTTCGACCTCTGCCCTGCACCTCAGTCCCTCCTACACTGTGAGGCCTAAGCTTCCACCTGTGTCCTGGACCTCAGTCCCTCCTACACTGTGAGGCCTAAGCTTCGACCTCTGCCCTGCACATCAGTCCCTCCTACACTGTGAGGCCTAAGCTTCGACCTCTGCCCTGCACATCAGTCCCTCCTACACTGTGAGGCCTAAGCTTCGACCTCTGCCCTGCACCTCAGTCCCTCCTACACTGTGAGGTCTAAGCTTCCACCTGTGTCCTGGACCTCAGTCCCTCCTACACTGTGAGGCCTAAGCATCACCCTGTGTCCTGCACCTCGGTCCCTCCTACACTGTGAGGTCTAAGCTTCCACCTGTGCCCTGCACCGCAGTCCCTCCTAACTGTGAGGTCTAAGCATCACCTGCACCATGCACCTCCTACAATATGAGGCCTAACACTCGACCTGTGCCCTGAGCCTCGGTCCCTACTACGCTGGGAGGTCTAAGCATTGACCTGTGTCCTGCACCTCCGCCCCCCTCCCTTCTACACAGCGAGGTCTAAGCTTCAACCTGTGTCCTGCCCATCGGTCTCTCCTACACTGTGAGGTCTAAGCATCACCCTGTGGCCTGCACATCGGTCTCTCCTACACTGTGAGGTGTAAGCTTCGCCCTGTGGCCTGCACATCGGTCTCTCCTACACTGAGAGGTCTAAGCATCGTCCTGTGGCCTGCACATCGGTCTCTCCTACACTGTGAGGTCTAAGCATCGCCCTGTGGCCTGCACATCGGTCTCTCCTACACTGTGATGTGTAAGCATCGCCCTGTGGCCTGCACATCGGTCTCTCCTACATTGTGAGGTCTAAGCATCACCCTGTGGCCAGCACATCAGTCTCTCCTACACTGTGAGGTCTAAGCATCACCCTGTAGCCTGCACCTCGGTCCCTCTTACACTGTGAGGTGTAAGCTTCGCCCTGTGGCCTGCACCTCGGTCCCTCCTACACTGTGAGGTGTAAGCTAAGCTGCCCTGTGTGTCCTGCACCTCCGCCCCTCCCCTGTCCCTCCTACACAGCGAAGTCTAAGCTTCGACCTGTGTCCTGCACATCAGTCTCTCCTACACTGTGAGGTGTAAGCATCACCCTGTGGCCTGCACATCGGTCTCTCCTACACTGTGAGGTGTAAGCTTCGCCCTGTGGCCTGCACATCGGTCCCTCCTACACTGTGAGGTCTAAGCATCGCCCTGTGGCCTGCACATCGGTCTCTCCTACACTGTGAGGTCTAAGCATCGCCCTGTGGCCTGCACGTCAGTCTCTCCTACACTGTGAGGTGTAAGCATCGCCCTGTGGCCTGCACATGGGTCTCTCCTACACTGTGAGGTCTAAGCATCACCCTGTGGCCTGCACATCAGTCTCTCCTACACTGTGAGGTCTAAGCATCACCCTGTAGCCTGCACCTCGGTCCCTCTTACACTGTGAGTTCTAAGCATCACCCTGTGGTCTGCACATCAGTCCCTCCTACACTGTGAGGTCTAAGCTAAGCTGCCCCGTGTGTCCTGCACCTCCGCTCCTACCCCGTCCCTCCTACACAGCGAGGTCTAAGCTTCGACCTGTGTCCTGCACATCGGTCTCTCATACACTGTGAGGTGTAAGCATCACCCTGTGGCCTGCACATCGGTCTCTCCTACACTGTGAGGTGTAAGCTTCGCCCTGTGGCCTGCACATCGGTCCCTCCTACACTGTGAGGTGTAAGCTATGCTGCCCCTTGTGTCCTGCACCTCCGCCCCTCCCCCGTCCCTCCTACACTGTGAGGTCTAAGCATCGCCCTGCACCATGTACCCCCTACAATATGAGGCCTAACACTTAACCAGTGACCTGAGCCTCAGCCCCTCCTACGCTGGGAGGTCTAAGCATCAACGTGTGTCCTGCACCTCCGCCCCCCCCGTCCCTCCTACACAGCAAGGTCTAACCTTCGACCTGTGTGCTGCACATCGGTCCTTCCTACACTGTGAGGTGTAAGCATCAACCTGTGGCCTGCACATCGGTTTCTCCTACACTGTGAGGTGTAAGCATCGCCCTGTGGCCTGCACATCGGTTTCTCCTACACTGTGAGGTCTAAGCATCACCCTGTGGCCTGCACCTCGGTCCTTCTTACAACTTGAGGTGTAAGCTAAGCTGCCCCAGGTGTCCTGCGCCTCCGTCCCTCCTACACTGCGAGGTCTAAGCTTCGACCTGTGTCCTGCACATCGGTCCCTCCTACACTGTGAGGTCTAAGCATCACCCTGTGGCCTGCACATCGGTTTCTCCTACACTGTTAGGTGTAAGCATCGCCCTGTGGCCTGCACATCGGTGTCTCCTACACTGTGAGGTCTAAGCATCACCCTCTCTCCTACACTGTGAGGTCTAAGCATCACCCTGGCCTGCACCTCGGTACCTCCTACACCTTGAGGTGTAAGCTATGCTGCTCCGTGTGTCCTTCACCTCCGCCCCTCCCCCCGTCCCTCCTACACTGCGAGGTCTAAGATTCGACCTGTGTCCTGCACATCGGTCTCTCATACACTGTGAGGTGTAAGCATCACCCTGTGGCCTGCACATCGGTCTCTCCTACACTGTGAGGTGTAAGCTTCGCCCTGTGGCCTGCACATCGGTCCCTCCTACACTGTGAGGTGTAAGCTATGCTGCCCAGTGTGTCCTGCACCTCCGCCCCTCCCCCCGTCCCTCCTACACTGCGAGGTCTAAACTTCGACCCTGCCGATGAAGGCGGCTGCTTCGCGAGCCCCCGCGCCTGGGCCCCGTGCGATCCCGTGCACAGCCTCGGCTCTCCCGCTGTAAAATGCGGGCTGATGGGCGGCAGCCCCGCCGAGCTGACAGCCCTTATCTTTATTGGCGCTTCTCTGTCTCTGGCCAAGTTTAAGAGGGGGCCGCTTTTATCTGCGCGAGCTTGCACTCGGCCTGTTTACGCAGGGAGCCTTTCCCGGGGCGCGCATTATTAGCCGGGTGGGAGGGGCCGACTGGGAAAGACGTCCTGGAAGTGTGTGTGCTATCACTGATCACAGGCGTGGGTGGTGTGTGCTCACGGAAGGTGTCCAAAGGCCTCCGCCGAAGCGGCCGATGCTAATAGCAACGGGGCATTGCGCAGGCGCCGGCCGTGCCATCGCGCATTCAAGGAAGGGGTGAGAATTGAATTGCAACGCGTCTTATCACAAAACGAATATACTCATGAAAACATATTGCACGCGACTTATGTTTAAATGATATCTTAACGGCTAAGATGGGCTGTGCTTACAAAAAAGGAAAGCGAATATCACACGAGGCACAAGAGGACATTCAACAGCTGCGCTTGTGGCGCAGTAAAGGACTAACGCATCACCTGGTCTATGTGTGAGCTCGGGGTCACGGGTAGGTCCCCGCGGATCAATACATGATCCGCGCCAAGAGGCCCCACTGGGGGCGAATGGGCGCGCTCTAAACACACGTGTTATGTTATCATGTTTATTGACATCGGCGTGGCGGGAGAACGGATGTAAAGCACACTCACCTCCAATGTATATTACGGTAATATTCTACGTGCTGGACACGCCTTTTCAAAATGGTAATAGCTACCGTAATGAAATATCTGGACTCATGATTAAAGAGCCTGCATTGGAGGAATAGTCCCATAATGCCCCAAGTGTAAACACAAACAACAACAACAAAAAAACAATGCCAGAACAAGCTCCCCCAATTGTGCACCGCCATAATGGGATCCGTATTCATCATTGCGCAGTCCTCTGCGTGTAATGCGCCTCTCGCTCCAGAGTGGGGCGCTCTAAGGTGTCCGACAGCGAATCCATAGGGCCAGGCGCCCAACGCCTTTGCCACTGAGAACGGCGTAGTCTTTTGCGAGCAGCTCTGCAAACGCGGCCGATGCGTAGAACACCAGAGCACATCGTATGCCGAATACCCTGATGTTCCGCCTACCTACCCGAATCCGGCCGTCTGCCCTATAGGACCCTTACGTGCACACGTGGCTGACATTTCCCGGGGCCAGCCCATAAAGCATAGATCAAAAGCATACAAAAAAATCCGTGATCTGCGCATGGGAAGCACTCGCGGAATAAAAGGAGCGCACCTGCAATTACAACTAGGCGCACGCATTTGCACGGACCTTGCCTAACCTGTAATGCTAGTGAATGGAGTACTGATGACTTGAGCGTGAAGATTTTGGGCGGATGGCCTGCGTTACACACGTGCTAAGGTGGACGTATTAGGAGCTCTGAAATAGACTATGGGCCGGAGTCATGGAATATTTGTCCGTTTCAAAGTGAATTTGCACTTCTGAAAAGTGAGTTTGTACTGCGGACACAAACCCTGATTCACGGAAACGTGCAAAGTGTGTGCAAAGCTGGGCAAAGTCATTTTGTACTGCAAAAATGACTATGTGCTGACTTTGCCTGGACTTTGCACTGCAAAAATACAGTTGCAGGCTTCCATGAATCTGGGTTTGTGCCGGCAGTTGAAAGTCACTTTTCAGCAGTGCAAATACCCTTTTAGCCAGGCAAACATTCCATGAATCGGACCCTTGTTCTTTGCACCAAAACAAACAAATTGCCCAGAGTGAGCAGTGCTAGTAGCGTCAAGCAGTCCGCAGAGGGAGTCTGTGGGTGAAGCGCTAGTAGGGTCAAACTGTCCGCCGAGGGATTCTGTGGGCCAAGCTGTCCGCAGAAGGAGTGCATGGGCGAACCGCTAGCAGGGTGAAGTTGTCAGCGGAGAGATTCTGTGGGGGAAGCGCTAGTAGGGTCAAGCTGTCCGCAGAGGGAGTCTGTGGGCGAAGCGCCCCCTTCGAGGTGTGCGCGTCATCGGCTGGTCACGGGTTTGAATGCCGGCAGGTCCCGCTGTCCGGGGGTCAGTTCAGGAGTCACGCCATGGCTTCCGCCAGCAACACCTGCCGGTGTCAGCGCCCAGTCCGAGCAGACATTGCACATTCAAATAATACTACAATGAGAAACCAGGGCCGATGGGGGTGTGACAAACGCGTCGCTAAATGGCCGATAAATGACCGCCTGGGAGCAGGGGGTGCATGCGTAAGGGGTGCAGCCGGCGCACCGCCGCCGTTGCTTTTGCCCTGGCCCTGCAGGCCGCGGAGCGCGAGAACGTGCTTTACCTGGAGGCTCGCCCTGCCGTAGCAGGCGGTCTGTTCGAGTGCCGCGTGTTGCCATCAAGGAGTCAGTCTCTGTGGCTCAGGGAATAACATTCTTCTGAAGTCTGGAGAATGAAAGCAGTCCGCCCACCTCCCCCTGCACCCCGAGATGAAAGCATTTCCCTCGGCGCGCGCTGCGTGTGCCCATTCCCCTTCCCAGGACGGCGCGAGGCCAGTTTGTGCTTTAGGGGACCCTAGCATTTAAAGAATAAGGCTGGTGTCCCCGGGAGCTGTCCATCCCGTGCCCGGCATTCTTCCTGCACAGGGCCGGGTGCCTGAGCTGCAGCCTGGAATAGGGCGTGGGGGTGTCTGGGCGGCTTTCAGCAATTTCTAAGACGTGGCACGGGATTGCAAAAATGCGTATGGTGCAGGCTGTGCCCAGAGAGAAGAAAAGGCAAGAGCCTACACTCCTCGTGCACGCGTTATAAACGGAAGCTCGCCCTACACACTAATTCAGGATACACCTGGCGTCACACGGCTGGCAGTAACTGAACATAGGTCTTGCGTGTTTACATCTGTAACGGATACCCCCCCTCCCCCCCACACACACACACACACTACAGGTGTGTACGGCAGCGTTGCTCTTTCATGTTTTATTATCGGCCGTGTGCCAGAGTCACGCATTGGTTTTGGTGTGTAATGCAGTCCATGCGACGGTTAAGCAGCGCCTATGGTTTCGAAATACTCATTTTCGATGTAACATTCATGAACACGCTGGACTGGCACACACATACATTTTCAAAACACCCACAGGCAGTTAAACATGTTACATTCACAGGTTCGATCCCCGGGTCGTGCTTAGAAACCTCTGGGTATTAAGGGTATTCTAAATAACCCATTACAATTACAAATAAAAAAAAATCGTATTCGTGGGAATAAGAAGAACGTTATTCCCATGTAAACGTGCACCGGGTGCACGTGCAGTGCTACGCAAAATGGAGCTTTCCAAACAATGCTGTAGGAGGTCTTCTATGCACCGGACAGGCGCCGCGCGCACACGGGCCACCTTATAGCACCGTTACCTGCGATTGCATGCAGAGATACTCAATCCCGCCCTCCCATGCTGAAAACAGTCCCCTAACTCACAGACCCCCGCTCCCCCGAGCACCGAACAGAGCCCTGTTTCAGCCCAGTCAGGGCACTGTGTGTGCTCAGGAATTAGGAGGCGGGGCGCACACCAATGGAGTGTTTAAAAGACACATTAAATGGGAATTTCCAGATACTGGAGACTTTCTCACCACAGCACTCTGGCAAAACAAATTAAAGGCCCCATGCTGCAGATCTGCCACAGGGGCGTGTGGCAGGAGGTGGGCGCGGCACCGCACACGCAGGCTTCTTTATGTCAAAATATAGAATACACTTCTACATATGTTCTCATGTTGACTCTCCAAACATACACTTTTCATCCGCTGCCCCACCTCTCTCTCTCTCTCTCTCTCTATATATATATAAAAGCCGCCCTGTAGTTCAGGTGAGTCGACTCCCATAGGAACCCCTTAAAATTCTATTGTTAACTTTTGTTTTTCGAGTAACAGATTTGACAGAAATTTCGAAAGTGATTAGGAACTTGTGGGCACCCCACAAACTGCAAAGTTTGGTTAATACACATTAAAAAAATAAGGTTTTTAAGAAGTTTTTTTTTCCTGCATAGTTGCTGCCTTCTTCCCATTCATTTACCCATCGAAGAAGGTCAATTTTTGCCAAAGCGCACACAGCATTGGAAAAAAATAATATAACTGATCCCGAATATCCATCGACATCAGGGGTGACGAGGGAATATTTGAATGCTACCAGTTTTAGGTCAACACAAAGAACTCCCCGAGATCAAGGTTGATGGAAGCGTTCGAGCATGGATGAAGATTTTTTTCTAAACACCCCTCCCATCTTTTCGGAAGCGCCAGAGACGGAGACTGATTTTGATTCATCCCTATTCTCTTATGAGTCTACCCCCTGCGCCAGCACAACAAAGACGGCGATCAACACCATAGATCATCCATTAATCAGGACCTCAGTTTCTATCTTACTAGAATTAAATCAGGTGCTGAGGTCATTGCTGACATTATTTGAGAACATGCAGCGGGACTCTCATTCACACTCAGACTCCCTGGACCAAATTTGGGGCAACTTATGTCAATGACAAATGTGGCTGAAAAGGCTTCCAGAGAAGATCCCAAATCAGTAACTTATAAATCACACATGGTTCTTGATGATAGAACTGCTGGGGTTGATCGCCAATCTACAACTCCCCAGGATGTATATATCATGGAACCAGGGATGGGCGATCTGGCAGTCGCTCCGCAGAAGAAAGCCCCCCTCCAAAAGTTGGGCCAAAACTAAAGGGAATCAAACATCTATCATCAGTAGAAATCAAAAAACCTTGATCTTCCAAAAATCACTAACTCAACTGCAATGTCTTTCTTTTAATCTGTGACAATTCTAATAGGAAAATCACAAAGAAACATGTTAGTGGAAATGCAAGCAATTGCCTTAACTGAAGGGTGGGGGGGGTTGGGGGTTTTCTGATTAAAGATCTTAATAAAATACCACAGAAAACAATACAGACTGATTTTGGTGCAGTGAACAAAGGAAGATGCCTTGACTTGCAGTTCAAACACCCTTTCCTGTTGAAAAGCAAATACAGTGTGACCTATCCTCAGTTTTCCCGACAGGTATGGACAATGAGGGAGACCACATGAGACCAACTGACAAAGTTGCTGGGGGCTCTGTTGGAGCTGTCTCCTGTACTCAACATTCAAATAACATCTTCCTACACAAAGGTTTGCAGGATGTGGGGTGTAGTAAAATAAGGCAATACACTCTAGGAGAGGTCTGGGGGCTGGCAGATATCATCCATCTGCCTCTGCTGCCCCAAGAGACAGTCAATTGGGACCATTCGTGTATTCTCCACTGGCCTCTGTGAATAACAATGGGGGAAGTGGGGTGCAATCAACTATCCTCCATCAACCCTGTTTGGGGTGGTCGGGGAAGGAGTCAGAAATGAGAAACAGAGAGAAGGGGGCTGATTTTGGCTATAGTTACAACCAGCAGCTGGAGGAAAATTGAAGTCTGAATGTTGAAGAGCATTCAAATTACATGAACAAAAAGTTTAAAGTGGCCTGCACATCGCATGATAAAAGATGGAATGTGCTGAACCGCACAGGCATTTTGAGGTTGTACTCGCAGGTGCCTAGTCTTCGGGCCATAGTTTCAAAAGATATTGTTTCAAGAGGGAGAACCGATGTAGTAAGGATCACAATTGCATCAAAGGTCGTTTTCAACCTCATAACCAGAAAAATCGTCTCCCTGTTTAATTTGGTTTTGCCTTCTCCCAAGTGGTACCTCAGAGGGTTTATGACACTATGCATAGAGCCATTGAATACTGTGACTCTCAAAGTAGGAAAACAAAGGGGGGTCTGGGAGTCTCTCTACCAGCACAAACATGGCCCATTGACTTGTTCTTGAGTAGATGGCCCCTGGGAGAGTCTCAACCAAGTCTTTGGCTCATTGTCCCTTTCACAGAGGAGAAATATCCCTGCATATCAGTCTGTGCACTGCCCACGGGCAGTTCTGCACCGAAATGCTAGGCAATTCTTCTCTGAACAAGAGTACCATTCAAATCCAGGATTTCTCCATCTTGAATTTTCTCCCCAAAATAGAAGCATTACTGTGGAGGAAGTTGTTCAGGGTATCTGACTCTCTTCCTGGGGTAATGCTCGGGTATGAACTAGGTATCCAATCACTCTGATCAAGGGGAATGTGTAACTTTTTGAAGCTATATATCGAAACATCTTGATAGCAGAAACGGCAACACTCTCTGATGATGTAAGGATGTCCCTGGTTATTATGTCAAATAGTGAGCACTTGAAATGCCTGTTTCTATATGTGAAAGAATGCGAGGAACACTTATTAGAAATAGGCTCAAGCCAGGAAGAGTTCAAACTTAGACCCCAGTACACCAGAAATGGCCTGAGACTAAGGGATTGGATTGGATTGAAGCAACTGAATTATTACATCAATATCCATCCGTGCTATATCCAAGTCTCAAGCACAAGAAACAAGCGTTGGTAGCACCTTTTTTGACCATATATCGCAGCATATCAGCCAGAAATGATGCCTTAGGTTTCTTCAGAACTTGCTTGAGACCAAGGAGATCCTTTTTAGTTAAAAATGATTGATCAAACAGACTTGAAATGTAGATTTTGTGGGGCTGAAAAGACTGAAACAATTAGGCACGTCGTTATGGAGTGGTCCTTCCTGCAATCCTTGCGTGAAAGATACTTTAGCAAGTATTTGGGTTCAGGGGACATAATCAATGGGGACGCCCTTTGGAAGAGACGTTCATGTGTTTTAGAAACTTCTAACCTGATAGCTGTAGCAGGTTTCCTAAGGTCGAGAGGGTTGAGTTAAACGCTTGATTCATTTATGTGTCTGATTTTAAAATGTTTAACAAATTGTATGCAGGCTTTGTATTTTAAGTTATTTGAGATTGATGGATGATTTGTACTGGTAAAGGTGCATGTCAGCCGTATAACTGATACAAAAATAAAAAAATAAAAAAGAAAAGCCTATTATTGACGTGGTAGGATTTGAGGCTCGAAAGCTTTGCTGCGTGAGGACAAATATCCGTGGATTGAGTTTAATATTAATGAGATCAAAACAGGTCCCTCTGAGCAATGCAAAAGACTGGAATGGAAAAAGGCTGCAGCAGGAGCCCAATAAAATGAGGGGGTGGTGGGTGGAACCATATGTTGGCTGACTTCTTAAGGCAGTTACATGTAATTCTCAGCACACAGGAAAAGTGTGTTTCCATCTGTGACACTTTGCGACTTCTAACACGATCTAAACACATAAAACCAAGAAAGATAGCAATACAAAGCTTAACTGGGAGCCAACTCATTTTTAATAGTGTGGGCTCAAAAGTGAATCAAGGTTTGTATAACTTCTGGAAATCGCCAAATATGAATCTGGCTCCGTATCGCGAGGCCCCTCCCCCGCGAGCCGAGTTCTGGCTTCTTTTGCCCAGTTTCCAGTGAGTGGGTTTGTACACGTTCTATCGATGGGTGATGAGGCCCAAGTACAAGTGTTGGATGGAAACAGTTGGATTTGCCCCAGAACCCCAGTGCAGTGTGGAATCTACGAAGATCAACGTCCCAGTGTGGGCAGCGTGCATAACAGAACGTGCATTGATCAATTCTGCAGAATTTGTTGGCGATTTATCCTGTGTCCATCATTCCAACGACAGAAAGGTAGATAGAGACGAAGGGGGAGTTCCACCATTACAAGTCAACGGTACAGGCTGAGCATTCAGCACTCAACCCACATTCTTCTTTCACCCAGTCCTTGATCATGAGGGCATCAGGGACGCACACTTTATTTTTCAGCTCCTTTAGGAATGTTGGGTGGCCTGAAGCACAGGGTCAACATTGCTCTGTGCCGACAAGCCTTGCGCTGCTAGACGTATGCAGTAACATCATTTGAACTTGAATTTCATTCAAGTTATTTTGCTCATATTTTGGCGATGTGCTTGAGGCTGTGTGAGAGAGGTACGATACCCTAAGGCTCCCCTCTTCCCAGGGGCACTGCTGTAATGGCGGAGGAAATGCTGTCATACGGTCACTGCATTTCCGCCCTCAGCCCAGCCCCAATTCTTTGAAGTTGTTTTAGTATTTTCTTGCAAACCCCATGTGGGTGCGTTGGCGTAGACTTGGCTGGATAGCACCAATGCTTACATTGGGTCGACATTTTACTAAAAGCAATGTATGCCATCTATGTTGTGCTGAGAGCAAAGACTTTGTGCCTGGGAAACAAAAAAAGCCTACTTTGTGCTTAGAGCAAGGTCTATTTTTTGGTTTGAGCATGGTCTACTTCGCATTGGTTATGTGTGATATATTCGCTGGAATTAACATCATGGGTCACTCGATCATTTTTTAAAGGCACTTAACACCCTCCCCAACATATTTGAGGATTGGTGCAATTATATAAACAAACTCCAGTCCTAGAATATTTGGGAGAAGTGTTGGATTGAGCCACCCTCGATGCTATTTCGAGCGATTATATCACTGGATACCCTTTGCGTTGAGCTCAGGGCAAGGTCTAGATTATACTTACTACAAGGTCTATGTTGTGCTTAGTAGCTGGTAATTAGTACATGGTCTACTAAAGGGTCTGCATTCTACATAGTACTTAGGAAAAGTTGTACATCAGAAGTCTGCAATCTTTCGCTCGCCAGATGTTTTGGACTACAGCTCCCAGCAGCCCCCGCTGGTACAGTCAATAGTGAGTGATCATGGGAGTTGTAGTCCATGGCTTCTGTAGAGACACAGGTTGCAGACCCCTGGTCTACAATCTACTTAGCATAAAGTCTACTTTGCATTTAGTAGAGTGGCTACTTTAAGCTTCGGATAGTGCCTGTTACACTTCCATTGCCCAATTTGGGCTTCATTCCTTGTTGACTTCATCTGTATTATAAGTTTCCCTTTTTGGCTCCTTTGGCTTTGACAGGACCAACAACATAGTTTGGAGTAAACTAAGAAGGCTTTGTGAAATGTTGTTGTTTTATGTCATATTACAACTCTCTGTTACTAACCACAGTGCCAGACTTGTCATAAACACTGATGTGGTGCCCTGTCGTCTTTCCACTGCACACATATGGAGAGTACTATTTCCCACAAGCCCCATCTTGTGAATGGACGTATTGCAGAGTGGAGAGTAGAGGAGCCACTTATCACCCCATTTTAATGATTCTCTCTGAGTTGGAATATTGATGCATGGAGCATTATGACAGAACATGACGACAGGCCCGTTTAATCGGACATCGCTCGTTGCCCGTCGCCCGAAGATATTACGATGCAGTCCTCAATATTTAATTTGCCTTCTTAGAACTGTTGTTAGCCATGTTTTACCTCACATCCTTTACAAGTAATCTATATTCCCTGTCCAGTAACTCTGCTTGATTGCTTGTCCATGCATTGTTTCCATTTTCTGTGAAGCCTCTGGGTGTTGGGCTTTCAGATTTCATGCTGTGATCAATAGTTGCAGGATCAGCCTTCAGATGAAACATCCTCAAATCTGCATTGAGGGCTGCATGCATGTCCTCTTAGCAGAAAGAAGTGCAGATACCCTTGGGGCTAGGGGCTCTCCCCAAACCCCAAAGACAAAACAGGCTGCCTGGGGAGTCACCTTTGATGCTTATTGGACATTTGCGTCATGTGTCAATTCTGCCACAAATTCTAATTCCTACCAACAAGGCAGCTGAGGGGCATCTCAACCCTTCGACAACTGCTTTATTGGATTTCATTGGTGCTAAAGGTGCTTCTACCTTGGCGGTTTTAATATAATTTTCACCAGGTTTCCCAATAATACCCCAATAACAATAGAATGCACCCTAAAGTGCTAAGGCACCATCTCCCCACTATTTATATATTTATTTATATATGTATTTATTTGCATACAGGAGTAACAATGCTCTTTTGACCACAAAAGAACGTACAATAGATACTAAATCAGATTGGACCGAAAGCAGTGAGCTTCTTACAATGGGGTGAGTTTGAGGGACATTCTGACCAGTTGTGGAGGGGAGTAAATGGAACAGTCACCAGGGACAATACATAAGTGGACATACATAGATTAACGACAAGCAATTTGAACAATTTTAAGTGCAGGTAGGTGGTACGGCCAGCGGTGCTTGGGATGTCACCATGATGGGTGAAGAGCTACAGTAGAGGCACAGGAAGTGAGGGACAGAGGCAGGTAAGAGGTGACAAAAAACATAAGTTAGCAGGCAGATCAGAGGTAGGTTAAGAGGGTTATTCAGAGGCGAGGAGGTAGGTTTTTAGTTTGGCTTTGAAAAAATCCAAATGGACTGTTTCTCGGATGTCCGTAGTAAAAGAATTCCATGCAAGTGGAGCAATGTGATAGAGAGAACAGAAGTGAGAGGTAGCACAGGAAGGGTGATGCACTAAAAGGGTAGTCGAGGAGGCAGAGCAGATATTACGAGAAGCTTGTAGAGTTAGAGAGAATAGATACAATGGTGCCTTTCTGTGGATAGATTTGTGAACCAGGAGAAGACATTTAAATCTATTTGGCCCTGTTTTGCATCGTCAGCCATCCAGCCTGGTGATGGCACAAGCAAGTAGGTGGGAAGTGAGAAAGTTCAAAGAGAGGCTTAGCAGCAAAGTTAAATATCTTGTCAAGAGGAGAGAAAGCATAGTTGGGGCGACCAAAGAGGATTCTGGCACAGTGGTCCAGTTTAGAGAAGAGTTGTTACAAGATGCTTGGCAGTGTTGAAAGGAAGGAGGTGCATAGTTGTCCTAATATTTAGCCGTTTGAGGTGAGCTGCTGTTGAAGAATTGGAGATGAAAGTAGAGAAGATTCGAGAAGGGTCATCGATGATGCAGAGGTTTCTAGCTGAAGAAGAGTAGGGGAGAGTGTCAGATGGATAGGCAGAGGAAGAGATGAGAGAGTGCATTTGTCAGGGAAGAAGAGCACCTTTGTTTTGGTAGCATTTAACATCAGAGAGTGAAAAGCCATCCACTATTTAATGGAAGAGAGACAGATGGAAATTTTGATAGAGAGATTAGAGGAGAGTTCAGGAAAAGAGAAGAAGATTTGGGTGTCGTCCATACAAAATTGGTACATGAGCCCAAAGGAGGAGATTATTGCCCCAAGAGCAGAGGTGTAGAGTGCAAAGGGGAGCACACCGAAGACAGGGCCTTGTGGAACACCAAGAGCTAGAGCAGTGAGTTGAGAGGTGGGTAGAACATTCGCTTGGTGCAATGTAGGATTGAATCCAGGCAAGGGCTTGATTGCAAATTCCAAGAAGAAAGAGAGTATTAAGGAGATCAGCGTGATCAACAGTGTCAAAAGCAGCATACAGGTCAAGGAGAATATAGATAGAGGATAGGTTGGAGTTCTTAGCAGAGGCAATGAAGTTGGGCACATTCATGAAAGCAGTGTCTGTGGAGTGACAGGAGTGGAAACCTGCCTGTAGGGGGTCTTGAAGGTTATGGATATCTAAGAAGTTTGTAAGACGATTGAACACAACCCTTTTGAGCACTTTAGAGTAGAGCAGAAGGAGAGACACAGGGCAAAAGTTAGCCAGGAGGTTTGGGTCAGCCTTTCCTTTTTTAGGAGAAGGATGACCGTGGCTGTTTTGAAAGAAGAGGGAAAGTAAGCAGAGTCGGACAGGTTGAAGAGTTCAGCGAGGTGAGAGGCCACTAAAGGGGCAATAGACTTGACTAGCTGCGGAGCAAGAGGGTCTGATGGAGCACAATAGGGGTTAGCCTTCCTCAGCAGAGATAGCACTTCATCAGTATTAGTGTGACCAAAGTGGGAGATAGAGGCAGAGGATGATGGTAGAGTAGGTCGAGTGTAGAATGTAGAAGGAGGGAGTGTGAGGAAGATCAGGAGAGAGTCTCTCATTTTGCTCATGTTTGCAGTGAAATATTCAGCTAGGCCATTAGCTGTGAGAGTGGAGTTGATAGTCATAGACTTAGGAGGAGTGAGTTTAGGGTGCCCTGTAGCTGGCAAGGATGGATGGCGTGAGAGCTAAAGAGGGTAGGGAAGAATAACCTTTTTACTCAATCAAGAGTGGACTTGAGAGATTTCAAGGTAGAGTTGCAGGTCCTCTTGCAAGTCTGTACGCCTAAATTTGCACACTTATGCGTGCTATCCATTCCTTGCGTTCGCTATCCAAGAAGAAATGCAAAAGTGCTCTCCCAATCAGAAGCTCAACAAGAGACCAATGGTTGGTCTCCCAAAAACATGCTGGCTATCCAGCACCCTAAATTCATGGGAAGTCACTGCATTTCCGAGGCTCGTAACCCTGGGACTCTCTTAAGCTCTATCTTTGCGTGGAATCAGACCCATAGAATTTCAGAGAAGCTCTGATAACCGATTTGTTAGAACCCATCTGTGGTCCCTAGTCTGTGGATTCATACAGTTCTTTTCACCTCCCTTTTAATGCACAGAGCCCTAAAAAGCAATCACACAGAGGTAATGGTAAATTAGGAATAATATACATCCAATAATGATGAAAAAAAAGTTTTGTTTTTATTTCTATTTTTTATTTGTATTTGTTTGAAGAACAGGGATGCCAATTTCGAACAGAAATGACTTACAATTACATATTTACAGATGGAGGAAGCATTCCCACAAAGGGTGCCTGTACAATAGCACAACGATGATAACAAGTAGTGAGTACGTTTGTGATGGTGTACACATTTTAGGACATATACCAGGGGCATAACAAAACAAACAGAAGCAAAATGTATATAAGTAATTGGGTGACTAACAAAGGAAACAGTAACCTAAGGGTACAAGAACTGCAAACTAAAGAGGAGCACTATTTAAATATACACAATTTCATTATCACCCGTCACTGGAGACAGTGGTGACGCCAAGTAGGGATGATGGCGGAGAGGGCCGGGGGAGCCTAAGGTAAGTTGAGGGTACATTTTGGGGAAAAATCAGAAAGAATAAAGTACCTCCAGAGTTGATCATACGTTCTGTTGGCACAATCATCTCTAGGCTATGCGATTTGGCGTGATCCGAAAGTGGACTTACCCAAATGGCTGGATCCTTAAGGCCTTCTTGATGGGCAGTACAGTGATCCGGGTATGAACAGGGAGTGGTGGAGCATGCTGCAAGGGCAGAGGTGTTGAGTTCTGACATTCCCTGCTCAGACGGGGATCTGACGAGGCGAATGCATATGCAATATACGATTCCAGTGTATTCTGCAGGTAGGCAGAGCAAGGCCATGCACCTCCTCATATGTCAGGCACAGTATTTTCAAATGTGCTTTTCCTGACACTGGCAGTCAATGCAGTGCTCTCCCCGGGGGTGAAACGGGATCCCATCAGTGGCTCTCAGCAGGGGTGAGACTGGATCGCTTCAGTGGCTCTCCCCTGGGATGAGACTGGACCCATCAACGGCTCTCAGCAGGGGTGTGACTGGATCCAATCAGAGGCCCTCAGCGGGGGTGAGACTGGATCCCACCAGTGGCTCTCTACTGGGGTGAGACTGGATCCAATCAGAGGCTCTCAGCAGGGGTGAGACTGGATCCCACCAGTGGCTCCCCTCTGGAGTGAGACTGGACCCGATCAGTGTCTCTCAGCAGGGGTGAGACTGGATCCCATCAGTGGGTCTCAGTAGGGGTAAGACTGTATCCCACCAGTGGCTCCCCCCTGGGGTGAGACTGGATCCCATCAGTGGCTCCCAGCAGGGGTGAGACTGGATCCCATCAGTGGCTCTCAGCAGGGGAGACACTGGATCCCACCAGTGGCTCAGCCCTGGGGTGAGATTGGATCCCATCAGTGGCTCTCCGCAGGGGTGAAACTGTATCCCACCAGTGGCTGTCCCCATGGGTGAGACTGGATCCAGAGGCTCTCAGCAAGCGTGAGAGTGGATCCCACCAGTGGCTCTCCCCTGGGGTGAGACTGGATCCTATCAGTGGCTCTCCCCTGGGGTGAGACTGGATCATGCCTTCAGAGACCAAAAGTTATCAGAGCCTCAGTCTTTCAGATCAATTACAGCCGCTTGAGTTGCTAGGCAGGCAAACCCCAGCACCCTGCTGAAGTCTGAAGGCACATCGTGCGCCCACTATCTTTTCGGGGTGTTAACCTGAAGTGAAGGAATGGTCTTTCTATATCAGACAGAGCCTCAGGTGTACTGCAACCCTAACTGGGAGAGCCTGTCCTAAAGGAAGCTGTTTCCCGTGCCGCACACTCTCCAGAGAAGGGCATTCCTGTGCCCTCGGTGTCATTTCCTGCAGACTGGGCAACTTGGGGGCCCTCGTGAAAATGGTGATATTTCAAGAAGGACTCGCAGAATATGCGACGCTTGAGAATACCAGACATCGGACTGTTGAATGCATGGCCCTGACTCGGAAAAGGAGTCGTTATTTTAAAAGATGTGTATATAAGAAACATTTCTTGCACTCGGACAATGTCTGTGAATTCTCCACGGCAGGCAAGTAGCGTTGCTGATGGCATTGACTACAATTCTATGCAAAATGCTACATTTTGTAACGATGAATGAGAAATCATGATGACAGTTTTAAGTTGTATATTGTTATACGTTTATAGGTGTTCAATCCTTTAAAAAGATTGTTGTGTTTATTTTAAGAAGCTTTTCTGTAAACTAGATGCCATGAAAGCAAGGGAGTGTAGACTTAGTTCAGCCTCCGGAAAATCACGTAATGGTTTACACTTCTTGCTTGACCCTGTATTTGCCCAAATATCAGAGAAGCTATGGGCCCAGAGGCAGAATCCTTCAGCAGATGACTAGGGCCTCGCCATGTGACCACTGTGTTTACACCAGTAAGCCTCAAGCCGCTGGGCCGTAGCCAGTGCTGGGCATGGGAACGTCACTCCTTAGGAGGGGCGGGCCTTTGGGAAGGAGGGGGCTGGGCCAAGGGGCAACCAGTTTGCGCAAAACAGTATTTCTATATAGAACCCAATCCTGGCGATTTGCATATAAGTAAAGAGCATTATGGGAACAACATAATGGCCACAATTTTAAATGTTAAATATGTCTTATGGTGATTCATTAAGAAGACCACTTAAATGAATAATGGACTTTTCTGTTGTGATTGGTCACAATATTCACCCTAATAAGGAGAATAAGAATAAGTTTGAACAGCTGCTTAACTGTATGTGAGGCTTTGGCAGTTTCTGTATGTAGACTCCTAGTGTCTTGAATGCTAGTTGAACGATGGGTGGCACCCTGAGCTACAAGGCCCATGGCCAAATGCAAAAATGCTGCTGTGGGCTAGCTTTTTGGGTCAAAGTTGGCCAATGTGGCCAGTTTGATGTTACTTCACAATGTGGCTAATAGTTTTGACTAGTGTTGCTGAATACATATTCTTAAAAATGCACAATTTGAATCACATGTTATCAAACATCTCCCCCTTGGGTACTATTCAAACAGTGTCACAAAAGGAATGATTCACCATTTGCAACTGTGGGCACTTTTTCATTGGTGCCCGAGACAATATTATGGCTCAGTCCTACCATATCGGCAAGACCGCTGAGTCTTCTGAAAGCGGTTTGCTCTATGAGGCAGAGAATCTGCGAGAGGCGTGTCTGGGACCCCCTGAGTCTGGAGGATAGAGCGGGGCTCCGGCAAGACATTTTTTGCCAGAGTGCAGCTCTGTCTTGTTCCAGCCCATTTCCTGCACTGGTTGTAGATAGGACATTGCGTTGGGTTCTTCTGAAACAGTGGAAAAGCGCACAATAGGACTTTCAATGTGCAATTCGTTCCGTTTAACATTTTGTAAGAACAACAGCAAAAACCTTGATCCTTAGAAGGCCCATCAGAGTTTTGAGATAGATATTAGAGCAGAGAGGAGAGTGAAGAGCAACCGGGTGCGACCACTCTCCAACCATGAAGGTGGAAACACCAGGGCTCACACCCTCACCTGCTGCTCGTACTATGTAATATAGCACCACAACCACTTTCGGGTCTGGTCTGGGGCTTGGGAACTGATCCGCAGCCTAAAAAGCCACAGAGAGGTCTGGGACTTACAGGGACAGGGTAATGTCCCACTTCAGCATGAGCAGAGATGTCACCGCAGAGCACCACCAACACTCTTTCTACACCACGCGTGTGACATAGACCTGATTAGTAGTTGTGTAGCAACACGTCTTCCTCAACAAAATGTTGACCTTGACTGACCACCACTTCCTACAGCACTTTGAAGACCAGCAATAGGCTGATCATTGTTTAGAAGCACCAGGGCCATACTCAGGTGTGTAGCAGTGGAGGGGGCAGTGCAGCTTCCTTTATTGCTTTGTCAGAACTGTGTTAGTGAATGAAAGGTTTCACACGCATTGTGACCATAGGGGAAAGAGCGAACGTGTGCATTTTTGAGACACTAGTGCAAGTTCAGCATCTTGGATATAGAGGTCAAACATCTTAGACCAAGCAGGTGGGCTTAGAGCCATGAGGAAGCATTGAGTTTTGGAAAGAGTAGGGTCCACGTGAGTGGCACCTGGAGCATTGGATATTACAAGGATTGCAAAAGCTTGCTAAGGTGCATGTTACACACACCAAAAACTCAAATCATGCAGTCATGCAGTGCTTCCAACACAGATGTAGTTACGCATTTAGGGAAAACATTATCATTATTTTATAAATGATTTGCAAAGTCTTTCACGCACTAATAATTTGTATTATTCTTTATTAAAGAAAGCTATGCGAGTGGTACTAGGAAGAGAAAAACATGCCATTATTTTCTGGAAATCAATGAGTAGTGAGAAAAGCCCGGCTCTTCCATCACTAGTTGACTTAATTTACGGAACTGGAAAATGCAGAACTTTTACACAGCGACGCTGCCCCGTTGCATCAGCTACTCAAGCGATTGAGCCATTACTTTACCAAGCAGCACCCTAGAGCGCCTTGAAGAATAGAGCAGTATCTGGAAATGCCGCGCTTGTCACAGATCCTTTGTGCCAGCTGTGGGATTGGGTCATGACTTTTTGGCATGTTGAAGAAATCCACATTTTTGGAGTCAGATGACCCACAAGTTGTTAGAGATACTGGTTCAGACGGTAGACTTCGCGTCTCCCGAGACTCCATTTGGTATATTCCATAAGGACTTTGCCTTTTCCTCTAAATGATATCACATGCACCAAACCTTCTGTTTCCCTCTCTCTACATCATTTTATTTTAACCCTTAATATTCCATACTCCTAATGGCATCCATGTAATGATATCATATTATGGTATCTCATTGTACAGAACTTTGATGCTTATCAGCTGGGCTTATGCGCTACAAATACCAATACGTACGTATACACACACACATACACTACATGCATACCGACAATGTGAATTGAAGGGAGTATGAATGCTTTTGAAGTAAAAGCTACTTTATTAGCTAAAAAGCAAATCTCAAAATACTGGAAGCAGACCTGCTAGAAAATGATTTCATTGAGTAAACACCTAGTGAATATATGTAATGGACAGAAAGTACATTGAATGAAATCTGGGCTCCCCTATTCACTTTGTTCCTCAATCGGTATATTGTTTCCCCCCTTAACCATATGTCACTTTATGAAAACAACAGCAATATTTATTATTAGAAACTTTTACCCAATAATACAATATATTACATATACACAATATGTGGATGGATGTTAGATGTGCTCTTTAGCTAAAATGTAGTCTGATTTATAATTGTAATCAACTTTGTAATAATGACGTTGTGACTTTTTTATGTCAATCATTGCTTTGATGTAGAATTCAATTTAACTGAAAACATGTGTTATATAGACATGGGCAGTGGCATGTCTGTGACTGCAGGGTGCCCCCACTCATCAGCCTGAGCAAGCCTTACACTGATCTCTGTGTTCTGCAAGAGGGCCCATGGAAAGACATCGTTTGCACGCACAAATTATAATTTGCACAACAAGTTGATCAAATCGCAGATAAATCCTCATAATACTACATCAAAATATTTTTTTGAAAAAAAGTGGATTAGGGATTTAGAACGTTCACAAAACTTGTCTATGGCTGGCGTTTGGAAAGGCAGAATTGCCACACCTGCGCTTCTTTTGTGTAGAGACAAGGATCATAGACCTACTCGAACTGCTGGTTACTTCTACTGAATTGGAAAATAAAAGTTGGACAACACAAACCTTTGCAAAATTAAATCTTTAAAAAGTTATGCAAAGTTTTCAAGTTATACGAAGGTTGAAACAGGAGGAATGGGTGAGGTGGGTGAATGGAAGCGCGGGAGGTATCCACCATGTTAATATTGAAGCACCCCCTTATTTCACAGGGAAAAGGACACCTGGCTTGAGGGAAAAGGGTAAGACGGTTCGGGAGAGTAGCAAGCAGGGACACTGGAGGAGCCCATCCCGTTGAAGGTGTGAACGGGGGCAAGGCACAGGGATGTCACCAACAGCCTAACAATTACCCAAACTACAGAGCACCGTGACGCATCAGGGGGGTCCTTTCTGCTCCTGATGAAGGCAGAGCCCTATTACATTTTCTGCCGAAATGTATTGCGCCTTGTAAAGCAGCCATGGAAGTAGCTGCGAGGCTGCACAGTCATCATGATTGGAACTGTGCCTTATGTAGACCCCTGAGCCCATGATTAGGTCGGTGTGGCGTGGCTTCTCTCGGTTAGTAAGTCATGTGTTTAGTCAGAAAGGCTTCCGCTGAAACAACACAGACTGTATTCTTTGGACACATGTTTTGTTCCTTTTTCTGCCGCCTGACTGACACATATTTATTTTGTGAACAAGTTACTTGTTTGTATGTATGTTCATTTTATGTTCAGCATGTTCATTTTATCGCACTTAGCACTTGCCACTTTGGTGTTTACATTTTCTTTGTCTGTTTGAAGATAAAATATATTAATTGAATAATTTGTTAAATAAATAACTTGCAATATGCAAGGTATAAAACAATCAGTGGCCTTCTCAAATTCTGCGAGGTTGCCATTTATCCTGTCCTTGATCCAGACTGCCAGGAATGAGCATATTTACCAAGCACTCTGCAATCACCAATGATTCATTGAGAACTTATTTCTGTAAATAAATAATTTCCTGGTGGGAGACTTTGCTGGTCTTGGCGAAGGCGCATCAGCCTGTCTTCAGCACTTAATTAAATGATTGGGCCTGCAGTAAGATCTTGTACGACGCAAAGGGCTAAGAGCTCATTGTCACTGGGATGTGAGCACTGTAGAAATAGATGGCTGTTGGTGTTTAGGGGCAGAGTTGCATTTAAATGTGAAATGGGGTATCCCTTCTCAACCATGGCTCATATTGCTGCTGTCCTAGTTTGACAACAGTACATAGAAGGTTCTGGAAGCATCCATGTGTGCATTGCGCACCCACTTACACATCTTCCAGACAGGCAGATCGGGTACGTGGACTTTACACACACGTCAAAGGGCATCCCATTTGTGCATTCTGGATGCACACTTAAATGCACAAAACTGACCACTCCCACCCATAGATTTGTGAACTTTTACGAAAGTATTCACCAAAGTTAAGTTCATGTTTACACCAGAGATGCGAACATTCACACCGCCTTTGGGAATGATTTGAATCTTTTTTCATGCAAGTGAAGACGGTTTCACACTGAGGTCTGCATGCCTAGTCCTCGGGATCCCCATCCACACCTGGTTTTCGGGATAAACACTGGCCCTGTAAATAACTCCCATTTAAATTCAGTTTATTAAAATGTATTTTGTGGGACTACCCTAAAAACATAAGGCCCGATTCATGGAATTTATTTGCACCATGCAAACTGACTTTGCACTGCTGAAAAGTGACTTTGCACTGCCGACACAAACCCTGATTCATGGAACTGTGTCAAAGACACTTTGCACTGTTCCATGAATCAGGGTGTTTGTTTGCAGTGCAAAGTCACTTTGCACCAGTGAAAAGTCACTTTGCACCATGCAAAAAATTCCATAGATCAGGCCCATAGAGTGGATTTGGCTCTTGAAGACCCTGCGTGGAGATACTTGCGCTGGGGCATCCTTGCACTTGCACTTCATGAATCAAGAACCATGGAGTTAATTTGGCTCTTGAAGACCCTGCATGGAGATACTTGCGCTGGGGCATCCTTGCACTTGCACTTCATGAATCAGAACCACAGAGTGGCTTTGGCTCTTGAAGACCCTGCATGGAGATACTTGTGCTGGGGCATCCTTGCACTTGTACTTCATGAATCAGAGCCATGGAGTTAATTTGGCTCTTGTAGACCCTGCACGGAGATACTTGCGCTGGGGCATCCTTGCACTTGCACTTCATGAATAAGAACCATGGAGTGGCTTTGGCTCTTGAAGACCCTGCATGGAGATACTTGCGCTGGGGAATCCTTGCACTTGCACTTCATGAATAAGAACCATGGAGTTAATTTGGCTCTTGTAGACCCTGCATGGAGATACTTGCGCTGGGGCATCCTTGCACTTGCACTTCATGAATCAAAACCATGGAGTGGCTTTGGCTCTTGAAGACCCTGCATGGAGATACTTGCGCTGGGGCATTCTTGCACTTGCACTTCATGGATCAGAACAACGGAGTGGCTTTGGCTGTTGAAGACCCTGCATTGAGATACTTGTGCTGGGGCATCCTTGCACTTGCACTTCATGAATCAGGCCCATGGAGTGGATTTGGCTCTTGAAGACCCTGCATGGAGATACTTGCGCTGGGGCATCCTTGCACTTGCACTTCATGAATCAGAACCACAGAGTTAATTTGGCTCTTGAAAACCCTGCATGGAGATACTTGCGATGGGACATCCTTCCACTTGCACTTGCACTTCATGAATCAGAACCACGGAGTGGATTTGGCTCTTGAAGACCCTGCATGGAGATACTTGCGCTAGGGCATCCTTGCCCTTGCACTTCATGAATCAGGCCCATGGAGTTGATTTGGCTCTTGAAGACCCTGCATGGACATGCTTGCACTGGGGCATCCTTGCACTTGCACTTCATGAATCAAGAACCATGGAGTTAATTTGGCTCTTGAAGACCCTGCATGGAGATACTTGCGCTGGGGCATCCTTGCACTTGCACTTCATGAATCAGAACCACAGAGTGGCTTTGGCTCTTGAAGACCCTGCATGGAGATACTTGTGCTGGGGCATCCTTGCACTTGCACTTCATGAATCAGAGCCATGGAGTTAATTTGGCTCTTGTAGACCCTGCACGGAGATACTTGCGCTGGGGCATCCTTGCACTTGCACTTCATGAATAAGAACCATGGAGTGGCTTTGGCTCTTGAAGACCCTGCATGGAGATACTTGCGCTGGGGCATTCTTGCACTTGCACTTCATGGATCAGAACCACAGAGTGGCTTTGGCTGTTGAAGACCCTGCATTGAGATACTTGTGCTGGGGCACCCTTGCACTTGCACTTCATGAATCAGGCCCATGGAGTGGATTTGGCTCTTGAAGACCCTGCATGGAGATACTTGCGCTGGGGCATCCTTGCACTTGCACTTCATGAATCAAAACCATGGAGTGGCTTTGGCTCTTGAAGACCCTGCATCGAGATACTTGCGCTGGGGCATTCTTGCACTTGCACTTCATGGATCAGAACAACGGAGTGGCTTTGGCTGTTGAAGACCCTGCATTGAGATACTTGTGCTGGGGCATCCTTGCACTTGCACTTCATGAATCAGGCCCATGGAGTGGATTTGGCTCTTGAAGACCCTGCATGGAGATACTTGCGCTGGGGCATCCTTGCACTTGCACTGCATGAATCAGAACCACAGAGTTAATTTGGCTCTTGAAAACCCTGCATGGAGATACTTGCGATGGGACATCCTTCCACTTGCACTTGCACTTCATGAATCAGAACCACGGAGTGGATTTGGCTCTTGAAGACCCTGCATGGAGATACTTGCGCTAGGGCATCCTTGCCCTTGCACTTCATGAATCAGGCCCATGGAGTTGATTTGGCTCTTGAAGACCCTGCATGGACGCTTGCGCTGGGGCATCCTTGCACTTACATTTCATGAATCAGAACCATGGAGTGGATTTGGCTCTTGAAGACCCTGCATGGAGATACATGCACTGGGGCATTCTTGCACTTGCACTTCATGAATAAGGGCCCATGGAGTGGATTAAGCTCTTGAAGACCCTGCATGGAGATACTTGCACTGGGGCATCCTTGCACTTGCATTTCATGAATCAGAACCATGGAGTGGATTTGGCTCTTGAAGACCCTGCATGGAGATGCTTGCGCTGGGGCATCCTTGCACTTGCACTTCATGAATCAGAACCACAGAGTGGCTTTGGCTCTTGAAGACCCAGCATGGAGATACTTGCACTGGGGCATCCTTGCACTTGCACTTCATGAATCAGAACCACAGAGTGGCATTGGCTCTTGAAGACCCTGCATGGAGATACTTGCGCTGGGGCATCCTCGCACTAGCACTTCATGAATCAGAGCCATAAAGTTAATTTGGCTCTTGTAGACCCTGCACGGAGATACTTGCGCTGGGGCATCCTTGCACTTGCACTTCATGAATAAGAACCATGGAGTTAATTTGGCTCTTGTAGACCCTGCATGGAGATTCTTGCCCTGGGGCATCCTTGCACTTGCACTTCATGAATCAAAACCATGGAGTGGCTTTGTCTCTTGAAGACCCTGCATGGAGATACTTGCGCTGGGGCATTCTTGCACTTGCACTTCATGGATCAGAACCACGGAGTGGGTTTGGCTGTTGAAGACCCTGCATTGAGATACTTGCGCTGGGGCATCCTTGCACTTGCACTTCATGAATCAGGTCCATGGAGTGGATTTGGCTCTTGAAGACCCTGCATGGAGATACTTGCGGTGGGGCATCCTTGCACTTGCACTTCATGAATCAGAACCACAGAGTTAATTTGGCTCTTGAAAACCCTGCATGGAGATACTTGCGATGGGACATCCTTGCACTTGCACTTCATGAATCAGAACCACGGAGTGGATTTGGCTCTTGAAGACCCTGCATGGAGATACTTGCGCTAGGGCATCCTTGCCCTTGCACCTCATGAATCAGGCCCATGGAGTTGATTTGGCTCTTGAAGACCCTGCATGGACATGCTTGCGCTGGGGCATCCTTGCACTTGCATTTCATGAATCAGAATCATGGAGTGGATTTGGCTCTTGAAGACCCTGCATGGAGATGCTTGCGCTGGGGCATCCTTGCACTGGCACTTCATGAATCAGAACCAAGGAGTGGCTTTGGCTCTTGAAGACCCTGCATGGAGATACATGCGCTGGGGCATCCTTGCACTTGCATTTCATGAATCAGAACCCTGGAGTGGATTTGGCTCTTGAAGACCCTGCATGGAGATACTTGCGCTGGGGCATCCTTGCACTTGCACTTATTGAATCAGAACCACGGAGTGGCTTTGGCTCTTGAAGACCCTGCATGGAAATACTTGCGCTGGGGCATCCTTGCACTTGCACTTCATTAATCAGAACCCTAATAACTCCAACATCTCCTTAAACCTGCCTAACGTGCATTGGCTAAGCTTGTTTAAAAAGTGGGTGGAGAAGGGCGAGCAGCCAAATACAGTTCCTTTTGGCCAGGAACTGATCACAAAGCCATGGATTGTTGACAATCAGTTATATGTTTTATTTGAGATACAGACCCTCATTACAAATTTGGCATTGTTGGAAAAAAGTGACAGTAATTCAGTAACCGCCACTTTTCCCGCACCGCCAAACTAAAAGTTTGCCGTGGGGGTGGACTGTTTTACCTCCAGACAAGAGCTGGAGGTTAATGAGGCCCCCACCGGCAAAAACCACAGGTATTACCAGCACCGGTATTACCAGTGCTGGTAATACTGGGCATCCTCCCATGGAGTCCTACGGGTGGGAATTTAAATACTGTTGCCGTCACCTGTAATATCCCAGAAATTCTGGGATATCAGGTGCTGGTAACGTTAGGTCCGTTTGGTTGCATCCCGCCGGATTTACCGTAGTGATATCACCAAGCCTGTAATGAGGACCATAAGGTGGCAAGATGCATGCACACTGATGGAAGATAGGAACTGGGAATGGGCGACCCAGATTGAGAAACCTATCTAAACAATTGAGGTCGACTCGACTTGAAAGATTCAAGCCATTTGGAGCTGAGGCTTGAAGATTTTCAGCTGGAAATCGAGTTGCTTGTGTAGTTGCGAGTATTTGTTGGTTTCGATTTGCTCGAATACAGCTCTTTTGTAATACTGAATTCTAGGATGTTGGACCAGTATCCTAGAATTCGGTGTTACTGGTGGCTAACAAAAAAATCATACAACAGGGATATAAAAATTAATGCAAATAAAAAAGAATGCACTTTTTTCCATTTTTGTTAATTTAAAAAATGCACAGATCTCCATATCCACAAAGGTAACCTCAGCATTTCACGGGGCTGTGCGGTAGCACTAATTATGTGCTGGCCACGACCCATGCAGACATTAGTGTCAGCAACGAGTTGCCATCCCTAATGTACCCACATGGGTGCTGGGAGTGTATTTCCAGGTTACAGGCCCTTAACGTGAAGTGTTAAGAAGAAAAAAAATGTCTACCTCTGTTTGAGGAGTAGAAATGCAAGTGGGACAGCAGTAGCTCAATGACCCGTTTATGCATTCATTAATGTGACCCTATTCCAACTAGGAGCTGGTGGAGGTGACGAAGTTCTATGCATTAAAAAAAAATTATGTTTTTTGTTTTGGAATCAGCTTTGAAATATAAACATCCTCTTATAAGCGCCAATGCGAAAAGGGTGAAAAGGGCCTCTCATTGCACATTCTGATGCCATTTGAGAATAGGACACACGTTTTTTGGGAGCAGTGATGAGATGGGTAAACGCATTTCATCACTTTCACCAGAGAAAGGTTTGAGAGTTTGACCCATCCTTTCTTCAAATCCACATGAATTTGGTAAATTTTGAACACAATTCGAGCCATAGTGACCTATGGCTCGAATTGACTCGAACGGATTCGAGCTAAATTGCACATTCACCAACTCGGCTTGATTCGGCTCGCAAGCTCACTCTGTGAAGGATTAAGCAGCTAAAGCTGATTCAAACGTGTTTTATTTCCATAGGTTTGAACATGTATGTGAGTGAAACACTTTGAGGCTCACCCTTCCCTAATAGGAAAATTTAGAGCAACACATTCTGTCAATTCGGGATGTTGTCGATATCCCAATGGTACGTTAATATGCTCCCGACAAATGCAGTTTGTTACCATTAACACATTTAAAAATATGAAATTGTGGGTGCCAGGGCAAGGTATAAGGGGTTGGCGGGGGCATTGGTATGGGGAGAGCCCACAATAGGCATAGATAAAACCGGCCAAATAATGGTAGACTGAATTCGGGAAACATTGGCTTGGGAACGGGAGGCCAAATCTCACGCAAAGATGTGCCTATTCTCCGGTAAGACTTTAGGCTTTGTTATGAGTATAGTGATAATGGTAAGTCTTGTGGTACTTTAAATACCTCTTATTTCTTAAAATATCACTTAATTACGAATTTATGAATGGGGAAGAAACAGGATATTTTTGGCATGTGGTACAAAGTAAGTACAGCATTGGGTAAATAACCCCTACTTACCTCAAGTAGAACTTTGTATGTTGCCATCTGGTACATATTCCATGCAATCCCAACTCATAACCAGGCAATATTTTAAAACAGGGGGTACGTAAAATACCAAAATATGTTTACCATTACCGCCATACTTACAATGAGGCACTTTTAAGTCTCCAACTTTGACTTTGCTCTTATACAATAATTACCCTACTTAAGTTCCGGAAACTGCTCAAAGCTCTGTTCTTCTCTACCTCTTTCCCTTCCCTACTAATATGCCCCCTGTGACTCTGACCAGATCCTCATGAATCTCACAGGATCCCAGGCCCTTCCTCCTAGTCAATACCAGCACCCCTCCCCCAACTGCACTGCCCTGTGGACACTGCTTGGTGGTGCCACACCCCACCTTTGAGAGTCGCCTGTACCAGCACTTAGCCTGAGGTTCTCCTTCTGTCTCCCCTTAGCACTTCCATCCCGGGCCCTCCTCCAGCACTTGTCCACCCCTCTGCTTCCCCTCCCATCCCCTTCCCCAGCACTTCTCCCAATGCACTTGCACGGCCGAATGCCACAAGGCCTAGTAGGGCCACAACTGTATATTAATGTTTTGCCATTGTTTTTATTTCCCCTGTTCATTTCCCATTTCACATTGTGGCGCTTTGAAACACAATTCTGTTGTATAAAGCGCCTTACAAATGCTCAATAAAATAAAATAAATACCCTCTTTTTCTGTCAAAGCGCTCTGATTATTGTTACTGAATACATCCTCATGAGAGAAATAATAGATAATACAAAGGATATGGAGACAAACTGTGTTTAGGAGTAAAGACCTCAACAGACAAGGTAGACTAAGCTAAGCTTTGAAAGTGGAAAAAACGAAAAGGAAGGAAGATAAAGAAACTGTGTGTGGGGGTGGGGCAAAGGGGAGGTGCAGCCTTAATGAGCAATGCATCCATGATCAGATGGAAGAAAGAGCAACACCTTTCAACATTAAGACATCAATACCACCTTTGTTTTTTGAATTACACCTCTACCATTGTTGCTATAGGAAACATGGTCACTGGAGCTCGTTATAACCACCCAACCCCATGCACCGATATTCACTGTAAGGGCAGCATGCAATCACACACGCTAATATTTGTGCTATATGTCCCGATGGGATCAGATGTGCAAATCTCCAGATGTGGAACAATACAATCACATGAACTAATATTCTATGCATCTGGACCAACTGATGTCACACCAATATTTCTGGATGTCGAGTGCTGTGATTTCCTACACCAATACCCTGTGAATGGAGATCACTGTATTCATATGCCAGCATATGCTCTGTATGTGGACCAATGAAATCCCATCCATTAATTTGTTCTGTATGTGGACCAATGACTTCACAAACCTTCATATTATCGGTGCACGTACCACTGAAATCATATGCACCAATATTCTCTTTATAGGGACCAATGCAACCAGAAGCATTGAGCTTTTCTGCCAATCTAGTTGGACCAATAAAATCACATTCACCAACATTGTCTGTATTTGCAGCATGAGATAGCATGCACTGAAAGTCTCTGCAAGTGTGCCAGTGAGATCAAGTGCACTAATATGTTCTGTATTTGCAGCATGAGATAACATGCACTGAAAGTCTCTGCAAGTGTGCCAGTGAGATCAAGTGCACTAATATGTTCTGTATTTGCAGCATGAGATAACATGCACTGAAAGTCTCTGCAAGTGTGCCAGTGAGATCAAGTGCACTAATATGTTCTCTATTTGCAGCATGAGATAACATGCACTGAACGTCTCTGCAAGTGTGCCAGTGAGATCAAGTGCACTATGTTCTGTATTTGCAGCATGAGATAGCATGCACTGAAAGTCTCTGCAAGTGTGCCAGTGAGATCAAGTGCACTAATATGTTCTGTATTTGCAGCATGAGATAGCATGCACTGAAAGTCTCTGCAAGTGTGCCAGTGAGATCAAGTGCACTAATATGTTCTGTATTTGCAGCATGAGATAGCATGCACTGAAAGTCTCTGCAAGTGTGCCAGTGAGATCAAGTGCACTAATATGTTCTGTATTTGCAGCATGAGATAGCATGCACTGAAAGTCTCTGCAAGTGTGCCAGTGAGATCAAGTGCACTAATATGTTCTGTATTTGCAGCATGAGATAACATGCACTGAAAGTCTCTGCAAGTGTGCCAATGAGATCACATGCAGTAATATTTTCACTATGTGCATTAATGAAATCCAATGATACCCGTGGACCACTGGGATCATATGCACCAATATTCTCTGTATTCGCAGCATGCGATAAACTGCAAGGTATCCAGTTATTTTATCGAAAACATTTTTTCGAAATACAATTATTTCAAAAACATTTTGCCAATTTTGTTTTCTTTTTCGAATGTATTATTTTTGAGTTCATAGGTTTTTTTGTTGTTTCGTAAGTAAAAAAAGGGCTAAAAAAACAGGGGGTTGGGGTAACCTCCATTTAAAAAAATAAAAAGACATTCAAAATATTTTTTTTTCGCCAAAATGTTTTCGACATAATGATATTCGAAAAAATGCTATTCGAAAAAAATCACTATAAACCAAACTGCAATGCAAGTCTCTGCAAAGGTGCCAATGAGATCACATGCACCAATACTCTCTGTATTTGGGCGTTGAGGTCACTTGTGTGACATGCACTAACATTCTCTCTATTTGTAATATGACATAACATGCACTAATATTATCAAATGTGGCCCCTTTTAAAGGACAGCTGATTTAAAGTGCAAACTTAACTTTTAAAAGAAAGACATTGGGTTGTAGGGCTTTCCTGCAGGACCACGTCAGGGAAACTGTTATCTTAGTAAGGAAAGATCGAATAAATGTGATATAGACCCTCCAAATGAGTGTAACTAGGGAACTATTCTATCTGTTTGGGGTTCGTCTATGCCAGTTAATGCTAATCACCCCACTTTATTGCCCAGTACATACTGTTCCACAGTTCCCTTCAGAGACAAGTACCAGAATCCAGTGGTCGAAGTGAGAGGGAACAGTCAGGAGCGGTGTTCCACTACTTTTATTTCTTACTGTTAACAGCTCCATTACTTTTTGCAACCATTTTCCCCATTCCGGAAGTGTTCTTTGTGAAGTTAAAGCACACTTCTCCACTTTATCACCGGATATCTGTTACAGCTGAAGTGAAATCTGTTTCAACTCAATTGGCTGTCAACCGTCACTACTGCACCCCTTGGAAAATGTGTTGCACATTGCTCTCTTCCTTCCGACTCTGTCCGCCCCCGGAGTGACAGTTCCACTACTCTTTTGGTACAATTCTACCATTGCCGTGATCAGCAACTCGCACTGGTTGCTCTCAAGTAGCCAGGGCACAGATCTGCGCCTGCAGTCTCCATGCACCCCTCACTCTTCCAAGCGTGAGAACAGCCCTCTTGGGCACAGCCCCTTCTTTAAAGGTGCCTCTGCAGGGCAGCCGCCCAGCAGCCTCTGGATCGGGAGCATTGGCTGATCGTGCATAGAGTCACACCCTATGCATTAGCACTGAGGGTGTGAATCGTGACAGCAGAAGCTCTGTCTCTGTAGGTGCCTTGAAGAGGTGTGCAGCTGGAAGTGCCTTCAGCTCCCGCCCCCTCTCATTATTGCTCCCTCTGCAGCCTTGTGGTTGAATGTGCCCATCAGATGGAGAGCCAGGCCACAGGAGGCGTGTCTGCAGACTCTATGGAGAAGAAGAGTGCATTCCCGGACCCCTGCCCTAGTCCGTTTATGGCAGTGCTCCTGGATCATCTCTAACTCACTGGGGGAAGCTGTTGCATTTCCCTGTCAACCCATTCCCTTTGCCATTCTCCCCATCTCTTTATGCCGTTCCCTACAGCTCATTAAAATGGCCGGAAGGCAGCGATAAGCCCAACGCAAGAAATGTACATGCTATTAGTAGTGGTATGTTTTGATATAGCCCATCCACAGAACGTGTGAAAGTGGCTGGCAACAAAGAAAGTGGGTGGCGAAAACAACACCGGGCTCCACTTAAATGCAGGAGTGGGCTGGCGCCTACAATGATTGCGTAGGGGAATTGAGGACGAACATGCACACCCATAGAACGTAGATCTGGGTCAAATCAGGTTAAGGCTAGGTGCTGTTGGAGCTTTAATGTGCAGGCAAATGGCCAAGTCTAAGTCTAAAGGGCACTTTTCTTCCCCTGCGACCACTTTGTAGCCATCATTGTAACCCAAGATTGTATCATTCACTTGACCCACATACTTTCTGCAGGTGCATAATGCTCACTCCGTCTATGGTGGATGGCAGACCAAAAGGGCCACCCTTTTATCAGGACAGGCCTGGCTGCCTGGGACTGTAACTTACTCTAGGTACCCCTCCTGTGAGGGGTCACGAGAGGAAGTTACTTTCTTTGCTTTAATTATAGTGTTATTTTGGTTAATTAAAACTTTACCACTTCGGCAAAGTAAAAAAAATAAAGTAAAAACAATACAGTAAAAACAACATGATAAAAACAACACAATACATTCAATAAAAATCCATACAAAAGAATTCTTATAAAAGATTATTTCATCATAATATCACATCACATATGATTAAAATCCAATCAAGTGCTCCAAATCAATCAATAAAGAGAACCTAAAATGTCTTCGAAATTTCATTCGACATGTAATATATTGTATTATTCCCTTCAAATATTCTGCTCCAAAACTGATCACTTTGTATAAAGCTTAAATCATAAGTCAATTCATCAAATCCCCTTGCATGTATCTCAAAGAATGTTTCACAACTCGTAAGCAAGTGCCCCGGCATCTCCACCAATAAGCCACACAATCCACATAGACGGTCCTCCATTGGGATACTATGCTAGGAGACCTGATTGGACATAGTAACACGTTTTTCAGTCTAAGACGAATAATACACATCCTTACTCTTGGGTCCTGGACATTAGTGATATAGCAGCAAGGCGACCCTATTAAAAAAGATTGTGATTAAAAGCCCTTATGTGTAGGCTTACAAATCAATTCTGCTGCATTTTTATTGATCTCCCTTTCCTTCAATGAGATATTATCAGAATTTGAAATTACACTGCCAATCTCATTCAAGAAATCAAAAATGTCCTCAATCCAAGGTTTCAACGTATGGTGAGGACTTGTAGCTTCTATTTGAGTTGAAAAATAGGAATAGATGGCGTCACCATTATCACGTTCATTAAGAATTATTAAATACAGTAAGCAGTTAGTTATCATTTTTCGCATCTGTAGAGATGTTTGCCCAACTCTAAGAAAATCGCTTCAACAGGCACACAGTTTGGAAGTTTCAGTTTGCTTGGGGATGCTGTGTGGCAGTCACAGCTGCCTGTCTTCATCATGACGATGGGCAAATGTCCCATCGCGGCTGCGGCCGTGGTGGGATAATGCCCCGCTGTAGCCCTTGCCCAGCCCCACTCAGCCCCTGCTGGCCCTGGCCCACTTAAAGCAATGTGCTTTCCACATCTGTTTTTCACTCTCCACCCTTTGCTGTGTCCTCCTGCTTTCCCATCTCTACTTGCACCATCTGTGCCCTTCCTCCTGCTCAGCCAGCCTTTACTCTTATCCACCATCACCTGTCCCACTATTGCTGATCAACCAATCTTTAATTAGACTCCACCTCATGCCCCTCCATCTTATCTCCAAGTATGTATTTCCCATTCCCACTTGGTGCCTCAATTTGCTCCCCCCACGTTCACCCTCCAAACATTTCCGTCTTCCGTTCCCTGTGGCCTCTCCCTGCCCCAATCTTTCCTCTCCCTGCCCTGTGTCTCGCGGCCCACCTCCTCTTGCTATCTCGAGCTTCCCTTCCATTTCCTCACCGTCAGCCCCCTCCCACCCTGTTTAGAAACCTTCCTTCCTTCTCACCAGGCACACTCTCCACCAACCCACTTTTTATTTCTACCCAATCGGCCTCCTAAACTGTACCATTTCCTCTTGCAGACCCTAGCTTAACTTCAAACCCCTTTCCCACCACGTGACCGCTATCCTGTTATCTCTGCCTTTACTCCCACCCCCACACTATGCCCCTTCTCGTGGTATTCCCATTTTCACTTGTCCCCTCCACCTCTCTTCTTGCTCTGCATATCTAGATTTCCACTCACCCCACACCAAGTGCCCCATTTCCATCTCCATGATTCCTCCCTTGCCACTGGGACCCAAAGCACTCCGAGTTTAGATCCAAAGATGGCATGTTGATGCTATAGAAAACACTGGAATCATCTGTGTGGATGGACGCTGTATATATCAAAAGCTGTGTGTCTTTCTTTCAGGAAATGCTCCAGGACAAAGGCCTGTCTGAGAGCGAGGAAGGGTTCCCAGCAGCCCAGGCAACCAGACATGCGGAGGCGACAGGGGGCTCCCCAGCCCTGGCAGTCCCGGGATTGAACACCTCGCTGAGCAGCCCCCAGGGCCCGGACCCCGAGCAGGTAAAACCAGGCCTCCTTCAAGACATTTCTCAACACAAACGGTTGTGGCGTGCACTGCAGTTCCTCACCTCTCACCGCCTTCCTTCCGATTTGGCAACTGTAATGTTTTAGCTTGTCAGAGTTAATACAAGTGTAACACCTGTCATCTATAGCGCGTTGATATTGTAGGACCGCATGGAATAGCTATGAATATTTACAGGAGAGCGTTTTCTGAAGAGTGTGTAAGGGGATGCTTCACAAATAACTTATTTGTAGTAACTCTCAATAGAAAAAAGTATTCCTATTATCATAAGGTGAGCCACACAATATGGCACTGTCACTACATGACTTTGTATTTCTTTTCTGCATTATCTTGGATTTATTCACATGATTTTTTGGCTTGTAAAATATTATTTTACTAGACCAATGTGTAAACACTGTAGCAACATTCAATACATTTTCTCACCCCTACAATAAAAAAATACATTGTCAAATGTCAACCTTTAGGGTGCTCGTATTCTTCAGACAGCAATCAGAGAAAAAATGTTTCTATACTGTTTTTAACTACTGCCATAGCATGCACTTGTATGTTGTCCTTTCTAACATGTTTCTTTCCAAAAAATAATTCTAAGAGATTTTTCAGGGAACTTTTCTCTATTGGAAAATACTGAGTTGAGTAAATATGTTTATTTCATCCCAGTTCTAAACACCGCTTGTTTGAACAGTTACCACAATACTCCTAATAAGGGCCTAAGAGCCCAATTCATGGAACATCTAGCGTGGTGCAAATTGACTTTGCACTGCCAACAAACACCAGATTCACAGAGCGGTGCAAAGTGTATTTTTGCAGTGCAAAGACCCTATGAACCGTGCAAAAAATTCCATGAATCGGGCCCTTAGGGAACATACCAGAAGAAAGTCAAGGATTACATATGTGAATGGAAAAGGGCCAGATCACGTGCTTTTCATAAGGCAAGGAGCTCATTCGTGTGTGTCTCAGCTCCTGGGCATGGGAAAACAGAATCACTTCCCGACCACTGGTGCATGCATCATTAAACTTAATTTAGCTCACATTTACTGTCAATCTATAGCTGTATCTTCAGAGATCCTTTCAAGATCTCACTTTAGGCAGATTTTATTTTGATTAAATCCTGTGTACTTCACCTCTTTCCATGTTCTCCTTCTCTGTTCATGAATGAATGACTTAATGACATCATGAGGCGGCGTACCCACCGCAGTCTCTCATTGTAGATCAGCGCTAACTGCTTGCACACTAACATCGCTTGACAAGCACTGTGCCAATGTTTGACTTTCTTATGTTGAAATATCTGTATATAGCACAACGCACACACTGACAGCCATGTCGGTGCTGCCCACGCCCATTTCACAACTAAATCAAATGATGAGCCTGCAAGCAAGCATCATTTAACAAGAAAGCAGAGCACGTCATCAGGAAGCGGCAAAGCAAGCCCACAATCACTCGTTCACCCTGGGAGATTGAGAATCTAGCAAGAGATAGGATCATTTGATACCTCCTGGAACAACTTGTCAGTTGAGTTATAATTGCCATTAACACCCGCAGCAAGCGGATGGGTGTTACTGGCAGCACTAGAGACATGCTGACTAGAAAATAATCCTGCCTCCAATATGTCCACCAGGTCATTTGGAAAAGTGGTTCAAATGATAGCTTGTTTTCCATCTCCATTTCAGCTGAAGTGGAGAAGAGCCTATGCCTTCGAAGGAGAGAAGGGGACCGAAACATGTTGGGGCAGAGTGGAGCGGAGGAAAGGCAGAGAGGATGGGCAGGTGGTGGAAGGTAGTAGCTGGGACATCGCGGCACAGCTCAGGGGAGTTTCCACAGCATCAGTCGCGAAGCACAGAACACATGCTTGTCCCCACTGCGGTCTGCACTCTGATTGGCTCCCGTACTATAGATGGGTGACAATCTGCATTGAGCCTCATTATGTGCAAATTATCAATATTCTCTCTGGGTCTGCTGGCCCCTTGACTAAATGCATTATTCTGTGGCTGAACAAGTTAAAACTATTTTCGGTGGGTTCACAAATTCAAACTACTTTTCTATAAGTAGCATTATGGCCTACACGATTGCCTATCAAAACATCGAGCTCATAATAAAGAGCGTAGAGGCTATAAGTTCACAATGTCGACTCCCCTGAATGCTTAAACTAGGCTGGTTCAGCCTGGCAGCTGTGGCAGAGGGAGTGGGCGTGTTTGCTGCATGTGAACAGGGGTGCGCCCCCACCCCGTGATCGTTTCATTTCCTGTATATTGAACACATTTTGGTCAGTTGTCTAAGGTATCAACCACGATAATACCAATGAGGTCCATAGTTTTACATTTCTGTGTAACGTTTTTATTAGGTGGGCCATATGTATGCACCCATGACATTTAGGTTGGCATTTCAGAGGTCTAGATTTGTGTATGAGATATTTGTGTGGGTGTGTTTTTATTGTGCACATATCGTTAATGCCACCCAGTGACACACAATGATGCTTTGCTGGCCCCTGGCACTGCTTCATCTTATTTCAATGCCCTGGAGCTAGGGCAGATGCCAAGGTCCCCGCATACTCGTATTATGTGGACACTGTCATTTAGTGCATACGTGTTCATATTGCGCTGTTGTAGGGTGCTTTCCCAGGCTGTTACCGCTGTAGGGTAGGACATCTTTGGGTCCTTCTCCCCGTATACAATAGAGCCTCGGGTCAGCTTCCCCTCCCACCACACACTAATAATATTGTCACTGTGGCCTAGCACAGGAACTGACTGAGTGGTTAAAACCACCCTGCTCTGGCTCTGCCGCCTGTACCCCGCAGCTCCGCAGACGCTTCAGACTCTGACCCCCATGAGCTCCCACTGTTGACTCTGCTGGCTAAGGATGGTGGGAGTGGTAGTCCAAACCTTCTGCTGAGCCAAAGTTTGCATAACCCTGCACTCGGCATGGGACATGATCATGACAGCAAACTGTGCCTTTAACATCATGTTTGGGTTTGAACTGCCCTGGAAAATGTCAAATTGTTTGTGTAGCGCTAAATACTGACATGTAGTCTGTTTCTTATTGCTTTTAACTGTATATGTAAGAGAATGAAAGCGTGTAGAGATTTTGCATTTGTATTTTATTGGTGATAGAAGAAGGCGTATGGAAGCAACCCCCTTGCTGGGCACTTTACAAAGGTATCAGGTAATATTATCCCCATATATATGGTCGGCGTACATAATATCGCCGGGAAAAGGTCGTGGCGATATTATATGGGTGACCATATATTAATGTCCCCACAAAAAACGGCAACTTTTCGGCGATATTTTTGCATGGCGATATTTTTGTGGGGACATTGTTACATGGAACCTTTACACACAGAAGACATTTTGGAGGCAGAAGACGCCTGTGGAGTGAGTTGGGAGTTGAATTTTAAAATGAAAGGAGTCCAGAAATTGAGCAGAGGGGCAGAGAATATATAAGGGAGACTCCCAGAGTCTGTCAAGTAGTGTATGAGGAGTAGTGGGGTACCCATATCGAGCCCAGGAGTGGGTGGGAAGGAGTGTCCAAAGGGATTTCCCCAGGACAAGGACGTTTGCTTAGTTTGTAAGGTACCATTAATACTCAGGCTCCCTATATGCACAGTTGACAGTTTAATTATTAGACCACATTTCCTTGAAGCACCAACAGTTACCAAAACAGCAGAAGCCTCACTATATTAGAATATTTTATGCGGGTATTTAAATGCTAGTGGTAAAAAACAATGGCTGTGCCATTTCTGTTCAGAGACGTACAATTTATCCCAGGTTGGCAAATTTCAAATCTTTATTAAAATTAAAGGCAACATGAACTCTTTAGACACAGACCCAAACTAGGGAAAGATGTTTCTGTAATAGTGAACAACAAAAAAGCTAAGTGTAGTTAGCATGTCCAAATGTTAATTGAAAGCCTGGTCTAAGCCCAAATATAGACATGTGCAAAAGCATTTTGAAAAGATACGTTGTTAAAACTAAATAGCCATTTGTGGAAACTGCCTGGTGATTATCATACCTTTGAATGATGGGCGATGGCAAGCGCTGGCTACCCAAAGCAGAACCAACAATTGATGGCTGGAAGGTTTGAATAAATCACAACCACGGGCACAGCTCTGGGCAACCCTCCAGACCATTGTTTCTCAGCCTGCCAAGCGCTGCCCACCCGAAAGCAAATCGTGCCATATCTTTGCAGATTGATCGCGATTTAGAAAATCATAGAACAATGGCTACCGCCGCCTTCTGCCAATCCTGCTGGCCATGTCCAATTCAGGGGTGGTGCCACATTGAGCTTTGATGGTGGCAGCCCCAGCTCTGCTCCCCTCTGCCCCAAACTCACATTCAAAACCACCTCTCTAAATTATGGGTTTCACAGAGTCTGTCAGGTGGTGGTAATAGAAAAGCTTCAGCCCATGACACCTCAGGCTGGTGCCACTCTCTCCCCTCACTTGCATACCTGGCCTGGGAGAAACCAACGGGTTTCCCCCACCAGACCACACACATGCTGAGTGGTGCCAATCCTTTAGGTTCTCTGAAACGTGGATGGCCTCTGCCTACAAGCCAATAGCTAATGGACCAATGTCCGAGGCACCACAGGCCTGTCATTTCACCCCAGACTGAGTGGTATTATTACTGCATAGTTTGCATATCTGAACTCAGACCAGCAGCACGATTATAAAAAAAAAACACCTTCGACTTCCTCTCAAATAAGGAACACATTTGCACATGTCCCAAAGTGAATTTAGCCAACACGTGTTTCGACTAGCTGTCTTTTTCAAAGCTAATAGATTCTCGATTGATCTACCTTAATAGGTAGGATTGATATTGATCATCAGGTTCTGTATATCTATATAGATATTAGCTTTGAAAAAGATAGATAGTTGAAACACGTGTTGCCTGTTTCAATACCATGAGTGAATAAACTCACAATTTGAGGACATCTGGAAAACTCCTGTGAAGACTTATTTTGAATTTGTACTTTGGTATATAACGTGTATTCAACTTACATACAAGTTTAATTTTTCCAGAGAGGCCTAGCACGAAGTGCCAGTGGTACCTTCATGCTCTATATATTTTCTATGGCTCCAGGGTTTGCCACAGACCACTAGCCACGCGGCTGACCCGCCTTTGAATAAAAAAATGTTGTGAAAAATGTCTGTCTCAATGCTACTGGACACATGTAAAATAGCTTATGGATTGAATCCATCTTCTTGACCAAGGCCAGACGTATGGACTAATTGAACGACTTACCATTTTTCTTGGTCGTACCCAGCCACAGCTGTTAATGACCCCTCAACCAAAGGGGACAATTGTGAGGAATTCGACCATCCACAAAGTGTGTGGGCACTTGCCTGGGCTTTTTTGAAATTTCATATGAAATTGAATGATGGTAGATCAACCTCTGGAAAATGTGTGGGGCTAATCCACACACATTGTCCTATGTTAACCGCATGACAAACACATAGACCTGTGCACTCTTGGTGGAGGCGCAGTCCTCCCTGTCACATTTAGTTGGAATGTGACACCCAGGAGCACATCAAGGTATCTCAAAATGGGGAGGGCAAAACTTCCTCCTGCCAAGGCCAGCCTAATTAAATAGCAAAGGCTCCATGGATCCACCCTATCCATTGTAGGCCCTGCTGGTGGCAGCTAAGCATACTGATGAGAGTTAATTTAAGCAGGCCCATGAGAGGCCTGGTCGCAGGGCTAACAAAAGAAAAGAAACCCCAACACCTTTGATATGCATCTGCGTCAACCTGAAGCCAGAACCTGCCTCTCAGTATCAAGGGCAGTGACCTGTCATGTCTGCTACATGTGTTTACAGTAGGCCACCCCATTCAGAGGGTAGGAGTATGTGATTTGATGGAGATAGAAAGTCTGTTCTCACCACAGATTCAAGGGAGACCTGCTGCTTTAATCAGGAACCACAGAGAGCTCAATTAACCAGAGAGACCCTTTGATGCACAACAGACAGGAAGATGGGTAGGACGTAGTAGTACATGTTTTCACCCCTTTACATTTCCTGTTGCAAAGCACTCTGGTTATGACCTCACACATACGGCTGATTGTTGGTGGGGATCCAGGATGGGTTTGTTGAGGTATCCTTAGCCTACACCAATCACTGGGGCCCATGTGGCTTTAAATGAGGGTAAAGCACCTCTTTTGGCAGATCATCTGAAGGCATTTCAAGGAGTAACAAGAAGAACTCATTTGGACCCTTGCTGAAGGTAAAGTCTGCCTTACGGCTTCCGCCTGTGAAGGAAGGCTAGGATTTCCAAGAGGGAAGCAAGATCCCTCTGCAAAAACTCTCTGAGGGAACAGAGGGAGATATTAAATCCAGAGGACCCTCCAAGCAGCTCCAAAAAAAACCAGTACCCAGCCAGCCCACAGCATGCCCTGCTATGCCCTTCAGCAAGTTTCTAGGTGGGCAGTGCCAGAGAGTCTCTGAACCAAACCAAAGACAAGGCAGTTGCCTGCCCCACTCAACTCAGCTTTGGGTAGCCTGCCTTAAAGGACGACACAAGCCCAGTGAAGAAGCTAGGAGTGCATCGACGAGCATCAACCAGCATCCGCGTTAAAAGATATTTTGAGCCAGTTGAGCCTTTCGAGCTGCAACCGACTGCACTGCGGACTGTTTTCAAGCTGCAGTCACTTCGCCGTCCGAGACGCCTCGACCAGTGCTTCATACCCAGCAACCAGCAGTCAGACAACGGTTCCTGACCCCAAGCTGCCATGTAGCCCAGCTGCAGCCGTCCGTCCAGCCTTGCTTGCTGAACTGCCTGCCTCCGGATACCTGCAGCTGTCTCCCATCTTGAACTCTGTCGCAGAACCTGTAAAGTGTCCTTAAACCAACTCTACACTGTCGAGCACTATGAACCTCTAAAATCACAAGGTACATTGTGGTTCTGTCTCCCTGGCCCTTCTCTGAAGGCTCCTAGTAACATTTTATGACCCATTGCTTCCTTTGTGCTGAAACCAAGTATCCTTATGATTAATTACTTTACTGACTACCCTCCTGTCAGTACCGAGAGTGCATCCCTTTTCATGCTTGAAACTGTCTGTCCTCTGCATTCCTTTACAGGGTGGGTTGTATTTTGTCGTGTGCTAGAATTGTCTGTTGAATAATAATAAAGTAGATATTTGTATACAACCTTGACTGGACAGTCCCTTTTATCATTGGGTAATAATTGTATTTTTGCTGTGTTGCAACTGACCAACGATCCACAACCTTGCGGAAATAAGCCTGCCGTTCCATCTACGTTACCAAAATTGGACAAGGAGGTTTATAATTTGATTGTGTTTCCAATCAGTTCAGATCCCTTCTGGTGCATTAGAGGTATGGGGCAGATTGATGGTTTAGAAACTAATATTCATCCCTGGAACACTGGTGCCTCGGAAGTTGATTCGCCAGAAGGATATTTTGAAGGACATAGCGTGAATATTGGTATACAAGAGATATGAGTAAAACGTGTTCTGCAGACATGAAAGGGTAGGCTAAACATATAAACTAGCAATAAATGCAGTGAACTGAAACATGTTTGGTTCCCACTTGCTGTGTACACAGAATGTTTGCAGGGTTTCCCACCATGTCATGGGAAACGTTAGACTTCTAAGCATGATACTAACGACAGGACCCCACTCTGAATGCTCATGGAATGGAGCCACAGGTGGACTTCTGTATCTGGGTCCTAAGGCACAAACAAGAAAGAATACTCTCAAGACCACCAAAGCATGTACTGGTGCAGCAGGAAAGGAACAGTGACTGTCTCCTGGAACAGGAACTAGTCCAGTGGTAAGAAATATGGCACAAGGGGCCATAATGAGCCTTGACAAAGGAAAGGGGCAGAATGTATCTGCTAGAAAACCTAGCAGCTAAATTCTGGACAAAGGAATTACACAAGCACACATGAGGAAAGGAACAGAAATATCCAGGGAAGGAACAGGAAACAAAATTACACAAATGTACATGACAGAGAACATGGATATGCAAGAGGACTGCAGAGTAATCATAAGGGTACAGTGCACCTGAAATAGGAACTGGAAACTATAGACTGGAATCAAGGAGCCTAGGGCTGAACTACAGGCTAGGATCAAGGAAACTACAGATACACGACAGATGGAAACTCTCAACTAGGATAGCAAGGAATGAACTACAGGCTGTTAACAAGGAAACCGCACTGGAATCTAGGAAACTGTGTGCAAATATCAAGGCATACAGGCACAGAGCAAGACACTGCAGACAGGAAACAAGAGACCTTATCACCTTGTGACAGAGAGCAAGGAGATGCAAGCAGAGAACATATAGATTTCACGAAAAGGGAGCAGGAGTACTGCAGACAAAGAGAAAAGGAATGTAGACAAAAAAGCAGGGGATCTCCACGTATAGATCAAAATATTACAGACTGAGGAGCAGGTGCAGGTCGAGAGCAAAGGACTGCAGAAAGAGAGATCACAGGGCCACATGTGAAGCCAGAGATCATAAGACTGCATTGGAGAGAGCATAAGGCAGCAGGACAAAGCACACAGGCACTGCAACTGGAACAGATCCTGGAATCAGCAGCAATAGGATACAACAGATAACCATGGTTCAAAGCGATAGGGTCTAGACACAAACTCAGTGCTAGATCAAAGTGCTCCTGCATGCAGCTGCTTACGAATTCAAACAACATCGGCTGTAGCAGGCTCTCCTGCTGCACCTGGAGCACCACATCTGAAAGTAATCGGCTTCCACCCTGTCTGCACTTGGGAAAGAGAAAGCACAGCAGTCCGTTAAGACATCTGGGGATTGTAGTTCTCAAACTCTTATATACAAGTAGCCACGTTTTCCAAACTACCAAATGGAGCATTATTGGGTATGTAGTTTGTGTATTATAGGGGAAGTTCAATACCTTTGAAAGGAAATGTAACAACAGGAATGTGAATGAACATAGTCCTGGATGAACTGTGACAATGAATTGTAAGCCCCAGCTGGTCCAGAATGGGTACCTGCTACTGTTTGAGTGGCACAATCGTGACATTATTTCATTATCATGAAATAATATTGGACACGCACCAGCCAAGAGTACCACAGAGTACTGACTGCTGTACGGCTGAAGACTCTGTCTCCCGCGCTACTGATCACTGCACCAAGCCTCTTGGAATTATACCGAACCACGGATCAACACGTGTACACTCCTGGGTACACCAAACATACTTTAAAGACCTGAAGTGATTTTGAACTTTTCTTGTTAGCAAATCATGCTAACACTCTATAGCCACACACCCTTCCACGTGGTTCCTATAAAAACAGCTGCCACTTGCATCAGCCAAGCGTACCACAGAGTACTGACTGCTGACTGCTGTGCTCTACATCCTTTAACTTAATTCTGGCTGTTCACTTCACCTGCGGTTTTCTTTCTCTTTTTTTTCTTTGTTGTCCTTTCATAATGACAACATACCGCCCCACAAAAGGCATGCCACAACAATCTCCAGCAAACGCTACCAACCATCGCAGCCTCGCCCCACAAGCCCCTGTGCAGCCTGCATCTTCTTGCGCACCTCCTCCTGCCCCTAATTGTAATATCAAAACTGATATTAGGACTTTTCTAACTTCTCATGACAACGCGGCTGCCAGGGACACATCAAATCACACCGAGCCTTCAAGCCGCGACTCATCTGCAGTCACTTTTTCCTTAAATACCTGTTTTAAGCCTGACCGCAACCCCCATCCGATCTTATCGGACATGACAATGCAGTCGTATGCCTCTCCAGTGTGGGGCATGCATATGAATCTTTTCATACCCCCAACTCCATGATGGAAGCTGCCCTCGGCTATCAACTCCCTGCAACTGTCCACACAATGGACTCCTCCTCAATACCTCGGCTGTACTCTCAAGTGGTTCAACACCATGGAGCTCCCAATCCTTCACGCTCTCAGTCACCCTGCCCGCAGCAAGTGACTCAATCCCCCCAGCTGTCCCCTCTCACTCCACTCAAGTCTCTGTTATCCCACAGCCAGTCCAATTAGAATTGTCTATGCAAACCTATTCAGGTAATGCAACGACAGGGCTCTCCAACTCCCCAGCTCTTTTTAGCACGAAGGTCCAACGCACAATAACTCTGCCTCTGACTTGGAATCATCCATGGTTGCGTCTTTCACCAAACCTACACCTCAACCTTCCTTTGGATTTCCGTCTACTTCCACCTTTGGCCTTGATGCTGCCTTTTCGGCGGTGAACGCGAGCATATACACCCTAACCAAATTGTATGAAGTCCTTGATCAAAAAGTGTCTTCTCATTCCACCCTTCTACAATCTCTCTCCAATAACATTGACTGGGTAGCCTGGAAGCTCCCTTCCTTGGTATATCCTGTCGTTCTGTCTGATTCAGCTAACATACCTATTACATGTCAAGCCAGTCAAATCCCCTTGGTGATGCCAGAAACCGGGAGGGAGAGCCCCTCGATTGTTGGGACATCCTCACCAGGTTCAGTCATTATGTTAAATGCCTCCTCTCAGGCTTTGCCTGAAATTTGCATTTCTGATCCAATCGTTCCTAATCCAACAGAGTTGCCTGATTCTGAGACACCTTTACACAATGTATTCTGCCCGGATGTTCAATAGATAAGAACAAAAAGAAAGAGAAATAGGAAATGCACCTCGTTGAGATGTGCTGACCCAAAACAAAAAACAAAAATATGCCACAACCAATCAAATCGAGCCATAATCACAAAACTCGATCTTTCATTTCTAACCTTTCCAAACCAGTCATCATCACAATTGCTCCGGGTCTATCTTTCACTGAGGACAATGATCAAGTTAGTGATTTAGCAAAATCCCTGCCATCTGCTGCGCTCCCTCCTGTGTTGACTCTGGCATCATCTCAAAGTAAGACTCCCAACCACCCTCTGAACTCTATTGATGTACTTGATGGCATACCACCTATTGTATATGATCATTCTGATCCAGGAAATCTAAATGCTGAACTCATTAACTTGTCTGTTTACTCCACGCATTCTATTCCTATAACAGAGATTGTACACCAAAGCCTACATGGTTCTCATCCTATACTCGACAAACCTAAGCAGACTTGTTGTGTTAATTTGAATGTTGATGCTTCTTCATTTAAAACTCTTGACCAGAAACACAATGACTCCCTAGGGGCTTCTTTAGCTTTGAATGAACATCTATTGCATGTAGCACAACCAGTTCCTCATGATCAACTGCGCCCTCTACTACCTTTGACCCAAGTCCCGTCCATCCAGACTGAGTCAAACTCAAACCCCCATGAGCTCCATCCTTCAGATCCCTTAACACTTGACAGTGAAATGCTAATAGTAACGATGCTTCATAGAATACGATCTGATCCATACGCCAACAGGGCTATACCTTTAACAGTGTTTAACTCCATACCTGCACTTCAGCATTTAGGTTTCGGCCGGTATTGAAGCTATAAGATACCCTATTCCCTCTAATCAGGACACTGTTGAAGTTATTATATTCTCAAAGATCATTAAAAACATTGTATGGCAAGAGTGTTATTCATTACAGTCGAAGGGACTCACGTTGAAGCTCTGCAACCACACGCTCCTCAAGTAGAGCATGCCACTCCGCAAATTGGACACTTAATACCTCCAAATGAGAATAATAAATCAGTGGCCCCTCCACCTGAACAATCTTGTTGCAGTTTCAAAAGGGGAAGTCAACTTGCTGCTCAAATACCGCTGTCAAATCCTGAACCTATCTCCAGATGGTCATGGGTCTGCAAAGCCAGAGATAGTCTTTCCAATTGCGCTGCTTGCTAGCCTGATTCCGTAGATCATACTCATGCCTGCATGATGGCCACTTGGAACACGAGGGGCTTCTTCCACCTTCTAACAAAAAAAGGCAATTTCTTGAACGCATTCGTTGTTGTTCTATTCCAAGAAACCTGGCTCACGCTTGAACCAATCTGTGCCAATAATCAGATTGCTTCAATAGCGGCAACAAAGGCAGCCAAGGTTCGGCCTGCATCTGGACTCTTAATAGCAATCAGAAATGTCTCTGAACTCCATCTCGAAAATTGGCCATCTCTGGACCCTGGAATTCAAGTTGTGAAACTATTCACTGTCAACCCATGTCACCCATTTTTTCCAAGCATGGCAATTGTAAACATTTACTGGAATCCGTTGTCCCCCAACAAACCACTATTTCTTGGCAAAATAGATTTTTTTTTAGATCTAATCGTGCTTGATACACACATTCAATCGACTGTTATTGCTGGCGACTTTAACATGAATTGCATTCCTATAAGCAACAAACAATGCAAATCACGGGCAGGAGACTTGATATCTTTTATGAAAATCAGAAACTTTGCTATGGTAAATGGCTCCTCATCTGAAGACTCGCCACCTGCCCCCACATGGTCCCGGGGCATGTGTTCCTAGACAATAGAGTATGTCTTCAATTGAAATGAAGCAAACAAGAAAATTGTCTCCTTTAAAATTTCGCACACCTCTTCTAATGATCATACAATGTTAGAAACTCACAGGATACCTCATGGGATTCAATAGGCTAAATACTACATACATCAACTTGAGCTGAATATTAGTAGAAACCGTTTACGTTGGAATCCTCCTCTTATATCTTCACTAACACGTCATCTGACCAAAGCTTGTCCCCACACTGATATTGACATGCAGAACCCACATATTAATTATGTAGAAATCATCACTCAATCATCACAATCTACCTTTCGACCTGATTTTAGACACAAACACACTTTTATCACAAATATACATGAACTCAAAAAAGTTTTCATAAGGCATTAAGAGCCCTTTCACCCCTCACTGACTCCACCCAGAGGAGTAAACGGAGGACCACATGCAGGAATAAAATCAAACAATTAATAGCTATCCAAAAACAAGCAGATGCAGAAAAATGCTAGCTGCTATAATAAACAAATCTGCCTGCGAGATTTGGCAGTTAATTAATAATCATCCTGCCAACGCCCACAAATCCCTGGTTGATAATCTTGTGGAAATGTTTGGAAGGGTTATCCACAACAGATTGACAGAATGGGGGAAAAACTCTGGGTTATTAGCCCATGCCAGCTCGGGTTCCAAGAGAAGCCAAGCACCGGTGACCAGTGGCTAACTCGCTTAATTATTTCTACGACTAAAGACATTAAGAAGGAGAAATTCTACGTGGCTTTCTTAAATCTCAGCACAGCAAATCTGGGCAAGCAGAATAAATTATGGAAGAGGGTTACTGACATGCAGATACCCCGGGCTTTGTTGGAATGTATTATGGCACTTTATAGTGACAGCGAGGCCTTGGGCGAGGCCTGGGTTAGGTTTGGTGGAAGTGGACAAAGGACTAAATGTCATGTGACATCAGGGGAACGAGGCAGGGCTGCGTCCTGGTTCCATTGATATTCATACCATACATGAATGCTCTGGCCATATCTCCACTCAAGGTGAACGTTCCAAGAGTAGGCACGCACTCGACCCCGTTACTACTTTTTGCCACTGATGTTGTCATTATGAGGGAGGCCCTCTCAAGATTAATACCAGCTTTTGAATATTTTTGTGACGGCCTGGATTTGGTGATCAATGCATCAAAATCTAACGTCATGATTGTGGGAGGTAGGATTCATTCTAAAATGAAATGCTCACTAAATGGAAAGAGGCTTGAAAGGGTGCATACATACAATTGCCTTGGAACCCGATTCTCAGATAACAACAGGTGCGCATCCCAAACAAGGGTCTGAATACGAATGCAGCAAACTATAGGTGACAGCTTATGCTGTCCCTCGCCTAGGGCAGCAATGACAGTATACAATGAAAAAACAAGGTCACAAGATGCCTGTGGGTGTGAAGTGTGTGGTCTACACAGAATAGTGGAATTCATTTGGGTCGAACTGATCTCCATCAAACGACTATAAATCCACCAACAGCGTAATTGCACATTCTGAACTGGATATTCCTCACATCGATTCATTGATTTCAATATGTGTGCATAAAGAAATGGTCAACAGAGTCAGGCTCTCTTATCAGCACCCTGGTAAGGGTGCTCCGGGGGAGCAATCTGTCCCATAACATTACATAGCTAAAGTATGCGTAAGCGTGCCAAAACAATATCAGAAGAGAAAGATTTTTTTTTTTTTTTTTTTAGCTCAAATGGAAATTGAAGCTCAACAAGCCAATGGCCCAAGGAATAGTGAAATATAAGTCAATGCTGGGTGGAAACCTTTTCTAAAACCTTAGTCATCATTTACCCGGATATGACAGGCAATGGCATCAACTCTATGTATCTAGATGCTATACCAAGCACTGATGATAGAATATTTTATACCAGACTACGGGCCTCATCACAAGTTGGGCGGTAACGCCGGCGCTAGTAGCGCTGGCGCTATATGCCCTACTGCCAAACCCACCGGCGCTGTTAGCGCCAGATCAAGGGTTTGGCGGATTTGGAATTCCCCATTCCCCATTGAGCCCATTCGGGAATGCCCCATTCACCATTGGGCTCAATGGGGAAATTTCACACTCATACCGCCGCCGGATTTCCTGCCGGCGGTATGAGCACAAATGTTCGGCGGATTTCCCCCCAGCTCAGAGCTGGGGAGAAATCTGCCGAAGCCCTGATTTGGCAGACCCTTAAATCCAGCGGTAATAGCACTACCGCTGGATTTAAGGGTTACCACCCAACTCGTGATGAGGCCCTACGTCTAAACCAATTGCCACTAAACAGCATCAGAGCCAGGTGGACATCAACATCACTGGATGGACAGGGACTAGACAGTCTGCCCCTTGATTTGCCCATGGTACAGTACCGTGAGAAGTGGTTGATTCCGCTACTGAGGTCTATCAATCCGGTGTGCCATGAGGAATGCTGAAAGAAAATGGCTTTATTTGTCGACTCCAATAGCATTGCATAAAAGTGTTGCTTATTTAAATACAGCTTTGAAACTATGATCAAGACTAATTCAGTCTTACTAAGGAGCGATATGTTATGCTACACATTTTATGGTTGCTGAATGCCTCTTCTTTTTATAACTATGTTTATATTATCCGTATGTTTTATCATCGGTTTTACTAGTTGATTGTAAATGAGCGTGGGATCTAATTTGAGATAATGTTTGATTTTGTGTAAAGCTTTGCTTGACTTGATGTCGAAATACAGCTTTGTGATGATGACACATTGGCACTTGAGCTGCCGTCGGTCCAACACCCCTTATTCTAGGCTGCCTTTTTCCAGTTGCCGGGCCTTTCTCCCTATTCTGACTCACAGGTGTATTTCTCATATTTTTCTCACAGGCCTCTGCTGTTTTTGGAAGCTGCTTAATTAGAAATAGAAACAACGGTGCTCCTGTTCTTTTTCCTTGGCGGCTAACTTGATGTAGTATTTTCGGTTATGTGTAATTTTACCGTTCTGCAAATATCGAAAACAAAATAGTGGTTAAATAACAAAAGTATCAATTTCAGAGCGTCCCTATGCATACAATGGAATAGGAAATGATATTGCAGAATATAAAATACTGCTGCCATCAGTTCTAAAAAGAAATCCTGCATTCCAAGAACCATGTCCTGTGAAATCGATCCAAAGTCCCGAGTAAATGGCTGTCCAAGTTCCCAAAGTGACCCATCAATCCAAACAAAGTATAGAGTGAAAGCATTTCAAAATCCAATGAGTCCAATGAAAAAATCTGAAAATGTGAAAAAAATCCAAGTCCAAACATGTAATCCAACGAGCCAAATACAGTGTGCCAAAAAAAAATACATTTCCAAAAACAGATAATCCATGGAAAAACATCTGATAATTTGAAATAATCCAAGTTTCCAAAAGTAATTCAGGGATCAAAACAAAGCATCCAGAGAAAGCATGTCAAAATCCAAAGAATCCAATGAAAAAAAACATAAAAAGGGAAAGAAAATCAAGTTCCCACATATAACCCAGCGATCCAAAAACAGTGTCCCTAAAACGCATTCCAAAATTCTTTAAGAAAAAAAAATCAAAAAATGAGAAAAAAATCAAAGTTCCATAAAGAAATTCCCCAAAAAATCCAGCAATCCAAACATGGTGTCCCTTAAAAAATAATGTTAAAAACCAAAGAATCCTGGAAAGAAAGCCCTCCCAAAAAGTGCAAAAAGCCAAGTTCCACATAAAAATCCATGTCGTTGATGAACGGTAACGTCTTCACCTGGAACAGTCTCTGGAAACACCGAAGACTGAAAATTGCAGGTGTGGTAAACCAGAAAAGAAAACAAGCCCGAAAGCCTCCAGTGGAGGAAAAGGGAATTAAATTAATTAAAACTTGTGCAATGGCCCCTAGTGGTTGAAAATGGGAACTACAGTAATAGTAATCCCATAATTATAAGAACTTAAAAATATCAGACATTTAAACTAACCAATACACATATACATATATATATGATTATATTGTCAATGTAATTATTTAGTGATATTATTGTATTTTGGTGAAAATTCACCACTTATTGATACTTCTTTATTTTTTCTCGCAATATTATCACTGGTTACCGTATTTTCATTACAGGCAACTTGTGTACACTACAGCTATGTAAGCTTAAGACCTTTGACATGTTTTCCCCAGGAAAAAACAATCACTATTTTCCAGACGGGACTGGGTATCAATAGTCTTCTAGCCTATGGCAGAGGGCTATACCTGCTCACTCAGCCCTTGTTACTGTCCCTGCATTGCTTGGATCATTATCTCAGGCATGCAAGTTAAGAGCATATATAAAAAGAGCAAATCCTGATGCCCCTTTAATATATTGTCACATCTTGAGTAAACCCTTGTGTCGCACCCCTCTCACTCCACAGCCAATCCCCAGAAACACGAACACTTCACACCACCGTCTGTAGCAGGTACACTGCTCCACAGAACCCTCATCCACATCATATTTGAACTAAACCACACAGCATCCTTTACAAGAACCAGGAAGCTGATGCTCATCAGCACCCACTCAGCAATGTTAAATGTAGAAAATATCACAGACAACATGACCTCTTGCCTGCACCCTTCATATGGGCAGAGAGGATAGCTCAGGGGCAAAGCGTTTGTCTTGGTTTGAATACCAGACCGGCACTTAGAGTCTTATCTCTGGTGTTAAGCGCATAATAAAAGATGAATGAATTAACAAATGAATCCAGGATATCTTGCTGACAAAATGGAAATCCGCCGGCGGTAAGAGCGCGAAAATTCCCCATTGAACCCAATGAAGAATGGGGAATTCCCAAATGGGCTCAATGGGGAATGGGAAATACCCGTTCCACCAAACCCATGATCCGGCGCTAATAGCGCCAGAGGGTTTGGAGATAGGGCTATTAACGCCAGCGCTATTAACGCTGGCGTTACCGCCCAACTCGTGATGAGGCCCAAAGAGACTTCACAGAAGGTATGGAGTGAAAAGAGTGATATTAGAATGTCTTGTTTGGTGTTTGACTGAAGAGACGAAGAGAAACGTAGTCTTAAATTAATTACATTTTAATGGAAAGGGGAAAATCCAGACTTTGATGGCACCAAGATAAATCCTCAAACAAAGGATGTCTCCTGTAGAGGGCACCCCAAGATAGATGTCAATGTTGTCAGTGTACTGGTGCATCTCTAAACAAGCCTGGCAAACCAGACCCTCCATCAGTTCAATACAGATATAGAACAACATAGGCGGCAAGCTAGACCACTGAGGAACCACACATCCCATAGATAGATAACCCAACTTGTTCAACAATCCGACCTGCACTAACTTCAAATAATTATGCATAAAAAAGGCAAAGCAGGTCAACACCAGTACAGCCAAACCCGTGTGGTAGGATCAGATGTTACTCAAGACCTTGTTATCAACTCTGTTAAACCCTTCTGAGCGATCTAGAAGCACACGTAGGCAGGCTCCAACAATGCTCAGTATATGCAGGGCATCCTCAACTACCTACAGAATAGCAGCCTTGGTGATATTCCACGGTCGGAAACCATTTTGCTAGTCCTGCAACAAACCATGAACTGAGAGGTGTTGGGCAAGTGTATCTGCTGAACACTTGTCCAGGTCTGAAACTAAAAGGGGTAAGGGTATCTTAGAAGGTATTTTGTTTTGTCTAGAGGCTCCGGTTTGTTTTAGTAAAGGGAGCATTGGGCCATGTTTTAATGCTTTCAGAAAGGAAGCATGAGTGAAAGAGACATTAATCAAGGGAATAACATATTTGGGGAAGTAATGGCAGGAACGATTTAACAAGATATGAGGGAAGAGCGTTATCTGTGAACGAGTAGGTTTCATAGACAAAAGGAAGTGACAGATTGAGAATGTGCAATAGGACAAAAGGAATCCCAGACTGGGGCAGCTACTGGAGAGATAGATGAAAGAGGAGAAAAAAAGGGAGGGATTGTAAAAGTAATGCCAGATAGAATGTTCTTAATTCCTTCTCCAAAATAAACATTAAAGGAGTTATCTTGAGGGGAGCGATGCTATGGTTAGATTAAAGAATTGATTGATTTAATGTTTAATAAAAACGTTATGTGGTAGATTGGTGTCAGAGGAGATTTGGGTAATCAAAAAATCAGATTTGGCAGCACAGATTCTAGCTTTGTATGCACAAGAGAAAGAGGAACGTTGGGCATGAATGGACAGATCTTGAGGTTTATGCCAGCTTTTTTTCAGTCTCACATGACCTGTTTTTCAGCTCTGAACTAAGGAGTGGAGCAAGTAGTAGAAGGAGTGGCTATACTATGAAACATGCAAACATGGGCAAATTGGTCTGCTTCTAAGGATAGTTGGAAGCAATATTCCCTCTAAACTGTGCGCATGTGCGTTTGCCCAGTTTCCTTCTGGGTGCCGCTCAGAAGATTTTTAGCAGCGCACACAGACAATTCTCACCCCCTTCAAAAAGATTTAATAAGGCACAAGCCACAGCAATTACCTGAAATTTTATTTCTCTTAAAATAAGCAACCAGTCTTCATATTGTGCTAATTTGCATTACACTACTCAGCACCTAAAATCCCTAACAGCAAAATACAACACAAGACGTTAAAAACTTATATGAAAAACTTGCTCCATGAACAGAAGAATCAAACCAAGATATGCCTGCACACATTAACCAAAAATGGTCCCTCCCCACCCATGACTCCTAAACCTGACTCTATCACACTTTTACCTTATGACTCTAACTTCTGCCCCAGAGTACATTAAGATTGTACCAGACAACCTTTACTCTGTCTCTCTTGGCTCTGCGAAAGGTTAGCAGGCGTGTACCTACATCCACTTGTTTTATGTTTGTTGTAACATGAGTAACGTTCACGTGCGAGAATTTCTGTTACTCGTTCTGCCTTACCAAAAGCCTCACCCACACAATATAATCGAACCACCAGCTAAAATATTGGATACTGACTGTAAGTAAGCAGGATATTTGGATGTGTAACCAAATCCCATACTTCCTCGTCTTTGTACATATGTCACACAAGTGTTTTGAAGAGGCCCCCTTGTAAGTTAACACATTATGAAACTCAAATATTAATTTGCCCTCTAAAGATTTTGAAAAGACAAATGTGATGCTCAGCATTTCCTACTTAAGCATTACTAACATTAGCCTATAAGTGGAGAGCAACATTGCAATATCATTGATTTAGCCTACAAGGGATAATGGGTACGAACTATGCCTGGGATTACTCGTCCATAGTATCATGGCACTGGATAATCAGACACGAGAATGTTTTTCACACAATCTGCAATGTTTCCAAGTGTTCAGAGTTACTTCACACATTATATGGTAACTCGCTTCTGTACAAAAACAGTTTAACTGAGCACTTGTGTAATCCTACACAACGATATTAGGGCGGGGTATGTTGCAAACAATCTTGTATGCACTGCAAAAGAATTATGTGCATGCAGAGTCATAACATTATAAAATGCACCTCATATGTTGAGGCATTTAAATATGCCTTGCTTGCAAAGTATTGTGGGTCTGCAAATATCCCAGTGAGTGTTTACTGCTACAATCCCTCACTTTTTAAAGTGCTCTATCAACTAGTATTGGAGACAAGCACAAGGGCCGGGCAAGGGTAATGTTGGAAGCAGCACTCCTTGCAGGTGTTGAACAAAGCAGCAAATTTCAAAGACCAAGGGCCTCATTACGGTTTTGGTGGTAGCCATGGCGCTATTGGCGGCATGGCTGCCTCCAAAACTGGGTCCGGGTCAGTGTTCCCTGAATGGGTAATTACCCGGCCATTCCGAGTTTTGAGGGCCCGGTAATTCCTCCCTCAGGGAACCTGGCCCGGACCTTCCCCATTCCCATTCGAGCCCCTATAGGGCTCAATGGGAATGGGAGAGGGAGCTAACAACGGGCCGATTACGACTGGCCCGTTGTTAGCTCCCTGGTCCCCTTGCGGGACCCAGTAACGATGCCTGGTTTTACCAGGCGTCCTTACCGGGTCCCGCGAGGGGACCTCGTAATCAGGCGGAATGGGAATAATGGGTCTGCATCTATTAGCGGACCCCGTTAACCCATTCCGCCTGAATCGTAATGAGGCCCCAAGTCAGACGTTTCGGCAGTACACTGAAGGAATTGTATTGCATGTTTGCTAAAGGATAGGAAATTCTAGTACCCATCCAGACAACTGCACCTTCTTTTTCTTTCTAAGCTCAACTGCTGAGGACTTTTCAATATAACCATGTGTTCTGTGTGTGCAGTCTCTAACATCTCCCTGCATCTGATTTAACTGATCACAAAGAATTTCAGAAGAGGGATCCAGAGTTACAGAAGAAGGCACTCAAAGATTTGTATCTCTGATTAATTGATGCAATTAACTTAAAAGGCATATATGTGTGATTTTCTTCGACAGGGCTCCGTAATAAACCTCAGTAAGGCTCTTGTTTATTTTTATCTAGGCTTAGGTGCGGAAGGGTGGGCAAAACTATACACTTTAATATGTGCCCTGTCATTTCACTTCCTACAGCAGGGGTACATGCAGGGCTTTAATCAGATTGTCCTCCCTACTTGCAGTCAAATGTTTTTTCAGGTAGTAAAAAAGTAATTAGCTTAGCCAGTAGGGATACTTTCTGCTGTTTATTAAAAGATGTTCTTTCCCCTATACAATTCCTTTTAAGATCAGGTATTATTATTATTAGACTTCCTTCCTTCCTATGCCACTGCTCTACTGGTCACTAATTCGATAAAATGTCTGTGGAGCTTTGTGGGTTGAAGGAATGATATGTTCATTATTTCTCGTCAGGCACATTTTTCTTTTTTAGGGATTCAAAATGCATGGTGCATATGTCTCTTAACTCTAGGGCTGGTGTTATTACTACCAACAGGAGAACGTAATGTGAATAGTAAGCAGGGGCACAGGAATTTTGGATCATCATATTCTAAGGTGCAGTTATTCTGATGCAATTATCATTGTTACACAAATTATTAGAAGAATGTTCTCCTGGCCCTTGGATGACTTCATTAAAGCAGACCTTTGAACTCCTTTCAGCATGTTTTTGACACATTGGGCCTCATTCTGTATGGGGCGGGCACGGAATGAACGGTTAACGTCATTAACGGGCCCGTTGTTAGCATCCTCCTCATTCCCATTGAGTCCCATAAGGGCTCAAATGGGAATGGGGACATACCGGGTCCGGGTACCGTGAAAGGGAATTACCGGGCCCGCTAAAGTCGGCTTGGCCCGTTAATTCCCTATTTTTGGGATCCGGACCGGTACCCGGTTTGGGGGTAGCCATGCCCGTAACAACGGCATGGCTACCTCCAAACTCCTAATGAGGCCCATTGCTTTTAATTGACGTTAATCCATCGGCAAATGTATTCTGTCTGAGTTTCTTGACAGCCGCATCAGTTATGACAAGAGATATTTGTGTTTTGTAATACAAATGAGTGATTTTCCAGTGGCATAAAACATACAGGGCCTCATTACGACTTGGGGTGATATCCTGGCGTATATCCGCCAGAATAGGGCCCAACGAATTACCATTACCGCCACTTCATCCAGAGGAATTTCTGGTGGATTGCAACTGGTGGGGGCGGTGTAATTCCCCATTAATATTGAGTCCTTTGGACTCAATGTGGCTTTTTTGGCAAAATCACTGCCGCAGAAATTCCAAAGATTTCAGCTTTGAGTTGTAGGATTTACCTCCAGGATTTTCCTGGAGGCAAATCCTCTACTCCTGGCCCGAAATCGTAATTTGGCATAGTGGTAATGTTGGCGGTAGTGGGGTTACCACCAACTTTACCACTTACTTGTAATGAGGCCGACATTTTTCTCTGTGCAGAAGTATGTTTGCAAGGTTCTGTGGCAGATAGCAAAGTCTTGGACCGGTTGCTGAGTTTTCTGTATAATCATATATGACATATTTTATTGTAGCCTATGTGTTTGGAAAAGGTGTTGTAAGATTTTTATAGAATTGCAGTGGCTGGGAAGAGAAAATTCCTTTCCAAACTCTCTTCGGCGACGGTAGCTCACAAAGTGGCTTACCTCATTAGTCAGTTGCGCACATGGAAAATAATGTGCCCACAACAGCCAACCGGTTCCGCACATAGAGAAAAATAATTAGAGGGAGCATTGGCCTGAAGATAACATATTGACATCAATAAAGGAGGAAGGTGGAACATGTGAGAGTGAAGAACATAAAGCCTCACACAGAGAGACTTGAGAAACATTCTTAAATGATCTAGCAGACCATGACAAATTGGAAAAAGAAACCGGTACAGGCCTTACACGGAAAGAGGAATCGCTGAATGGTGGGTGCAATCTATCAAAAATGGAAGGTCACCTAAAAGTAGAATTTAAAATGAAATAATCACATCCAAAGAATTTCCCAGATTCTGAGTGGGGGGCGAATAAACTGATGAAGTCTGAGATGGAACAATAATGAAAATAAGGTAACCCGAGAACCTTCAACTGTATTGCAAGGCAGATTACATCCACGGACACATTCTTCATTAGGGACGCCATTAGGGGGATTACAGGAGTCGCGGTTCCGACCCCTGAGGTCTCATTGCTACCCCTGTGGTCTCCCTTGGTACCCCTAAAAAGATACAAAATAAAACAAACACTTTTTTTGTTAAGCGCCTGGGCTATCTCCAGCGCCATGTGGTTCTTTGTTTCTGGAATGACGGGCTTTCTTGTTCGGGTGTCTTAAAAAAACAGGGGTCCCACAAGTGTAACACTTTGAGCAGTGACCCTAAATAACAAAGAATAGGAATAACAAATAGTGTATCTTTCTGGAATTCTATACAATAGTTGCTAGACTCATTAATGGTTTATTTCAGGCACCCTTCAGGGGGTGAGTCACTGATTAAATCTGTTCTTAAACACCTCAACTTAGCCTTTCATCTTTCTGAGGTCGATAAATGAGTACCAGCACAGGTTGGGTGATTTTGTATGCATATTCATTCTATAGAAAGCGCGTAAGCATCATTATCATTTGGCATTGGACATCTGCTTTCACAGTAATTTGGTAATAATGGCCTTTACACACCAATATTAACGATACCTATGGTGATCCATTCTTTTATGAAATGTATATCACATTATAGTGATACTCTAACCACATTTTCTGTAGTGTACTTAGGAACAATGCTATGTGATGCCACTTCCTATTTTGTCAAGGGGTGAAAGGTCATGCTCCATCACATCCCCTGATGTCACGTCGGCGTGGGGTCAAATAACATCACTTCCTGTGATGTCATCAGAGGTCAAGGGTTGTGGGTTTCCACTTCCGCTACCCCTGGAACTTTGGTAGAATAACATCTCTGTCCTTCTTGGGAGACTTCTTAGTGCTGGTTGCACCCATGTACTTCAAACACATCAAAACAAAAATGTTCTGGGACTTCAACTCCCCCTGCAAACCTTTACCAAAGCCATACAGAAGGCACAACTCAAAGTCCTGGATTAACGTTACATCACTTAGAACAAACGGACTAATTCACAACAAAAATAACATTCTGGATGTTATCATTACAACACACCCCATACCTCCTGACTGGCCATATCACCATTATGTTCCCTTCACCATACACCACGTCATCATGACAAACCACACCCAACCAAAGCCTATCAAGCAGACGTCCCAAACCTTGATTACATTTTCCTTTAGAACCGCTCAAGCAAGACCTGATTTCCCTCTCCAGCACCCTGCAGGGATCCCCAGCAAGGACTGCAACACTGTAATAGAAGCACTTAACAACACCATGAAGTCAAACATCAACATACTTTCCCCTGAAAAACAATGAACTGTTAGAACCAAAATCCTTGCTCCCTGGTACAGACAAAAATGCAACATTGTCAAAAGAGTCCTCTGGAGGCTAGAGAAAACCTGATGTCAGTCCAAAACCCCATCTGATCTAACACTCCCGAAATACAATTGAAATTAAAATAACAAAAGAAAAGGAATGGAAAAAAGAAGTGAAAAGATGATAGAATAATTATTCACAAGAATATCAAATGTGGAAAATCCTTTTCTATGCAGATATGTTTCTGATATTTTTAGTTAACCACTTCTTTGACTAGTTCAGCTAGATAAGACCCACCAAGACATTGATACTTATGCCAATGCAGAGACATCCTGCTCCTCCTGCCTTGAAAATCAATAATGACAACCTTTGAAACCCTTTCCATGGAAGTAGCCCTGAAAACAACTTCCTACATCCTCAAGACTCTCAACACCTCAGAGCCTCCCCTTAATCTTTAAGGTATCTCTGACTCAGGGCACCGTCAGCACCATCCTCAAACTAAACAAATGTTCCCAGTGATAAAGAAACCAACACAGGGCCAGATGAACTCAGCAACTCCCATAGAAATACTACGCAAGACATTTGGAAGGGCCATTTCTACCCAACCTAAAGTAGACATCAATGCCAGAGGAATCCTACAGACATACCAATCAGACCCAGATGCATCACAGAAGCTGCAACCAGTAAAATGGTAGACAAGGCACTTTGGATCCTTAATGACATACATCGCTCACTTCTGCTTCTTCACAACCTCTCTCTTTCAACACAGTAGACCATCAAGCCCTTGACAAAACACACGCATTGAAAAGAACATACTGAGTTGGTTCACTTTCTTCTTAGAAAACAACTATCAGTATTTTAAAATGGATACCTCCAGATTGACACCAATACCAATCACCTGTGAAGTTCAAAGGGATCCATCCTATGTCCCATGATATTCAACATCTACATGGATGCCTAGGAACCCTTGACGCCAGGCACAAATGCAACATCCACCAATATAGAGACAATACACGCATTTGTCTGAAAATATCATCCATCGAAGACAACCAGCTACTCAAATCTATCCATTGCTCACCTCAAACTGAACCCAGCCAAGGCAGAATTCCTAGTCTGCAGCAGCAACTCTGAAAAGCCCCACATACAGATCTTCCTATCCACAATAAACCTCGAAGGGCTTCATACCAAGAATGCAACCTGCACCAGGTTTCTGGGATCATACATGCACACCCACCTCTTTTTAAGTAGACGCATAGCATAAGAAACTCGACAGAATGGTAACAATTATCCCTCTGTAGAAAATCAAGCCCTTCCTCCCGGACACCTGCTTTTGATCCCCTGTTGAGACCTTGCTTCTATCTCAGCTGGGAAGAGGAAGCGCCTCACTCACCAATTGACCCATGACCACCTGGGGGACATATGAGAAGCATCCCCCATATCGCTGGCCATCGCTTCAAAGGTCCAGCAAATAAAACTAACCACATAATGTCCACGCTAATTCATATTCACAGCTCATGCACGCATCAACTTAAAAGACATCTTGATCACATGCAAAAAGGACACTGTGCGCCCTCCTAATGCCTCGCATGAACAGAAATCAGGACTTGACCAGCCTAGAGCAGCAGAAACGCAAACAAGAAAGACCCAAGAGACAAGCATTCTCAGTTTCCAACCGCAGGCTGTGAAGCTTCATAACTATACAAATTTGCCCCACCCCATGTATTCCTGAAAAGAAATCAAGATACACCACTTCACAGAGCACCTCTTGGCAACCTGTAAAATAAACACCTCTGGACCTACACATCACAAAATCTGCCACAAGGACCACCCTTTAAACACAAGCCCATCTTCGACCCACACACCCTTTCGGCACAGTTCAATGTTCCCACTAACGGCAAATGTTAACTATTCCCTGCTAAAAGGTATTGCAGGTATAAATGCTACAGCATGAGGTCTATTCTCCCTGTAACCACAAAGAAGGCTTTAACCTCCACAAAGCATGCAACGTAAAGAAAAAATGTGTATCTAATTAAAAGCGGCACCATAATTAATCGTTTTATTTGAAAACATTAGAATAATTATCAGTGGCATCGTGGAGAACGTGAACAGGCGTGTAAATCTATGCCAAATAGCCCCACAAAAGAACCCTCAGGTTGGCTCATGGGGGCAGCCATCTTTCCCAATGTTTCAGATTGTGCTATGGTCCCAGACTTGACAGATGTCTGATGGAACCTTTCTAAACATATGAGAGGAAATGTCTGCTGTACTTCACTTTAGGAAACACTATTGAACTCTAAGGTGCAATGATACAATTCTGAAAACTAAGAATTTATTTTACAGTGATATTTTGATCCTTTTTCATCTGGTCTTCTTACTATCCTCTGTGTTTAGTTTTCTTTTTTCTACCTTTTTATAAAGCTTTACTTATATGTTTTTTCACGAAGTTGTTATGTTTTCTTCTTTCTTCTTAATTCATTGTCTGCTTTTCCATCCTTTTTTTATTTCGACCTACTCTTGTCATTCATTTGATTTATTATTAGCTTGTGCCCTCCAGGATGGCACTGTGGTTATCAGTTTTCTCCTTCTAGAATAACTGTGATAATTAGCTGTACCCTGCTTCACACCACTGAGATTTGTTTACTGCGGTAAGTCTCTTCCAGGGAGACCCACTTTAGGGACAGCCACTTGACTACCCCAACGATATAACCCTAGTAGACCCCCCAACCTGACAACCCTAACTTTAGACAGTGACTGAACTACCCCAACAATATAACCTGACTAGACCACCCCAACAGACAGAGCCCAAACTTGTACCGGACAATCCTCCACCCGCAGTCCAACACCACAAGACAGCCGGACCAAAAGCACAAAGACCAACTATGCAACAATTAACCAAAGAATAAACCAATGAAAAACGATCAAGCTCAAAATGCTGCGCAAATGAATTGGACCAAAGGAAAGACAAAGAGCAGAAAGAACAAACCCAACTGAACACCACAGAAGACTCACAACTCCAGAACACACTCCAACAGACAGGAAAAACAACAGAGCCAGCACTGAGAGAAGACAGAAATCCCTTTACCTAACTCCATACCTCGCAAACAACCACTTACCAGAACAAGCCAACCCTACATACAAATCAAGGACGACCGACAACCAAACACAACCACGCAGAAGAAGAACGGACAAAACTAGAAATAACATGAACATAATCAACGCCCTAACCCCTTACATCACCAAAACAAGAGGACCTTTCGCTCAACAGCCACAAAATTTGGAAGAGGAGCCTAATGAAAACAAAAACCCAAGACTGACCTAGAAGAGCTTTTTGACGACACAGACACAACTGTACCAACACTTCAACTAGAGATCGACCTGGATGGAAACCTTAAAACCAGTCAGAAGACAAAGCTGACAATAAAGCACAAACCAAACTACACCTTTAAAATCCACTGCAAGTTAATAAACGCAAGGTCTATGTAAAAACACTCAACAGAGATCTTTGACCTTCTCTGCGACAACGGCATTGACATCCTATTCATCACAAAAACATGACTGGGTGACAACTACAAAATCACACTCCAAAGCTGCCTCCCCACCAACTTCAAATACCTTTAGGTAAACAGGAAAAATAAAAAGGAGGAAACCTCGCAATAGCATTCAAAGAGCACCTGAAAGTAAAAACAGACAAACCGCTCAACATCATCAACTGCGAAACCATGGTCTTACACCTATCAGCGAATCCAAAAACAAACATCAAATTCATACTGGTTTACAGACCACTGACATACGATGCAACCTTTGTTGACAACTTCATAGAACCCATCACCAAGATAGCCATCAAGCATGAACATCTAATCATCCTGGGGGACTTCAACATCTGGTTTGAAGAAAGTCACGCCAACTCCCAAAACTCACTATTTGGGCAGCTAACAACCATGAAATTACAACAATTGGTCAAAGGGGCAACACACTCAGCAGGAAACACCCATGACACAATCTTCACCAAAAAAAAGTATCCCCACGGCACCACCGCTATAAATACTTTGGAGTGATCATCTCATCATTCCATTCATGATCACACTACCAACTCAAGTCCGCATCCAGCCACTCAAGCTCACAACCACTATAAAAATACACTGGAAAACCGTGAAAGCAAGCAACCTAATGGAACAACTGGTGATGACCAAAGCTTTAGAAGCAAAACTGGTCAAGGCAGACCTAGACAGGAAAGTGGAGATACTCCACAAATGGATTGCTGATACAATCAAAAACATCACCCCAGATAAACAATTTATCCCCTCAAAAAAAGAGCAATGGCAAAATGGTTCACCCCACTACTAAGCACCATGAAAAAGAAAAACAAGAAGCTGGAATTCGAATGGAGGAAAGAATACAACCAAGATAAGAATACCCTGTTCCAGAAACAAATCAGATCATACAAGAAGGAAATTCAAAAGGCAAAGAGAAGGCATTATGATGACAGAATCACCAATGCCACCAACACATAAAAATAAATGTTCAACATCATAAAAGAAATGAGAAACCCACCTGGTTGTGACAACACTCCACCCCCCCCCCCCCAGAGAAACTATGCAACGACTTGGCATACCATTTCAAGAACAAAATCCACGACATCTGACAAATCATACAAAACAGACCAACCAACCCTAGCACTCAACTAACCGGACTTGACGAGGAGTCACAGCACAAACTCCAAAACTTCCCTGAAATATCAGCGGAGGCATTTGTGAAGCTGGTAAAACACAGCAAGAAAGCGGGATAACCCATGGATCCCTGCACCCCTGACATCTATAAATCAATCCTTGCACAAGGAACCCCATGAGAATACTACAGAAACCTCTTCAATCAGTCACTCACAACAGGAACTGTACCATGATCCTTCAAATCAGCATATATTAAGCCTCTTTAAAAAAACACAAGTGGTGACGTGGTAGACCTCTTAAACTACAGACCGATTTCAAACATTCCCTCCCCGGCAAAACTGCTAGAAAATTACATACACTAGTTGACCCAAGAACATGTAGAAAACCACAACTTGCTAGACCAAGCACAAGTCAGCTTCAGACCCGCAAGAGGAACAGAATCGGCACTACTATCCATCTGAGACAACTTAAAAACAAACGTAGACTCCAACACAACCTCAGCTCTGATTCTGCTTGACCTCTCCGCAGCCTTCAACACACTAAGCCATGACACCCTAACCAAAATATTGGAAGATATAGGTATTATGTACATGGCACTATTCTGGATTGAATCATGCCTAACAGACAGAACAGAACCGTATGGATAAAACCCTTCAAATCTACTCCACAAGCTAATGCCTGTGGAGTACCACAAGGATCATCACTATCACCACTATACTTCAACATCTACCAGACTCCAGTAATCAGGATCTTCAGAAAATACTAAATTACATGCTACCACTATGCAGACGACACTCATATCATCTTCAAAATCAAAGATACTGAAGCTGATCACTCAACCCTAATAAAATGTCTAAAAGAAGTCTTTGACTTGATGAATGCCAACAATTTGAAAAACAACCCAGAAAAGACAGAAATCATGATTATATCCAAAAACCAAGAGAACAACACCTACATTCCCTGGTCGCCGGAAATGGGAACTGTGGCCACACCATCTAAGGTAGTAAAAAATCTGGGAGTCCTAATGGACAACGCCCTAACCTTAGAACCACAAGTAAACGCAATAATCAAGAAATGCTTCTTCCTCCTTCACACAAGAAGAAGAATCCTACCTTTCCTCTCCTTCACCCACAAAGCACTGACAATCATTGCCCTCATCATGTCAAGACTCAAATATGCAAACAACCTCTACCTCGGGATGCCAGAATACCTCCGGAAGAAATTACAATGCATCCAAAATGCAACAGCCAGACTCCTCCTCAAACTATCCAGAAGAGACAACATCACTCCAGCACTAAAAATACTACATTGGCTCCCAATCAAACATTGCATCATGTTCAAAACAATGTGCATAACACACAGGGCAATCAGTGGACAGGGAGCTGAATTCCTACAAAAGAAAATAACAATCTACAAGCCAGCAAGACTTCTCAGATCCCGCAATGAAATCTGCCTGGACCTAAAACCATACGTCAAGAAAAAACTAGGCGGCTCCTCTTTCTCCCATCTGGCTGCAAAAACCTGGAACAACATCCCGAAAGAAATAAGAACCACCAAAGACCACCTAAAATTTAGAAAACTTCTAAAAACCTGGCTTTTCAACACCTAAACCAAATTGAAACAACTAAATAATCAGACAGGAAACACAAAGAACAGATTGACAGAATATATGATGGCACAGACAACACCCAGAACCGGCTAAGGGAAGCTCCTACAACAGAGAGACGATGCTAGGTGGAATAGAACACAAGTGACATCCCCATGAGGACCTAAATTAGCATACATGCCCACCACTATCCTACAACCTTACCCACCCATGAACATTAGCAAGTGCCACGCTTAGATAGAATTGTGAATGTTAGCAAGTACAACATCTAGACAAAATTGTGAACGTTAGCCTGCGCCGGACGCAGACAGAATCGTGAATGATAGAAAGTACCACATTTAGACAGAATTGTGAGCATTAGCCTACACCAGACCCAGACAGAATTGTGAATGATAGCAAGTAGCACATTTAGTTAGAATTGTGAACATTAGCCTGTGTTGCATCTAGATAGGATTGTGAAGGTTAGCAAGTGCCACACTTAGATAGAATCATGAATGTTAGCAAGTGCCACACTCAGATAGAATTGTGAACATTAGCCTGTGACACATCTAGACAGGATTATGAATGTTGGCAAGTGCCACATCTAGAAAGAACAGCAAATATTAGTCATTGCCACATCTAGACTGCATTGGGAATATTAGCAATGCTATATTTAGATAGAATTGTGAATGCTAGTTTGATTCGCATCTAGATTTTGAAGGTAGGTCAGTGTCACATCTGAATATAATAGTGAATATTGGCGTGTGTCATATATAGACAGGACTGTGAATATTAGCCAGTGCCGGATCTAGATAGAAATGCAGAGATATTCACGAGCCACACCTGGAAAGAACGTGGACATTTAGCACTCACCTCTAGATAGTGAGGCCAATAACCAACCAATAACCAACCCACTAACAATCTCACCCTGCAACATACACCTCTCAAACTCTAACCGAACACAACCACAAACCTTAAGCACAACAAACTGCACAAACATCACTGCACGCAACAACAAAACAAACCACAAATAGCTTTGCACAACAGCACAAGACGGCTACCGACTGGAAAAGCACCCCCAAGCTCAGCAAACAATGTTAACCAAACTGAAGCTGCCAACAGCACACCACTGCTCTCTTGCACTTATCCCGCTCGTTCCCACTAACTTCACCACCCACTCCCATTTCCTTTTCAGATCCGCCAGAGCACCAAGGAACCACTCCGGTGGTGATAGTGTGCGGTACAAATATCCTTTAACATTAACATTAACATTTTCCATTGCTTTTCTTCTAATTCCATGTTAGCATGTTCTTTAATACTTTCTTCTTCCTCCTTTCTTGTTTATTTTATTTTTCCTTCATTTCTTTCTTTCTTTCTTTCTTTCTTTCTTTCTTTCTTTCTTTCTTTCTTTCTTTCTTTCTTTCTTTCTTTCTTTCTTTCTTTCTTTCTTTCTTTCTTTCTTTCTTTCTTTCTTTCTTTCTTTCTTTCAATAATTCTTTCCCTCATTCCTTCTTTCCTTCTTTTCCTTCCACTCCTTTAACTCTTTCTCTTTTTTCCTTCTTGCGTTTTCTTCTTTCCTTTGCAATCTAAGTCATATTTTCTTATTTTGTTACCTCTTACTTCTTTCTCCTGCTTATTTTCTGAATTCTTTCCTTCTTACCTTCTGTTTTCCTTTCTTGTTTTTTTCCTTATTTTCTTCATTCATTCTTTTCCTCTTTCTTCATTTCTTTCATTTCTTTGTCCCTTCTTTTATCCCTTCATCCACTCTTTACTGCTTTGCTTATTCTCTACATCCCTTCTTTATCTCATTTTCTCCTGCTTTCCATCTTTCCTTCTTGGTCTTCATCGTTCCTTCTTTCACTTATTCTTACCTTCTTTCTTTCCCACTTTCCTTCTTTGCTTTTTTCTTATCTTCTTATTCCTTTCTTTACCCCTTTTCCTGTATTGCTCTCATTCTATCATTCCTTCTTTCCTCTGTTCATTCATTACTTCTTTCCTTACTGATTTCCTTTTTAACTTCCTTCTTTCTGTCCTTGCCACCCATCCTCTTTCCTCCGCCTTTTGTTGCCCATTCTCTTTTATATCTTTCTTTGTTTTATTTTCATTCCTTAATCATTTTCCCCATCGCTCCCCTTCTTTCCATTTATAGCTTTCATTTTTACTTTCATTCCATCTTTCTCTACATCTTTCTTTCCTTCCTTTAACCTTTCCTCTTGCCTTTTTTCCTTCTTTCCTTCTTTATCTTCTGTTTTCCTTTCAGGCCTTCCATTCTCTTTCTATCTTTCTTTGTTTCATTACCATACATCAATGCTATTGAAGCACTTCTTTCCTTCCTCCCTCCCATGTATAGATGTATTGTTTCTTTCATGTTTCTCTCACTTTAAACACTGTAAACTCTGTCGTAAATTCCTGCTACTGTATATAGCACGCTGTATGCATTCTGTATTGTATTGTATTATATGTATATCGCAGTACTGTCATATGCAACTCTGTAACAGCAACTCTGTGACATGCTCTGTGACCAGATGCCTCCGGGCCCGGTGCGCACTATAAATGAATAAACAATTACAATTACTTTATTTCTTTTTAAAAATAGCTTTCTTTCTTTCTTTTTTCTTTCACTTTCTTTTTCCCCTCAACTTTCTTGTTTGCTTATTTCTTGTTCTCTTTATTTCACTTTTGTTCTTTTTCTCCCTTTCATTCATTCCTTTTCTCTTTCTTCATTGCTTTTCTGTTTTTAACTGATGAACAACAACACCAGCTCTACCAAGTTCAACTTTGTTTCAGTTTTCATCAATGCATCTGGTGGATTACGATCCGATAAAGTGAACTAAAATCTTTGCCAATCTTGTTTCTCATTTCTGAAATGGAAGACCCAACTAACTAGCATTACAGGGCGAAAACCAGACTGTCTTGGGTGTACAATATTCATGGATTCAACGTGAGTCTGGATCTGGCAGCTAGCTACTTTGTCTAGAATTTCCAAGAAACAGTTGCAGTTCATAATAGGTCGTAAGTTGTTGGCTGCATCATTGGGGTCCAGGCCTTTGACATTTTTGATGCCGACAGGAACTACGTGAGTCTGAAAAGAGGCATTGATAAAACGTGCCAGAAATGGGGCAAATTTGTGTTAATTGTTAATTACAATTGCCTCACCATTTCTTTTGTCATCAGCTTGGCTAGCTATAACCTCACTAACCCAAAGAGTTGTGAGTTTCATTGATTCATGTAGGAAAAGATGAGTCTCTTGGATACATGGAACCAATGGGTTGCATTTTCTAAGGTAGGATAACATTTTCAATCTTTTAGTAGGATTATTGATTTTTTATTTTGTATTTATTTATTCATATTTGTTAAGTGCGCAGCAGCACGGAGGCATCGTGGCTCTTGTTACAAAGAGTGATCAAAACCTTAGTTACACATGAGAAATACATACAGGTGTGATTTTTGTACAGTTGCAAAGGACAGTTTGTAAAACATGTAGTAGCAAGTGTTTTAGTTAAAGAGAGTCGTTTTAAGGTTTTTCTGAAGGCAGGGAGAGAAGTTTCTGCTCTTAGGGCAGTGGGGAGCACATTCCAGAGCTTTGGGGCTAGATATGGGAAGCCTATCCCTCCTGCTTTGGCCTTGTTAATTCACAGTACAGCGAGTTGGTTGGTGTAGCATATTCTGGTGGGCTTAGTAGAGAAGGATCTACGGAGTGTCTCTGAAAGAAATGGCGGAGCTGTGCGGTGGATGCATTTGTGTGTGGTAGTGAGAATCTTGAATGTGATGCGTTCTTTGACTGGGAGCCAGTGAAGGGACTGTCTTGCTTGTGAGATGTAGTCTCTTTTTGGAATGCTTAAGGCTGCTCTTAGTGCAGTATTTTGGGTGATTTGAAGTCTGTTTATGTTTTTTAAGGAAATGCCGGCTAAGAGCGCATTACAGTAATCAAGTTGTGCACTTGAGAGACAATTTTCCTTAGTTAGGAATGGTTTGATAGCGTTGATGAATTTAGTACTTAAGGCAGAGACAATAGCGCTGATTTGCTTGTTTATAGATAGTGTAGCATCAATGGGGACCCCAAAGGTTTTGACAGGTGATAGGACTGGGATGATGCAGTTGTCAATGTTGAAGTTGGAGTAAAGACAGTCTAGCTTGGCTAGAGTGGTCTTTTGGCCAAGATTAAGAATCTCAGTCTTGTCCCCGTTGAGGCATAGGCCATTAGTGGCCATCCAAGCTTGGATGGTGGTGTAGATTTGCCTTAGGGCTGAGGCTTCTTGGTGATATGAACCTGTTAAGGGAAGGAGCGCCTGGGTATCGTCAGCATAATTAGTATATGCGATCCCCAATGCGTCAAGTTTATCAAAAAGAGGCTATTTGAAGAGATTGTACAGCATAGGAGCAGTACAGGATCTCTGTGGGACACCACAGTGTATGATGGTGGGGGCTGCATAAGCTGTGTTTGAAAAGACTTTCATAGCTCTTCCTTCTAAGCACGAGGTGATCCAGGAGGTAGCTTGGTTGATGAAATGTGCTGAGTGCCTGAGGTGTGCGGTGAGGGTTTTATGGTCAAGATCGAAATTCCACTGAAATGTCTAAGAGGAGAAGGAGGGCGGGCTTCCCATTTTGCAGGATTTGAGTAATTTGATTTAATAGATCCAGCAGGGCTGTTTCGGTTCCGTGCCCTTTGCAGAATCCCGACTGTCTGTATCCTAAGATGGAGTTAGCTTCTATGTAGAGTTGTGAGCTGCCTTGTATAATATTTTGAGAAGGAATGGGACGGTTGTTATCAGTCGGTAGTTGTTGGACTGTGCGGGGTCTAGTGTTGGCTTTTTTAAAAGGGGGCGCACCCATGCCTCTTTAAGGCTGTCTGGGATGATGCCCATCTTAAATGAGGCATTAATGAATGCGGTAATGAGTGGAGCAAGTGGCTCGGTGCACTCCTTGATAATCTTAGGGTGGCATACATCCCCTTTGCATTGCGATGGCTTCAAGTGTTTCAGGATGTCTTTGACTTCTGTTTCTGAAATGTCATTAAAGGCGAATTTGGGGATGTTGATAGTATTGCTGATGGGTAGTGTTTGGGCTGGCTGGTTTAGTTTCAATAAGGCATTGTAATGGTCAAGAATTTTATTTTGTAGAAGGTCTATTTTTTTAGCATGGCGGCTTGTATGCTAATGCACCATGCTTCATCTTTAACAATCTCATCTGTGGAGCTAGGAGGATTTGTGAGTTGCTTAAAGATGGTAAAGAATTCTTTGGATTGAGAGTTGGCGTTGGATATTCGATGATTACACGCTTGAGATTGGCATTGAAAACGGCATCTTTGTATTTTTTGGCAGTAGTTTTGAACAATTCTTTAGTGGTGTTGCAAGGGTTAGCCTGCCCATTTTTTTGTGCCTGTTCTTTGTTCTTGTGTAGGGTTTGGAGGTCTTCTGTGAACCACGAATTTGAGTGGAATTATTTTTTTCTTTTTTTTCTTCTAGTGGGGCAATGCTGTTGACTGCGTGAGTAAGGGTGTCCTTAAAGATATCTACTTAGATGTTTGGGTCTTGCGAGAAAGGTGGTGCTAAGCACGGTATGTCAAGATAGGTTACTATGTTTCCCAAAGTTAACTTTTTAGAGCTTCTTGCTAGAGTGGCAGGTTTATGTGTGATAGTTTTAGTATTTAGAGCTGTGGGGATAGTGAATTGTATACAGCTATGGTCTGTACAAGGGTAGACAGTGTTAGAGGTGATGGTGGAGTCACAATTGTAGTCGACCAACCAGTCCAAAATTCTGCCTTTGCAGTGTGTGGGGGTCGTAATTTTCTGGGAGAAGTTCGGGTCTGAGAGGTCCTTGAGGAATGAGATTGCTGCTTTATCATTGGGATCATTAAATCCTAAATTGAGGTCACCTATGAGTATAATTTTTGTAGTATTTTTAATATTTCCGCTGAGTAGATGGGTGATTTGACCTTGGAAGTCTGCTGGGAGTTCTGGTGGCCAGTAAATAACATGAATGTTAATAGTGTCTTTTGTGGAGAGTGACAATTTAGTTGATGGGATGTCTGCATTGCCTTCCCAAGGGTGGGGTATAGGCCTAAAATGACAGGCATCTTTGAAGATTAGGGCTACCACCCCTCCTATTTTAGAGGGCCTATCCTGTCTGAGGATAGAGTAACCTGCGGGTAAGGCTAGAGTTATGGTTGGGCTAGATGCCTCATGTAGCCATGTTTCAGTGATGGCTAATATATCTAGGTCCTGGCTAGAGATGAGGTTGTTCATTTCCAGAGCATGGGCGGTGAGAGAGCGGACATTAAGCAGGGCGCCTTTGAGGTTCGGTGCCAAGTAGTTTCTGTTTAGATGTGGCTGTTTAGCTACTTTAGGCATGGAATTATGTGGTTTGGTAGTGTTAAGAATGGGCGCTGTCTTGGAAGGCAGTGTGGTACTACAGTTAGGGATGTGTAGACCATGGTGTGGAGTGTTAGGTCTAACAGATGTGCAGGTTCCTAGTGTGAGGTTTCTGTGTGTAGCATGTGTGGGAGGTGATGATCATGGGTAGAGTGCGTGTTCTAAGTCTGATGAGTCTAGAATAGCAGTTGGATACATGGGAGAGTGCATGTGTGGTGTGAAGGTCGGGCGTGGTAAGGTTGGTCATCGTGTGAATAGTGAGGCTAGAGGAATCTAGGCAGGGGTAAGGTTGCATCCTACCATATAGCAGTATGATGTTAAGAATGAGTATTGTGCCTAGCATGTTTCTTAGGTGTTGGAGTGTGATCAACATACTAAAAATGACAATTGAGGGAGGGCTAACAGGTAGGCTGTTACAGAACTCGATTGGTACGGGGCCTAGTGATAATTCTTTTAAGGTTAGGTGGAAGATGTGGGCTATTTCAGAGAAAAACTTTACATATGATCTTGAGTCTCAGTGAATGCCCGTTATCAAGAAGTAATTCGAGTTTTTGAGCATACAGTATAGCACTTATACATAGGCTTGATACCCTTAATATTCCAAGACATACATTTAAACACCATTAGAGCTGATCAGACTTGTTCCTACATAATCATATGGACTTAAACAGAACTGTATAATGGAAGATGTGGCAGATCAGATTATGAGCATAAAAGGGTGTGCTAATGTTTTGCGGGCGTGCAATTTTTTTTTGCACATGTACACAAGCAAGGGAAAAACACAAGGATAGGAATGCTGTAAAACTTGACATACACATAGACTCAATAGTAGAACAAGATTAAGGTGTACATTCAGAATAAACACTATATAAAAGCAATAGACCATAGGTGTTGTCAAGTATACAGAGAGAGAGTAAAGAGAGATATTATAGGACTAAGTGGCACCTAGGAAACCTCAAATGACCCCGGACAGAGCAGGCAGCTGACCACCACCTCCACACCTTAAAATAATAGTGATATTGGAGATCTGCAACACCTTCAAAAGTTACATTGAAAGGCATGAACCCCTAAGGAGGGACTAGATGACAGCAGTTGTTGTGAGGATGATGGTATGGAGGTGCCAAATTTTCCATTTGAAGCAACCTGATATAGGATTTGAGGTCTGTTGGATCATCAAATACTGAGGTTCTCCCATTTGCAGTCACTTTAAACGAACAAGGATGATAGATGCCATATCTGACGTTCTGCTGTTTTAGTACCGGATGTTAGGTCAAAGATTCTTTTCTGTGTTGTGCTGTTTTCTTTGTTACATCTTGAGAAATTGAGATTCTATTTCCATTCCATGTAAGTTTGTTGATTTTCTTCGCCTTCCTAATAATTAGTTGCAATTGCATATATTCTGAGAATAAAAAGATCATAGTATGCAGAGTGGAACGTGAAAGATGCAAGACATCCTTAGTGCCAATATGATGTGCCCTCTGAATGTTAAGAACCACTGCTGGTGGGAAATTAAGGAGAGTGGGCAACATATTTGTAGGAAGAGTACAGCATCATTCCCTTCACAGCCCTCCGGTAACCCAGATATGCAGAGGTTGTTTCGCCTCCCTCTGTTTTCTAGCTCTTCACTATGTTTCTGTAAGTCCTTCATAGCCCTTTCTAAGTGTGTCATTCTGGATGAGGGATCCTCTACTGTGCTTATCCTGTTCTCAATTTCCTCCATTCTTGCATAAAATGTGGCCCATCTGTCATCTAATTGTTGTAGTTTATGGTTAGTGACTTCCATAAATGGCTTAAGAGATATCAGTTCATGTAAAATTGCCACCAAACCAGGATCTAATGAGACAAGAGGGGAGTCACTCTTTGGGGCTTTTAAGCGTGGAACAGGAGGTTGAGCCTGGGATATCTTTCCCTGCATAGCTTTTTTAGCCACCCCTCAATGAGGCCATTAGCACAGTCGAAAAGCAGATTTGGAATAAGCACAAGGAACAGGCGGAAGAGGCTGTGCTATGGTACTACCCCCAATCGTGTCCTTTCCACACTAATACAATGCCAAAGAAAGCATAAAACATGTAGGACCTAGTAGGACCACGACTGCATCCCTCCACCAGGACTTGTCCATTCCTCTGCTGGGTGTTAATAGCTTTATTGCTATCAGCTGCTGGGCAATACAGGCTCTTATGAGTCAGAAAGACCTTCTTATTTATCCTCAGGCCCATATGTCAGGCCTCTGGGCTCATAAGAGCCTGTATTGACCACAGATATGGCCAATAGTGCTTAAATATGAGAACATTTAATAGAAAATCCCTCCCCATTCTCCATTGAAGGCTTGTTAGCCTCATACGAGATGTAATGTGACCACTTACATTATACACACGACAAGATATGCTTTGATGCTTAATTGGGAGAAAGAAATAAAGTGAGAAATAACTCATTGAGGAGGCGTAATGACTAATAGGAAAGGATTCTGTTACAGTTTGACTTGTAGCCCTAGGGAAAAAGGCCTCCTGGAGAGTTTAACCTCCAGACCTTATAGGTTGATTCCAGGTTGAAGGAGCATAAAGACTTTGCTGTTAGTCAACGAGTGATGTGTTATGACTTTGATATTCATATGTAGAGACAGGATGTAAGGATATCCAGCCTTCATTCAAATAAAAGGATGAAAAAGATTTCAGTACGAGTTGTCAGACCTTAATGCCTCATCGACTAACACAGATGAAAACAACTGGAAGTTAAACGTCGTGAAGTGTGTGCTGCTTTTCAGTTGAAACATAAAATTAATATGGGGTGAGAGAATGAAGTCAAGAAGAAATTAATGGGAAACATAAAGATGGAATCAAGGTAAGAATTAACAAAATTAAGAATGCTAGAAAGAGTAAGAAACAACGACAAATGCAGGAAATAATGATGAAGCGCAATATTAAGGCCAGGTGCCAGGCTCCCTCTCAGCAGCTCCACTGCGAGGGAACCAACAGCTGACTTCACAATCAGCTGATCTGAACGCCCGTCCAGCACTGGAGTGCTTACATCCAAAGACTACCTCTATCGCGAGCCACGAGGGCTCCACCAAAGCTAAAATGGCCACCAACTACATTGCTAAGGCTCCCTCTCAGCAGCTCAGCTGCGAGGGAACCAACAGCTGACTTCACAATCAGCTGATCTGAACGCCCGTCCAGCACTGGAGTGCTTACATCCAAAGACTGCCTCCGTCGTGAGCCAAGATGGCTCCACCGAAGCTAAAATGGCTGCCACCTACATTGCCAAGGCGACCGATAAACAAATCGCCTGCACGTGACCTGATTCGGCCCCACACCTCCGCAGGCCCTCCCCTCCTGCTTTAAATGGAGGGGAGGCGCGCCGCGAGGCGGAACCGCACAGAAAAGGCCATCAGAAAAGGCCAGGCTCCCTCTCAGCAGCTCTCCACTGCTCGATGACGCGTGATGTTGTGACGCGCTCGCTCCCAGAAGGTAAGGGTGAGAAGCACTGCCCCTTACATGCAACTCCCCACTGCATACCTCCAGTTGCTGCCAGAAATGCACGCCTCTGCTTGCGCACCTCGCCCACCGTGCATCACTACTACTCGCCCACCCTGCACTGCCGTAATGCAAGGCTACGAGACAGATTTACCCACGGCCGCCGCTCCGACAAGGGTCGCGGCTCCTCCCACCCTGTGGCGGCTCAGCTCCAAGTATCCCTTGCCCCATCATGCCTGCATAAGCTGTTGTCACCCTGGCCATACTGTCGGATACTAAATCTATCCACCATGATGCCCACCAGTGACTCGTTTGCTCCCTCGTCTCACATCAGGGTAGCGTCACGCTCACCTGCTCCTCCTCTTGTGACACACCACTCGATGCGTCTGGGCTGCCTTTACTCGCAAGACTTCATAAGGACTTCCAAATCAAAACACTGATACCCCCTGCTAGGCGCCACCCTGCAGCCAACGCCTGTACCTCACACACTCTCCTGGACACTTTGCCTGCTCCTGATCTCAGCCTATATGCCCCTGTTACCTCTAATGCGCCCATGATTGTTGCTGTTCATGATGTTAGCCTATGTGCCCCTGCTACCTCTATTGTGCCCATGATTGTTGCTGTTCATGATGCTAGCCTATGTGCCCCTGCTACCTCTACTTCGCCTACGATTGCTGCTGCTCATGATGTTAGCCTATGTGCCCCTGCTACCTCTACTGCGCCTACGATTGCTGCTGTTCATGGTGTTAGCCTATGTGCCCCTGCTACCTCTGCTGGTCCCATGATTGTTGCTGTTCATGATGTTAGCCTATGTGCCCCTGCTACCTCTATTGCGCCTACGATTCCTGCTGCACCTGCTCATAATGCTGCCCCCGCCACCCTTCCCCTGCCACCATCCAAATCTGACAAACACACCCTTACGCCCAACGCCACCCTTAAATGTGCCCTTGTCAATGCCCGCTCAGTACCGGCACATGCCCTAGATATCCATGACCTCATTATACAAGACAACATTGACCTCCTTATGATCACTGAAACCTGGCTTTACGAGGTTAGGGCCCTGCCCTTACCCTCGCTGTCCCAGAAGGATACACCATATTCAGACAAGACCGTCCCCACGTAATAGGTGGCGGTGTTGCCCTAATTACTAAAGACTGTTTCAATGTCAGAAAGATTGACGGGGAGATTGGTAACAATTGTGACTACCTTCTACTCAAAATCAACCTATCCCCTAATCACACCATTACCATCCACTTAGTCTACAGACCCCCAGGTCCCAGCACTGATTTCCATGATGCCCTGCTGCATGCCCTCTCAGATACCCTGAAAACATCTTCCAAGGTCCTGCTCCTAGGCGATTTGAACCTCGCACTCAACGACCCCAACGACCCCCAGGCCATTGCCCTGGCCAAAGCTCTATCCACATGTGGGTTCGCCCATGTCATTTCAGGACCCACCCATGTCAAAGGTCGCACTCTCGACTGGGCTAGCCACCACAACTGCTCTTTGCACTTCACCGGCAACACTCCCATCCCTTGGTCTGACCACCACTACTTACAGTTTGACCTCAATACCCTTACAGGGTCTCTCGGTCCTGTGATCCCACTCCCCGCTGCCCTCACCAGAAGCCCGTGCCAACTAACTGCAGAAAAGATGTCCCCCAACTAGAAGTGCCCTCATTGCAGCCTCCCTTCTCAAAGGACTCTGATATCCTCTCCACGGCCTTCAGAACCACACTTGCCCAGGCCGTTGACACCATCGCCCCTCTTACCATGAGGAAAGCTAAGAAAGTTAAACACTCTAATACCTGGTTCTCTCAAGAGCTGCTGGAACTTCACTCTAAGAAGAGACGTGCACTCTCTGCATGGAAAACAAACCCCAATGAAAGATCAAAAAAGGCCTTCGATGCCATATCTAGGGAATACAAATCTAGCATCATCAAAGCCAAAGCAGCGTCCCTAAATACTAGGATATCCAACGCTAAATCAGAGACCCAAGAAATCTTCAGCATCTTTCGGGAGAGGGAAAAACCGTCATGCCCACCCCCTACTTTCTTGTAAGATGACAAGTGGTGCAACAACATCCAATCTGCCATGCTCAACAAATTGAACACCCTTCAACTAAAAATCCTCGCCCATCAAAAATCACTCTCCCTCCTTCTCACTGAGCCTCAAAATGACCCTCCTGAAACCACGCAAACTAAATCACCAACTCTTTTCGAATTCAAGGAAATGAGCGAAACTGAAGTCGCTGTCCTCCTCAAAACCATTAAACCCTCTAATTGTAAAGGTGATGCGTGCCCAGCACAGCTCATTAAAGACTGTGCCCCCACCTTAGTACCCTTTATCACGGCGTTCATTAACGCCTCCTTCCAATTCGGTCATGTCCCATCTGATCTCCAGGAAGCCTGGGTCCGCCCGCTCCTTAAAAAACCCTCCCTCGATCCACTGGTCCCAGGGAACTACAGGCCCATCACTACAGTCCCGTTCCTCCTAATAAAAAGTCTGGACAAAGCAGCCTACCTGCAAGTTCAGAAATACCTTGAGGACAACTGTCTTTTAGGTCTCCGACAGTCTGGCTTCCGTCCCCGCCACGGCACTGAAACGGCTCTCCTTGACCTTAAGAATCAAATGGACGACCTTAGAGACGCAGGCAAACCTGCGCTTCTCCTTCTCCTTGATTTATCGGCGGCGTTTGACCTGGTGGACCTTAATACACTTTGTCACCACCTTGCTAAATCTGCCAACTTCTCCCCCAAAGCGTGTGAATGGATCACCTCATTCCTGCAAGATAGGGCTATGAAAGTCTTTTCCGACTCAGCCTGTGCCACACCGAGCCTTATCAAGTGCAGAGTTCCACAAGGGTCCTGCATTGCACCCACCTTGTACAACCTGTTTACCAGGCCACTGTTCAAATTGTTGGAGGCCCTTGGCATCTCATATGCTAATTATGCAGATGATACTCAGGTACTCATTCCCCTCTCGGGTGATTACCAGGCCGATAGCAACACCCTCAACTCAATCTACTCTAAGATCCAATCGTGGATGGCCCAGAACTGGCTATGCCTCAACAGCGAAAAAACAGAACTTCTGTTGATTGGATCCCCCTCCAACCTCAGCAAACTAGGCAATCGATACTCCACCTTCGCTGTCGACAATATTCCCATTGCCGTCTCCCAAACGATCAAAACACTTGGCGTCTACCTTGACTCAAACCTGACCATGGATAGACAAATCAACGCCATTGTCTCCTCATCGGCCTATTTCTCCAAACTTCTCAATGCAGTAAGACCTTTCCTTTCCCTGCCCAACTGCCTCACCATAGCTAGGGCAATCATCGGCTGACGACTTGATTACTGTAATGCCCTCCTGGCAGGAACCTCCAGCAAAAACATTGCCAAACTACAGGTGGTCCAGAACAACGCACTCAGGGCCGCCACTGGGATCTCCAGGAGGGACCACATCTCCACCACAAGAAGGCAGGTGCACTGGCTGCCAGTTAAAGAAAGGATAATCTTCAAAACCCTCTCACTTGCGCACAAGTGCCTCCATGACCTAGCTCTTCCCTACCTGGCCTCTAGAATTCAGAAACTCTCCTCTCAAAGGCCTACCAGAATGGCCTACACCAACATGATCTCCACTCCCAAAAGCAAGAGAGTGCGCGCAGGTGGCACTAGCTTCCCGTCCATGGCCACCGCTTTCTGGAACTCCCTTCCCGCTCACCTCAGGATGATTGACTCCCATCTGGCCTTCCGTAAAGCCATTAAAACCAGACTATTCGTTTGATTTGTCAAATGTAAACCTTAGCCCATCTTGGCTTACTTAACATGCCTGTAACTAAGACTGTATCACTGTTTACAATTAAGCTTTCTTTCATTAACTTGCAAGCGCCGCAATGCCCATGGGCTGTATGTTGCGCTATACAAATACAAATAAAAAAAAAATAAGAATTTGACGGAAGGAAATACAAAAAAACAATTAAGGAAAGAAAGAATAGAACATTAAAATGTAAATATGGAAGGCAAAAAGATAAACAATGAAAGAATAAAGGAAGGAAAGAAAAGAACGAACGATGAAAATGAGGAAGGAAACTAAGAAAGATGGAATTAACGAAATAAATATCTAAGGGAAGAAAGTGTGAAGGAAGGAATAAAGGCAGAAAGGAATAACATATTGAATGACGGCAAGAAGAAAAGAAAAGAAGAAAGAATCAAGGAAAAAAAGAAATTAATGAAGATGGAATGAAGGATAAGAGTAAAAAATGCAAGATCGAATGAAGGGAACAACAATAGAAAGATAGATGGAAAGGAAGAAAGAACAAAGGATAGATCGAATTAACCACAGAAGGAAATGAAGAAAAGATGCAAAGAAGACAATATGGAATGAAAGAAAGAATTAAAGAATTGCAAAGGAGAAAACATGTTGTAGAATGAAACGGAAAAAAAAAGAGAAAACAACGAAAAGATGGAGTGAGAAGGAAAGAGATAGAAAGAAAGCACAACAAAGCAAAGAGAAGGAGGGATGGAAAGAAAGGAGAGAAAAGAAGATTAGAAAAGAAATAGTGAAACAAGACAAAATAACCAAAAGAGGGAAAGAGAAAAAAGTAAACAAAAAGAAAACAGAAGATGGATAGAAACTGGCAATGAGGTAGCAGCAGGGCAACATATGTTTTGCAGTATAGCATTACATATGCATTACAATTTCAGAATTGTATCACTGCGCTTCAGAGCTCGAAAATGTTTCCAGCAGCCAAGTCCTTTGTCGCTACTCTGTAACACAAGCCATTGCCTCGCAATATTGTATAAAGTGTCCTGCAGAGAACAGTCATCCTTTGTAATAGTTGTCACGACACATTCTGATGCACTGGCGAAAGATGGTTGCCCCAAATTAACCACTGGAGGTCTCCTTTTTAATTCTTTTATTGTTTCCCTGGTGACACCTGTATGTACGGTGTTCTTCTAAAATAAAATTATTTATGGTGGTCCCCCTTAATTATATGTGTAATATGGGTGTTAGCATACTTGATCGTGGGTCAAACTGACCTTTTCTATTTGACCACATTTTTTTTATCGTTATTTTGCTGACTTTCGGTCAAAATAAAATAAATGTATATGTGGGGTGGGGTAAGGGAATAGGTTAATGTGGGGGGAAGTGGTGGAGGGATGCGGGGGTCTCCCCCTACTATTTCGAAGAAAAAAGAGAGGAAAAGAAATTCAGTCAAATAGGAAAAGGTACGTTTTTTCAGTCAAACAGACCTAAACCGTAAATGTGTACCAGTTCATTGAATTTGCACATGTTCAACTAATTTGTAAAGGCGCTGTCCAGTGACCTCTTTTCACAAAACACATATGTATGGTGGAGGTGACACCACAGGCCCTTTGACTAATCAGTGAATCCAGGAAGTGAATAACATGAACTTTCACCCTGATTAGTTTATAAAAAAGGTTAATGTAGATCCTTTGGCCATGGCGAAATCCCAGGAACGGGATACACATATTATGCGATAATTGTAAAGCTAATAAATAACTTTTTATCAAAGAAACAAATAAAAGTCAATGGCCCTCATTACGACCCTGGCGGAATACGAAAAACGATGGCGGAAATGTAATACCGCCATCGAATACCGCCCGTTGCGATTATGACCCGTCACCGTAAAGTACGATGCGATTAGCGACACCGTAATGAACGCCAACGCTAACTGCACCAAGTACGCGCACGCGCGCCTTGCAAAACCGCAATATCCGCCATGGCGCAACGGTACGCGAATGCTGACCCCAGCGGACATTCACCTAACGCCATCAAGCATGGCGGAAAGTACCATTCCGCCATGGCGAGAACTACGGCATCGCGAACCAACCGTAATGGCCCTACTGAGTGCCTGTACTCCACTCCCTGGCCACATTGCACAACTCCTCGTAGGCGCAATGCAGTCACACCATGCAACCAGTGAAATGTACAAGTCACCCATGCATGCCAACGAACAAATGCATGCAGGGGCCCCAAGTGCCCTGTGAGTGGCCATCCACAATTGGCAACACACCATTGCCGTACTGATGCAGCACAGGCATCTGAAGGTGCAAGTACATCAAAATGAACTGAAAATTCCATGACACAAAACAACAACAGTCCCCCATCGCTTGCCACCAGTGTAAACCAACAGTCAAAGCAGTAACCTGAGGGAGACTGCACCAGCCCTGTACACATGGCAGTAGTCAAACCAACCATCAGCATAAGCACGTACCACACAACTGTACCCAGAAGCCGGAACCCAATGCAGAACACCTCACTATACATCGCGCCACAAATCGGAATATGCCACATTACTAGCAAAGAATAACGCTACACGGTTAATATCTGAATATAAATTTAATGCACATCAAAATCACCAAGGCCATACAGCCATTTGAGCATAAACTCACAAATGATCAGCATTACTGTGGGCTGCATCCGCAATAAATGACCAGCTTCCCCATGTGTGATGCCCTGTACCTCCATGGCACACAGGGGCTACATCCACGTCCAAAAAGGCAACATGGAAGCGCCTAGGACCGCAGGCCCGTCCCATGAAGTAGGCACTAGTCCAGCTGGAAGCTAGGTATGCTGCACCTAGCCACTAGTACTGCGTAAGGGCATGTGGGCCATTGCCGATCGTCCCATAAGATCGTAATGGTGCTCCACTGATTAACTCGAAGCTGCAGGTGTCGACTGTAGAAGCCATCTGCAGGAGTGGCGTACAGATGGCAGCGGCAGAAGGGGAGGAGATACCTGTCACCCAAATGAAAAAAAATATAGTATGGGCATCCGAACTACATATGTATTACTCACTACATCCAACACACCAAACCTACAACCATATGCATGCTAGCCCACTCATAAGGATCAATTGCACTCAAAATTCACTTCCGAATCATTACGACACAAATCGAGGTGAATACACTATTACAAACGAGTGTCTGTGTGCATGCGCCTGTCAGAACAGGATCCATCAGATGGGATCTTCAACGTGCATTGACACAAGTGATTGAAGGTGCGCCGAGACAGGGAGGGTTCAACAAGGGCAGACAGACGATGGTCCCACTATGGCAGCCTTGCATCACATAGCGCAGGGGAAGGGGATACATTCCAAATAGCCATGTAAAGGCCGACTCCCAATTAAAACTTCTTCCCATGCATCCATTCATCATTCCCTCATCCCGTAATGAAAACCCCTGAATATTCACTCACATCACATTCGAAATTTCCATTGAGTCTGTGCGTAATGCAGCCTTCAAAATCCACTGTGCTCCTGCCCGGATCCCTTGTGTAGTGAAGTCACATGTATTAGGGAACGTCCTGCCTTATCGTCCACTACGCTATAGCGCATCCCATTCAAATCATATCATACATTGCATTCCCGTCATGGGCCCTGTCCCAAGGACATTCAACAATAGAACATTACATTTCCAGTCAGACCTGTGGGCGTCTCCACGCCGCTACTTGAAAACCGAAAGCGCTGTCCTTCGAATTCCTAATTTGCAACATCACGTTGAAAAGGCATCTGTGAACGCTAGTATTCACAAATACATCTATGCAGTGCGTCTGTGTGTGAAAATGGTAACTGCCCTCAATCACTGATGGGACTCCCCGCCGTCGGTGAACCTCGGTACAGTGCTGCATGAGGGTCCACCGTTGATCGAGCACTACATTCCGCTGACCCTTCACAAGTCTGCTCGCGAATGCAAATATCGTATGTGCAACAATGGGACCATAGCAGAATCAACATATAAACCAATATTCCACAGCCTTCGGGATTAAGAACATGAATGCGAATGCAAGATGCCATGCGTCGATTTGCAGCGTCGTGTGCGGGACGTGCTCGCACGAAAGGCATTGCAGCTGACACAGGTAGAATGAATCACCACAGGTGAAGGCTATACAGCCTGAAAACACATAAATTGCATACCCAAACCCCTCCCACAACCACACCCACTCCAGAATGCTACCGGCAGGACTAGCGATGTTGGGCCTGGGGGACCTGATTGCACTGCAAGTACTCCAACGTCAAGAAGAAGACGAACGCCAACGACTGCAACAACCGGCCGCACAGAGGAGACGCAGGAGGAGGAGGAGGAGGGCAAGGCATGGCCAGCAAGCCCCACCAGCACAGCCACTACCACCACGCAGGCAGCCCGCAATCCCACGCCTCCGAGCTAATCCGTTCAACCTCACAGCTGAGCAGATCCACACCCTCTACCGTTTGGACCGGGACACCATAACCGCCATTGTCGACATGACACACGCTGACCTTGTAAGCATGATAGATAGCCCAACCACCATCCCACCCCTACTGAAGGTGGTGTCTGTACTCCACTTCCTGGCCACAGGCCCCTACCAGCACACAGTCGGACAGTTGCATGGCATTTCACAGCCCCTATTCTCACAGACACTATTCCAAGTGCTTGATGCCCTCCTGAAGCACTCAGACGACTACATCACTTTACCACGCTCGGAGCAGGAGCTTACAAACACAAAAGTGGGATTCCATGCACTTGCCGGCATACCGGGTTGCATTGGTGCCATCGACTGCACCCATGTGGAATTGGTTGTCCCACATGCCATGGAGGCCCAGTACCGCAACCGGAAACAATATCATTCTATCAATGTACAAATGGTGTGTGACTCCAACAGGATCTTTACACATTGTTCTGCCCGATTTCCAGGATCAACACATGATTCTATGGTCTTGCGGAACTCTAGAATACCACGCTACATGGAGCGACACGCAGGGCGCCGATCCTGGCTACTCGGTGAGTCTCATTTAATGCATGAGTATGTGGGGTAGGTGATGCGTGAATGACCTGGCAGGAAGGGGGGGGGGGTGCGTACGTAGCAATGACATTCCACAAACATCCTTTCTTGTCCACATACAGGTGATTGCGGGTATCCACTGAAGAGATGGCTCCTCACACCAATCCGGAACCCACAGGACCAGCATGAGGAGGACTACAACCATGCCCACTCATGTACCCGTGTGGTCATAGAACAGGCATTCGGCCTACTGAAGGCTCGTTTCCGCTGCCTCAGCAGGTCTGGCGGGGCACTCCTGTACCACCATGAGAAGGTGGCAAAGATGGTCATGGCATGTGTCATGCTACACAACATGTGCGTACGTAGGAATGTGGCCATGCCCCCCGACGCAGAACTGCTAGCACCTGAAGATGGTCATGATGAGGGTGAGGATGTGGCAGCACCTGAAGGGGTCCGCGAGGCACAGGAGGCCCGTGAATTACGTCAGAATCTCATAGATGCATGCTTCTAGCACTCACGCCTGGTGGCTGTTACATGGACACGGGACTTGTGGCACTGTGTGTGTCTGGGACATGCACAATGTGGACTGTACGCAAAGATAGGCCTCGTACACAATGATCAATGTCCACACATCTCATTGGATGATTGTGAAGAGTTGTATTGCATATGTGAAATGACATTACACACCCAATCGACCCGCCACCCAATGAAGCCCAACACACCCCCTACACCCTCCCACCTCCCCCCGAACACCAGTGTCCGAAGACGCTCATCGTCAGTGGGCAGACGCTATTGCAAGCCCCCTCTCCGGGTATCAGGGGCACCCCTGCCTGTGGAGCGCCGGTTCCTCCCAGATCTACGTTGGGGGCTGCCCTGGACGGAACTTGCAACGGATGATGTCTCTGCCTGCTCACGTCCATGCATGTCCCTAAAGGTTTGTGAGAGCTCAGTGAGCACACGGCGCACAGCGGCAAGTTCACCACATACGTCTTTGGACGTCGCATGCAGTTCCCCCCTCAGGCTCTCGGTGCTTCTCTCCATTTGTCCCCTCAGGCTCTCGGTGCTTCTCTCCATTTGTCCCCTCAGGCTCTCGGTGCTTCTCTCCATTTGTGCCCTTAGTGTCTCTGTACTACGCTGCATTTCTGCCCTAAGTGTCTCAGTAGATGTTTCAATGGCTGCCTTAGAACCCCCACATTCATCAGCATGCTCCTTGAGGAGCGTGGCCATTTGCTGCTGTTGCACTATCATCTGCTCGAGGGACTGTTGCCTCTGCTGGGCCATGCCCATTTGCGGTGGTGTCACAGAGGGGCTGGACGCCTCATGTTGCCTTGCAACAGGCCTTGTGGGGGTTGGCCAGTCGTCGTCTTGTGGGTGCCCCTGCGTGGTGTCCTCATGGTGTATGGGATGAAACATACAGGGGGATTGGGACAGGTCATGGATGGATCCTACATCTACAGCACCGTTTTCTGTGTCGGAGCATGCTGGCATGAAAGCAGTGTCACCTATGGTGCTGCTGCCACCAGAAGCAGTGCCTTCTGTGGCATCCATTGGGGGGACCTGTGGTGCTGCTGTTGTGGACATGCTGGCTGCTGGGGTGCCTGTTGATGTCCCCTCCAGTGTGCTGCCACTCGATTTGTGCTGCTGCCGTGTCTTGATCCGTGCAGCTGAGGTGGAGGGTCTTTGGCCGTTGGTCTTGGCCCTCTTTGCAGGTGTGCTGGTAGGGGTGTCCTGAAGCTCGTCATTGGAATCTGACCCTGTGGTGGAGTAAAGGAGGGCGAGCGTTATTCATGGGTCTGTGGTAATTGTAATGGCAATTGTATCACATGCATTGGGGTGGTACCTGGGGGTGATTTGGGTCAGGGCCTTGGGGTTGTCTCATTTTTGTGTGCATTGGGGATGCAGTTGTTTTGCAGTCTGCAGTTAGGGTGTGCATGCTGCACATGTAGAGTGTGTTTTTTGGATTTTTTAATATTTATTTATTTAATCTGACTTTTAAGGGGCGCTGTCATGGCAATGTATGTGGTCGTTCTCCTGGACATGTGTTTCTAGTGCACTATGGGGACACATGGTACTTCACATGGTTGGTAATTGTGGATTTGGCATGGTTTTATTTGGGCCACCTACCTGATTCTTCTGATGTCGGCACTCCTTTCTCCATCCCTCCGACTCCCTCTATGCTCTCCATTCCAATGGTGGAGGCACAGATTTCTTCCCAGGGGGTCAACTTGATGGGTGATTCCGATCCTCCCCCGGTAGCTGTGGCAATGTTTCGGTTGGCAGAAAGTATGCTCCGGACGCGTATCCGCAAGTCGTCCCATCGCTTTCTGCATTGCTGTGGGTTGCGGGGTGCGGTCCCCACCGCACTTACCCGCTGTGCCACCAGGGCCCATATGGCCTTCTTGTTCGCAAGTGCCGTCCTGGTCATTTGCGTCGAGAAGACGACGGCAGCGTTCTCCTGGAGGGTCTCTGTGAGCACGGTGAGTTCCTCGTGGGAGAAGTGGACCTGCCGCTTGCGGTCGCACGCTTTTTTAGCAACTTTTCCCATATTTATTTTTTTAACTGGGGTGGCTAACGGGTTGGGATGTGTCTCAGGGTCGGATTTTTAATGGTTGTGTTGGGATTCTGATTTTATAGGTGTACGGCGTGCTGTTTCCCGTTCCGGCCCCATGTTTTTACTTCCGTTTCCGTATATTTACGGTGACCGTATTTAGCGCTGAGCGCTCATTACGGTGACCGCTAAGATGGGTGGCGGAATTGCACCTAGGGCGACGTACGACGGCGGTAAGGGGCGTTTTGGGGTCATTTCCGCCATCGCGGACTTTGCACTTCCGCCATGGCGTAATGCTCGTGCCCGATGGGTCAGAATTAGCCGCACTTTCCTCCATCGTGCAGTGGCGGAAACGCTATTTACGCTATGGCGGTCATGTCAGTTGATTTCCGCAAGGGTCGTAATGAGGGCCAATGTGCCTCATTACGAGGTTGGAGGTAGCCATGGCGCTATTGGCGCCATGGCTGCCTCCAAACTTGTTCCGACTCCGCCCTGGTGAATGGAGCAATTACCGGTCAATTCCAAGGTTGGCGGACTGGTAATTCCCCATTCACCAGGGCCATTCCCCATTCCCATTTGAACCCCTATAGGGCTCAATGGGAATGGGGAAGGCGCAAATAACGGTACCGCTAATTGCGGTACCGTTATTAGCTCTAGAGTCCCTTTGCGGGTCCCGTCCTTAACTCCTAAAAAAAACAGGCGTTAAGGAAGGACCCACAAAGGGAACTCGTAGTAGGGCGGTAAGGGATTACCGGCACCGGTGCCCTTACCGGTGCCGGTAATCCCTTACCGCCCACCTCATAATGAGGCCCAATCACTAGCAGCACCTAAATATTGCCTCTGTGAGAAATGACCAGGGACCTGAATGTCCTTGCTGGTTGCTGCAGGTTGGGAGCGGAGCAAGCATTTGCCCCTATTCTACTCTGGTGTGTGCTAGAGACCTGGGACATGCCTCTTCTGAAAGCTGTGAGAGTCAGGAGCATGCGGCTAAAGATACCCTACTGAGCGATAGAGGGTGGAACTGACAGACCTGCACAAAGACGATATCAATATAAATATGGCAATAACAACCGAGCCGGGGCCCACGTTTGCGAGGGACTAAATGATGGGTCCCCGTGCCGTTACCACCTATCCTGCACACCGGCTCAGGTGGTATTGGTGTTAGCACGCCAGTTTTTTAATTCAGGGTGCTGATAGCAATCAAGTTGTTTGAATGAATGGAAGGCGCGCTTGAGGTGTCCAGTTCATTCAAACAAATACTTAACAAACATGGCCACCATGGAAATGGAAGGTGGGGCGCCATGCGGAGCCCCTCTTCCATTTCAATATGGGATGCGGTAGCAGCGAGGAAACAGGTAAGTGGGACGGGGAGGCGGCAGAGGAGGGAGTGCACATTGGATGGAACAGAGAAGGGACAAGAAGGCGGGGCAGCTGCTCGCAGCTGGAATCTTGCTTGAAACGTGGCCGTGGATTATGGGATTTAGCCCAGGAACCGAGCAAGCTTATTGGCTGCGGCGCCTGCACTGGGTGCTAATAGATGTTAATAGCACTGTTGCAAATTACTACATGAAACCTATCATGCTCTCGCACGAAAAACACAGTTAGGAGAGTTGTTTGTCATGTTACAATGTCTACTGTTGTACATATTTCCACTACCAGATTGGTCCAAGTTGTGAAATGGGTTGCAATACAACACTCCAAACAAATGGAAACACATTTCAAATTAAGTTAACATGACATGTAAAGGACCCATGCTGGTAATATTTGGGTGTCCAGGTGTGTTTTTAGCCGGCATCCCAATGAAACTCTATGGATTCCGCCTGCTTTTTGCAGGTGTAAAATGCACATGGAATCTATTGGGATTGAATCCTCTCTAGTCACATCAAACTGAGATGTTGACATATTTTCTGCTTAGTGCATATTTTCTGGAATGCTTTACCCCTGCATATTTGGTCCATTTCCCCGTATTCCCTTTTTCATACCACTCTCAAAAGCTATCTTCTTTCTACCATATCCTATCATTTTTTCTTCTGCTTTTGATTGTAAAGTTGTGATTGCACACATTTTTTGTACCGTTGTTAATCTCTTTGTACAGCGCTTTGGCGAAAAAGCCTAATGAATCAAATAAATACAAATAAGGTGCAGCGGTAAGAGGCGGCGTAGACTTTATGGTCCGTACCCCAGCTCTGTGCAGAAAAAAGGAGTAAAATGGCTCGGATAGGTCTTGACAGGCAAAGCATCTGTCCCCACCTTCTAGTTACGTTCCGGAGCATTCGGCGCCACGTGTGCGATGAACCCCATAGTCATGTCTTGCTGTGCACCCTAACTGATGTTTTGCCATAATGTGAAACGCACCGGAATGATCTCTGTCGCTGTAGTGCCTGCAGATTCGTTGGAGCACGCGCACCTCTCTAGAAAAGGTGTACAGTGATATTTGCGAATGAGAAGAACATATGGGTTTCCGCAAAATGCTACCCCAAACGTGATAGCTTTGTGTACTCCTCGAAAGGCAATTCTGGAATTCCTCTCTCAGAGACATTTCCCTAAGTTATTCTGCAGAGAGGCTCCCATTGCCAAGATGGATCCGCTGCCCAGGGTGCTTCTGGGAAATCCTGGAACGGTGCTGGCTGTTGTCAGGTGGATGCCAGAGTTATCTCTGGGAAAGACGTTTCCGCAGATAAATCTGCCACATTGGTATCACAGCCTGCAATCTTAATCCTGGTGCAGCCTTCATCCCACCTGCGTCCTGCGCTGGTCAATCGAGTATGCGTGGGCTCGCTCAGGACAGAATTCGAGGACCTTCGTGCTCAAATGCACAAGCGGTGCTGCCGAAGAACCGCCATTCAATCTGCCCATAAAAGAGGCGTCACGTGATCCCTGTCAGAGGGATCCTAGCACTCGTCATGGCGCCATTGCAATCCTCAGGTCACAAAATAATCAAGAACTGATTAGGTGACCACAGTCGGCTTAAAATGGTAGGCGAGGCTGAAGAAATAAGCGTTGTGTGGTTTTCTGAACTGATTGTAGGTGCACCTTTAAATAATAGATATTTTTTCTGGACACTGCACTTGGGCAGATCGATTAATAGAAATATGATATGATACAATATATGATGATACATATTAATGCAATACAATGTGATGTAATATATATATATATATATATATGTAAATATCATATTACATGTGTACTAGTTACAGTAGCCATGATCAATAGATATAATACTAGTAAGTTTTCCAGGCACTCTAGCTAGGAAGACTTGTCACTGGTTCTGACAGTGCAGTAGGCTATTCTTTGAAAGGTCTTCTGATCCTTTGAGAGTTTAAATAAACTCAAATCCTCACTAGATTCAAGTAGAGGGCACACCTTGCCCAAGTGATGTGCTCAGCATTTGAGCGGCAACGCTTAGACACAAGTGTAGAGGGAAGTTCTGCATTAGGGGATTGGCAAACACTGAAGCTACTGCTGGTGCCGCCGTGGCCCTATATGAGCGGCTGCCTTTAGGGGCCGCCTCTGGGGCCAGTGTTTCCCGTGGCCATGGCTTTCTACTTCCTCGGATTGGGCTCGTGTGTGCTGAAGCCCAATGTCGCAATTTGGAGACAATGCAGTGGGCAAATGTGGATTTACCAGATTTCCTATGCCCGCCCTTTAGGATGGAGGCTGCATGGCGGATCTGGACCACCTTGCTGCAGTGACTTCCCTGCATTATTTTGGAATTTTGTGATGGGGACAACCCCCTACCAGGCCCGCAACCCCTCATCCCCAACTCCCCAAAAAATTGATTAACAAGAATATGCTAAATGCAAAAGATTCTGTCACACAGTATTGACTCTACAGATGATGTTCAGTTAAGAACACGTGAAAATGTGGGCACCTCCCATCTAAAATAAAAGAAGAAAAAAGTAAAAAAGGGCTGGGTGTTTATATTTCTGGCCAATATGATGGCAGTTTTGAACCCTTCTAAGTTGGTTTGACTGACTGCTTCAGATTAAGGAGGACTCCCATGCATCACAATAATAGGTATAATCTACCACGCAGGAGCCACAACCAATGCAGGTCACTACACTGCATACATAAAAAAGAATTGTGGATGGCTCGAATGTAATGATACTATCATTACCCTGAAGTAGAGATTACCCGCAAATCTTGTAAACGCTTACTTAACATTCTTAAAACCAAAATGTAATCACTAATCTGAGTATGAACAGCAACAAAATCTCCTCAATAACCTTTAAATCCACAAACTAATAAACTAAGACAAGTCTCTAACAGAGAAAAACTATAAACAGTTACAATACGCCTAGTATCAAACTCGAACCAGAAAACTTCAATATACAATGGAAATGGGGAGGTCGGATGCACCAGCACCATTTATAACGGTGCTGGTGCATCTGACATACTGTGCACGCAGGTGTGAAGGTTTTCTTATCAAGTGATACTTGTCCTTGTGTGAAGCCAGTCAGCTTGCAGTTGTTTTTGGTACCATCTGCATTGTAACGTAAAAGCATTACTATTACGTATTCACTATGTGACTGTATTTGTAAGGTGGAACGATTATCGGAATTGCAGGTAGTACATAATCTGCCATGGTTTGTATTTTGTACAAGTTGCTGAAATGGAATGAATTCACAGTTAGGTATGGATACATACACAAAGCGTTCATTAGGGACTTGTTCCTGTGTCAAATGGCTGCATATAGTGCATGTATATTTCCACATGTATAACTATGTTTTTGTTTTCCAGTACTTGTAGTAAGTACATTAGAAATTCTTGTGGATCTTCCTGTGTGTTTATAGTCAATTTGACCATTCCAGCACAGTAGTCCAATTCCTGCCTTATTCCAGAAACACAGTAAATGTTGTCAGGATTGTTGGTTGCATTTCTTTGAAGGACTAACATTGGTAAACACAATTGATCTGTCCCGTTTAAGTAAATGTTTTCAATAATCGGTGGCAATTGGAATAGACTATTGATTGCTAAATTCGCATAGCAATTTACACCATTTGTTTGGAGTGTGCGTTGTTTCTTTGAAGAGGTAGTTGGTATTGTTTGTGCACTAGATCCTTCTTTGGTTGTGGTCATTGATGAAGTATTAACTTCTTTTAATTTCTTTGTAGATATTGCTGTTAGATCCTGCATATTTTTGAGTCTGAAGTAGTTTTCTTTTACACATTTCTACAAACATTTGCTTTTTGAGGAACAGGATAGGTTTTGAGATCGGGCGTAGAATGCACACAGTCTATTGTATTCTAGAATGCAAGGAATGTCAGCGTTTACTTTGCTTGCATCAAAGTTGACTAGAAATAGTCCATCAAGTGCACATAAGCGTGATAGTGCTACATATTCCATGCCTTCTTTAAACACGGTACTACCAATATCTATCATTGCTTTATCTAGGGTAAGACCTTGTGATTTATGAATGGTGACTGCGTATGCTAGAGATAGAGAAAATTGTTCTCTGTGTACATACATGTCTTTGAAAAGAAGGAATCGTGCTGTTGAGCGTCCTATCCTTTTAACTTCTGATAGTTTGCAAAGTGAATATTGGCAAACTGAATGTTGTTGTCACGTGGGTATGTTTGAAAGCCAACAACTGTACCAAGTGCTCCATTAACTACTTGTTGCTCCATGTCACGGTTACGTTTAAGCATTATTCTACAGTTTAAAGATAATTTCAATATTTTCTCCAAAGCAGTGTTAGAGATAGAGTTTTCTAAGGTATTTAGTCGTGCTGTGGCTTGTTCACACATGGGTAGTAACATACCATGCACGTCCAGTTTGTCTCTGGAGCAAATTTCATCTATTGGTTGCATTTCTTTTTTCAACATTGTTTCATTGAATTGTGCACAGCTTGCAAGAGTTGGCATCAAGGACATGCAGTTTACATTTTTGTGTGCTAATTGTTCCATGACATCAGCAGCACATGAGTTATGGCCATAGAGTGCATGGATGGGCCTGGTATTTAATATAGATTGTGCTTCTTGAGATAGTACACCAACTCTAATAATTTTTAAAATGTTGGCGTACGTGAGGTCTGCAGACTGACACATGTTTTCAGTTAATTCATTGTACTGGAAATGCTGCCAAAAGTTCACATTTCCTATGCTGGCAAGAGTTTTACGGCATAGTTTGTGCACTAAGTTTTTAAAATAGGTTCACCTTTAACTGGTGTTTATTGAAGAAGATCTCTAAAAACTATAATGTGTTCTCCTCCAAAGAGTTCAAGACCTCTTGTAATCTGAGATGAATCAAGGTTAACATTAGGTTGGAAACCATGCTCACCCCATCTATTAGCAGCACTTTCATTTGTTTCAAAACTCTGCGTAGTTCCATTGCAGCTTCTGGAGAAAGTTTGTAGTACCTTAATTTGTTTTGGTGTTCTACTGGAAAGAGTAGTAATCGGTGTAAAGTGACACCGCCTATTTTGTTGGCGGTTAAACCTGTGGGGGCAGTTACAACAGCTGACAGTTTGTTGTTTGTCAATTGTTGGAGGAACTTGCTGATGATTTTTACTAGGAATGTTTTGCCTGAACAAGCTTGACCACTCGCATATAGTAGTATAGGTTTGTAGTCTTGACAGGTAAAATATTTAGTTTCGTGCTGCATACCACGTTCAATTGGTTTTGCTATTTCTAGAAAAATGCTACGCTGCTCATTGTTTAGTTGTGATTTCAGTAGAGCAAAGTCTTCTGTAGATTTCTTATACTGACAAATGGTGTTTTCGACTTCAGTCATGGCTAATTCTGCTTCATTTGCTATGAGTGGATGTCCAAGTGGTTCATGGCTTCCTGTTACAGAAGGTTGACTGTTGTCAGGAGTGTCTACATTTAGTTGCGCCTGGAGTTCCTCTTCTTGTTGCTGTTCATTGTGTAACATTGTTTTGTACTGCATGAAGTTTATGTCTGTTATAGTGCTTTCATTTGCTTTGAAAGCATCTTCATAGGAGTCATGGGTATCTAGTAAATCTTCTTCTTTTCAACATGGTTTAAAAAGTTGTAGTAGGGACATGTAATGTATTTCTTTATGTTGAGGAGTTTTTAATGACAATTTCATATAATTAATTAAGCTTTGCTTGGTAAGTTTCACTAGGCTGCCTTCACAATTTTCCACTCTGTATCTACATTTCTTCTCATCTGGTTTAATATTATTTTTGTATGTGAAGTTTGGGGCTACGTGGTATAGACACATGGTTTCTGAAGTGGTACTCCTATTTGGGTAGTATGCATCTAATAAGTTGTTTTTCAAAATGTCTTCGATGTTGGGATCATTTGTGGCTATTGTTTCTATGTTTTCCTATGATTTGAGGACTCTTTTTCTAGATTTAGCTGGACCAAGGTTTAGCCATACTATGTTTTCAGATTTTCCATACAAGGCAGTACCGGTTAAACGGTCTGCGGCTTCATAGCAGCCACATTCTCTATGGGAGAGCATTTTTATGCCTAAGCTGTACAATTTATGTGACTGTGTTTTGTCAGATGATATATCATCCCAGAGGTCTTTGAGCTCTGTTTTTTCTGCTTTGTTTAAGTAGGCTGTAACATATTGTGCAACTGCAGTGGAATTGTCTGCAATGTATTTCACATCTTTATTTGCATTCCATAGGAGGGCAATTATTGCATTGTAATCATTGATGTATTTTGATCCTTCTGTTCTTTTAATGCAATATTTGTTCTTAGGTGGTTTACCTTTGACACTATGGCTAACTGAAGACATGAAGTTGTTCACTTGACTTGTTGTTGAAACTGGTCTAGGGAAACCAAAGTGGCACTTGGGGTAGTATTTTCTTTTGTTTTTATATTTGCGATGACAATACTTTCCATACTTGTGTCTTTGAAATTGTAAAATGTGTGCATGTAGGTCACTATGCATAACTTGTGAAGGGATTTAACATGTGACAGCTTTCTGAATGAACTACTGTAAAACATTGGCATCACTGTCCTGACCAAATTTAGGAGCATCTTTAATCCACAAAAGCATGTGGATGTGTGCTGCTCCTCTAGCTTTATATTCTTTTCTCTAAAATAAGTTTTGCACTTCTCCGAGGGGAGGCATTGTTTTATTACAAATGAAGTGTAGCAAATACCATATCATAGCAATGAAGCAATGATGGAAATATCTTGATACATTTACAGGATCTAGAGAACAGAGTTCTCCTGATGTTTACATATCTATATTAGTTTTATTTTTGTTTGCTGTGTGTAGGAAAATGTGCAAATCTTCCCATGCATATTCTGCACAACTTAATGTCACAAACCAATTGGGTGGCCCAAGGTTTCTTATTATACAGCGTACATCTGCATGACGTCGGAAACCAGTATTCTTTTGTAACACGCATGTTTGCTAAAAGATCTGTAATGTTTGATTGTAAAACCTCATCGTTTTCATGCACTTTTTGTATTAATGGCTTAGCTGACATATTTTGAAAATTGGCACCTGATTTCAATGTGTGTGCAACTCCGTAGCATAGAGTAGCTGGTTCACTTTCAAAGAGAAGGTGGAATATGTATTCCACATTTTGTCTGGATCTGGGGTCTTCAGAATACATTTGTAAAGAGCAGTATTCTGATGCTGTTATTTGTGTGGGTCTTTCATCGTACCTTCCTCCTTCCTCCAGTAGGAAAGAGTAGAGGAAAGGCTCATGCTTCTACACTTTTTTCCCATATGCTGATTGGAGATCCTTTGGCTTGTCGCATTTGGTAAGTTTCCAGTGCATCATCTATGGTGTATTTAGAGTGCAATGGGTGAATTGTATAATGGTCTAAAATATTGGATTCTGTAGTAGGATCTAGAAGTAGAAATTGGCCAGTTCCTGATGAGTCTTGAATTATTTTGGTGGTTTCCCTCAGGTGTTCTTCGATGTTTATTTCTTTGTAGTATTCATTGTTGTCTTTTAGATATTGCAGGGATTCTCTAACTTTATGTAGGTCCATTAGTTGCTACCAATTATTTTGTCCTTTGTAGGTACGCCATTTACTAGAATAGTCAAAGACTGATCTATTGGACGTAGCACTCCCAGAGTGTGTACATTTTCTTTGAGATCTAATGGCAAATAAAATACTTGGCCACGAATGCCGTTTAGTAATTCAGAGGGAGGTAGTTTTGCTGTTTTTGGTTCAAAGCGTATTATTGCTTGAACTGGGTGCATTGTTTGAATTATGATGCTCTCATACAAGTTAAGTTGTTGCAGTGGTTTTGGTAGTGGGAATAATTCCAAGTTATTAATGATAGCACGTGAAGGTATTTGGTTGTTGTCAAGTTTTGCAGTGCAGTAACTGCAAAGTATTAAAGAGTTAGTAATTTCATATTTGTTTTCTGCTATAAGATAGAGAGCTAATTGGAACCACTTGGAATCTTCATTGTCTTCTATTTTGTACATTATGTCTACAGTTTTTGTGCTTTTCTTATAAAAATTCCTGCGGCAACACACACATACATGGTTTGGTACTTCAGCAAATGTGCTTTTAAACTTTAGTATTTCTTTTTTGTATGTGTGTAGTAGAAGGTTGTCATCCGAAAAGTTGTTACTAGATTGTTCTAAAGATATTGAATTTTGTAGGTAGCTTTCAATTTCAAAATATTTTTTCTGGATGTGGTCTATTTCTTCGAGTAGTTCTTTGGCTGTACCATGTAGAAGAATGTTATTTAAATTGGACGGTGCTAAAGCAGGACTTTTTGCAGAATAGAGTTTATGAACGAGATTGCTTACAGTTGAATGGTGTGTTCCTATCGTTTTGATTTTGTGCAAGGTGCTTTTGCAAATAGGTCCAGAAATGCAGGCTAATAAATGTCCTTGTAGTCCTGTGTATTTTCGCACTGGACAGGAGTCCAAAGTTCGTAATAGTTTTATTTTCAATTTGGCGTAAAAATGTGAAAGATTTTTTGCCTATGTTACACATTGATGTGCACGGCCAATTGTAAACTGGATGTATTGGTTCAGTGAAATCGAGAGTTGACACTAAGTTTGTTGGGGATATTTTTGTTAGCAGCGTTTCTTGTTCCATAATGGTATTATTAAGTTTTTCATACCCTCGTCCATTGCTATGTATGGCAATTGGATTTCTTTGCTTTTGTGTCGGGGTAATTTCCTAGGGGTCAGCAGGGCTGTTCGTGGACCTCCGGGATTGGGGAAGCCCCAACTCCTCCTACATCCCAAAGGAGTATGAGACACACACAAGAGCAAACGAGTTACTGCTGTTTATTGCACAAAACAGACAGGGACAGGTTCTCAGAACACAGGTACCCAAGGGAGGTCTCATCCGTGGTGGGGTCACAGGCCCTTTTTCTAGCCGGATGACGCAACTACGTGCATCACCTGGGAAAACTAGCCCCTAAACCTAATGCTATCTCGGGTTGTCTCCCCGAGTGGTAGGGTCAATATAGACCCATACAGAAGGAAAGATTATTGGTAGAGAAGGGGTCAGGTGGTACGCTTGGGTCATCCCTAAGATTTGCTACATAAGAATTGATACAAGGGGAAAGTTAGTGATGGGCTAAACTATAGTGGCGTCAGTGGTTAGCCCCTCGTATTCTGAGTGGTTCGCCCATGAGCACCCAAGCCTGGGACCATCGCTGTTCCCAGCTCGTGGTGTACCTGATGCTGGCAACAATGTATGACTATGTGTCAGTGGCGGACAATGAACAGGTCTGACTAATGGCTGTTGGGTGTCCCTTTCCCATCACTGTCCTTGTCCAACTTGTCACTTCATTGTTGCAGTCTGAGCCCCAGACGTGAGACCCCAGAGCTTCTCTGGTCCTTGAGACTTGCCATCGTATCAGGTCGGCCTGGTCACATGTTGGGAGACCATGGCTGGAGTAGAATTACGGGTATTTGATTTGTATTTCGGCTCTTAGGAGTGTTTAGCAGTAGAAGGTGTAACCTTGGCGCGGGGAGCACGGCATGTAGATTGCAACTTCGTGGCCTTGGCTGTGTGGCTCTCATCAGGGTTTGTTCTGCATGATCAGCATCTTGCAGCTCCGCCTGAGCTGCTTCGGGCTGGGGACTCTGGTATGCAGCCTACCTTGGCCTAGTCTATGGGTGGCGGCATATAGTCCATAGTACAGGGGTCGCGAGGGGCGACATGGGTTCTTATAGATTAGTCCATGTACACAGGGCTACATCTTCATGGTTTTAGTAGCAAGGAAACATCTGCAAGCATATACACAAGCTCTTCTGGTGTCTTACGTTTCTGCAGTGCTGTAGTTAGCCTATGTGAAAAATAACAATGATGCATATGTGAGTGTGAGTGGTCCTCTATGTCATAGCACTGAGTATGTTCTTCGTGTGGGTTGGTGTGTGTCTGATCCAGGTGCTTGGTGACACGTGTGTTTTTGTCCGCTGACTATGTCGTCATGTCATCTCTAACGATGGCGGTATTTGTGGGTGATGCCTAATCGAGTTGGTCTATACGGTCGGTGTCAGCTCCACCCGAGGTCCCAGCATGTGGTTTGGATGACGCACAGCTTGCCTGGGTGTGCGGGGTGTGGCCACAGTGGATCTTGAAGTCTGGTGCAGCAGTGAGCGGGTCAAACTCATTCCGTGGTGGGTGTTTAGGTCATGACATCATAGGCCATGGTCTGGACGAGAATCAGGGGACGGGATTGTCCCATTTTCCCTCTTCAGTCCCCCCTCTGGTTGACTTGTCGACCATAAAATTATCCACTCCCTTATCTCCTCGTACTCGCCACACCTTCGTTATTCCTGCCAGGTGCCCGTACCGGTCCACGTGGTCTTCGAATGACCAGTAGATATATACACATCCATCACCGGGCTTGCAATAATCCCATTTTCCAACGTAGCTTTTCAGGTTTCTTGGATTCTCAACTTTTATGGATGGTGGGTACAAGTCTGCTTATACTATCTGCTGGCGTAGCCGTTCACATTCCTTGATGATGACGTCTGTGTGTTTGTCGTCTTCAGCTGGCATTAGAACGTGCATGCCGATCATTTCCTCAGCATTACGCTTCGACCTAGCCATCCATAATTTTATTCCCAGTAGAGAAGCCATTCCCAGGATCATGCACTCTGCCAAAACCTTGAGGCCATCTGAGAGCCATGATGACATCCAAGACCAGATAAATGAAAACCAGCTACCGTCCTTCACCTTCACCAGCTTCACCTCCTTAGCTTCCTCTACCATCTTGGCGTGCATATTGGCCAGCTGTGATACCGCTGCAGATAACGTACAGTTGCCCTCTTCATTTGCAGGAATTAACTTGCAACATGAACTTCCAATTTTTGCACAAACACCTCCTTCCATTGCTGTCAGAACGTCCAGTACATATCTGTTCTATAGGCCCACCATCCTAATTGCTCTTAATTCATCCTTTATAACGTTGAATCCGTTTACTGTGGAGTTGATCATAATCATTAGTTCCCATCTTGTTATTTGTAGCAATTTTGCATTCACATATGCCTGCACTCCTGGATGTATCACAGATGAAAAGAACATTTCTGCCCTGCTGAATAGTCTGTGCGCAGGTGGAATATCGCTCAGTGCTGTTTCTGACCATCCCCACAAGTAATTTCCTGTCAGTGGTTCCCCTTGTCTTTTTTATTCTTGATAGTTGGCTCTCTTGTGCAGTGGCACTCGTTGATTTGCTCTCTACTTGCCCCAGGGATCTTCTTCTCCTTTTGTTCCCTTTGTCCATCCTAGGGAAGTCTTCCATATTGATGTGCTTTTGTAGTACTACTAGTGATGGTACGTTTATGTGTACCATAGTGCACACTCCATTCAATAACTGTGGCAGGCTGTTGTATGCTTTTGCTCCGCAAGCCCAATAGTGGTCCATCAATACTGTTGTTCCCGCACCCCACTCAGGAAGCTTGATCGTTCTTTTTCATCCTTCATTCATTCCAACATCAATTTCTCCAGCATGCTGGTAACATAGTGTGGGCACTGTAAGGGGAATTATTGTTATGGGTTCTTCCTCTTTATCTAACAATGTTGCCAATGCTGCACCCTTTGTCCACTCCTTGTAGCATTTGTTGTTTTCTTCTTGCACTGTCATCACTGATGATTTCGCCAACGTCAAAGGTTTACTTCCCACAACTCCGTCCACCCATCCGTTCTTCGTGTATACCTGTCCATATAGTAGTATTAGTGGTCTCTCCAGCACCCTGGTTCACCTCCAACCTCTCTTGCATTCCATATGCATGGACGGTGGTTCAAGGTCACTTCTTTTGTTTCTCCCTTGTCGGGTCCATCAGTTATGTATTGAAGTCCGTCAGTCAGCTGCCAGGAATTGTCATACATCGGTAGTGTCTTCATGAAGTTGTCTTTGTAGGGGTATGTTGATCTTGACTTCCACCTTAGTGTTGTCTGTTTAACTTGAAATCGCCCTCGTGTTTGAAATAATGCTAAATATAACAGGCATTCTGCAGTTGTTGCATATACTTCAGTTGCCACAAATGTTCTGGAGGCACTCATGGCGTATGGGATCAATGAGAACACATAGCAGTTGTCCTTCGTCGTGTCCTTACCAATTTTGAACATGTGTTTGTACCACATGTTGTTGGAGACGTGTGCGGATTCTGTAAGGTATGTGTCCCCACCTTGTATATCAATAGAAACACTACGTTTATCCCTCTTTACGTTGGGACCCATGCTACTGGTACCACCTGACACCGTGCTCCTTGCAGCCATGGTAGGGGAAATGTTAGTAGTGGGAGATGCCGTCACATAAAAAGCATAGTAGGCCTGCCAGACAGCGGCAGTAATCCGATCAGTGGTGAAAAATATCCCTAACATCTTTATTACAGTTGCTATTACCACTGGCATTTTCCTCTTACCTTTGCTGCGGTCCTGCAGCTACTTTACTTTAGATGATATAGGTGCCCGCCTGGAAATCTCTAAAAATGTGCGTTATTGCTGTTAGTACTTGTTAATCAAGCCCTGCGTATGAAGTGATCGTTCAATGCCCAGGCGAAAAGCTCTTCCCACACTTTCCTTACCGTCCTATCTCTTAAGGCAGGTAATGCTGCGTGGAGGTGTGTAAATGAGCACACTATTAGCATGCGAAACACGTTATAATAGACATGTATTCTCTGCGGTCTTAAGTATTTTGGCCTTTTTATAATATATACAAATTGGTGTGACAGAGCTTCTGGGATATTGTCTGTAGGCAGCATTTGCCCCTGGGCAGTAGCGTATATCCTGTGTCAGGTGTTTTACATATACAATAACAATACGCACTACCTGCATGTGCGAGACAAAAAGAGAAGAGAGCATGCACATGTTTACACAGTGTGGTGTACATTGTAGATTCCTTTGACAATATTCTTCTTTAGCTGGTGACTTGTGGGTGTTAATTCTAGTCAAACTTATTTTTTCGCTTTCTTTTATCGTAAGTTCTAAATGTATTTTTCTTTTGTGGTGGCATACTTTGTCTGGGATCTCGTGATCATGGGGTGGGCTATGGGTGGCTGATTGTTTGTGTCTTTTGGTGTATCTGGCGCCTGTGCTGTGTCGTTGTTGTCAGTTGTCGTTGCTGAAGCGTTGGCCCCGTCACTGAGATGAGGGCAGGACTGTGCTTTGTAGGGCTTGATGTCATGAATGTGGTCCAAACGTCCTTGTTGGAATGTTTTACTGCTCTAGGGGCCACTTTCTGCAATGTATGGGGCCCTGTGAATCTAGCGGCGTGCCACTTCCTCCGGGAGTTCTTTAGGAGAACTTCATCTCCTTCTTTCACTGTCCACTGGGCAGTCAGTTCCTGTTCCTCGTTAGTTGCTTTTCCCTGTTGGTTGGTCTTTGACCCACCCTGTGTCCGTTGAATCTGTTGAGAGATAAAAGCGTCACTAGTAACCAAGGAAGAGACATACTTGTGCATTTCTTCACCAAAAACAGTACTTGCAGTATTACAATCACTCATTGCCCTTGACGGTGGTGTGAGGGGGAGGTGCATCTGGTGTTCTGTCACCACCTCATGGGGTGTGAGGTGGTGGTCCGAACCTGGTTTATTTCTTAACTTAAACAAGGCCAGGGGGAGGCAGTACAGCCAACGCTTTTTGGTTGTTTGCTGAATCTTTGCTATTTCTTCTTTTAGGAGACCATTGAGGCATTCACAGATGCCATTAGCTTGTGGGTGATACGCACAGGCAAACATATGCTTGATTCCTAGAAGGGCAGTTACGTGTTGGAATAATTCATTGGCAAAGTGGGGACCATTGTCTGACCTCAGTACTTTGCAAACCCCCCACCTTGGGAAAATCTCCCTTACCAAGAATTTAGCTGCTCTGAATGCGTCTGCATGAGAGCATGGACCGGCCTCGATCCACCTTGAAAATGGGCATACTACTACAATCATGTATCTGTATCCTTGACATACGTTGATCATGTCAACATAGTCAATGTGTAGGTGCAAAAAGGGTCCTTCAGGCCGGGTATTGTACCTTTGATCACTTGCAGCGTGTGACCGGCCATGTATTGTTGACATGTGAGGCAGTTGCTGATGAAATTTGCAACGTGTGAGTTTAGTTCGGGGCAGAACCATGATTCTTTTATTCATGCTGCCATTACTTTTTTTTCCTGTATGGTTGGGTTGTTTTGTTGGGCCAGAGCTGTTTTCAGTAGGACCAGGGGCATCACAACTTTCCCTGCATTATTCTGTCGCCTTAGTGCATCTGTGGGGGACATGGTGCATCCTCTTTTAACCCACAGTTCCTTTTCTGCCATTGGTGCTGCTGCCTGCAGTTCCATAATCTGTGTCTCTGGGATGTGTGTGTACCCATCCTTCATTATCATCTGTCTGACAACCCTTATCTTTTTGTTTTTCTGGAGGTCCCATGTCTCGCCAAAGTACGCAGCATATTTTGCATGTGCGTCTGCTGTTTCATTACCTCTTGATATTGGATCGTCTCCATTAGTGTGTGCCTGACACTTCACCAGCGCTTAGTCTGCTGGGTAAGCAATTACTTCTATTAGTTCACCCAGTAGGAGAGCATGTTGTACTGGAGTACCATCTGCTCTTCTGTATCCTCTTCTTTTCCACTTTATTAATCCTGAATGTACTGTTGAGGTAACATATGCACTGTCAGAGTATATAGTTACTCATTTCTCATTGCTTTCTTCTAAGGCCAGAATGAGCACTACTAGTTCTGCTGCTTGAGCTGAATAGTGCTGATGTAGTTTGACACATTTTGCTGGTACGTAAATCCAGTCTTCCCTCAATCGCACTACTGCTGCTCCTGTCCTTCTTATTCTGTCACTTTGATCAATTGTTGATGACCCATCAATGTACATTGTCTCACCCTCCTCTAGAGCATTCTATTCTACTTTTCTGGTATATGAGTAAAATTCAATCGCATGTGCACAGTCGTGTGCATGCTCTCCATTTTCCACTTCCTCTGCTATAAACCATGCTGGATTGACATTACTGCACCTTACTATTTTAAGCTCAGGTCCAGACAAGATAATCTCGTAACCTGTTGCTCTTTGGGTAGTCAGTGTGGATTTTGGCTTGTTTAATATTGCAAAGAGGGTGTGTTCCACGTATAGTGTGGTGGAGCATCTCATGGTGATTGATGATGCTTTTTCTACTGCAAAAACGGCTGCAGCTAGGCTTTGTTCGCATGGGAAGTGCCCCGTCATTCCAGGGTCCAAATGGGCACTGTAAAATTCCACTGGTTTGTGTCCCATGCTTGTCTTTTGTGTTAGCACTGCTTTCATTACTGCACCATCGCAATGTGAGAATATGTAGAATTCATCTTCATAATTAGGAGTAGCTAGTACTGGTGCCGTAGAAATGGCATGTTTAAGCTCTTTGGACGCATCTGTCATTTCTCTTGTCCACCCCAACTTCCTTGCCCCCTCTGTGCTTCCCTGAGGGCCTCTAACAGGGGTCCTATGTATGAGCTGTAATCAAAGACCCAGGCTCTACAATAGTTGCATAGGCCAAGAAATTGCTGCAGTTCCCTGACCGTCTGCGGTGTGTTCTTTATTGCTTGTGCCCTTTGTGGTGCAATGTTCCTTCCCTTTTGTGAAATGATCTGTCCGATGTAAAGTACTTGCTCCTGACAGTACTGCTGTTTCGCCTTTTCAACTTTGTATCCTTTCTCAGCCAACACTGTGAGCATTTTTACAGGGTCCCTCCTGCACTTTTCCTCAGTGGTGCTTCAGATGATGATATCATCCACATACTGCAGCACCGTGCTCTCCATGTCGATGTTCCCTAGGTCCACCTGTATTACTCTGTTAAAGATGAATGGTGACTCACAGTACCCTTGGGGTAGTCTAGTGCGTTTCCACTTTGTGTTGCGGTATGTGAAACTTGTTAAATCTTGTGAGTCAGGATGCAGAGGTATTGAGAAAAATGTATTTTTGAGGTCGATCACTGTGAATCGTGATGCCTCTGCTGGTATTCCGCACAGTATTGTGGCTGGGTTAGCTGCTATCGGCTACTCTGCCTCCACAATGTGGATAAGAGGCCTTCTCAAATCTTGTATGAAACGCCAAGACCCTCCCTTTGCCTTGCACACAGGATACACCGCAGTGTTGCACGGGGATTCTGATGGTACCAATATTCCTCTTTCCACTAGGACACAAATTGTCTCATAGATCCCTTCATCAGCTTCTTTAGACAGTGGGTACTGCTTCACCCTGGGCAGCATTGCACCTTTCTTTAGCTATATCTGTACTCCTCTGATGCTTTTTATGCAACCCATGTCATAGGGACTAGTAGTCCATAGTGATGTGGGCACAGCTGCTAAATCTTCCCCGTAGAAGGGTACTTGTGTAGGGATGGGTGCTTCTAGTGGCATCGCCATTTTCTGTGCTACCTCCTTGTAGGTCATTCTCAACCAAACATAGACGCTCATCTGGAACACCATCTCCCCATCTCCTACTTCGTCTGAGAACAGCTCCTCGTCTGACACCTGCTCCAGCCTGCATGCTTCAGCTAATGCTATTACTGCTATCCATGCTTTCCCTTCCCCATCCTGGGCATGAACTGCAATGTAATCTCTTGTTACCACGACACTCTCGATGTCCACTGATATTATTGCCCCTTCCTCCTCACTAGTGGGCATTTCCGGTCTGATAAGGTATGCTGCTGGCCACCTCCACGCCTTGCCCTCAATTACCGGTAGCCATGCTATTGCCATGTCTGTCCCGTATTGGAAGAGGTCCCCGTCCACTGGTTCTGCCCTTGCCACTGTCTTGCCACAGTAAGCCTGGAGTATGTGTCGTGCGATGAGCATGTGTATGCCTGGCGTGGAGCATACTATTCCCTGTCATTGAAGGATATGGTCATGTTCAATCTGCTCATGATGTCTCTCCCAAGTATACTTACTAGTGATTGTTTTAAGTATGACAGTGGCAGAGGTAGGTCGTGATCTCCGACAGATAAGGAGATGTTATCAGTAAAAGGAACCAGCCCTCGAGCTCCAGAGAATCCTTGAGTGTGCATGGCATCGCCTGACAAGTTGAACTTCCCTTTCCTAATACATGACCTAATGGCCCTTGTATCAACTAAGAAAGAAAATGTTTTGTCACCTATCGCCACCTCTATACGTGGTTCCTCCGCAATGTTAGGTGTTACCGACAGGATGGAACACAACAAGAACGTCTGTGGGCTGTTCTATTGTGGGTATAGTGATTGTCCATTCCCTGTTTATGGGTTGTGACCTAGTATCGTCACCTTTCCCAGTTGTGTCTGTGGTATTGGTGTGTCCGTAGGCAGTTGTTTATTGTCCTTTACATGTGTGAGCTGTTGTACTGTCTGGATGTGTTGTTGTTGTACCGTCGTCATTTGCTGTTGTGCTTGTTGGTGGGCTGGTTGCTACTGTATTTGTTGTGCAGGGGGCGTCACATATTGTTGCTGTGATTGTTGTGGCACTGGTTGTTGTGCGTGTGTTTCTGTTATTTGTTGTGGCTGTGGTTGTTGAAAGTAGTGCTGTCCCCCATTGTAACCCTGTTGCCCTTGCTCTCCCCATCCTATTTTTGCCGGTACTCGCCCTGCATGTGCGTGATACCTGTCCTACTAGCCCACATGTCCAGCACATTGGTGGCTGTCGTGCTTGCCACGGGTATCCTCCAGTGTTGTCTGAGTACCCCTGCTGTCCATATTGGTTATACCCTAGGAACCCTCCCCCTTGCTGGGGTGATGCTGGTCCAAATCCCATCCCTCTTGCTAACCCATCCCTCCCCCTGAAGTTGTTTGTGTAGCCGTTTCCCACTTGCGTGTATCCTCCCCCCATCGGAGGAACGTATGTGTGTTGGGCTGTCTATGGTGGCGGTGGTGGCAGTTGCTGTGTCATAATATGTGCTTGCTGTGGTGGTGCTGCTTGTTGTTGCGGCTGCTGTGTAGTGGCTGGTGTTGGTGGGGCTGGTATTGGTTTCACCTGGGCGGGGCTTGTTATTAGCGCACCTTCCATGGCATATTTTGACGTTTCTTTTGGACCAGTTTTGCCTCATCTGCCTTTCTGTCCTCCTCTTTCTGTTTCATATTTTCTTGCAATAGCCTACAATGGTGTACTATTGTTAGCTTGTTAGCTGTATTTCTGGCCATGCTTTTTCTTCCATTCATACCACTTTTTTTAATTGCCTCTGTACTGGTTCATGGAGCCCCTGTATCAGTATGTGGTAAAGAATTGCCAGTGTTTTGTCCCACGGTTCCCATGTTTCCAGGTGCCACTTCTCCTGAATTTCCTGGATGTCATTAACAGGGTCCTCATTCTCACGCATTTTGCATGATATTATTGCCCCTATGTCTGAAGTGTCTGGATATTGTACCCTTAGCGCTTGCCATAGTGCGTGTCTGCAATTTGCAAACGGCACCCCATCATGGGACGTGTCACTGATGGTCACCGTTGGGAATCCCGCCCTCTTCCAAATGTCATCTGCTGTGTCACCCAATATGGAAATTAGTAACCCCTTGACATCTCCTACTGCTAGCTTGTGTCCTGTAGTTAGCTTTTCCATTTCATATATCCATTTCCCCGCCCCTCCACTCAAGGATGGTAGTCTACACTTAATATTCTCTTTGTCTGCATGCTTCCATTGGACATATTGTGGCCTTGCCCCCCTCTCTCCAATAATGGCATTTGTGTGTATTCTTTTATCTCCACTGGCGTGCGTCGGCATGGTGATGTGTATGTGTGCTCATTCTCCTCTTCCATGTCAAGAAATTCTTCGAGAAAGTCAGCAAAGCAGTGTGTAACCCGCGTATCCCATATGCCCTTATGGCCTCTCCGTTGACCCATCTCATCCATGTTGTGTGGGGTGGATGATCCCTCCATTCTGCATCGTGGGAGGTCTCTAAGCCTATTAACACATGGCGTGTGTTGTGCTGTCAGTGGTCCTTGTGTCTCTTCTCTTTGTGGTCTTTTGCCCTCCTGTCCTGTCTTTCCTTCTTCTTGTGTCTTACACTCCCATGACGACCCGCAGTCCGTGTGTGTTATGTATAATTTACTTAGCCCCTTCCCACTCCCATCACTCTGTCCTGCGCAAGATCCCTCTGTGTGTCTGATCCAGGTGCTTGTTGACACGCGTGTTCCTGTCCGCTGATTATGTCGTCATGTCATCTCTAACAATGGCGATATTTGTGGGTGATGCCTAATCGAGTTGGTCCATACGGGTGGTGTTAGCTCCACCCGAGGTCACAGCATGTGGTTTGGATGACGCACAGCTTGCCTGGGTTTGTGGGGTGTGGCCACGGTGGATCTTGACGTCCGGGGTGGCAGTGAGCGGGTCAAACTCATCCCACGGTGGGTGTTTAGGTCATGACGTCATAGGCCATGGCCTGGACGAGAATTGGGGGCACGGATTGTCCCATTTTCCCTCTTCATTTGTTTGTGTGCTTCTTCATTGCAATATGATTCTGTGCTGGTGGTGTGACTCCATTCACCTCCACAGATGTTTGCGAAGCTATCTTTGTTGATATTCCATTTATTGAGAAGTCTTTTTGTAGTTTAGTAGTTAGTTTTGTTAGTGGTTTCATTCTGTTTAAAACTAAAATAAATAATTTCCTTTTGACAAGGATTGCACTGTCTATGAGAGTTTCCAGGATTAATTTTCTACGGTAGGTTTTAAGGGTTGTGCATGATTTCGCTCCTGTTTTTATAAGGTTCTGAAGGACTCTGTGGCAGAACATTTTTTGTAAAATAATTTTTTTGGTATGCTTTCTTGTGGCTACATTGAGATTTATAGGTGCAGTGTTAGCAATAGTGGTAGCTGCAGTCTTTTTAATAACTTTCTGTTTAGTTTTACATTTTGAAAGAGGAGTCCAAGTTTTTTTACTGGAAGCTGCTTTTGTTTCGCTTAGTGACTGTATTAGCTGTTATGTTTGAACTTTTTGTATAAATTCTGCTAGAGGTGGATGGTTATTTTGTACACTTTTATTTTGATTTGCTCTACTTCTGTGTTGCATTCTACAGAGTTGCTTTTTGGTAGGCATTCTTTGGGATCTGTTGGAGAAAAAAGAAAGTATGGGTTGGGACGTTGTGCAATGTATGTGTGCATTGTGGATGAGTTTATGAGTATGATGGTAGGCATGTATGTAGAGGTGTGTGATTGTGGAATGGGTTGTTACTTTAGGTTGGGAAGGCTATTCTCGTATTTGTATGTTTCTATACTCGTGTTGAGATGACAATATAAAGTGTGCACCTGCTGAGGTGCAATCAGTAATACGGAATCTAATGCTGCAGCGTTAATACAATTGTTTGTTTTACAATACTAGAATTCCACAGTGTTTGAGTAACAGTTAGAAGCTAGAACATTATGGCAGTATTGCCCTTACTTTTTGGATGCAAAGAGTAGGTTTCTTCTGAGTTCTCTTTTGTACTTCAGACGCTTTTGGTTTTCAGGAGAGTGGTCTACAGTGCAGTTGTGAAAGAAAGACGTTATTACATGTCTGTTCATAGCACTGTTGTTAATGTAGACATGTATTTGTTTTTTTGCAGTAATAGTGCTTTCTGTTAATTGTGCTATGCATGTGCATGCAGTTTCATTTGTCTATGTGCATTCTGGATATTTTCCTTAGAATCTGTCAGTTGAACTTGCCTTAGAAATGATTACAATAGTAAGTACACTTGGCTTTTTAAGGCAGTGTTATTTGATGTTAGGAGATAGTTGAACTAGCAGTATGCTTTTCTTGGTAGTTATACAGTGTAAATGGCAGGAACTCTGGTGAAAAGCATGCAATGCATATATTTACAATGTAGGGTACCTGATACCCTAATTAGTAAACATTTCATGCTGTCATTTCTCTCATCTGCTATGATCAAGTGTCACTTTGAGTGTTGTGTGTTTTACAAGTTTTCATTTACCCATATCACAACACAGACCAGGAAACCATACATTGCATGCATTTGAATATGGGCCTTGCCATTTACAATCATACTGTCATTTCTCCCATTTTTTAACATGAAATGACACTTTGTTAGAAAGCTGTGTGTGCTGTGTCTGATTACTATTGTAATCATTTCTAAAGCAAGTTGAAATGATAGATTTTATGTAAAATGCCTAGAATGTACACCAATGAAACTCTATGTACATCCTATGCGCTATAATGCATGAAATGCTATTATGCTTGAAATGTGGATAAATAGGTGGAAGTGGATACAAAAATGACAGAATGAATGAAGAGAATAACAGTTTGCACATTACAATTAGTAATATGGTTAAATGAAAATTTGGAAAGCACACAGCTTTGCAAGTGACATTTGATCATAGCAGATGGGAGAAATGACAGTAAGGTTTTTTTGCAGGTTATACAGGGTAAGTGGCAGGTACCCTGTTCAAATGCATTTATACAAGAGTTGTACATGTACTGTGCACGGAATATTCATACCTGTAGTTTGTGTTTCATGCATGTGGATGTGCATGAATCTGCAAGCAGAAATCTTGGAGAGTTTTACAATAGTTATTGCTGTAGGTGCTTTGCAATCATAGCAGAATTATACTCAGAGTGATCAACAGTACATCTAAAGTGCTGATCTGTGACGATGGCGTTAGATGTAGAGTATTTGGATGTGATTGGTGGATGGTTGTGTGACTGCTTAACAGTAGCCATTGAGGGAATGGTGCAGAGAGTGAAGTGGAAAGGGTAAAAGGGCTGCCCCAGTGTTACGTGCTCCGTGGACACTGCGGCTGTTCGTGGACAGGGTGTGCCAGACCTGGGGCCTGTAGGGAGTAGCCAATCAGGTGTTGAAGTTGTTCTTTGCAGGAAAAGAGGGTATGTGTCTAGTGAAGATGGCAGAGGTAAATAAAGTGAGTGTGTTGGTTGTTGGAGATCTATTTGTAAATGGTTTGGAGAGGTATTCTATCTTTAAACATAAGGCTGCCAGTTTTGGTTTTGAAGGAGGGGAGGTTTTTTGGTCAACTGTGCCTGGTTCCAATATGCAGGCAGTTGTTGGAGCTTGTAAGACTTTCTGCATGTGGAAGAGTCCAGATGTATTGGTACTGCATTGGGGCAGTGTCCATTCCGGATACATCAGTGCTCCTAGTTTGTTGAGTGCTCTTCAAAACTTGGTTCAGGCAGTGATGGAGGTTGTTCCAAATAGCAAGGTGATTTTTTCTGAAATATTGCCTAGAGTGCTATGCAAGAATTCTAATGTTTACTGTCCCCAGCAAAATGGTGCAAGGGGTTTGATGAACAGAGGGATGTCTGCTTTCTTGTTTAAAAGTGGAATGTTGTCTTCTAATAATGACAATATTGATTTTGTTAATGGTGACTATTTTAAAGCAGATGGCATTTCTTTATCCATATTGCGAAATGCTATGTTATTTCAAAATATAAGGAGTGCTTTACAGAGGATAATGCGAAGACATCAGGAAGAAAATAAGTGATTTTTTTTTTTAACAAAATGAAAAGTGTTTTCTTTATAAGCACTTTCCAAAAAAAAGGGTCCTTTTAGAGATTTTACGATTTGTCCGTGGACACTGCGGTTGCCCTTGGACAGCACATATTAAATACAGGGATTTTGGGGCTGAGAGGCATGCAAATGAGACTGTGCAGGGCAAGGGATTGGTCAATAAGGTTTACTGGGTGTGGTGTGTAACGGGAGAATCTGGCACAAAGTCTGTTTCTCATACAAGAGCAGATAGTTATGGCTGTGTCTTTCAGAAGTCTGGATTGTGGGTGACTTGTGGATAAATTAGTTGGAGGTGCATGCAGATCGCTGTGGAATGGCTGAACATCTTGGATTCCCTCAGGTGGATGTGCACTGGCATGGAGTGCGCGGAATGAAGTGGCTGGATTTGGTTCCTCTTTGTGTTACTTTGGTGACAAAGCGTCATCAAGAAATTATTATTCATTGTGGAGGGAACAGTTTAGGACATGTCCCTGGAATCTCCTTTAATTTGCAATGTAAGAAGGACTTGGGAAAGTCATGGACATGTTTCCAAACTCCCAAGTAATTTTTTCTTGTATTGTGCAGGGACAAATGTGGCTGCGTTCTTCTTCATTTGGTCCACAAATTGAGAAAGTGAGGCGCAATGTCAACATTCCACAATGAAAATATTATGTTTCTTAGCACACACATTTTTCGTAGAGATGGAGTCCATCTTAGTGATGCTGAGAATCAGATTTTTCTGCGAAATATACAAAATGTATTGCAACCATTTTGGAAGTATAGCAATCCTTTTTTCAGTAGGTGTTGACTACCTGAACTTTTTGAAACACAATAAAAACACAAAAAGGCTCTTTTCAGAGCCACCAGTTACTCCACCACTTACTCCCAGAGAAGAGAATTCCAATGGTTTTGATAGTGCAGTACCCCAAAAATGTTAATACTTGCGGACTGTCTGCAGACATCCAAAAATGCACAAGGCCCTGCAGCATTTCGTTGCCACTTCTATTTTTAAACTGTGAAAGGTGGCTCTGAAAAGAGCCTTTTTTTTTGTTTTTTGATGTTTGGTGTTTTTTGTTGTTGTTGTTTTTAACAAGACACACAAGGAAAGGAAGGGAAGGGAGGGTAAGGAAGGGGCACCAACCAGAGGGATAGGAAAGGGCAGGTGGAGAGAGGAAGATGTAAAGTGGGCCTTAATCGTAGTGGGCAGCCCTTCTCATGCTCCCAGACCGAAGCCTCGAAAGCACTTCGAAGAGTCTCCCCCCTGTAGAGTACTGCATCGCAGTACATACACAATACTGTGACCCTCGAAAGGTAAGGGTCTACTGTGTCACGTATGGCTTGCGAGGCAGCTTGAGGGATGCGCTGCCCCACAAGAGTGTCTCTTGTGGTGGCAGGAGCAGAAACGGAGGATCCTGTAAAGGAACTCAACCTACTACTTTTATTGCAGGGGACAACCCTCCAAACTGCCCCAGTGTGGAATAACTTTAGGTGTTGCTTCATGGAGGTAGTACCGTAACTGTACAAACCTGGTTTGCCACGACTGAGCAACATCTGACACTCAGTGCAGCGCGCCTTGTTTGCACGAGCCTTGGGTACCCCTCCAATAGTTGTAAACAACCTCCACACCCAAGATTCACTGGGTCTATGAGTATTAGGAACTTCCACTACCTCATCCTCATCAGCCTCTTCATCCATCTCTGCATCCTCATGTCTGTTCCCCTCTCCAGGCCCTTGGGAAGGTGGTAGTGATGGAGGAGGTGGGGCTGGTGCTGAAATCGAGGCAGCTGCATAGGTGGAAGCCATGGTTGCTATCTGAAATGCAGCAGAGCAGGTAGAGGAATGGCACAGTAGACACAGGACACCAGGCAGAGATCAGCAGCCAATGCAGTGCAGATAGCACAGCACACCAGTATTGAGCAATGCTCTCCCTGGTAGCTGGAAACAGAATGAGGAGCAGTTCTGTGGTTTGGCCTTTTATAGGGGTGCTGATGCACACTTCGAGGACAGCCGCGCTGTCTGCAAACACTTCAAACACCGAAAAGGGCTCAAAAAGTTCAAAAAAGTATCCAGATTGCTAGGGAGATGGTCTGGGACATGTGCAAGGGTGAGGTTTCACAGTAAAATACCTTGGATTGCTCAAAAAAGCACTCTTTGTGTGTCCGGGGGCCGTTCGTGAATGGGACGGCTGTTCGTAGGACACCGAATGCGCAGGGTCAGTTGTTCACATGCACACAGGTGTTCTACGGACATTGTTTGGGTCCCCGAACTAATTAAAAGTTTGACACACGTGCAGCAGACAGATACAGAAAGGCGCGGTGTTCGTAGGACCCGAGGGTGGCATGCGCATGCGTACAAGTGTCCGCTGGACAGTGTTTGGGTCCCTGAACTAATTAAAGGTGTGCCATAACTTTGCAGACATGTGGACGGATTATGTGTTCTACGGACAATACGAACAGGGGGGATGTTCTTAGAACACGCTATTTTGACTAATAGCGGACATGCAGCCTGATTATGTGTCCTATGGGCACCTCTGTTTTGATTGCGGACAGTGCGAACAGGCATAGTGTCCTTAGATTTTGGTTAATTGAGGACATCCCGGAAAGCTGCGCCATCTGCGGACACCCTAACAGCCTTAAAAACACAGAGAAATATAGGAACAGTATAGATAATATTTTATTATTGTACAAAAATATAGAAATGATGCAAGAGAGGGGGAAGCAGAAATTGAAACATATACAGGGGAATTAGGGTTTTCTACATGTTGGATGGTAGGGGAGGGAAGTGGTTGAGATCTCATCATAATGTTTTTGGTGATGGCAATTTTTTGGGGATGGTTGACTGGGACATGGAGAATGGGTACAGGTGCACGTGGGACAGTGATATTTTATTTTTTCAGTGATATGGTTTTCTACAAAGTTCTTTAAAATAATTAAATTGGTCATTAATTGATCAATTGTTTGTTCTAAACGTTGTAGATGATTTTCCACAGTGTCTGTTTGTTCTTCCTTTAGTACATGATGTATTGTTTCAGTATTATTCTCATTTTTTGTATTTTCTGTTAAAGAAAACGAAATGTGTTAGGTACACACAAAATAATGTGTATTCATTTGCTTATTTAGAAAAATGCAGTGTCTACCATTAGTATCACTGTTTTCACTCATTTTGTCGTGGGGAAAATGTGCTTCAAGCCACTGCAAAGTACTAGACATTTCTTTATTAAAAAAAAGATGCATTATTTTTGAGTGTATCCTACTACAGAAAGTTTATAAATATAGGAATTAATGTAGTGTACTTGCCAGTTTGTTTTTTAGTTTTCCTGTTACTGCTATGTAGGTGTGCTGTTGATATTTGTTGTGCAGTTTCTGTATAAGCATCAGTGAGGTAATTCTGTTGGAGGCATATGTTTTTTTTTTGGTATGTTCCATTATGTTTCATATGCTATGTAATTGGGCTGTTAGTGTTTTACATATACAGGTTGCACTTCTGATTTATTTTTTAATGTAATTTATTTATATGCTGCTCTTTGAACATGTTCAGTGTGTTTATTGCATGATACAACAATCAATGACATGTGTGATGTCATCTTTGATGTCCTAGGTGTTAGTCTTAGCAGTGCACTGTGGTGGCGTGAGTTATGGTTGCTTAGCTTACCATACCTGACGATTTTCAGGGGTTTTTTGATTTTACTTGTAACCATAACGTCCTTTTAACAACGTTTTTTACTGAATTTCATAGGTTTTTAGTAGCGCAATTTAACCATAACGTCCCTTTAACGAAGTGTTTTCACTGCATATATATGTATATAAACAGAGGTCATTGCTCTCAGAAACAGTACGAGTCAACAGATTTTAAAACACCTCATTCCCTTCCTGTCCCAAGTAGGGTTCCCTAAAGAGAGCTTAACAGATCAATGGACTACCTCCATTTCACGTATTTTATCTGAGGTGAAAGAAATCTAACAAATCAAGATGCTAAGAACGCCAGTCTATCTACCCACCACAAACTGATGGACTCTTCAATCAGAACCTGAAAAGGATTCTAAAGAAACTGGTAGAAGCAGATGACAAGAATTGGGACACTGTGATCACATGGGCTCTTTTTTTCAGTAAGGAAGTCACTTCGGGCCTCTTTGGAATGGAGTCCTCAGAGCAGCGGCAGCATTAAGTGCGTGGTCTTTAGACAGACGGGCACATTCATTAAATGAAGAACCTGACCCCAGAGGAATGTACCAATGATCTCAGCTCAGATCAGAGGGACCCCCTATACACCTGCAGGCTAGGAGATAGTGACTTGAGATGGAAGATAAAGCAGTAGAGGTGCTGGCCAGGGGTCACAGGCCAGCTTTTAATTAAAGTGCAGAAGAACATGCCTCTTGCAGTCTCGACACCAGGAGAAGATTTCCAGGGTCTTGCTATATAATCAAAGCATTTAAGAAAAGGTCCATGAGAGACAACAGCCACGATGGGCAGCCAGAAAGACATGGTGCTCAGTAGTAGGGGTCGATCAGAAGAGGGGAGCCCTAGATGTTGACGAAGCATGAAAACACCATCATGCCAACTTATCCCACTGTTTCTGATTGTTCAATAGAAATGAGCACCAAACATGCTTCTTTATGGTCCAAAAGATGTTGGAGCAGAGCTTCTGCCATTGTCCTTGGGTTAGCCAACTCCCTGGGTGCTTCAGGATCAGATCCCAGCAATTGTTAAAGTTGCAGTGTAGAGCGTCAGCTTTTATGCCAATATTGGAGGCTAGAAAGTGAGCATGGACCCAAATCACACAATCACAGATGCAGTAGTTACACATTTAGAGGCCAGTTTATCAGTGCTACAATGAAGTGACTAGGATTCACAGATTGTGCTTTTTAAATCAACTATAAATAAATTAATAAGTAATAAGTGCTGATCACCACAAACCAAACTCTATGGGCATTGCCATCGGCAAACCTAGGGGATGTGGATTCCTGAGAAATCCCAGAAAGGCATTCCCCTAAGGCACAAAAGAGGCACACGCACATAGTCTTTTATGAGAGTCTGGCCTATGCGCACGTCAGGAAATAACCCTACAGAGGTGTTCCCTGTTTCCACCCAATCACAGAAGGCCACAAAAGATCAGTCAGATGGCTTCTGGAATACCCAATGTTAGAGACTCCACATTGAAAGCCTGCAGGAAGAAAAAGGTTTCTTGTAAGCTAAAATGGCTTCTGACCCAAGGAGACTATTGAGCACCTTTGTGGTATCCCCCAGCATTGGGGGACAGAAGGGTTCACAAAGGCTCACACATATATGAGTTGTATCCTCAGAGTGAGCTGACTAGAACTCAAAGTGGAAAATGGACAGAGCATCACAGAACACAAACAAATGTTGGTGGCTCCAAAAGTGGACAAACAGTAGACTATCTAGTTTGCAGATCTGGACACCTTACATTTGATAAGCAACAAGTAATGACCATCTGGTATGAAGCATAGGCTTCTTCTGTCACTTTGACATCTTCATGTGATAGTAACACAGTTGCATGTAGTAACTACATGCAACTGTGTTTTTAACTTGCAAGTAGAATTACTCGGTTTATCAGAATTTAAGAAAGCTTATCACTGACACACATGAGTAATCATGGTAGAAGGACAATGGTGTTGCTGTGGACTAAGTAGAGGCAACAGTGTTAAACAGACAGAGATGTCGGAAGAGTAAATGGTTAAAAATAAAGGGTCTCCTGGCTAGGCCCTGATTTACCCAGGTGGCTATATCCTTACATAATCACACAATAATCAGGGTGAGGGAGAAAACACACACTTTCATGATTATACCCCTACGAGTAGAGAAAACCAGTATTTCAAATTGGTGAGGGTCAGTAGAATTTGGATCCAAAGTTTTTAATATATACATTTGTTTGTCATAATAAAGAAAAACAACGAGGAACACTAGTTAATTTACAAATGTGTACATACACATATAAAAAGTACAGTCCAGCCAGATTGACTGGATTTAGTGAACATAGAACATGTTTCATCCTTTCTACAATCTGTGGAACTCAATTAACAAGTAACATGTAAACACAATACAAGATTCTGGTGAACAAATATCAGTGTTAGTGATGAACACTGGTGTGGTGGGAGGGTCGTCAACACTACTGTGTTTCGGCCAAATTGATGAAGCTGTTTAATGAAGCTTGAATGTGGTTGGCCTTCATCAGGACGGTGGAGCTGGTAGTGGAAAAAGTGTCCTGCTGGTCTCTGTCAGAGAAAGGACAAGAGGTGCGTGGTTCAGAAGGTGTGTCATCTCGATGTACAATTACTTAGTAGAAAGAGCTTTTACTGCTGTAGTTGAAAAAACAGTGGTATTGTCAAAGCCACACTTCACTGGGTTTACCGTGTGCAAATAATTTCTACGGTGAAGGGCTCGTAAACTATTCCCCTATTCTGGATGTAGAAGATTCGGGCCATCAAACCACTTGATGGATGCAGGCAAATCCGCCTAATGTTGGGAAAAAAATAAAAATGGGATGACTATGACTATGACAAGACTATTAGTGTGAATCTTAGTCACTTATTCTAGGTATGTCGTCACCACCATAGAGGGAAAAACGGGAAATCTTACCGAATAGTATTCGTTCTCTATTCATGTGGTCTTGTCAAATGCTGGTAGATCAAGTAGTCTGTCCAAGCATGATCCCGCTTACACTGTAAAAGAAGGGATGTCGATCATCAAAAAACAGCGCTGGCTCCCTACCCGAGGTTGGTGAGGTTATGAATTTTCCGGGTGAAACCTTAGTAAAAAATCATGCATCCAAATAGGTCTATGGGTGCGTGAGAAGTCGTGTGGCGTGATTCCATAAGTTAAACCACATCATGTAATGATGGCCAAGACACGAGTGAGATGAGTCCCAGATGGCACCATCTGGTCATCGGTGTGCGCATAATTTGTAAAAAAACGTCTTGCTATTTAGTGCATCGGGTCTATATGGAGCCGTGCAGTCTGCTCACTTCGATCCTGACGGTCCTCATTTACAATCAACATGTTTCAAAAAGCTGCGTGTCTTGATTTATTTTCAGCTCTCTAAATAGCTGCTGCACGTGCCAGTTGATTTGTAGTAGGCATCCCAAGTGATCACAAAACAGGTGGAGGGATGGGAACTTGCCATGGAAAGTCAAAGCAAACTAATCTGAAATAATTTGCTCTGCTTACTGAATCAAAATACCCCTTTGAGATGATTCATTATGTATTATGTGATTTCTTCCTTTGTGCTTAGACAATCGAAAACATCAAAGTGTACCTTCATGAGAAAGAACTATGGAAGAAATTTCATGAAGCCGGCACCGAAATGATCATCACCAAAGCAGGCAGGTTGGTGGACATATTTTGTTGCGGCTCTTGTTTTGGTGTGCTCTCCTGCTCTCCTTGTTTCTGTTTCAACTGGATCTAAGTTCTATAAACACTGGAATTCTGTGACTTCTGAAACTTCTCTCACATGTTGATTACCGTATTTTATAATGTAGTGTGCCGTTTGACTAAAGTGAACATGTCTGAGAAGAGCATTGTGGGAGCTTGGGCCTGAGCATTTCAGGACATGGGGCTCTTTCACTATACGTGGTTGGGTGACTCGGGATGTTATTTGCTGCATATATCTGGTCCTGAAATTAATGCACCACCCAGCACATTAACTTTTTTGTTTTATTTATGCATGGATTTGATTATACCTCCTTAATATTCACTTACCAATGGCACTGTTCCTTGTGGTAGCTAAGCACGAGACCAGAAGAACAACATCACGAAAGTAGGATTGTTCTTCTTCCTGATCATCACCACACATCCAAAACTGGCTCCCAGCCATGAACAGCGAAGAATTCAACCCCATATTCTGACACATCTCTATCAAAATGAACATCACAACCAAAATGAAGCCTGCCTGTTGTCAGCTCTCCATCAAACTCTCCCTGCCAGAATCGATCTCCGACGCAATGAACAAGGCGCTGGTTCTGTTGCACCTAGTCGGGTGGAATGTCTTAGTCATAGGTATACACAAGTGTTTGCTACCTCCCTGCTAGGCAATCTCGCACGCAATAGACCTCTTCCAGATGTGCAATATTAGCTGTAATGCCATGACGGCAAGCTCACAGGTGGCCTATCTGGCTGAAAAGCTCAGCCTCAGCAACCGCATCACCAATCTACCACAAGACGACAATTCACAATTACAGAGGAGAAATAACCAGATACACTCCATCTCAGTCTGTCCCACCTCATAGCTCTTCGACAGATGATGAAATTAAATTCCAATTGTCTAGGTACAGCTTTAACTTGATGGATCCGTCATTATAATTAAGTGAAAGACTTGTCTCATCAAAACCTAAGTATTCTCCAGGAGCGGTTGAGATTCCCCTGTTACAATACCAACTATGTTCATCTCTGAAGTCTGTATCCTCTTCTCCTGATGTCATGACAGAGGAGTGTGGAATTCACAATCAACTGCTGTCACATCACAGCAGGGGAATCCAGTTCTTTCTCAGGCAGGTATTTTTCTTTGTCTTTTTCCTCTATAATTCCTTCCATCGTCCATTCAATATCAACACACACACGCACATGCTATCCCACCTAAATTATAAAACCAAGCATTAGAAGAGTTTATATAATATCACACCACGAACCCTAGATACAGGCAGACGATGCAGGCTGATGAAGCAGACATTTCGTAAAAGCTTCCGGACAGTACCAGTAACTGAAAAGAATTGTAGGCACATTTTGTGTGAATTAGACCAGGATAGGAAAACGTTGTTACTAAACATTCCACAGTTGATATTTTTTTTGGGTGATACTAATGAGGTCTAAGAAAGGTGAAAGGTCATAGCAGCTCCATTTATTTTGACAATGGAAATACAGCAAGGCACTGAGCTTAGAGACCTAGAAATATGAACTATAGAATTCCTATTTGTGCAAAGAAAGAATATCCTTGGCACAGTAAAGGCAAGGTTTATTCTTAGCCAGATCGTCTTTTCTTAACCAAGACCAGAGGTCCGCAATCTTTGACGCTCCAGATGTTTTTGGACTACAACTACCAATGGACCTAGCCAGCATAGTCAAGAGTGAGACATCATGGGAGGCACAGTCCAAAACCTCTGGAGAGCCCTAAACTAGTCTTTCCATACATTCTTCACACATGTTTCTCTTTTGAATTTTTGTATTCATCATGATGATTATCTATCTTGATGTACTTATCTATCATTTGAATTAAAAAGGAGGGTATTTGGCAATTTCCCTGCCACTTCCTTGCCTCACTCTGCCAGGTGTCTCATGAGATTCAGGGAGATTTGGTGGCACTAGCAGGTACTACAGTTACTATCAGTGAATGTATAGGTGCCAAAAGGGTGATTTAGGTGAGCCTAGTGGTACTTGCAGATACAGCAGGAGCTCTGTCCCCCACAATGTCATTTTGTATTTAATTATGCATCCCTTTTCTTATAATATGTATGTATTGATGGGCTTTGCAACAGGAACACGCCGAGTTAAGCTGTCATGACTTCCCATATCCACTGAATTTCAAAGGTGTTGTTGTGTGAAATCTGCACAACTTAACTGCACCTTAACTAAGATTTTTGCAGTGAATTTCAAGGGTGCTATGAGACCATAGTTTCTTTATGGGCCATTAGCCATGGCCTTTAGCCATGGCCAGTGGCCATAGCTGTCAGCCTTAGTTCTTTTGAATCCTCTAGGCCTTCGGCCATGGCCAGTGAGCACAGCCTTTGGCCATGGCCACTGTATCATTTAAAACACTACCTTTCTTTCCAGCTCACTAGTCATGGGCCTAGCCCATCACCATTGGCCCCGGCCTTCAGCCATGGACCCTTTACATGTTGCCTCAGTAGCTTTCTTCCAGTCCTACTGGTCATTGTGTTTGGCCATGGGCCATGCCCACAACCTTTGGCCATTACCACTCTACCTATTGCTCCAATAAGTTTCCTAAGCGTGCCCACTAGCCATAGCCTTCGGCCATGTCCAGTGGCCCTGGCCGACTGGTGTGGCCACACCACTAGATTTATGTTGGGCGCACTAGCCATGGCCTTCAGCCATGGCCAGAGGCCACAGCCTTTCGCGGTGGTCCCTTGACATGTTGCCCCAACAGGTTTCGTTGGGGCCCAGTAGCCATGGCCGTCGGCCATGTCCACTCTCCATATTGCACCATTCAGTTCATTAAAGTAACCCAGTAACCATAGTCTTCGGCAACACCCATACCCCGCACCTCACTGTAACTGTGTTCCATTTTTTTTGTATAAATCTCATTTTTAAACTGTCTTTTTAAAAAGAAGTTTCCCATAATCCACGGTTATAATAGTAATGTACTACTATTAACCCTGGTTATCCATACAATAAACCCAGCTATTAATGTGACGCACTTTCATTCCCTATCCCATTTTCTACTATATCCCCCGTTATGCGAAAATAACCCTGGTAATGAGAAAACATTTGATCTCTGAACTTGATCCGCAGCCCCCTCCCCAATTTCACACGGTGTCCTCGTTCCTCCTCACCACCTCTAGCATGATGCCATGTCATCCTTTTTCCACCTATAAATTTGCATTTTTTCCACTTTTCATTTTCGGCTAACCCCAGTATTTGTGGAAATAACCTGGTTATCTCTCGCATCAAGCAAAAAAAACGGCAGCTTTTCATTTCTGAAAAAGCCTCTCTGCTGGAAAGAAAGATGGGAGGTACATATATAATTTTGGGAAAAGTAACACCCCCTTCTGCGACAAATATTTTAACAACTACTGAATGGAATATCCTCATCTACTCCCGGAAATTGAGTCAACACTTTATGCCCATCTTTTTGTTGTACCCGGTCTAATTCCATCCGGCGGTTTTTGCTGTGCACCGCGCCGAAATGTGGACCTTTTCTCTATGGGAAATGAATGGGTGTAGGCCAAAAACAGTATTTGTTTTCTTTCTTAATAACTTTTTCAGATTTGTCAAACATTTCGCAACATCTCCAGGTCTGAGGACTGGGGGCAGGGGTGGGGCTGGGATGTAACAAACTTTTTGTTTGCAAAATATCAGTCAAAAGTTATTAGCAATACTTAACTATGCAGTGACCAATATACAGTTAGCTAGGTAATATATCTTATTCTTTGTATATTGGCTTCACTATTAGACCACTGAAAATATACATGTAGGAACATATACAGGCAATCAAACATTTAAAAAACACACTTACCACTTTTCTACCCATTTTTTGGAACATCATTGTACATCCCTTGTAGGACTACACATCTATGGAATAGGATGTATGAAGCTGCTACCTATAGGTGGTAATTTCTAAGTGTGACTAAAATGGCAGGAATGTCAGTGTAATCTGAGATTACAATGTAAACCACCAGAAGGCTTAATCTCGGACAAAGAAATTGATTGTTTTCTTGTTGACCAATGGGAAGTCATGTGGTCTTAAAGGATGGCTGTCTATAATTTGGCATTGTGTTCTCTTTTAAAAAATGTCCTGAAGTAAGTGTCCATAATTGGTAGAATAAATAACTCTGTCACAATTTCAAATTGAAAATTCATGTCTTATATTTACACGTTTCACTTCCACTGCATTATAATTTCCAACCAATTAGGAAACACATATTTGGACAACTTGGCCTCGCTGGGATTGTGTAGAAATGAAATTGTGTGTGTATGAATCATTTATTTTTTAACCAAGAATTGTTATCACTGAGACCACACTAATGGTTTGGTGCTGCGGCCATTTGGGTAAAATCAAATTGTAAAGTGGATTCTCTGCTTACATGGCAACAGTTTATTTTATTCAAGTTGAAACTTGAGTTTATCAGGGCAAGCAACATCTGGCTCTCATTAATTATGAGGTTGTCCGTAGGCTGTTGGTAGTACCAACGGCCTACTGGCAACCACAGTTTACCGTTGCAGCCGCCCAACATCCCAGTAATACCAGGATATTATATGTGGTGGTGGAATGGTAAGTTCCCATAAGACTCCACGGGAATGGGAACACTGAAGCACCGGCCTTGTCAGTAACGGTGCCGATGCTTCAGTGATTGCCAGGCCTGTCGGTAGTTCACATCCCCTACCAGCAGACTAGGAGTGAGCCAGTCTGGAAAAGGTATTTTCTGGACCGGCTAATTCCCAATGAGGGCCTCTTTAATTTATGCTAATACAAGTAAAATATACTTACGATGACAGACAGCTGTGTATTTTGTAATGCTCCATCTTGAAAAGGAAAACAGTTCCATTCAAAATGCTGTTTGTGAGCATCATCCATTGAACCATTTTGCTTTGTATGGATAAATGGGCATTGTTGCACCAGTTCCTGGTTTCCTTTGGGTTGTTTCATATGGCCATTCCTTGATCGTGCACCCACTGTCCTGACTTGTGGGACCTTCTATTGGCCTGATTTCTAATCTAGCATGCAGTGTTTGATCAGGTAAAAAAATGTCTAGTCAATTTGCCTTACATTTACTGGACATAATCCCCTCCCCCTTTCAGGTAAAAGGTTTTTGTCATGCTTTTTTCATCCCATCGTTACATTGTTGGTGTTCAATACAATTGCAAATACGTATGCAGACTTGGGGAATGCAATGAGTCATTTGCACTGGTTTCGCTAGTGGCACTCACATGAATCACTCGTACTTAATGAGACAGTGGCACAACGGATGGGATGTTTAGCAGGAGCATGCCAGATTGTGTATGGCAGAGGCAGCTATTGTCTAGCAGTTTGCCAGGCAGCGTTTCCTGCTATATCATTTGCCTGCTAGGTACATGCGGGGTCGGACTGGGGCATACAATTGTCCCGGGTACCAATGAAAAAGTGGCCCACAGTTGCAAATGGCAATTCATTCCTTTTGTGACAGACTGAATAGTACCCAAGGGGGGGTTGTTTTATAAACTGTGATGCAAATTGTGCATTTTAAAGGTCTTTTATTCAGCAACACTGGTCAAAACTACTAGCCGCATAGTGAAGTAACTCATCTAACTGGCCCACATGGGCCAAAAAAGTGGGGCACTTTGCCCCTAAAAACTGGCCCAAACCAGCATTTTGATTTTTTGGCCCGAGCCTGGGTACATGCCTTGTGAATGGAACGCCTTCCTTATGATATGATGGCTTGAGGCCCTGGGAGAAAAGTTGAGTTTGAAGAGCTTCCTGATCTAAAGTAGGATGTCAGCTACCCTGATGTAAGTGGCAATGTGGGCCAGGCTGGAGGCAGCAAATGGCCACACCAAATGACCAGCCCCCAGTTTCTATTTAGAGATTGCCAACACTTAGATTGCATAGGTTCAGGTATGGGAGGGTGAATAAAGGGCAAGTGGTGGCGCGGTGGGCTCGGAAGTTAAATTCATTATTTCCTGTTAACAACATTTGTTTTGGATCCGGGACCTGTTGGGTAGCTAGTGGCGATTATTTGTAGAGGAGCGGAATGAGCTCTCTTGGGCTGAGACCAGCACTAATGGTCTAAAAGCAGCACATATTACTATATACTTGTGTTTCAATTGAGGGGGTTTATGTAGTTTACAGGAATGAAGCAGTCCTCTGTGCTGAATGGATAACCTTTAAATGACCAAGGGATGCCTGAATGTGTACTGGTAAAGTGTGCTACTTTTGCCATTTGGACTTTTAAATATATCCTTATTTGGGGCAGGTTGAAAATTCAGTTCCGCTGCATGTTCTGGAGATGCCTGACTGCCATTTGTTCTTTCTCTGGTATCGTGCCCAGCCAAGGCGGGGTGGACTGAACATTGTGGAATAATGTAAGGCACCAGTGAGCGGATTGGGGCATGTATCAAGATGGCCAGTCTTCAGAGAGGACATGTGTCAACGCCTCTGCAGAAGTCTCCTCTTAAGCCTAAAGTGGAGGGCATATGGAATGCCAGAGGGTGGAGCCATAAGAGAGGAGCGAACTCAGCGCAGACTCTTTATACTTGGAAGGCTGGATGACTAGTAATACCAATTTCAGGCATCTGGCCAGTTGATAAAGACAGAAGAGCTTGGAGTGCTTTCCTGGCAACCTTGTGTGTAGTGCCTTGTGAACAGGGCAATGAGTTTTGATGTGACATGGATTTCAACAGACTTAGACACACGGACATCACAACTTGTACATACTTCATCAGATATCCTTGCAGCAACAATCCAGAGAACCCCCAAGGGAGGGTATTGTTTGGTTACACTGTACATCTGAGACCTGGGTTGTTAGCCCTTACCAGCGTATCATTCACAGACATACATTGGTGTTGGGAGATCTTCGCACCCACTTCCAACCCCTGTACTCTTTTGCAGGAATTACACTAGAAGGTGAGGCGTGGCGTATCGCACCTATGAAGGTCAGGAAACCCCCAAAACAGTATATGAGAGCTCTAGGGTTGGAATTGTTTCATTACAATTCTGGGTTAAGGTCCACAGATGGGGAGCTGGAAGGTGACCTCCAGGCTTGCCATAAATTCAGAGTTACGAATAAGATTCTAGAGGATATTGCCTCCTGGAGCCGGCTTTCAATCTAGAGGTACATTTAAGGTTAGAACGTGATCACGAATCATTGAGCTTAAGCTCTAATATCAATGGCGATGGCTCTAAAACTGAAACCAGGAAGTATACATGGCAGTGTTCCGCTTTGTTTTCGTCAGAATTGCTTGACTGAAATGATCAAGTCTCTGGACCTACCAGAGGTTCTCCCATATTTATATTCTAATCTTTTACTTTATGACAAATATGTTACTCTAGCCAGTCCGTTTGTGGCTAAGAACTTCAAGGGGTACAGAAAAACAGCCTTGAAATAGGCTGCATGGTTACATGAAGAATGTAGAACAGTACAAGCTGATATTTTACATTCCAAGATGGCCCACAACAGACCACTTCCTTCCATTAAAATGTGCGAGTAAGAAAGGAATTGATTGGGGGTGCTGTTGAGCAGCCAAGAGTAATGGCTGCCTAGCTCTTGAGCTCTGCACCATGGCGCAGATATCCGGTGCAGAGGCAGTGATATCCAGCATTGCAGTGCACCTCGACTGCAGAATATAAGCCACAATCACCTGATGTGGGTCCGGTCCAAGAGACGTCCCTGAACGGGACCGGGTTGCTGAGATCTGTGGACCATGAGCCGCGACTGCCAGGTGTGGTAAGCGTAGACAATACGTTGGCGATCTGCGCACTGTCTCAGGCCCGTGCTGCTGGAACAGCCGACCCCGTTGCTGTGGTGGCCCGCTCAAAAGGTATTAAAAAATGAGTGCGTACCGGCTACTTGCAGAAGCATGCCCAGACTCCTGCTTCCAGTTGGACCTTCAATTTCCCCGGCTCACCTAGTGGGACCTCTGCGGGCTGGCTGACCCCTCCTCCCGCACCACGACAGAGACTAACAGCGCATCGAGTGCATGCGCTGCTGCAATCCCCTAGAGGTGAAGTAGGCAAGATCTGCTGGGTTTACCCGGGCCCCGGGCAGTGACCAAATTCAAGTGTTGAGCGATAGCGGACCTGCTTGGACTGCCCGGGCAGTGGGTGGTGATCTGGCTGGCAGTGGTGCAGAGAAGAGCCCCATACAGTTACAAGGGAGGTGCGGTGTGCTCCACCCTACGCCACACTACTGGCCCCTTAATGTGACCGCAATGCCATAGCTAGACCCCCCAACCCCACTGGCTCAGGCCAAACATTGTTAAGACCCAGAGGGCGCAGTGGCCCCCTGCTCCCTGGAATCTCGCACCCGATCCATCCCCACGGGAACACTTTAAGAGGCTACCACAAGGTAACAAACGCATGTGAGGGGGGCCCAAAGGACATAGAAGTCCCACTGCCTTGCGGCCTGGGAGCTGATCCCAGAATTGCTGCCCCTGCATACTGGGGGTTCATTAGCAATTGCCTCCCCGGACATTTTTCACTGGGGTAAAGCCCATAATCCCTACACACCAAGCCCCGGAGATCCAGTGGCCAGCGGATGATACAGGTGGGCTACCCCCAGGATACATACTACACCCCTAAAGAGCACGCCTGGCCCATAAGACAGGAATGCAGAAGCCACATCTTTGGAGCACAACATGGCTCATGGAGATTTACCTCTGGTCTCAGGGGACGCCCCTCGTGGCCCTGCGACACCGGCTGTCATCTGCTTGTGTGAACCAGGTGTTGATGGACTGCAGCCCACACATTGACAGGGGCCCCTCCCATACTGTTAACTGATTTCCTGGAAAAGAGCCTGAGCACTAATCATGACCAAGGGTGCAGGGGGGGAAAAGTTTGGATCAGTGGATACATTTATGAGGTCGGCACCCAGGGGCGAACAGGGGCATTCGAGCCAAGCTCAGTTGGAACCTACTATACCAAGACCTGGTCCTTTCATCCACTCCCGATCTGACCAGTATGATGGAGGCTATGGTGAAAGGATTTGCGGCTGTGCATGAGAAACTTGATGACATTACCGCAAATGTGACATCCATGAGATCCGAATTGGCCCATGAGGGAGCCCGGATTACTGAGGCTGAGACCAGAATTGGGGCCAACGAAGACAGCTTGCATGCACTCCAAGACATTGTTGCTACCCTTACAAGAGACATGAAATATGTCAAAAACAAATGCGACAACCTCGAGTCCCGCTACCGAAGGAACAATATTCGTATAGTCGGGGTCCCTGAGGACGCACTTACTGGAAGAATGGAACTGGCCATCGAGAACTTACTCAAAGACCTCCCAGGGAGCTAGTCCTTTCCCCCTTCTTCACCATGGAACCGGCCCATTATGCTCTGGCCTCCCGGCCCAAACGAGGAGATTTTCCGAGGCCTATAATAGCGAAAATATTGAGCTATTGGAACATGGATCGCCTGCTTTGGCTAGCCCGGGAAAAGGAAGAACTGAGGCTGGGCTCCCAAGCCATCCGCATTTTCCCCGACTTTTATACCTCAGTGCAGCAAGAGCGACAATAATTTACAGGAGTGAAGAAGATGCTCGGGGAGCAGGACATCCAATATGTTATGCCGTTTCTGGCACGTCTGAAGCTCCAGTTTCGTGGCAAACTTTACTTTTTCACGTTCCTGAGTGAGGCTGTGAAGTTTATCGAAGCACAGATAACCTTGGATAATCCATCCCTGAGGGGGACCTACCTGACTTATAGCGCATGGTTTGTACGTCTTTGTCCATGATCAAGAATCCCAGACTTAACATGTGCTGATAGTAGTGCTTATTATGTAACAGCCGCCTCTTTATGCTATACATGTGGGAGAATACATCCCAAGATAAATGTTTGATGCCAAGCTGCAACAGCGTACCCCTTTACAGTTGCTCTGTGTGTATTGAGGGTTAAACGTGCCCCCGATCCCAGTTGGACCGAGGGAGCAGTTGGGGGTAGGGGGAGGGTGAGACGCACTGCTAGGATGGTGGTGGCAGTGGGGGAGGGGGAGGGAGATCAGGGCACAGTTATTAGGATGGAGCGCATGTTGCGCTTTTCTAGGAAACTGGAGGGAGAAAACTTCAAAAAGATTGGCAATTGAGTACTCGGAGGGGTCAACCTCACACTACATAGCATTCTGGGCTAAGATGCCACATTGGATACACGAGACGATAATGCATGGATTATGGCATAGCAACTGAAAATACAGAGCTTGAATGTCCGGGGTCTTGGCAACTTCGTTAAAGTGCACAAGATAATGTCCTATGTACATCGACACAAGGCAAATGTCCTGTTCTTACAAGAAACACATGCCAGGGAATGGCCCCTACATGGGTTAAGAGCAGATACTTCACTTCCTACTCTTCACAGTCTAGAGGAGTCATGACACTTATACATAAGAACCTACGATATGTAGAAAAAAAGGTGCTCATCAAAACTGAAGGGCGGTATGTGGTGATCCACTGTATACTAGAAGGTACTGAATTGATCCTTGCTAACACATATTGGGCCTCATTCCGAGTATGGCGGTAAGGGATAGCGGCCACCGCTAACGAGAGCGGTGGCGGTAATCCCTTACCGCCATACTCCGTGTTCCCTTAGCGCCATGGTGCTTTTAACACCTGCTTTTAGCAGGCGTTAAATACCATGGCGCTAAGGGACCTTGATGTTAATTACGCCACCGTAATTTACGGTGGCGTAATTGACGCCTTCCCCACTCCCATTATGCCCTATGGGGCAAGAATGGGAATGGGGAAGGGTAAATGGGGATTGGGGAATTACCGCCCCGCCAACCTTGGAATGGGGCGGTAATTCCGCCAACCACCAAGGCGCTGCCGGTCCGGGTACGGCGTCAACCAAGGCGTTAATAGCGCCATTGGTTAGCGCCGTACTCGGAATGAGGCCCATTGTCCCAATATTGACTCCCCAGAGTTCTCTGGCCTGTTTGAGAGGCTATTGTCTGTATACGATGGAATACCTTTGATTTGGGGGGGACATGAACCTAATCCTGGATTGATCGCTTGATAGAACAAACACAACACCTAGACCCCAACCCAGACCTGCACGTCGAATGCATTCCCTCATCCAGACACTGGACCTATGTGATGCATGGCGTATAGCACACCCCCGACGAGGCACTACAAATTTTACTCCTCAGTGCATGATATGTCATCTTGTGTAGATATGTTCTTGATTACCACTCACTTACTCACTGATGGAAAAGGTTACAGATGCCAATATTAGACTGCATACACTGTCACATCACTTCCCGGTGTTCATGATGCTACAGATCGGAGTCAGGCATAACAGCTACACCTGGAGTTTTAAATCTGCTGCACTTGAGGACCTAGTGTTCCGAGCGGGGATCAAAAACGATATTCCATTTGGTCACCGAATGTGTGCCTCTTCGTGGTCAACAAGAAACACACTTCTCAAAATATTGCAAATATTTAGGTAACTTGGATCCCCAAGACTGTTGGGCAATTATTCTAAACTCGTCCTGTACAGCACTACAAATTGCTACTGTCAATTTCTTGAATTGCTTGATGCTTGAATCTGTTCTTTGTTAGACTCATTTGCCTAAAAATTGACTTTTATGTATGACATGTAATTGTCTTTTGTCTTCTTCTGTTTAAAAAAAAAGCTTAATTTATTTCCTTTCTTTTTTTTTTCTTCCTCAGTTACCTGGAAAAAAAAATATTCATGTTATTATGTTGTTGTTAGCATGTTGAATTTTTGCTTTTTCAATGATTGTATTATGATGAACTGTTTTATATTTGAAAGGTTGATTAAATTCAGCCATACAAATAAAAAATAAAAAAAATATATATAGATACCTTCTTCACTTTCAATGCGGCGGGATCCACCTCCCAGGGAGTCAGATGGCAAGCCTTCAATGTTTACATTAGAGGGATGGTGATATCCAGGGAAGCGGAGGTATATAGAAGCATACAGAGGGATCACGAGAAGTCTGAAAAGACTATTAAGAGGCTTGAAACAGATTACTCCCAATCCCTTGACCCCCAGACACTATTGCAAATATGGACAGAACTCAAATCATTTCAGGCACACGCGGCAGGGGAAGTACGGTACTTCCCCCGACCACAGGCAGCCTGGAAGTATGGAGAGGGTGATAGATCAGGGAAAACACTGTCGAGATTGGTGCAAAAAGAAAGAAGGCAATCCCAGATAGACTCCATTCTCGATGAGGAAGGCTACAATAAGTGAACAGATGCTGAAGTGGCGGGAGTTTGTTGTGACTTCTACTGCAACCTGTACACTGCAGAGCAGCCTCGTGGTAATCAGGCCATACATGCACTATTAGAGGGCATCCCACTTTCATGCCTTAACTCCCAGGCCAGAGAAGCACTCGACAACCCCTTCAAACTTGAAGAAATGATGGCCCTTATTTCCAATTTACCTAAGGGAAATGACCCGGGACCTGATAACCTCACTCCAGAGTTTTACCAAGAATACACAGCAGTAATAACTCCTATTCTCCTTAATGTATGGGATGAATTTCTGAGGGATTTGTTGCTCCCAGAGTCACTATGGGAGGCTATGATCACGGTACTCCTCAAACAAGACAAACAATCAGTGTGGTTCCTACAGGCCATTATCACTAATGAATTGTGACACAAACACTTTTGCTAAGGTTCTTGACAACCACCTACTCCCCCTGATGCCGCACCTGGTCCATCCCGACCAAGCCGCTTCATCCCCGGAAGATCAACATTGCTTTACATTAGGCGACTATTCAATGTTATGGCCAGAATGGAGCCCCTGTCACAGGCAGTGGCGGTAACTATTGATGCTCAAAAAGCCTTTGATATGGTGTAGTGGGAATTCTTGTGGGTAGCACTGGAAAAGATGGGGATAGGTCCGAACATGATACGATATTTCAAATTATTGTACACACAACCATTAGCTAGAGCAATCCTTAACTCCTACATATCCAAGCAATTTCAGTTGGGCAGAGGCACCCATCAGGGCTGCCCCCTCTCCCCCATCCTGTTCGCTCTGGCCATCGAGCCAATGGCCGACTTTTTTAGAGAGCGTCACAGGCAACATGGAGTCTGCCTGATTGGCGCACTTCAGATAATATCCCTATACACCAATGATGTGTTGTTGTACGTCAGAGACCTACACATAAATCTTGATCCCATTCTACAAGACATTAACCAAGTTGTTGAACACTCTGGTTTTACAATGAATGTCTCCAAATCGGAAATATTTCCACTTACGGATAACACCTTGGACTATCGTGGGCTTTTCCCATTGCGGTGGTCTCCTGACCACATGAAATATTTGGGAGTGATGTTATCTAGACCACGTAGCGCATTACTGCAAGATAATTACAAAGCAGCCACAGCAACCGCAGAAAACAAAATACTGAGGTGGCAATCTCTCCCGCTCTCCATTGTCGCCAAACTTTCCCTAATTAAAATGACGCTATTGCCCAAATTGCCATACATTTTCACTAACGTCCCGATATGTCCCGGGAAATCCTAATTTGCCAAGATGCACGCTCTCCTCACACAATCCTTGTGGCATTCTGGTGCGGTCCGCAAGAAATGGGTGGAGCTAACATTCCCATATGAGAAGCGAGGGTTCTCAGCACCTCATCTGGAAATCTACTGGATGGCGTCCCAAGGGTATTTCACCTCATTCGGGTATATTATGGAGCAACCTCCTACACATGTCAAGTTAGAATCACTAGCGGCAGGATGCACGGACCTCAAGACACTGGTGCTTGACCGTCAGTATAAAGATGACTCCCCACTGGACCTGGTCTCCTCTACGCTGAAAGCGTGACACTCAATTTTTACCCTTATAGGTGCCGACCAACCATACTACCGGTGGCTTCCACTGTGGAACTTCCCCGGGCTACAACCACTGTGGGAAAGGGCAATCCAAGTAAGATGGGAGGGGCTGGGTTACAGTGCACTGGCAGACTTATTCCCGACATGGAGGTCCGGACATAGTGTAATGGGAGGAGAAAGATTTCAATACTATAGAATACGCTCAGCTGTGTCGTCTATGTGGTCGGACTACCCCTGTGAACCCTCCAAGACACCTATACTGGCGTACATAGCAAACTCGGGTGACTGCAGACACACCGTGTCTACTCTATACAAAATGATACTGGAATAAATGGCTCCCCCCACCTCGCGAGCATGTGCTTGCTGGTCAGAAGAAATGGATATTCATCTCAAGGACGACCAATGGTCGCACATGTGGACTCACACCAGGAGGGTATCTCTTAATTTTAGGTTTAAATTCATGCAATTTAAAATTCTACACAGGCTATATTATACCCGCGCTAGGCTTTTCAAAATGTCCCCACCTACAGTATTGCCACAGATGTGACTCAGCATCAGCAGAGCACCTACACATATTCTGGGAGTGTCCTCAATTGAAAGAATTCTGGGATAACACTCTCGACATCAGGTCAGATGTGGTGGGTGGCCCGGAGGAGAAGAACCCACTCGGGTTGTGGGCTAATATTCAGAGCAAAAGTCCCAGAGCATTAGTGAACATGGGTTGCATGATAGCCAAAAGAACTATACTTCTGAACTTAAAAAATAGGAATCCCCCTAGGGAGAAAGAATGGCTGCTTGCACTGACCTGGGCCCCCGAAAACGAGGAGCAATATGCCTACAACCTCCCCTTTTACAGCTAGACCTTGTGACATCTGGGCAGAGCACTGTTCTTAGCTAGCTTGTAATATATCTAGCGATTGAGTTAAGAACAGCTGTAGCACATAACTGACTCGATAACAATGAAGTTTGTTAACTCCTATACTTGGTATACATTGATATAAGATGTCATTACAATCACTATGTATGTATACAGTCAGTGAGATGTCATTTACTCTTTGTTGTACTAAAGGTTTAAAAAAAAAGAAAGGAATTGATTGGCACTTACATTTCAGTAAGCTTTATTCCTTTTATAATGAGAATCTGAATGCTAAAGAGGATGATGGAGAGGGAACTACACATTGGCCCTCATTACGACCCTGGCGGAGAGGGGTTTACGCCAGCGTAATGCATGGCGTACCTCTCCGCCAGAGTACGACTTTCCGTAGCGCCATGGTGATTTTTACGCCCGGATTTTCCGGGCGGAAAAATCCATGGCGCTACGGGACCTCTTGTTAATTACGCCACCGTAATCTACGGTGGCGTAATTAACGCCTTCCCCACTCCCATTATACCCTATGGGGCAAAAATGGGAATGGGGAAGGGTAAATGGGGATTGGGGACTTACCGCCCCGCCAAGGTCGGAATGGGGTGGTAAGTCCGCCAACCCCCATGGCGGAGTTGGCAGCTCTGCGCCATGGTCCATGGTGCAAATTGCACCATGGACCTCCGCCAGGGTCGTAATGAGGGCCATTGTCACTAAGACCCCACTGTTTCACCTATTTGCCTAACCAATACTACGTTGATCGCAACACTGAAGGGATTGTAACTTGGTGGATCTCTTCCTGAATGAAGTTGATCATAGGGCTTCAGTTCTAACAAAACTGTACAACTGCATAGATCATTCCTACAGTTTTTCCTGCAGTTGGAGATCAGCTGAGATAGAGTCACTCTTCAAGAAGGGACATAGAGGTGATCCTTCGAATTACCGCCCAATTTCCTTTTAAGAATCCCTTTCTAAAACATAATCAGAAAGTTATACTATAGCAATGGGAATCATCTTGTCAGGATTCAGACATTATAATAAACCTGCCCACAGACTTACTGAGGGGGACATCAACCCTAGGCCAGATATTTAGACTTGACCTGCTCATACACAAACATGTCATCTTGGGTTGGACAATCTATTGCTCTATGTGGATTTTGATGAGTGAAAGACAGCTTTTGACTCCATACCTCATGCAAACATATGAAGGAACTTAAGGCAAGACATGCGGCCTCATTACAACGAGGGCAGCCACTGTATGAACGGTGCCGGTACGGGACCGGCACCGTTCATACCGGGCCACCCAATTACGAGTCCTGCAGCGGGTACCGCTCTGGATGCCTGGCCAGACCAGATGTGCAGAGCGGGACCCACTAGCAGTATAGAATGCTAACAACGGGCCCGTCATTAACGGGCCCTTTGTTAGCATCCTCCCCATTCCCATTGAGTCCTGTGGGGGCTCAAATGGGAATGGGGGCGTACCGGGTCCGGGTCTCACGAAATAGAATTACCGGGCCCTTCAAGGTCGGAATGGCCCGGTAAGTCCCCTTTTGCGGGACCCGGACCCGAGTTAGGAGGTAGCCATGCTGCTAAAAACGGCATGGCTACCTCCTAACTCGTAATGAGGCCCAGAGTCTTTATATGAAAACAACTATGCAGTGTTTCGTTGGGACCCTTTGGGAGACAGAACAAATGGCTTTCCAATTGTGGCAGGTGTGAGACATGTGTCTTGGAACTGTTGCATTTTCTATGTTTATAAAAGACATATGGCCTCATCACGAGTCTGGTGGTAACCCTTAAATGCGGTGGTAGCGCTATTAGCGCCGCATTTAAGGGTCCGCCAGATCATGGATTTGGTGGATTTCCCCCCAGCTCTGAGCTGGGGGGAAATCCGTGGCAAAATTGCCAATTTTCAGCACATTTACCGCCGGCGGGAAATCCGCTGGCGGTAATAGCGCACATTTTGCCCATTGGGCCTAATGGGGAATGAGGAATTCCTGAATGGGCCCAATGGGGAATGGGCAATAACCCTTCCGCCAAACCTGTGATCCGGCGCTAATAGCGCTGGGGGGTTTGGCGGTAGGGCTATTAGCGCTGGTGCTAATAGCGCCGGCGTTACCGCCCAACTCGTGATGAGGCCCATAGCCACTAACATCATATGTTTAAAGGCTGATGCTCCTTGTATAGGTAGGGAGAATTTGGGGAGCCTCTGATTCAAAGACGATGCTGTTTTCATTTACAGGAAACCTAGACAACAGTTAGACTGGTCTTTAAACATGTGTGTTGAAAGAAGCCTGGTAATTTATGTTGACACAACTAAATCATGATTATGCAATGTAAAACAACCGACCAGGTTGCACATTTCATTGAATTGTATCCTTCTTGAACAAATGGAATACTTTGACTCTTTGGGGGTTTGATTAAGATGAATGCAAAATGAGAGGCACAAGTTTCTAAAAGCCATTTGGTCTTGACCAGGGAACATAGAGTTGTTGAGCATTGTTCAAAACAATAGTGTGGAAAGGCTATTAGACCCACTAAGGGGGTCTATAAACACCAAGCAATTGCAGCACGCCTTTATGGCATGAAACATTGGGCCTCTAGTGATCTGCCATCACTTAAAAGATTTGAAAATGTGTTTTTGAAGACATGATATAATATGGCATTTATAACGCTCCGGTACACAAGTGTTTGTAGGCACGACAAGACAAGGACGGGGGGGGGGCAGAGGGGCGATAAACCAACGATCTTACTAGGACATATGTCATTCAGATCATGCAAGTGCAGGGAAGAGGAAGGTGAGAAGTGCTAAAGGAGGGGGAGAGAAGTGCAGGTAACTCAAAGTGCAGCCAGCGGGTGGCTAAGTGCAGGTAACTCAATAAGTGCAGCCAGTGGGTGGCTCAAAAGTGCAGAGCGAGGGGACTGTAGGGTTGCAGATACAGACCCCAAGTGCTGAGGGAGCCAAGTGGCAGTGCAAAGGGCAACTGTACATGCAGGAGCCTGGGCCCAAGTTCAGAGGGTAGCCAGGTGACCAGTGCATAGAGCAGTCAGGACATTAGCAGGGGAGAAGACAAGAGAAAGCCAAAGCGAAAAGGAAGGTCTTGAGTTGCTTCCGGAACCAGAGGTGGTTCTGCTCAAGTCTGAGAGTGGCAGGCAGGCTGTTCCAGAGGGAGGCCCAAGCCGAAGAGAGAGCTCTGCCCCCAGCTCTCTGCTTGGAAAAGCGACTGACCCTCAGAGAGTTGAAGGTGGATGAGCGGAGAGCTCAAGAAGGGAGATGTTTAGCGAGAGAGAGTTGGAGGTAGTGTGGTCCCAGGCCCATATAACTGTGACTTCACCCCAAGTACACACTCAATCCCGTTATTGTCCTAGCAGGAGCACCAGGGCATTGATCATTTAGCCAGGTTTAGGCATTTGTTATATTGGGCTACAATCTGGAGTTCATCTGCCCTTACAAGTACATAGAGGCATTGAGAAGCTTACTTTCATTGGTTTGTAAATGTGAGACAAATGTTTTATACTTTGGATTTGCACTTCATGTGGGACACTCCTCTTATTATAGAGATGGGGAACAAAGCAGTACTACAACAGGAGTATCATTACTGATGCCTGAGAACATTGACAACTAAAAGCAATCCAGGCTTATGGCGTACATGAATTGGAGAGATATTTGGATCTGAGAACTCATTCATATGATAGAGCTTTGTATATTAAGTACCAATCCCGTATTGTTCCCATATGTTCTTAACCAACCCAATGGAATGGACATGATTCAGTGAATGGCTGTTGTCCAGCCTGTGGAGGTGTTAGAGAAAAGGAGGTTTACTTTTTATTGTTTTGCACTCTCTATTTTAAAGCAAGGAATTACTGGCTCCTCCCACTATTGAAAAACTTCTAGTTGTGGACGATTAGAAAAGTTATTTGGTTTGCACGATCAGCTCGATTGCACATGTTACTCTCTGTATGATGATTGTTTTTAGCAGAACCTGGAAGATAAGAATAACATTTTTAATAACAATATCTGTGAAGGTGACCAATGTTCAGAGTATTGATAAAAAAGGAACACTGTTAGCATCACTGTATTGAGTTCATAATTGTGATTTTAATTTGTTTTTAGGATGTGTGTTTTTAACCTATAAAGCATGGTTCCTTTTTTAAGGGATTGCACATTTTACATAATTGATGTATTTTTAATCTGATTGTATGATATATGTAGCTCATTTTTGTTATATGTTTTATGAATAAAACGCTGAATACACATAATATGATGATGATAATGATGAGTATGGAAGTGAGGCAGTGGCAGATTTTATTTATTTATTTATTGTGCATCTGTAATGTGCTTATACATCAAGAAATTGTGTTTCAAAGTGCCCACAGGGCAGAAAATGGGGAGGGAACATGGGACCAAAAGGCAAATAGAGTAAACTGATGAACAGGAAAGGAGCTGTCCTACTAGTCCGTGTGAGCATTCAGAACGTGCAAGTGCAGGGAGATAGAGAGGAGAAAGGTAAAGGGGGTAAGTGCTAGGAGTTCCACAGAGGTACATGCCAGGAGTCAGTTGTGTGCAAACGTAATTGCCTGTCAGAGGTCGCTATGGTACAGAGTAATCACCTACCAATATGCGTGCAGGACTGTGAGAACACTAGCCAGTGGGTGCTGGAAGGCAAGTGCTGGGATGGGGCAGAAGGCTAAGGGCGATTGGGTGGAAGGCCGGGACCCAGAAGGAAACATAATTGCCCTGGCCACCAATCTCAGCCAGTGTGGAGTATTAGCACGTTAGTGCAAGGGGGCAGGAGGAGGTGAAGAGGAAAGTCTTGAGGAGCTTCTGAAATTTGAGGAGATCCGGCTCAAGACAGAAAGGAAGGGGGAGGCTGTTCCAGAGCGGGGAGCAAGTGAGGAGAGAGCTCTGCCACCAGCTCGCTGCTTAGAGAAGCACTTGACACGCAGAGACCTGGAGCCGGAGGAGCATAAAGATCTAGAATGGGGAGTATTTGGAAGCCTGTGCAAGGTCTCATAACTGCGGTAATGTGATTGGTTTTCTGCATATCAGCAATGATCTGAGCAGCAACGTTCCGTTCAAGGTTCTGTGGTTTCTGGAGTTTGTGGATCTATGTTGCTGTAAGCCCTGTGTACTTTGTGTAATAACTGTCAAGTGGTGAGGTGACAACTACAAGCTTGAGGTGTGAAGATCATGCTTCTGAAGATGGACACTGGAAAGAGAAAGTAATTTCATATTGGTTATTTGCCACCATGAGTATGCTGTTCTCAGAGGGTTGACCATAAGTTACCCATAAACAATGTAAGTCACTGTAGGATTACTTCTCCTTTCCAACCACCTAGTGCTGTGGCACATATTTGGAAGCCAGCAAAGTCAACCATAAGATAGCAGATAGAAGTATGTCAAGAGAAGCTGCAATTTATAACCTGGAAACATCTTTAAAAAGCGCGTATGATCTTCACACTGGCCCTCATTACGACCCTGGCGGAAATCGCGGTGCAAAATGCACCATGGAGCACGGCGGAAAGCTGCCGATAGCGCCATGGGGGTTGGCGGATTTTCCGCCCCATTCCGACCTTGGCGGGGCGGTAAATCCCCATTCCCCATTTTACCCTTCCCCATTCCCATTTTTGCCCCATAGGGTATAATGGGAGTGGGGAAGGCGTTAATTACGCCACCGTAAAATACGGTGGCGTAATTAACAACAAGGTCCCGTAGCGCCATGGATTTCTCCGCCCGGAAAAACCAGGCGGAAAACGCTCCATGGCGCTACGGGAACTCGTAGTAGGGCGGACGGGTCCGCCGCGAATAACGCTGGCGTAAACCCACTCCGCCAGGGTCGTAATGAGGCCCACTGTCTCATTGTTTCCCTGCAAGAGAAAAATACAGCAATGTTCTTCGTACATAAATCCTTCCTTTCCATCATTTATTTGGAACAACGGCTCAATAGTGGTCCCTCGAGTTTAACACACAGGTATAAAAACAATGATGTATGACTATATTAATGTACAGCGCAAAGCGCAAGTGCTTTGGAGTGGTTACAAGCCATATGCGGCATGATATAAAAAAATATTTTCTTTTTTTGTTCTTAAAAGCCAGATCAACAGTATTCATTTAATTGACCAGGGAAATGAGGACAGGCTCAGGTGAAACCTATTGTGATTTGAAACTATCATACCTGTTGAACACAGATCTTTGCAATGAATGTGCAACCCACTGAGTGATATTAACACAGTCCAAAATTCTGATTTTGTGATTAAGTATGACTAGATGTTTCTGCATCTGCCCTTACAGAAAACATGCATGACTTTGCCACTGATCAGTTTGTGCAAGTGCCATGAAAACTTCAGAGGTGGGGCACACAGCAAAAGTAATGATTCAGAATCTTGCATGTTTCTGCATCCCCAATATAGATGCCTTTGCTTCCCTGATTCCCTTTACCTATAAAAACAATATCTTGATATAGGTGTCACACTATAGTTAAGGTTAAACCTATGAGCCATTGGATTTCTAAAATTCTATGACTAATAATGTTCAACCCGTTGGATGCATCTGCATGAAATATTCCAAACACATTGTTTAGCGCAAGCCTACAGAACTGGAATATTTCATACAAATCCATCAAACTGTTCAAAAGCTACAAAGTGTAAAATAAGGTGTGCCTTGGTGTGTGCCTTTTGCCTTGGTTTTTCCATAAGAAATATTTGCAATTTTTAGACAGCCTAAACCACTGGATGGATTTTCACCAGGTTTGTTTTAAAAGTGGCAGAAGGAGTGAGAGTGCATTTCTTTCTTGGTTTGGTGAACATCTGTCCAGTAGTTTCAAAACATTTGATAAAGTGTGGGCCGAACAATACCTATATCTCCCATGCAAGAGTGAAGACTTTTCAGTTTTGATAAAACGCTATTTAAAATGCTGGTGTTTTTCCTTGATGCAACAAAATCGCCATATTTTTTTAAAAAGAGTGCTTAAAATGGTACCCGAGTGGATTCCTGAGGTATGTTTTGAGGCTCTGTGGGTCTGGGTGTTGCTCGTGAGCTGGGTTTGTGATGGTGTGGAGTTTGTGGATGCCTGAGAAGTATTTTGTTTTAGCAGTTTCCTAACATGTCAATGTGACATCTTGATATTTTCTGAGCTTGATTGAAAAAGCTTGAAATTAGAGATAATTATATCAATTCTATTTTGGAAGATTTCCTGCATTTTGAAAATAAATGTGGATTACTTTCTAAATATATATTTTTTAAAACACGTTCGGTGTGGGCATGGGATTGAGGTGAAATGGAGCTGGGAAATGTGGTCAAGCGAAGGAAAAATGGGAGTAGGTTAAATGTATACATATGACACATAGGAACGCATCCAGCGTGTGTATTCATTGTGCATCATTTGAAATGGCAGAGTGCTTCACATCAGGTTGAGGAAACATCCCAATATCTGCTGCGGTGTGAACTTCTCAATGTCACATTGAGACTTTTACATATATGCCACACATGAAAATAACCGTTTTTCTTAGACAACCTTCTAGGTCTACAAAACGAAGAAACAGAAGCAACAAAACCAATTGCAGAATCTAAATGAAAAACAAATTTATACCAACTCAAATTACCAACCTCACCTTCAAAAGACAAACAAAATCCAGAAAACAAAAAGATACACTGCAACCTAGTCAACTTTAGATCAATGTGAAAACAAACCACATAGATATACAGACTCCTAAATGACGGAGGAACAGACATCCTATTCCTAACTGAAACCTGGCTAACTCAAAACTTTAAGGCAGTTGCACAAGATCCTTACCCAACAACTTCAAATTGAAACAAGCCAACAGAGGGGGGTCTTGCCATTGCATACAAAGGTCACCTAAAGATGACAACAACACCACCACTAGAAATCCCAAACTGTGAATCACTCGTTCTGCACTTAGCTTTAGACCACCTTAGCAACCTGTCATTCCTATTCCCCTACAGGCCACGACATGCAACCCTACTTTCCTGGACAAACTTGTGGACACCATCACAAATATCACCATAATATATGACCACTTGATCATACTAGGCAATTTCAATATCTGGTCTGAAGAAGAAAACACCAACTCACCTAAAACACTAACAAATCCACTAGCAATGATGCTTCTACAGCAATTGGTTAAAGTAGCAACACACACACAGCCGGTCACACCCTAGATCAAACCTTTCGCTAAAGAAACCTGGTCACAACAACACCCCCTGATGCAGATCCTCTGGAGCGACCACCTCATAATACCCTTTGTGATCCATCCGCCAATGCGAATACTAACAAACCTCCCAAAAACTTCTCCAATTCAGAACAGAAACTGGAAATCCATAAAGATTGCTGAACTAAACACCAACCTTGAATCCACAAAACCATTAATGACCGCCTTGGACTCATCCAACATTAAAGAAAGTACTGAGACAATCAAAAATCGATCACACATATACTAGATGACATCACACCAGAAAAACCATTCAGCCCCTAACTAAAGAAAACAATGGCGAGATGTTTCACACTTTACCTGCGTGCCCTGAAGCAAGCCAACGGGAAACTGGAACAAAAATGGAGGAAATACTATGATAAACAGGAAAATAATCACATACTAAAGACAGATACGACTGTACACAGACTAAATACGCAAAGCAAAAAAAATATCACAGCAAAAGTGTCACAAACGCAAGCAAAACCCAGAAAGAGATGTTCAAAATCATTGACCAGCTAGGAAATCCAACAGTCTACAACAACACACCCTCACAAAAACTATGCAATGACCTTGCAGACCACTTCAAAAGCAAAAACCCAAGCAACCAGCAAGTTATCAAGAGCATGCCCAAAACACTAACAACTCCCCTAACCAGCCAATGCCGACCCCAACTAGAAAAGCAACAGAGCTGGCTCGCCAGCAGATCCTGGCCCACCAGACATGTGCAAGACCCAGAAAACACTTTCGGAATACTTCCGGAAACTCTTCAACCATTCACTAGCAACAGGAAATGTGCCACAAGTCTTGAAATCGGCAAACATAAAACTAGTCCTTAAAGACCCATCGGGAAACACGGAAGACCTAACCATCACCGACCAATTTCAAACATCGCGTACCTAGAAAAACTCCTAGAAAAGTATGGTTATGAAACAAATCCTGGAACATGTAGACAACAATCGGATACTAGACCAGGCAGAAGCCATCTTCAGAACCATGAGAGGAATGGAAACAGCATTGCTATCATTATGGGATGATATAAAAACCAATGTAGAGTCCAACGTCACATTGGCGCTAATACTACCAGGTCTATCAGCAGCCTTCAACATAGTCCAACATGAAACACACATCAAACGATTTGAAGAAATTGGAATCAGCAACACAGCGCTACTGTGGTTAAAATCCTTCATAGCAGAAAGAACAGAAACAATGTATCGAACCCCTTCTACAAAGCACCTCTCACAACAATCTCGAAGTTCCACAAGGATCACCACTCTCACCACGGCTCTTCAACATCTACATGATTCCTCTCATCAATCTCATCAAAAGACACATTTGCTACAACTATGCAGATTACACACACATTATCTACAAAATCAACACTAATGGAGAAGGCCCACCCCTTATCAACTGCCTTACAGAAATAAACCACTGGATGATTACCAACAGCCTTAAACTCAACCCACACCAAACAGAAATCATGATCACACCCAATGACCCATTGAACCAACACCATATAACATGACCTACAAAAATGGGAAATGGACCGGAAACTTCCAAAGTGGTTAAAAACCTGCCTGGGAGTATTAATGAACAATGAATGTACACGCGGACCAAAGTCAATACAGTAGTAAAGAAGTGCTTCTTCCATATACACACAATCAAACAGATACTACCTTCCTTCACCTTCCTACTTAGAACACTCACCATCATCTCCCTCACCAGACCAAGAATAAACTATGCTAACAGCATTCGTATCGGAATGCTGGACTACCTTATCAAAAAACGACAGCGAATACAGACCGCAGCAGCAAGACTACTCCTCGGACTCACTAAGGGATAACACATCACACCAGCAGTGATAAACCTACCTTGGCTACCAGTCAAAAAATATCTTCTTCAAAACACTCTGCATAACTCACAGAGCAATCAATGGCCAAGGAGTCGATTTCATACAAGGAAATATCTTCCATCTACAAACCAAACCGAACACTAAGATCAAGCAACAACATTTGCCTCAAAGCAGAAATGTAGTGGATCAGCATTCTCCTGCATCCTGACAACATTTTGGAACTCACTCCTTAAGGAAATACGATCAACAGGAGACCACCTAAAATTCAGAAAATTGCTAAAATACTGGCTCTTTAACTCACTGAACTAAACAGAAAACACTGTTGAAGGGAATCAGCCAACATAAAATAAGAGAAACACCTTCTCTATCCCACTAACTAAGCCCTCCCAGCTCTCCTCACATTTCAGGTCTGCCAGTACGCATGGAGACCATGAAAATGGCAGCAGTTCCTTGCATTAATAACAATGATATGATATGATATTTTATTTATTTAGCGCCCATACACAATGTGTTTCAAAGCACTTCAAGGCCAGGGAGGGAACATGGGAAAATACAATGACATTCGTACACGCCATGAACAATAAGAATGTAAAATTTACTATCGTACTCGGCATGGCGACATTTCAGATAGTGCAAGAGCTAAGACATAGATAAGGAAGGGAGGGGCAGAATGGGAAGGAAATGGAAACAGACAGGTGACTAACGTACTAGGACTGACGACATTTCAGATAGTGCTGGAGATGTGGGGGGGAGAAAACAAGTAGGGGAGGGGGAGGAGACAAACAAGGATGCTATCATACTAGGTCAAGGACAATTCTGATAGAGTAACTGCATAGAAGAATGTAAGGGGAGGAGATAGGAAAAGGGAGAAAGGGAGAGAAGGAGAGAACAGAGAGTGAGCAGTGAAAGGTGGAGAAGCAAGAGGGGAGAGCGAATACAATTGCAGAAGCTAGTAGCATAAGATAACATAACAAAACTTATTTGCGCAGAAGGGAAGAAATGATAAGGCACCAAGGATTTTAATTGGAAAGGTTTGGTCTATATTGATAATATCAGTGCAGAGATAATTTGGGACTAGTCAGGCAAACATTTAGATGTTTTCCAACATTGAGATATTTCTTATGACGCATTGCAGGAGTAGATGCTTATCAGTTTTGAAAAAACAACATTTAAAAATGGTGATATTTGCTGTTGTTGTGAGACAGAAAACATCTGCATGTTCTATAAAAACATGCTGAAAATAGTACGTGGGGGGTTTCTGTGATATGTTTGAATGTAGCATAGATGTGGAGAGCGCCAGTGATGTCGATTAATAAAGGTATGATGATTTTGGAAGCCTGGGAAATTCTTGGAACTTTCCAGGCACCACAGTGTGACATCTTCATGTTTCACGAGTGTGATAGAACATGCATTAAAAGGAAAAAAAGAATGACAATTACGAAAAGATAATGAATGGAGGTCTTAGTAGGTTGGTGATAAATATATTAATGACATGAGCAACTATTTTCAAAATATAAGTCAAAGGATGTGCTTGGTATTGGCATAGGATTGAGAAGAATTAGGGTTGGGAAATTTGACCAAGAGAAGGGAAAATGGGGCTAGGGTAAATGTATACAGAGGCACGACCGCATCCAGTTTCTGTGTTCGTTACGGGTTATTTGAAATGGCCACGCGTTTTGCATTGGGTTGGGTCATCGTATCTAATCCTTCCTTTGAGCAAGGAATGATTGCTTTGCTAATGTGCCTATGACCTGACCCTAGTTATGTTTGAAGACTCGGATCGTTCATTGCACCTATCAATTATATTCAGAGTTATGTTACAACTTTTATGAAATTACATTGAGAATATTCAAATACAGTTCATTAAGATAAGCAAAGGACTATAGGATGATGGTATGTGAGGGTTGTGTTAAGCTGTGTGAATGCTACGCGTTGCTTGTGTTGGGGCTTTGTGAAAATATTTGTCAGCCAGTAAGAAGTTAGGGGACGCTGTACTGTAAGCGAGACGCAGGTGAGTTATGTGCATGGAACCAAAGCACTGGATGAGGGATTATGAGCTCTGTCTTTCTCTGCTTGTGACATAGGATCAATGCATATAGTAGGTAACAGGGACATTGCAAAGGACACCCTTATCCTGGTCCATTGTTCAGATTCCTGTCAGGTGTAATTCTGGACAGGCAAAATCTTTAGTGGATGGTAAGTAGGTAAGGGTTCAGTGATAATCATTTTGGCATCTCCACACACTAGTGGGCGATGACCCTAAAGACGGAATGTGGAGGTTACTCATGTTACCCTCACTTAACCCCTGCGACTGGGGAGGGTACCTCCTATATAAAGTTTCTACTGGTCCTTTAATGGCTGGCACAGAAGAAATGCAGCACCATCAAACCATTGTGTACCCATACTAAACCTGATTCTCCAAAACATAGGCACCCAACCAATTAAAAGATTATTACTATTATTGCAAATATCAAGCACTTACATTTCTTAACTAAGCTCCCACCACCGACACAGCTCTGCTACAGCTCGTGCAGGCCCATGCACATGCGCTGAGTAGCACAGATTAAAAGTCCAAGATGGTGACCTTATTCTGAAAGCATGCTACAGGTGCGCCCCGAAAACTACTACTGTCTTGCCAATCATACGATCAGAATACTAAGAATAGACATATGCAAGCCCTAAACCTAAACTGGCCCTAGGAGAAGTGGAAGCATGACTTTGGGGTGGGTTGGGCATTCTGGAAGGAGGCTGTGAAGAAGAAAAACACGAGACAGGAAAGATAGAGGTGGCTGCAGATAAGAGGGGAGAGAGGACAACAGGAAGTGGTTAAAAGGGAACGTCAGGAGGTAGTTGGACAAAGATTTCAAAAGGTGGTTGGAGGGGCATGTCAAGAGGTGGTTAGAGAGAGAAATCACGATGTTGCTGGAGAAAGATAGCAGAAGGTAGTTGGAGGGAAACATCATGTGGTGGGTGGAGAGAAATATCAGGTGGTGGTCAGAGGACAGCAATGGAGGGGATTAGAAGGAGCCATCCAGAGGTGGTTATAGAGGGACACACAGAGATGGCTGGTGGAAGATATCCAGCAATGGCAAAAGGGAGACACCAGGAGTTGATAGAAACAAGACCGCAGATGGAGCTTGAGAGTCAGGAGAGAACCCTCAAGATTAATTAGGGTGTAGCTAGTAAAAGCAAGAGGTAGGGGTGAAACCCCTATCCGAAGGAGTGAAGGCTATGGGGGGAGGAGGAATGTGGTGTGGTGTAAGGAGGGTTCAGGATCAGAAAGAGAGTAGTGTGGCGCGACAGAGAGTAGAAATCAGGGCCCGGGTCAAGGGTTGTGATGATTCCCTTTGAGGCACTTCTGTGGAGACTGGAAATGTCACTGCAGCTGGCACCGCCTGTCAGTAGAAGAGAAACTCGGCTTGTCTTTACAGCTTGTGTGAAAGACCCAGCAATGGCTACAGGGCCTGCAAAGAGATTAAAGTCATATCTCCACAGGCAGCACAGGAGACAAGACAGATATCTTTTGCTGTATACAATTAGAGGAAGAATTACCTTTGGGTATTTGTTTGTATTTGTTCAATCTGAAACACTTGGGTATGAGCGCGATAGAAATAAAAAATATCAATTACATGATTTCAATGAATTGGTAGAATTACGCAATAATGGACGTATGTACAGTAACATTGTGTTGTAACTGCACAATTCACCAATAAACACATTTTTAAATAAATTGAAGTTTTGGAAAACGAAAAAAGTTGAAAAAACAAAAATGGGAGACTGAGCTGTGGAGGAATATCTCTAATAAAGAGTGGGACGCTATTTACCGCAATGTATGGGAAGGGTCAGTCTGCGCACAACACAAAGAAATCCAGATTGAAATACTACACAGATGATATTACACCCCACACAGGCTGTGCAGATTCAAATCAGATGCAAGCGGTTCATGCTGGAGGGGGTATGGGCAGGAGGGGATGCTAACATATATCATGGGAACCTGGTCAAAATTGAGCAAACTGTGGAGGGCTATAGAGGAGGTGATCTATGAAGTGGGGGTGGGGGGGCTGAGTTGCGCTCTCAGTTCAGAATTCCTCCTTCTCGGTCTCTCAATAGAGGCACGAATGGGATGTAATGGAAACCCAATCTCGACTGGTTAACAGTATGATATTGTCTACAAAGCTAGTGATCACCTCAATGTGGGGTAAGAAAGAGGTCCTGTCATTGGGACAATGGATTTAAATGTTATGGGATATAGCCACCATGGAGAAGCTAACAGCGATGATCAAGGGCAACCTAGGGAACTTTGAGTCAAGTTGGAACCCCCTGACACATCACTTGAGCTCTATGAGGATGAGGTGCTTTAAGCCAAGGTCACTAAGATTCCTCTTCCAGACCTGAGAATAAAGGAGGGCAGAGGCAAATGTCTTGGTATCAAAGTCAAAGATTAAGGGCCTCATTACGAGTAGCCTGGTAAAAGCGGGTACATTACCGGCATGCCGGGATGAGCGGGTCCGTGCTCGTATGAACCCACTAATAGCGGGTGATTACGAGTGCACGTGCGTTCCCCCATGCCGGTAATGGCAACACCGCTATGCGGCTAAAGGCCCTCCAACCCCCCTATACCGGCATCGCGGGACCCACCGATAGCGGTACCGCCTCATACCAACCCCTAAATACCGGCACGGTAATACCACCATGGTAATACCGTGTTTGCAAAACACGGACCCGGAAATTATGTCATCGCGCAGGAACGGGAAATGGGCCGGTGGCCATCTTTAAAAACACAATCCATTGCCAGACCACCAGTTGATACTCAGAGAGCACAGTGGAAATCCATAGAGAATGTCAAAGGCTACCAGGAAGACCACCCCCCGGCTGCGTAAACAGCGTTACTCAGACGCAGAGCTCACCATGTTAGCGGACACTCTTGCTGCAAATGCAGACACAATACCATCCCACGACAAGAAGAGGGAGGTGCAGCAACAAAAGAGGCAAATCTGGCAGGAGGTAGCCCGCAAGGTATCAGCCGTAGGTACCACCCCGCGCAGTGTGAGGGACTGCAGGAAGCGGTGGGATGACCTCCAGTTGAGGGTACGCAATATCATGGCCAGCAGTCGGAGGGAGGACATGGCCACAGGCGGGGGTGCCCAGCCCCCTGCCAAATTGATGCCCTGGGAGGAGACAGCCAGCATATTCATCAGTCCTGAGTCCATCGAGGGATTATGCGAGATGGAGACGGGTGCGGCATCAACCGCGGAAGGAGGTGAGTGACCCTGCAGATCCCTGTAGGGGAGACCATGATGTAGCGCAAGTGAAGTGGTAGAGAGTCTAGGCAAGGCAATGCATGTCCCAACACCCACATGACCATATCCAAATACAGATGGCGGGCCAAACGCTGCCACACTGAAATGCATGCTGAGTGCCAATTCCCATAACCAACACACAGCCAACACACCTGGAGCTTGCCCGTGTGATACATCACACAAACCCAAAATCAATGGCATGCCACCTGCCATGCAGTGAAAGCTAACATGCCCCCTCTGAATACCCTGCATGACACACCTGTAAGACATGAACGCATGATCAAATGAATAATGAACAGCACCATCTCAGGCCTCTGCCATGTCACATCATCATCTCTTCTACCCCCAGGCACTGATGAGGAAGAAGCAACCCAGGAGACAACTGCGAGGGCATCCACCTCACACCCTAAGAAGAGGGCAACGACCACCTCTGCTGGAGGCAAGCAGGCCACACCTGTCCAAGGGGAGTCCCTGGAAGCACCCGCCTCCACTGGGGAAGAACTTGATGCCAGTGTGGAGCCTGAGGGAGACACCGAGGTGACATGCCCAGCCACACCGAGCCCCGTGCCCACCCCCTTGCCCCAACACCTGCAGTCACCCACCTGCAGTGAATCTGATCCCTGTCTCTGTGACTGTGACCTACCCACCTCTGAGGAGTACAGTCCCGAAAATTCCATCCACGTGACTGCACAAGCCACCACTCCAGCCCCCTCCAGAACCCTGGAGACACGATTGTCGATGGTGGAGGCCCAACAGGAGGCCATGTTAGACCTACTCCACCAGTACATAGTGGATGGGGATGAAACCAGGCGGGGTGTTGCCACAGCAATTGCGAGGACCACAGCGGCCATCGAAGCCAACACAGCCGCTGTCAATGCATCGGCTCGGCTAATGAGGGACTGCCTGGGGGTGGTGACACAGGTGCTGACCTCAATGCTGCTTCATATGCAGCGGCCACGGCTTGCAGGAGGTGTGGAACCTGCAAGTGAATCACCTACTACCTCCACACCAGCTTCATCTGTCCCCACCAGCCCAGTGCGCCACACACGTAGGAGTGCATGGCACACTGAAATGCCACCTCTGGACAGGAAGAAGTCCCAGAAGTAGTGTGGGGGAACAATGGTAGTGGGACACAAGGTTGGGGGTCAAGGGGTGCATCTCGTGGAGTCTACTGGGGGTGTTGGTGTTTGTTGGGGGGTTCTGGGAATTTGTTGGGGGGTCTGGGAGTTTGTGCGGGGGGGGGTCTGGGAGTTTGTTGGGGGTGTGGGAGTTTGTTGGGGGGGTCTGGGAGTTTGTTCAGGGGGGTCTGGGAGTTTGTTGGGGGGTCTGGGAGGGGGGAGTGGGCACATTTTTGCTGTTGTAAATAATATTCATCTACTGAGTGAGGAACTTCTTGAGTGGGGATCTCATAAGGTGTACTTTCGCGACCTGTATGTTAGTGCTATTAAAGTTGGCAATGGTTTTCTTGTTTTATTATTTCATTCTTGTGTCGCAAGGATGTAGGTCAACACGGAGACATAGAGTCCCTCAGCTCCGTTTGTAAAGTAAGCAGTAGTTTGTTTGCGCCAAATTTCTGATGTAAATGAATAAAAGTACGTAGTCAAGTTTCTTCAAGTATATTTTCTTAATTTATTTGATATATTTGATATATATTCTGCCCATATGGATGACACGTGTTTCGGCGTTTCATTGGCGCCTTTTTCAAATCCGGGCCTTATTGAATGTAATGCGAATCTCCCTTTCCTTATTTCCGGGAATTAGTTTTTAGTTGAAGTGTATCACGGTAGTTCCAGGGTTAAATCCCACCTACAAAATTCTCTTGCTCATGCCTCAAGCATCGGGAGTCCTATAATAACATTGTGATTAGAAAAATCCATGGCTGGACATTGTTATTTTCGTGTGCATCCATTCAATGTGTTACGGTGTTCAGTGCCCAACTCCCAACATTCCTTGTGGTCCACATTGGCCCAGTGTCTGACTGACACATGTCTTTCATAGTCCCTATGTTTCAAAAGTATCCATGAATTAGTGCTTGGCGTACAGCATGGCCATCCCGTGCATCACGTACTGGCAGGGGGGCTACTTCACCTCCGTCTCCATCCTCATCATCCTCACCCGGGCCATGCATGTCAATGTCAGGTGGCAGTGGTACATTTCTCCGGACGCACATGTTGTGCAGCATGACACAGGCCATGGTGATCTTTGGCACCTTCTCAGGCCTATATAGGAGTGCCCCACCAGACCTGCTGAGGTAGCAGAACCGCGCCTTCAACAGGCCAAAGGTCTGCTCAATCACAACATGGGTACGGGTGTGCACACGATAGTACTCCTCCTCATGGCTGTTCTGCGGTTTCCCGCAGGGGTGAGTAGCCACGGCCTCAAGGGATATCCTCCATCACCTGCAAGCAGTTACAAATAGGTGTGTGTCACTCTGAACTGCCACCTTCAGGGAGCACAGTCATGGCGGCAGCTATTTGGTGTAAGCATGCACATGTCCCTCTACGCATGCAAAAATGTTACCTAGATGCAATCTATACTGTCATGAGGTGTGGTAGTCTGGATGGCGTTCAATTGATGATGCAGGGTGTAATCATGCATGCTGAGGCAGATATGCTGTGGTAGTGCAACAATGTTTAGCCTCCAATTCATGCTGTTCATTCTTTACTATGCATGGTCACACTGACCACATTGCCACAGTTGCCATCCTGTTCATTCATGCATTGCTTGCCATCACCATGGTGGCCTGGTTGTGCCTCTTACTTGTCAGCGATATGCATTATTTGTGATATGTGGCCCAGTGATGTGTCATGTACCGTTTGACTGGTTCAGGTCAGGAGTGTTTGGCTATGCATGCATTCTCCAATCACTGGCTATTCCCAACCAGGTGCAGTATTCCCCCCCCCTTTCCCACTCAGGTGCAGTATGCCCCCCCTTATGCATCCCCACACATCAATACCCCAAAGCACTGCCATGGGACAGTTGTGCAACTCACCAAGCAGCCAGGCACGTGGTCCAGCATGTCGCTCCATGTGACGGGGTAGCGTGGAGTTTCGCAGTACCATGGCATCATGTGGTGATCCGGGAAATCGGGCACAGCAATGTGTGATGATCTTGCTGGAGTCACATACCATTTGCACATTGATGGAGTGGTATTGCTTGCGATTGCGGTACACCGCCTCTATGGCATGGGGGACTACCAATTCCACATGGGTGCAGTCGAGTGCACCGACACAATTGGGCATGCCTGCCAGTGCATGGAAGCCTACATTGGTGTCGGCTATCTCCTGGGCAGTCCGTGGTAGGGACATGTGGCTGCCTGCGTGCTTCAGGAGGACATCCAGCACTTGGTTCAACATGCATGAAAATAATGGCTGCGAAATGCCATGCAGCTGGCCCACTGTGTGTTGGTAGGTGCCTGTGGCCAGGAAGTGTAGCACAAACACCACCTTTAGTAGCGGGGGGATGGCAGTGCGTATTTCAATGAGGCTGGCAATGTCGTTTTGTATCATGTCCACTATGGTGGTGATGGTGTCACGGTCCAACCGGTACAGGGTGTGGATCTGCTAAGGGGTTAGGTTAAAAGGGCTGGGTCTGGTGCGAGGGATTGGTGGTTGCCTACGAGGCTCTGCTGCTTGCGCTGGTGGTAATTGCTGGGCCTGTATCACCCTCCTTCTCCTCCTGCGTCTCCTCTGTGCTGCCTGCTGTTTCTGCTGTATTTGTTGCTGTTGCTGCTGTAGTTGTTGTTGTTGCTATTGTTGCTGTAGTTGTAGCAGTTTGGGCATGTCCTCCAGTGCCATGATTGCAACAGCTAGTGGTAGCATGTTGGTGTTGGAAGGGGTGTGGTGTGTGGTGTGCTCATTTTATTCTGGCCCAGCCTCCATTGACTCCACCTGTGGGGATTGTGTGCACCTGTGGCAGTTGCCTTGTATCCTGATTGCTGTTTGCGGGTGGTCCGCGATGCCTGTATGGCCGGCATCGTGCAGCCCGTGATTACCGGCTTTGCAATGCCGGTATTTGCATGTCCGCGTGGGTTGGAATTTCCCCCTATTACCGGCATGCCGGTATTTGCTCCCTGAAGGTGCGCATGTACGCGCCTATGCCGCTATTAGCGGCACCGTTATTTAGGGTGCCGCTAATAGCGGGTTTGCGGGTCGGAATACACCGGATCGGTAAACGATACCGGTATTACCATAGCGGCATCGTTTTTGCCTTACCGCCAAACTTGTAATGAGGCCCTAAAGTTATGTGCAGGTTAGGTGCTGGTGTGGGTAGGACGGGGGAGGAGGGAGGGAAGTTAGGCGAGCGCAGTGGTGGAACTGTTTGAACTGTTGTAAAATTGTATAAAGATATGTTTTTTAAAAAATCAATATAATCTTGTGTCTTAATACCGGAGACCAGTCTCCAAGCACGGGAATGGGATTCGACCTGTGTTGCTCTGTGTTGTCTGGCTTCAGAGGCAAAAGCGTTTCCCCTGAGCCATGCTGAGTAAAAGTCTTTGGCAACTTTCTGAACTTCAGGAGTTAATTTTCTGATTGCCACTTGTTTAGTGGTACCTTCTTTCTATTTCCTTATTTATTAAAGGTTTTTGTCAAGCATAAACTGACCGACTAATGTGTAGAAATCATTTTCGCAATACGTATTCCTTCTAAGTACAGTGCACAGGTCCTCCGTGTGGGTGTAGCTTAAGTCGTGAGCTCTTCTACATAGTTGCTAGGCTACACATTGTGGTGTCCCTCTAGCAATAGAATGATTTACTCCACATGACAACTTATATAGTAAAAGATGAAAAATATGCTGCCATCTTTAACTGCCTCGTCTATAAAAGTTCACAAAATGTGTCCAGGAAACACTGTGACCGCACACAGACAGACATGCCAAATCTCGTGACGTTTGGCGAATGCTGAAAAAGAAGGTATTGCCACACAGACAGAACAATCTGCTTTCGTGACAAATAACTCAAACTTATTCAACACAATGTTTGAGATTGTTGGCATACACCGAGCCGTTAAGTCAAATTGGTTCTCGCCACAAAAATGACGAAAATCTGCTCATGCAGTATATTCACTTGTTGAAATGTATCAATATTTCCTGCGTCTGACTTAGATCTGAATTCATTTAAACATGTCTGGATATGGACAACTGTTGCACAAATACAAGTACATACACTCGCTCACATGACCACCAACCTAACATCGCATGCCTTCCACACAGGCACACACAAACATACAGGCCATGCCTGCCCTGCAACTTTATACCACATTCATCTGTGGAATGTCGTGAATAGCGCGTGTGCGAATATGCGCACACACGTGATGCACACACATACCAAGCACACACGTACGACCAGCATCCGTATCCTTCAGACTTGTTTACAGCTATGGATAACACATGCACATAAACACACGACCAGCAACTGCACACACTGGGTCTAATTCACAGAAGCGTTTTATAATGGGAAACCCCCATTGGAAAACGCTCTGTGAATAAGGGCCACAGTCTCTACTTCACACTTACACGGCCACACAACCATCACACAGAAAGGCCATGCCACCCCTCGGACATCCCATGCCTGTAATAGCTAACCGGGTTGCCATGGACATGGTGCATGCGCGAATACACAGGCATTTCCCACAGGCTGCAAATAACGCATGCACGCACTAAAGCAGGTTATCCAGAAACACAAGACGGGAAACTACTTACCTCTGGAAACGGCGACGGGCGCGACATACTTACCAAATGACGAAGGCATTGATGGGAAAAGGAGTTAATGATATGTCCATTCGGCTACAAATCAAACCTTTCTCCCACTACGTCACTCCTTCAGGACTCCCACCTTAATAAACAGCATGCAGCTTAAATCAATACTGAGGTTATGTGAGCCGTGTCTCCGGCATGGCAAATGTAAGGTCGCCGCCATGTGTGATGGCCTGTGCAATGCCATGAGAAGAGCTAATGCCATGAGCAGGGCATGGCGAGTTATGGGTGCAATGGTCACCACAGCTTGAACATCTCACTGCTTTTTAGAGGTGGCATGATTCATGCCCCTTTTCTGTGGGTTTTGGGGGTGTGCATGATGTTGAATAACATCCACTATGTGTGCAGAGCAGCATACCTTCATGTAAGAAAGGGTGTCAGTGTATATGCGTGAGTTTATAGTTGTGCAACTCTAGTTGCAGTGCTCGCTGCCTTTGGCCTTCTCTTTCGGTCTCGATGCTGGGAAGGCCTGGGTGACAGCACACAGCCAGCCTCCTTCATACCAGCAAGAAAACGCAGAAGCAACCTTTTCTATCCTCAAGTCCAACGCCTGCCTTCCACCACTGCCAACATTTTATTTCCCCCTGCCTCTTTACATTGTTGGATTTTGTTTGCAGTCTGAGTTATTTTCAACACCACTCCTGCTTTCTTTTGTAATATCTCTGCCTATCTGTCACAAACTTTACATTATAGGAAAATGTAACCCTGTTCTCATGCTCCAAGCAACTGAGCTGTTCGTTCTTACTCCAGTATTCACCTGCCAAGAGGCCAAGAGGCGGGGAAGGAAATGAAGGCTTGAGAAGAGGCCGACTATGGCTCGGATCCAGTCATGCATGAAAGCAGAGCCCACCCAGAGCAGAGCCAAGCATCCACAGCCATCAGGCCAAGCCATTCCTTGCTGCCCACGATGTCAACTAATAATTAAAAAAATGTCAAAATAGGCTAGCTTCATTGATTTTAACATTTATAGGGCCCAGAACAACGCAAACTGAGCTGCTTCTAATCTCAGTGGTACCTGTCAAAAGCCATGATATGATATGATATGAGTCCTTTATAATGTGCCTGTACACAAGTATTTCTAAGCGTGACAAGACAAGGAAGGAAGGACAGAAGGTGGACAAAACAACGATCTTGCTAGGCCTTGTGTAATTCAGATTGCGCAAGTGCAGGGGTAAGGGAGAGGGAGAAATGCCGGAGCGAGGGGAGAGTGCAAAGTAACTAGTAAGTGATGCTGGGAGGTGGCTCATAAGTGCAGGGGACTGTCGGGTTGCAGATATCGGGGGTCATTCCGAGTTTGGAGGTAGCCATGGTGCTATTAGCACCATGGGTACCTCCAAACCCGGGTCCGGGTCCGGTGTCTCTTAATGGGGACTTACCGGGTCATTCCAACCTTGGAGGACCCGGTAAGTCCCCATTCAGAAAGCCATTGCCCATTCCCATTTGAGCCCCTAGAGGGCTCAATGGGAATGGGGAAGGAGCTAATAATAGGCCCGCAAATAGCGGGCCCGTTATTAGCTCCCTGGTCCCTTAGCAGCTCCCACTAAGAACGGCTGGTCAGACCAGCCATTCCTGGTGGGACCCGCTAAGGGACCTCGGAATGTGGTGGTAGGGGATTAATTGCACCGGCATCTTTACCGGTGCCGTTAACCCCCTACCGCCATACTCGGAATGAGGCCCATAGTCCCTTAAGTGGTTGGGAGGCCCGGAGGCAGTGCAAGGGCAACTCATCGTGCAGGAGCCTGGTCCCGTAAATTCAGTAGGTGGCATGGTAACCAATATGCATAGCAGACATGGACATCAGCAAGGGAGAGGGATAGAGAAAGGGAAAGCGAAAAGGAAGGTCTTGAGTTGCTTCCGGTATCTTAGATGGCCCTGATCATGTTTGAGAGAGACAGGGAGGCTGTTCTAGAGGGAAGCCCAGCCGAGGTCAGAGATCAACCCCCTGCTCTCTGCCTGGAGAAGCGTGTGACCCTCATGGGTTTGGAGGTGGATGAGCAGAGGGCTTGAGAAGGACGATTCTTCGGAAGAGAATGTTGGATGTGGTGTGGTCCCTGACCCCAGAAATCCTTGTCGACGATGCAGAGAGTCTTGAACTTGATCCTCGCAGCCACGGGGAGCCAGTGGAGAGATGTCAGTGCTGGAGAGATATGATCCCTGGGCTTGAGGCCAAGGAAAAGTCTTGCAGTCCTGTTCTAGATTCGTTGTAAATGGTGAAGAGTAGAGGCAGTCAGATTTAGAAGAGGCTGTTGCAGTAGTCCATCCTAGAGAGGATCAGGGCTCTGCAGACATTGATCTTCTGGAAGAAAGTGAGAAAAGGAAGAATACCTCTGAGGAGGTGCAGCTGATAGTGTGACTTCTTAGTGACGCCAGAGATGTGAGGAAAGAAGGAGAGGATGGAGTCGAAGATGACACCAAGGTTCTTTGCCTCACAGGAAGGAGCAGGTAGATGGCCCAGGGTGGGTGGCCCGAGTGAGAGAGAGAAGGTGGGAGCAGTTGTCCCAATGAGGAGTATCTCAGTCTTACTGGCATTAAGGCAGAGATTGTTGGAGGCACATCATTCCTGAATTGCAGACAGGCAGTCTGGTATGAGAGGAGGAGCAGAAGAGCTAAGTTTCATCTGCATAACACTGAAAGTTAGAGCAGAAGGTAGAGATGCGATGGCCCAGAGGTGCCAGGTAGTGGTTAAGGAGCCAGGGAGAGAGGTTAGACCGCTGGGGAACACCACAAGTAGAGAGAGAGATAAAGGAAGAGAAAGACCCAAGTTGGACCTGGGAGGGTTGATCAGTGAGAAAGGAGGTCAACCAGGAAAGGGCAGGATTTATTAGCATGGTGTGGTTGAGCGCGTCGAAACCAGATGATAGAGCAAGGAGAATGAGAACAGAAGGGAGGTTAAAGTCAGGATTGGAAAGCAAGTCTTCATGGGTGTTCAGGAGAGCAGTTTCTGTGCTTCTGGCTTTTCTGAAGCCAAACTGGTGGTCATCGAGGCAACCAACAAATTTAGTATGTAGATTAAGCTGGGAGATGGGCAGCTTTTCCAGGACTTTTCCCAGGAAAGGAGTGGTGGAGATCGGGTGATAGTTTGCCAGAGGGGAAGGATCGGCAGAGGGCTTCTTTAGAAGGGGGTGAACAAGGGAGTGCTTAAGGGGGAGGGGAAGGTTTCAGTGGCAATAGAGGGATTGCAGAAATCGGGGATTGCAGAAATCAGCCAAGGCTGGAACAAGGGTGTCAATGTGGTCCTTAATGGTTCTGGAGGAGCAGGGGAGCACCTGTTTTGACAAGACTTTCATAGATCAGACTTGTCTAGAAACATCATCGGGAGTGAAAAGGGGGAAGGAGGAGAAAGGAAAAGGAGGCACGGTTGAAGAGGGGTCTGTAATGATAGAGGCAGAGGAGGTAGAGGAAGAGAGAGTGGACAGTATGTCCTGAGTTTTAGTGGTGAAATGAGATGCCAAAGCTGTGCAAAGGGCCTGGGAGGTAACAGGAGAGGAAGAGACTGCAGCAGGATTTCCCAGCACCTTGAAGATTTTTGAAGGTTTGTCTGAGTTGTTAGAGCCCACAAGATGCGGGCTTGGGTGTTGGTCACGACTATCTGATGGCCCCACCTTCGAACATCCCATAAATGATAAAGGTAAAAAAGACATCATCATAAAAACAGGTCATTGGCTACTGCAACAGTTACAGGTGGCATCATTTTGGGAGTTGTGATTGGCAGGCATTGGTCTCACCAACCTTGAGTGTTTGGCAGGTCATCAGCACATGAGCAAAACAGTGGTAAGGGGGAGACAACAGGGAGCTGCTTCTTTCAATTAAATAAGACACCATCCCTGATTTCCTAGGCCACAAGCCCGGACGTTTAGCTTTGAACTTAGCCTTGTCTGGCAACTTTGTTCTGAGAACTTGAAGGGAGTGAAGGCATGGGCCTGTCTGTGTCTGGGGTTGATGAATAGACACTGCTCGCCAATTATAAGTCACGTGTGAGGAGACCACGTGTAGAATTATTCTGCCAAACGTTTATTCAGCTTTTAGCCCATATTAAGGCAGGTGTCTTTACCCTCTCTGGGCACTGGAGACTTGATCGATCTATTCCTAATGCAATATTAAGATTTAATGACTGAGCACGTGGCTTTCCAAGGCTGGCTGTTCTTTTACTTAATCTAAGAGAAATGTGTTTTACGCTTGGGAATTATTATCTTCTGTTCTCTACTGAGCTATCTTAGCCTCCTTTATCTGCAGTAAACTTGGAGGCAGAGATTTGTGTAGCCACTGTCTGGCCTGCACGGATATCTTTAGGCCAACGGTGGGGAGGTATGGCGGGGGCGCCAGCGTGTCTGGGATCGAACAAAGCTCCTCGGATTTCAGAGAAGCTATCTTGTTTATTTGTTTGTTTATTTATTTGTATGGCGCACCCACCACAGAGGTATCTGGGCGCCTTTCACACAGGAGGTTACAAGTATACTTTCAGCTTAGTTACAGTAGATACAAAAATACAATGGATACAGTGAAATATACAAAAAGGGTGAGGAAATATATATGCAAGATATATTGACCTCAAGAGTACCACTGAGCTCATGTCTAATTACTAGGTGCACATCACGTGGCCGAAATGTGAGGAGAGGAGTCTTTTCATCTAATGAACCAATTGTGTTGCTATGGTGTAAAATCAACAAGGCCAAGGACCATGTGGAAGAAGATCGACACAACAAACCACAGCCAATCATCTGGTGGTTGGTAGGGGGCCGGCATTATGTATATAGGGGCCCACCAATGAGAATGATGAGACTGTATATTGTTTGCATCATGAGTGAGGTTTAAAATGTTCTGTCTGCTTTGAACTAACCAGTGTGCTCCATGGCAGTAGGGTTTGAAAGCCCCTGCTGACATGTATTTTTCTTTTTGGAAGTAAAACTTTGTTATCCTCAAAAAAAGGTGTTCAAAGCTTTTTCCCTGGAGGGTTGCATTTATTCGATGTCTGGTTCTCTAAAGGTCTGCCATACAGATTTTATGCAGAGATGTAGGCTTCCTGGCCACACATCCTTCCACCTGCAACGACCAGTCCCTTGGGCACAACCTGGAGTGGTGTACAGGTGCTGTGTTGCCAGAATTCCTGTCTGTTCTTTGAAGCGGGCGCAGCTCCCACATATTGCAGGCCGTTGATGGGAGCCCGTGACGGAGGAACTTGGGAGAGCTATCAGATGTAAGTTCACTTTTTGCAGGAGAAAACAAAGTGGGGAGGGAGAAAAAGGGGACAGGGAATGGGTGTGGCCCTGGTTTTTGAAGAGTGTTGGAGAGTGAGGTGAGTGGTGTATTTGGGTTTGTGGAAAGACCGTGTGGTGGTTTACTTTCATTATTATTATTATTATGGAATAAGAGGATAAAGGAGTTATGGGATCCTTCCTGATTGGTGGAAGAAGGCGGTGCTGTTTTTTAAGGACATAAAATAAAGGAGGAAGGGCAGAGGCTATTCATATTTAGAGGGCCTGGGATCTCCTCACCTGATGTAAAGGGGTGTTGGAATGATAAGTAGTCGTTTTTGTGTTTTTCTTGTTGTTTGTTGTTGCCTTAGGTGGGACCGAGGAGGGGTCCATGGTGATGATGATGATGTGTAGTGTGCATGAGATGGAGGTGTGAGTGGTGAATGGGGTGGATGGCAAGCAAAGTATTGTGTTGAGAAGTGAGAGGGGAGAGGAAAAGGGTTGGGGCATTGGGGAATGGGGAATTGTATTGAAGGTGACTGGCGGGGTGGGGGACGACCAGAAGGTAAACTGGAGCCGCTGGAGTAGCTCTTTGACAGACGGGCAATTTTTGATTGTTAAAATAGATGGAGAGGGCGGTACCGGAAATGGCGCCGACCACTCCATTAGAATAAATGTGTACCACTTCACCACTATATAAGGATAAGATATTGAAATACCATAAGCAGTGAGTGGGCGAGACACGGGAAGGGCTGTTTCAATCATGGCCAGACCAGGGCACAAATAACAAAGAAATATTGGGGCACATTTATACGTTCCTAGCATCTAAATACAAGGGTAAAAAGCTCCGAAAGAGGAAAGAAGTGTTAGAATTGTGGAAGGTGGTGGAAGACTTAGAAGAGGCCACCCCAAGCCAGGCAAAGTCACCCAAAGGTGCCCCAATGGTAGAAAGCAAGACTCTGCCCACTGTCCCACCAGGGATCAATTGCCCTCCCCATCCAGACCAGAGGCAGAGATCCAGAAGCCCATAACCACGCCACAGTCTCTGTTAGGGTGCTCCCCCACCCATGCTACCACTGGAATCACCAACCCAGCCTCTGTGCCCCACCTGCCACTGCCCCTATTTCCAACCCTATGGCATTGGCCGGAGCAAGACCAAATAAGGGAGGGGGAGGGGCATTGATACGAAATCCCAGAAAGCGCCTCGGGGAAATGTTCATCAAGGCAGCAAATGTGAAAGGTTCTCTGATGAGAAAGTAAACGTTCATGTGCCTGCTTTGATCTGAGAGGACTTTTCTCCCACGTTCGATGCAAAAAGGCACCAGTGGTTACACAATCCTCAGCTAAAGTCTGACTAGAGCCTGCGATGCGGGACCATAAGATGCTCCCCATAATGTGCAAAGAGGTTGCCACTGCTCTGGCTAAACATGCTCGCTGTACAAGCCCATGGCGTGTTCAGTCATATATGGGTTTTTTAATTGGTTCTTTGGACCCCATTAGGTGCCCTGTTTTTTTACACCATTTTGACAGCCAGTCAAATTTCAAGGGCCTGAAGAGTTGAAGTTATCCTATCCTTTTATAAGAGATCACTATATACGTATAGACCCATCCCCATTGTGAACAACATCTTTACGCGCAGGGGATCTGCCGGAACAAGACGGAGCGGTGCTCCGACATCAAATGTCTTGCCATTGCACCAGGGGTGTTGCTAGGTCTGGAAAAGACCTGGGGCTACGCTGATGTCGGAACTGTCGGGACTGGGGGCTAGCCAGTGCAGCACATGACTCAAGCAGATGCCTTTCAGAAGACTAGGCACGGAGCGCTGCCTAGTCTTCTGGAAGTAGGCTGTTTGTTACATTGCACGCACAAGTTAACGTCTTTCAGCAAGCTTTCAGAAGACTCGGCACTACAGGCAGAAACTGTTAAAGACTCACATACGGTGTTAAAATTGTCCAAACTACTATATATGTCCTGCACCTTGCAGACATCTATTTATTAGGGTGAATATTGTGACCAATCAAAACAGAAGAGTCAGTTATTCACTTAATAAGGGCTTCTTACTCAATCAATACATTTAGAATTGTGGGCACTATATGCAAATCGCTAGGATTGGGTTCGAGGAAGAGATACTGTGTTGCGCAACCTGGCCGGGGTCCACGCCCCTTGGCCCTGTCCCCTCCTTCTCACAGCCTAGTCCCTCAAAAGAAGTGACAGTTACCCCAATAAATTGTTTCCAATTCCAACACTGTCTTTACGGATACCCAACTTGGACTCAGGGAAGCACTAGAGACTGACTATACACTGGGGTGTGAATTGAAATCGTATTCTTTGTAAATATACGCACGGTCCAGGAACATCTATGCACATTGGCTTTTTGGACTTAATGGTTGCTTTCAACCACGTGGATAGATCTGCCCCGTTGTCGCTCTTGTTGGGTTTGGGTACCCCATCATTGTTTTGGTCAGTCTAATGCCAATATGGGGCTGCTGGGGAACTGACAAGGCTGATTTGTGTGGAGAAGGGGGGGTGTTAAAAGTTGGGTCTTAGTACCAATAATCAATTTCTACATTAGTTCACTTTGTTCGGTTTTGGAAAATGTTATTCTTGGTGTACCCAGAATAGGTACTAGAAGAATGCACCTCCTCACCTATGCGGATGCTGTGGTCTTAATAGCTTATTAGGCGGAGTGGTGTGAGAGTGGGCAGTCTGTGGCAGTCCCTCTCAGTTTCAGTCTTTCTACAGTGGCCACACTTCCTTCAAAACCAGAAGGCAGCAGCGAAGCGGAGCGGAGTGGTGTGAGAGTGGGCAGTCTGTGGTAGTCCCTCTCAGTTTCAGTCTTTCTACAGTGGCCACACTTCCTTCAAAACCAGAAGGCAGCAGCGAAGCGGAGCGGAGTGGTGTGAGAGTGGGCAGTCTGTGGCAGTCCCTCTCAGTTTCAGTCTTTCTACAGTGGCCACACTTCCTTCAAAACCAGAAGGCAGCAGCGAAGCGGAGCGGAGTGGTGTGAGAGTGGGCAGTCTGTGGTAGTCCCTCTCAGTTTCAGTCTTTCTACAGTGGCCACACTTCCTTCAAAACCAGAAGGCAGCAGCGAAGCGGAGCGGAGTGGTGTGAGAGTGGGCAGTCTGTGGCAGTCCCTCTCAGTTTCAGTCTTTCTACAGTGGCCACACTTCCTTCAAAACCAGAAGGCAGCAGCGAAGCGGAGCGGAGTGGTGTGAGAGTGGGCAGTCTGTGGCAGTCTAATGGCGGCTAGGGCGGATGACGGAGACGCCCTGGACCTGAGACATAATATTTCTGGAGGTGAAGACGAACCACGAAGGTTGCAGAGTGCCAACAGCCCTTCGGCCCTCTTGCTGGCTTCATCCCTACTCACCGAAACGCTTCCATCCTTACACTTTAACACCTTATCTTGTGCAGGCTCTGTAAAGCGGCCAGGAGGTAAATTACATAACACCTCATCAAGAAAAATGCCTAAACTAACGATTCAACATCAGCACACTACAAAAATAAATCAGCTTCCCCAGAAGCATAAACAAAATCTTTCACCAGAAGGATGGTTTGAGCAGACGTCCGGATCCTCTTCGTCTGTGGACACTGCCAACAGGGCGAAGCACACGGAGGAACTAGTCGCCTCCGGTATGGAGGTGGACCGTAGCATCGGAGAGCCCACGTTGTTGGGGCCACAGTTTCCGACGGAGGACCGCGCGGGAGGACCCCCCCTCGTGGGAAGAGAGGCCTCCCGTGACGGAATCCGGGAGGAGCTGGTGCCGGACCTCATGTGTGGAGAGGCGGCAAGTGGGGCCGGCGGCGGCTCCATGGGACGGCGGACCCACGGTGCAGCTTCTCCGCAGTGCCATCCGGAGACTGAGGCCAGCCACGGAGGAAGTCCCAGCGAGGACGCGCAGCTCGCAGCTCGGCCTCTGTGTTTGCCTGACGACACGGAGGAGCCGTCCCTCGAAGGAGGGGGGACCACCCGGGTCGAAGGCCAGGGAGAGCCGCGAGCGGGCTGCGCAGGCCCCGCTGCATTCCTGGAACCTCGGGGTCCTGGCGACGAAACCAGAGTCTCTGGGATAGAGAGGCCTGTATCCCCAACTGCTCTTGGCATAGCGACGCTACAGCGCCACCAAGCGGCCAAAGACATTGTGACAGTGATTCCTTCGGTAAAAACTGTAAAGGCTCAAATTCACAATAGCTCGACCTTAACACGTCCTGTTTGTGACGAAATAGATCATCATGAAAGAAACAGCCCACAGTCACTAGAGGAGAAGCTCAAGTCTGTGGGCCATCCTGTCGAAACAATTGTAAACTCGCCCTCATTACCACCTTTTTCTGCGGCCCCCTTACATTCTGATACCAACGAACCAGTTACTGCCAAACCCAGGGATCTGAGAGAAGGCAGTAAACAAGGGGTCCCAATTAAACAACCACATGGAATCCCGTTGAGGCTGTTATCAAAAAAAATGTTCGATCTCCCTATGACTTCTAAGACAACAACAGCAAAAAAGCCTTCGAAATCCATCAACTCGACAGCTTCATCAGCGAGTCACCATCTGGAAAACTCGTTGAAAACGCTTTTCCAAAGACAAGCTAAAAAGAAACTGCACCACGCAGGGCTTGGGGAAATCTCGGATGCGGACTTGCTAGAAGCGCTTCTTGAACCCTTGCTTATAGCCTCAGCCGGCTCACAGAAGAACATCCCTAGCAGTGGGTCCCTTGCATTTCCATCACATCAAAAAGAGCAACCAAAAGACACTTCCATCCCGGGCCTACTGGTTCAATCAGTCATCCCGGAACCCCAAGACCTTTGCTCAGAGGAACCACCAATAGTACCATCCTCATTACCTCATCAGGTGCTTGTCAGTGAAATCCCAGAGCCCCTTACTGAAGCCCTATTGTCTACGGACCATGACGTGCAAATCCAACCTTTACAGGGAAGAATAAACTCTATTCCCCAGACAGATCGAATGGCCCAGAAACCCGCCATTCCAGGGCCATTGGAAGAGATCTTTGAGAGAAGGAACTTGGTGTCTAAGCCTTCTTCCCTGACCGTCCCTTTGGATACTGAAGCATACGATGGAAATGGAAGTAAAGAGATCGTGATAGACCCCCGGGGGGGCCAAATGCCGAGGTTATTGACCCCTCAACACAAAGCAAAGGAAGTACCGCGGCTATGGCCTCCTCCTACTCCGGTGAGCTCTTCATTTAACAGAAGAGCAAGTGAGTCTTCCTACACTACCCCAAAGGAGTCTTCCTATACTATCCCAAAAGAGACTCCGGCAAAAAAAGCAGACTTTATGTACATCATGTCGGCAGTAACAATCGCATTAGCCCCATTTTGCAAGCTATATGAGGGAATTAATGATTCCTTGAAAGATCACACGTCTATTTCTGCGATGATGAACTCAAAGCTCATCTACCTAGAGGGCTACATTAATGCTCTGGAGAGAAGAAAAAACGACCTACCTGGCACTTTCTACCAAGCGGAGCCTACAGAACCTTTACTAGTTGTAAGAAATAACAACAAAGACAGGCCAAGGAAGGACGCAAGTTCTCAAACTCCGTCATGTGACATCTTGTGGCGCGAGCCTTCCAATTCGGATTGTGGGACGAGGCCCAAATCGGGTGCAAGTACTTCACAAGGCCTTAACTGCTTATTAACAGTTGGTCCGAATCTGAGTTGCACCAAGTCGGGAGAAAATGAAGTGATGTGTCTGGATGATACTCCCCCACTTAAAGACAAGTCAAGATTGAAACCTACTCAAGGACTAAGCCAAAAATCACTGGGCTTAGGCCCGTCTTTTGGGGAGAACTCAGGTTTGAGAACTAAACAACAGACTCTCACCGCCCAGCCATGTCTAAAAACGGCACCTCTGTTTAAGCCAACTCACGTGACTCAGCAACCTGACCCTCGTCAGAAGGAACCTCTACCAAAGAAGATCCAACTGCAGGCTGCGACGATACCAGCATCAGCAACCATTTTAGACACTGGCAATCCCACCGAACCGTTGCCTCAGCCAGTAAATGCATTAGTAGCCTCTCCCCTACATAAGGAATTAATGGACTTAAGTCAATACCTCGATGATTCCACTGATAGCCAACAGAATGACGTGACTTCCCATCTGCCTAAGCTGTCTCCTAGCCAGCAGACAGTAACTAGGGATCTTTCAGGCTTCCTTTCATTAGATGATCGATTCAAAACTTTAAGAACCAAGTATGGGGATCCTGCCAGTAACCCCACTGAAAAGAGAATGGAACAAAACCTGGACTCAGCTACACCTTCTCGTCGACCCCATATGGAATACAGATCGAGAGTCCACATCCAAACAAAAGATGACACAGCAGACAAATTTAAGGAATCTAAGCATTCTTATCAGAAGAAAGGACCCCACGACCATAAACATCAGGAGAGTGGGGATTACAGTTCCCATCAGAAGATGAAGTTGTACCAAGAGGCAAACAGCCACAAGTCGTATCCATCGATCAAAATACGGCAACGGTCTGGTAACACAAAATATCCAGTGTTAAACAGACGCACAGTGCTGAGACTGCTACATAGTATCTCCTCCTTAAGAAATCTAAAATCAGAAGACCTTACAATGGTGGAACCTTCCCACGAGGGACATGAGGCCTACTGCTTGTTATACACATCATCAGAAAATGTGTCCACTTTGCTGGCAGCTGCAGCGGAGTCATTATACAAACAAGGGTTTGAGCTAACTCGACTCACACCTCCTAAAGTAGGTCATGAGAACCCAAAAGTCCGCGTCACTGATCACAGACCAACAAATGAAGAATGTCGTCACCTTAGCTCAAGGGTCGATTTGTCAAGTAAACTACGACCAACCATCCAGGCGGATCAGGCCAAATCATCACCTAACGGGCAAGATATCCACCCCAGCAACTTAATAACGACAAAGGCGACTACTCCACTAGAGGAAAATCAAAGGGCGACACAGGCAAGATCGAACTTTAACTCCACCACATGGGCATGGTTACCCAAAGCTTTGACTACTCGTCTTCACAAATAGCCACCAGTTGTTTCAAAAACTGTCCAAGCACAACTTTCACTCTCTCTTGCGACCTGGAACACAAGAGGGTTTCTACACTTAACAACTCCCGGTGACATCAACCTAGGAGAATATGACATCCTTTTTCTTCAGGAAGTTTGGCTACAATATAAACCCTCATTGGATGGTTTTGAACTCGCCTTTGTAGAAGCATTAGCAGGAAACAAAGGAAGGCCTTCCTCAGGCCTAATTGTTGCAGTCCGGATGGGAGTGGGACTAGAAATAACAAAAATCATATTGAAGTCCCCTTACGTCATCGCGGTACTAATTTCCTGCCTGCGAAGAGAGCCCGCCGAGGACCAGTATACTCGCACTTTTTTGCTAGTGATGTCCATTTATTGGAATCACAAAACGATGCAACAGACTGCACTATTCGACACAGTGACTTCTACACTGGACTCAGTATATCTAGAGTTCGGGATTTGTGACGTCATAGTATGCGAAGACTTAAATATCAAATGTCCAACCCCCAGTTCGATCGTCTCAAGTCCCGCACAGACCATTCCTTGCAGACAAGGTCTAGCTTGGCACAAGTTGATGTTGGCCAGGCAACTGTTTAACACTGCATTTGCTCTCCCAGACTCCACTGCTCTACCATCATGGAAACGAGGCATGGCCCATTCAACAATAGACTATATCTTCGCCTCTGAATTTTTGCTAGCAAGGCTGACAGATTTCAGCATCCTCCAGACTAATCAAAGTGACCACAATCTTCTGGTTGTTAAAAGGGCATTTACAAAACCAGCATTAGCCCATTACTCAGGTAGAATAGAACCGGAAGGAAAAGGCAACCGGGTTAGAGTTACAAAGGCAAACATTCGAGCATTTACTTCTTCATATGGTAGTGTGCAGGAAGCAGAGAAGGTTGACTACAGACCACTTTTGGAACCTCATAGAACCACGACAAAGAGCTCGAAGGGGATAAATTCAAAACAAATCCACGCTCACAATTTTGATGCCCTTGTGGTGG